>NC_140581.1:941280631-941882089 GCF_964204655.1 Triturus cristatus
GGGGCATATTTACAAGCCCCCATCGCCACGCCAATGTCACTTTCAGTGTTGTTGGAATGGCGATAGGGGCTTTGCCCCACTTACAAGGCAGCGTAAAGCACTGCTTTGTAATCAGTGGCCGCTTACACACTTCACTTAGCGTGAAAGGGGAGGGTAATGGGTGTTGTGGTGGGTGTCCCCCCGCAACACACATTGAAAAACACACTGCTCCCAATTCACAAGGGTTGTGTAAGTAAGAGGCTGTTTAAAAGTTAAGAAGTGCCAAAATCTGATCTTAAACAGACAAACAACTCGAAATGCTTCATTTTTCATCGTTTTTGCTGTTTCCATGTGTGCTGCATTGTTCAGCACACATAGCATTCATCATTAATGTGCACGAAGGTGTCCCTCCCTCCACATAAACAATCTTACCCTGAACCCAGACACCCTTGCTCTATGTTGCAAAAGTGCCTGCATTGGCGCTAGGCTGATAAGTTAAGCGCCAGTGCAAGGGGAAATGCAGGCCTGCACCATAATCTTGTAACTATGGTGCAGGCCTGTGTTACTAAAGTGGCGAAGTGCGGCGTTAATCCCATTTGGAGAATGCTTCTCTCTGTCGCTTTATTGTAACTATGCCCCGTGTGAGGCAAGAGAAATGTCTGCAGTGCAGCAATGCACAATTTTCTTAAGCCTGCCTCAGAGGAAATTGTCCTCGGCTTGCAACATATCACCATTGACAAAGCACCATAGCGCAAGGGTGACTGGGTGGAGTGAATAACTGGCAATTAACAAGGTGTCCCTCCCTGCATATCAACATACATCAAAGTGAATGACATGTGTCAATGTGATTTTTCCACCCTCAAATACATAGACACTTGTCAGAGTATGGCAAATCAAGCACATCTAATTGTCATATCATGGTGTACATCATGACATAACATGTGTATTTGTAAAGAGCACGTTCACATCACTGCATCCATGATCTCAAGTGCATGATTGCCCTCCTCATGCCACACTAACAATTATGTGGCAGTGCCAACATCAAGGCTCCTCTGGATGATATAGGAACAGTGAAAGAATGATCTATCTGTCATTTTTTCCAATGGTCTAGAAATGTTACTATACTTCGGTAGCCAGAGCTACATTTGACTGGATGGTGGAGACCCCTGCCTACTTCATGCTTCATGGTATAAGCTCTTGTTTATGGTCTCTTGATTCTTGAACCCATCAGCCTTACTCCCCTCTCCGCACTGCGTTTTTCTGATTGTGTCTCTGGTAAAGTCAATTGCAATAAAGGGGCTGAATATTGTACAAGAGGGTAAAAAGGAGAATACATTTGAGATTATCTGCAGTGAGGAAAGATAATCCTTACTCTACCATTATAATAGACAGTAATGAGGTACCAGTACTGGTAGATTAAGGACCATCTTATTCTCTAATGTTTGAAGATTTGCTACCCTTGTTGCGGAAGGGTCTTCCTAAGGCACCTGACATCAAGTCGATGACCTATGGTAGCAGACTCATTAATTAGCTAGTTGATTATTTTGAAGCCATACTGGAATTTGAAAATGTGAAAACCTTGGCAAAGGTGTATGGAGCGAAACATCTGCCTGTCTTATGGGTTGACCAGAGAAAAGAGATTTGAAAATAAAACTTGAACTGAATCACACGTTGAGGAAAGCAATGTTAAACAGATTGATTGGGAAGCAGATCACCCAGAGATATTGTGTAAACATCTGGGAATGTTCAAGGGATTTAGCCATAAAAGAATTTTAGGAAACCGAGGCTTTCCTAAGGCACAGAAGGTGCAGAATATATTGTTTTGTACTGCAACATTTATATAGCGCTCACTAACCCCATGTAGGGTGCTGGAGCAGTTAATGTACCATTGGTAACGAGGACCCATTTATAAAGAAATGTTCTAGTTCATGTGATTGGGGTATTATGGAAGGCATTGGGACATCAGAGTTGTTGGTGCCTGTTGTTCTAGCTAAGACACCATACTGAGCTATGAGACTCTGTCGAGACTGTGTGAGATTTGGGAAACTAGACCCCCATTAACAGAGATGCTGATGACTCTCAAGGGAGGGTTATGCTTACTACTCTTGGGGGTATATGTACAAGAATTGCCCCTAACGTTAGTTAGCGGCAATTTTCTTACCGCCGCGTACCACCGAAAACAATTGCCATGGTATTGACGTATTTACAATACGTTGCTACATGGCGATAGTATTGTATTGCGTAGGGAAATGTTGACGTTAAGACCAACGTCACGGCAATAAAAATCTTGCCGCAAACGTGGAAAAAGTGACAGCTGGCCAGTCAGCGGCCAGAAAACGCATGCTGATCAGCCTGACTGCACTTTTTTCGCGTTTCGCGATAAAAATAAACTATAAAAATCCAGCAAAGCACCAAAAAAAAAGAAAAACACTTTTTAGCCCTGGAAGCAAAATGGAGCATGTTGGAATCAGTTCTGCAGAAGACAACAACCCCCATAACCTCCCTACCAGCTAGGAGGACCAGTTAGAGACCCAGAGGAAGAGGGAAACGAGGTTCAGCCAGCAGGAAAATGAGATCCTGATTGCAGAGGTGACAGAGAAACAATACCAGCTCCTTGTCAGCTCCACTGTGTCATTGGGGAACACAAATTCCATTTGGCAGTCCATCGTAGCCAAGGTAAATGCAGAAGCAGAGGTCAAGAGGACAGTGACCGACTGCAAGAAGCTCTGGCATGATGCCAAATGCAAGACCAAGCAGAAACTGTCCAACAATTGGCAGGCAGCACGCAGACTGGAGGTGGCAGTCCAGCTTCACAGGAGGAGCTGGATGCTTTGGAGGAGCAGGTGTCCACGGTCAACTTCGAGGAGTCGGAGGTTGGAGGCCAGGGACAGGATAGTGCTGAACATGACCAGCTACATCAGCAAAAGGGTAAGTAAGAACCAGGGACTGGGGCGGTTGGGGGTGGTGACTAATGTTGCCCCTGTCCAACTAAATATTTATCAGTGCACACCCACACTGTGTGCAGATCAAATTCCAGATACATAGATACCTGGAGGGATATACACGTCACTTTAGCTGTTGAATACATATAAAGAAACATAATGGTGGTGTCAGTGGCTTGTAATTCAGCACATATAAATATTTAAAGATGTAGAAAAATTACTATTCATAAGTCTCCAAACTATGGGCTACATGAACAAGCAAAGGGGCAAATTGACTAGAGAGGTGGCAGAGTGTTGCATTAGCCTCATTGGCTCAACACCACACTCAGCTAAATTGGAAACACAGGGCTGCATCTCATTGACAAAAATATGATGCAGCCTGCTCTGGGGAAAAAGTCAGCTGCCCATCATCGATGCAGGCACCCTTGCACCATAGTGCAAGGGTGTCTGAGTCGAGTGGAAGTTTGTTCATGTGCAGGAAGGGGGGCAGTCCTGCTTATACCCAATATTCCCCACAACACAGGCACTCCTGCACAATGGTGCAAGTGTGCCTGGGCTGGCACAAGTCTGCTATATGTTGTGCACAGGGGGAAACTCAGGGCTGCATCATATTGTAGTCAATATGGTGCAGCCCTGTGTTCCCAAAGTGACAAAGCATGTTGTTAGTCTTCTCGCTTTAACACATGCATCGCAACTCAGTGGCGGCTCCTCGAGGGAGTGCTGCGGGGCAGTGGGGCGGGGCAGGGGTGGGGGAGGGTGGGGTTAGTAAACTCCGGGATATGGCTGACTGGAGTCAAGTGAATAAATAAATAAATAAATAAAAATAATTACATTGCGAGCGCTGCAATGCCATTTGCGCTGTAGCGCGCGCAATGTAAGTCGTTTTATTTATTTCTTTATTCACTTAACTCCGGTTGGCCGTATGCCGGAGTTTACAATCCTCCACCCTGCTGCTCCCCCACCCCACAGCACTCCCTCGAGGAGCCGCCACTGTCGCCATTCAATTGTAAATATGCCCCCTTGTGTCTAAAATGTGCATTTTCCATATTGTCCAAAATGAACTTATTGGAGGGCAAATATGCTGTTCAACTATGAGCAGAAGGGATATGCATTCATACGTACAGTGTAAGGACTCTGCATATCAGGAATGTGTCCCCTAAAATAGCATGTTTGTTCTGTTTGCCATACTCACTGAACCACCCATTCCCTGTCACGTGCATGTTAAGTGAATTATGACAATGAGCCCCATTCACAATGTTGCACTAATGCATGTCATTTAGCTGCATGTCACCTTGACCCTATCCATCAAAATGCAGTCATCCACATCAAGTATCTATATGTGTTGTACAGTTAGAAGTATTGTATTGTCATCATGGCCCTGCTGTGGGAATGGTAAAGACACATTGACATGCATGGAAACTGGCCCCTAGGTAAAGTCAACAGTGGCAGTGAAGAAATGCATAGTCAGTGATGTTCTGTAAACATCCTTCCACAAACAAAGACATCCAATTACCCTGAGCAGAACAGCATGTATCATCCATGTGTCCATCCGAGGGGCATATTTACAAGCCCCCATCGCCACGCCAATGTCACTTTCAGTGTTGTTGGAATGGCGATAGGGGCTTTGCCCCACTTACAAGGCAGCGTAAAGCACTGCTTTGTAATCAGTGGCCGCTTACACACTTCACTTAGCGTGAAAGGGGAGGGTAATGGGTGTTGTGGTGGGTGTCCCCCCGCAACACACATTGAAAAACACACTGCTCCCAATTCACAAGGGTTGTGTAAGTAAGAGGCTGTTTAAAAGGTAAGAAGTGCCAAAATCTGATCTTAAACAGACAAACAACTCGAAATGCTTCATTTTTCATCGTTTTTGCTGTTTCCATGTGTGCTGCATTGTTCAGCACACATAGCATTCATCATTAATGTGCACGAAGGTGTCCCTCCCTGCACATAAACAATCTTACCCTGAACCCAGACACCCTTGCTCTATGTTGCAAAAGTGCCTGCATTGGCGCTAGGCTGATAAGTTAAGTGCCAGTGCAAGGGGAAATGCAGGCCTGCACCATAATCTTGTAACTATGGTGCAGGCCTGTGTTACTAAAGTGGCGAAGTGCGGCGTTAATCCCATTTGGAGAATGCTTCTCTCTGTCACTTTATTGTAACTATGCCCCGTGTGAGGCAAGAGAAATGTCTGCAGTGCAGCAATGCACAATTTTCTTAAGCCTGCCTCAGAGGAAATTGTCCTCGGCTTGCAACATATCACCATTGACAAAGCACCATAGCGCAAGGGTGACTGGGTGGAGTGAATAACGGGCAATTAACAAGGTGTCCCTCCCTGCATATCAACATACATCAAAGCGAATGACATGTGTCAATGTGATTTTTCCACCCTCAAATACATAGACACTTGTCAGAGTATGGCAAATCAAGCACATCTAATTGTCATATCATGGTGTACATCATGACATAACATGTGTATTTGTAAAGAGCACGTTCACATCACTGCATCCATGATCTCAAGTGCATGATTGCCCTCCTCATGCCACACTAACAATTATGTGGCAGTGCCAACATCAAGGAGGGGTGCAGTCTAATCTACACCTCTAAACCTAGCCAACACAAACAACATGTAAACTTGACTGAGTAGGGGTGACTCAACCACAATGCAGTGCAAAGACACATGAAACTGATCAAATCTGCATTGTCAATGATGTGAAACCACCAGCACCACTGTCACAACTGAACAGAGGATTTAACAGGTGCAGCATGTGCGTAGAAACAGGCCCTTACATTCGGCATGCAGGGAAACTGTCCAAAACTATGATCAACCCAAATGTCACATCAGTGATGTTGCATGATGATTTATAAACCTGCGTGTAATAGGTGTTGCTTTTTAAAATAGAGAATGGACATTGTTATGCACTCTGCTTGTAAACTGCTTAAAAGCCTGACCAAAGTGGACAAACACATACAACAGCATCTCCCCTTTTCATTACATCACCTCTTGTTCAGCAGCCTGTCCTACTCTTCAATGATGAAGAGGAAGAAGAGATCTCAACCTTTGACCAGGACACCCTCCAAGAGCTGCTCGACTCCATTGGCAGCCCATCTCCGGAAGCAGGGACATCCAGCAGCGTTGTGTTGCTCCACCAGCAGCACAAAACACCCAGCAGCCAGCACCTACCACTACACCTGTCTCTCAGGACTTTGAGGACCCACTGTTAACATTTCAACTCAGTCAGGTAGAAGTCCAGTGTGAGATGGCTGGTCAGGCGCAGGTTGGCTTGGACAGCCTGGTGGTGAAACTGGATGGGATCCGTGTGTCTCAGTCCCATTAAGGACCATCTAGAGTCCATTGGAAGCACCCACAGTCCGCTCCATGCTCTCTAGCAGTCCATGGCTGACATTGCTGGAGTCCTCACTCGGAGACAAGAGCAACTGTCCAGTCAAAGTGGCTCCAACGATGTCACCAAGGAGTTGCGTGAAATGAGAAAGAGCATGGAACAGATGCAGGCTTCCCAATTGGCTGCCATGGCTGCCTACCACAGAGACGTTGCTGGATCTTGCAAGCCCTGCAGCCTATCATCACTGCAGTGATGCCTCATCATTTGGCACAGATGAATGCTGCTGCACCTTTAACATCCACCTCTTACCCCCCTGATGTGTCACTGCCTCGCAGTGCTTCCGCCAATCCACCATCAGGCTCACGGGAGGCACATGACACATCAGAGGAGGAAGATGTGGATGAATCAACATTCTGACGAAAAGGTCAGCGGTAGCATTCATCTGTGTCAAATGGACTGTTTCTGCCCGGTCTGCCTCAGAACATCATCTTCCCCTGTCCTCTGAATGACTGTGCAATCCTGGCTGATGAGGGGTGAAACCCCTAAATCGGTCCTAGGATGCTTGTTTCCAGTCTAGGGAGGGCCTGGCCTGGCCGTCCGGGCTGGACTGGTCGCAGGACCAAGACTGATTTGCATATGGATGGGTTCAAACTGGAATGGCATGGGGAGCAAAGAAACGATGGATTTAGGCCCAGATCTCTGTACTGGGGTGAATGTATGACATTGTTCAGCATTCTGTCCATCAATTGTTCTTTTTGCAGTCATTACATTTGTAGACATTAAAACGGATTATGTGGGTGATGCATCTGTTGTAATCAACTACAAATTCACCAGTACATGTCAACACATCAACAATCATTGACAACACAAACCATTAACCCCTTCGCCGTGGCACGAATTCCGCCGCGGCGCTGGGGGGGTTGGGGATCAGCGCGGCGCCGCCATGCTCGTGACGGAACCACTCCGTCATGAGTCACGGGCGAGCTGTGCTCATGACGGAGTGGTTCCGTCACGACTCCGCCCACTTGCATTGATCGCCCGCACAGGCGGGGAATCAGTGCCGCGTGGGCGGAGCGGCCACCAACGGCCGCAGCATGACGGAACCACTCCGTCATGAGCACAGCGCGCCCGTGGCTCATGACGGAGTGGTTCCGTCATGAGCAGGGAAGGGGTTAAACACTAGGATTTTATTAAAAAAAATAAACACTTAATAATCTAAACTAATACCAATGACGTATCCTAAAATACACTAATCTAACTTGCACTATTATAAAACTAGACTAAATCAACTAGCTTACCTAATACTATACACATAACAACATATATTATACATCAACCCACCTCGCCCCTTAAGGCACATCATAGGATGGGACAAAGACAGCTTAACCTATCCATGAACTAACTAAACATACATCCTAAACAAATATATATATTTTTTTTATTTTTTTATTAGAACAAGTCAAAAAAGACATCAACCCCCACCCTAAGGAAAAGGAAACTTATTCAAAAACACTAAGTAAAAAATCAGAAAATCCTAAAAACTACCTACACTTAATGCTATACTAGCCCTAAACTAAAACGACACTTATCACTAAATAACAAAAGAATGTCCGGAAAAGAATGGAAACTGGGTGAAGGGAATTGGGTGACTGACCAGGGGGGACAGCAAACATAATTCGGGCCTCAATAGGGAAGCCCAAGGCCCCCTTAATGTTCATGAGGTGTTCCTTGAATTCATCATGGTCACGTTCCAGACAGGCCACATGAACATTTAGGTTGCAAAGCAACCTCTGCTCTCTCTTTATCATGACTTAAATCTGTTGGTGTCCTGCTGGTCTCAATGATGATATGCCTGGTTGAGCACTCTGTGATGGGGCAACGGGAGTTGACTTAAGGTGGGTGCAGCACGTTGATCCTGGGTGGATGAACCTGGAACTGCAGATGGTTGTGGATGTGTGCCAGTCTGTTAGGGCCAGGGATTTGATGTGTGTGCTTCGGTCGTGTTGATGAGACAGGCAGGGTAGCATGTTTCTATTCACCTTTCTTGGTGATGACAGTAATAATCTTACACTTGCCAGAAGCCCTCTCCTCACGGAACCTTCGTGCCATGTCATTGAAGCCCTTTGCCACACGTTGAATGTGTAAGTACCATTCCTTACTCACAAGGAACTGCCTCTGTTCCTCCAGTGACATGTTGTCTGAAAATAAAGAAAACATGTCAATTTTGCTGACTCCCAAAAAATTATAGCATTCTACATATTTGGCACAAACAGAAATCTCTAAACAACATCATAGAAAGTAGTGTTCTTCACACATGACCTGACAACTTCTAAGTAAATAATAACAGTAATCCTAATCTGATGTTGATAACAACATGTTGACTCATGGGATGGGACATTGCAAGGGCAGAGTGCAGTGACAACAGTTGTAGAATAGCTGTTTGCAATTAGACTGTGGCCACAAACACGGATTGAGTCCAACAGGGAAAGTTTCGTACGGATGAAGTTTAACAGATCCATTGCAGAACATGACCATTACAACTACACAAAGACAGTAGGCTGCACTGTCTGCAATCATGGCAGATGACTAATCACAAAAGTGGTAGTCATGTAGGACATTTGAAGAAAAGCAATTTCAGTGTTCAGCATTAGTCACCGAGCGAAGCTGTGTTGAATGCTCGCAGGTGACGCTACCTCTACGACTAATTCTGGTGAAAATTTGGTTTTAACTCTGTTATTTGCACAATCCATTGGCGCTGCTTATATGTTTTTAAAGCTTTTATTCACTTCCTTGTTGTATTCGTGAACCAGCATTGTTGCACTGAGCATTTGGTCACGATTCCCTCGTCCGGCCTCATACTATCCACTTCCGCCGGTTAGCGGTCTAGTGGCTTACGTGGGGATATTTAGACAGCATGCTGACGCGCCCGCGCAGCATTAGTCACCGAGCAAAGCTGTGTTGAATGCTCGCAGGTGACGCTACCTCTACGACTAATTCTGGTGAAAATTTGGTTTTAACTCTGTTATTTGCACAATCCATTGGCGCTGCTTATATGTTTTTAAAGGTTTTATTCACTTACTTGTTGTATTCGTGAACCAGCATTGTTGCACTGAGCATTTGGTCACGATTCCCTCTTCCGGCCTCATACTATCCACTTCCGCCGGTTAGCGGTCTAGTGGCTTACGTGGGGATATTTAAACAGCATGCTGACGCGACCGCGCAGCGGGCGGGCGCAGCGGGCGCGCCGAAGGCGTGCCTAAGGCAAGCCCGTCTGCGCCCGTCCGCGCTCAGGCCGGGCGCAGGGCCTGTTCCCCTGGCCCTCTGCCACTGGATAGAAGATATTACTCAGGAGAGGAACTGCACAGGCTAGATAAGGCGGACAGGGTCTTTCATTGTCATAAACTGTCCCTGTGTCTCCTTTATGACAAGAACATTGCTGTAGCAGTAGCCAGTGGGAGCTCCGTGTGTACAGAATGTCTCACACCCCTCCCCAAGCTGTTAAATCTACCTGTCAAATCTATTCCCTACAATCACTTCCTAGATAGGGGTATTGGAAGAAATGTCAATATGAAATGTGCTTTACTGAACGCTAGGTCATTGGTGAAACACTCCTTCGAGTGTGCCCTATTTCTTGAGTACAATGATATCAAGCTGGCGTTTGTCACAGAAACGTGGTTTGACAGCACTTCGGGTCCGGATCTGGTAAAAGTCACCCCATTGGGCTTTTATTGTCATTCCCTAGATCGTACCCAAAAAAAAGGTGGAGGGCTCGCGGTAATTTACCATGAATCGCTCACCCCACATTTCTCATCTGTCTGTATCCAGGGCTGCGAAGCACTTTCTTTTAAAATTTTCTCAGTACATTATAAACCCTTCTCTGGTATCCTAATCTATCGTCCACCAGGAGAGAGGAAGGGATTTATGGACTCCCTTAATGGGATACTAGAAGAAGGTCTGAGCTTAAAATCGTTTGTAATGCTTGGCGATTTCAATTTTCATTTAGAAAAATCTGACGATCCAGACACTGTCAGGCTTAACAATATCATGGCCTTAGGAGGTCTTGCACAACTGGTCTCGTCTCCGACACATAATAAAGGACACACCTTAGATGGGATTTTCTCCAACAATAGCGATCTGGCTTATATCTCTACCCTTCCTATTACTTGGTCAGATCATCATATAGTGAATTTTGAGATAAAATGTACCACGAGATATCCCACAAGCTCCAAACCAAAAAAGGAAATTATTACGAGAGCTTGGGGCAAATTAGATATCAAAAGTCTTGAATCCTCTCTCATTGACACCATCTATACAGCCCCACTGAACATTGAAGAGGCTAACTGTAGCTATAATAGCTGGCTAATGGATGCCTGTCTTAAAATAGCACCTCCAAGAAAATGGATTCCAAAAAGGGTTTCTCCCACTGCCCCTTGGTATACAGAAGAACTCAAGGAGAAAAAACTGTTATGTAAACAGGCTGAAAGGATTTGGCGGAAGAACTATGCCATGTCGGATAAATCAGATTACAAATTAACCATTTCTGATTATAAACGAGCTCTGTTGGCTGCTAAGAAAGATTACTTTTGCACCCAAATTATCAATGCTAAATCTGACACGAAAGAGCTGTTTAAAACGGTCATCAAACTGTCAAACCCTAGGATGCCAAGTGACGTTGTTGATCCTGATTTCTGTAACACCATTGGGGCTTTCTTCCAATCTAAAGTTGAGTCAATCTTCATCTCCTTGTCAGACTCGATTGACATAAATGACGTCAAACTAGAAGTCTCTCATCTTCCCGCTACCACCTTGGAGTGCTTCTCTCCGTTGCAAATTGAGGACACCGTGAAACTCATGAATAGTATTAAATCCGGTGCCCCGAGTGATCCCTGCCCCACATGGATCATTAAACAAATAGCTGATATCACTTGCAGGGTCCTGACACCCTTACTTAATGGCATATTTCAATCTGGTATTTTTCCAAATTCTTGGAAAAAAAGCTTCAGTGCTTCCTCTACTGAAAAAGCAGTCTCTTGATCCTAAGGACCCTTCTAACTATCGTCCCATCTCGAGACTCCCACTACCAGCCAAAATTTTGGAAAAGGCCATAAACAGGCAACTCAGTGACTTCCTTCAGCATAACAACCTGTTGGATTCCTCACAATATGGCTTCAGATCTCTCCATAGCACCGAGTTGGCCCTCCTGAAGTCTACAGAGGAGATCAGAGAAGTGATGGACAAGGGAGGTAACGCGATGCTGATTCTCTTAGATTTATCTGCGGCCTTTGATACCGTGCATCACACGGTATTACTAAATCGGCTGTCAGAGATCGGAATCAGAGGTCAAGCATGGAATTTGTTTAACTCCTTTCTTCAGGATAGGGTACAAACTGTTGAACTCAACAGTAATACATCTGAACCCTTTTCACTGCCGTGCGGGGTGCCGCAGGGATCATCTCTCAGTCCCACTCTTTTTAATATCTATGTGGCACCCCTGGCGGGCATCATTAGAGCTTTTGGTTTTCAGCTTACCTCCTACGCAGATGACACTCAAATTGTGCTGTCTGTGAGGGAGGGAGCTGAGAAAGAAACAGGAGCACACTTCTCTGATTGTATGGGCGCCATCTCCAGATGGATGTCGGCCAATTGCCTCAAGCTGAATTCGTCTAAAACTGAGGTTCTAAGGTTTGGCAACAACCCCTTGATGTGGACACCTGACTGGTGGCCTGCGGATCTTGGTTTCTGCCCCACACCCTGCAGAAAAGCTAAAAACTTGGGTGTGGTGGTAGACGAAAAACTTAATATGGGAGACCAGGTTAGCAAGGTGATATCTGGTTGCTCGTTGATACTGAGAATGACCAGGAAAATCAGGTTCTTTCTCTCCGAGGGGAACCTAAGAACTGTGGTGACTGCTTTGATCCTGTCACGTCTTGACTATTGCAATAGTTTTTATGTCGGCATTCAAGCGCAACACCAAAGCAGGCTTCAAACTACTCAGAATGCTGCAGCGAGACTGTTAACCAAGACCCCTAGGTCGGTCTCAGTTAAATGAGAACTCAAAAAGCTACACTGGCTCCCCATTCATCTGAGATCTAGATTCAAGGCACTTTGTATTGTGTTCAGAGCCTTGGCCGGGACAGGGCCTCAGTTCCTAAGAAACAAGTTTTCTTGGTACACGCCATCTAGATCTCTTAGATCAATGGGTGCAAAATTAGTGAAAACCCCCAGTTTCAAAAAAGTGAACTGGGGAGGCCGAAGCTTTGTTACCACTGCTTCCAGACTCTGGAATGAACTTCCTTTTTCACTAAGAAATTCTCCTGACATTAGTGTGCTCAGGAAGGGTCTCAAGACTTGGTTCTTCTCTCAGTTTTAGTCATGTTTTCTGTTTAGGTAGTTAATGCTCAGCGCCAGGACACCGCAATGGTAATCGAGCGCTTTATAAATGTTTAATAACATAACATAACATAACAGTGTATTAGGAGCAATTCGGAGTTGTCAACACAGCTACACATCCATATTAGATGATGTATACATTTACTTGCAAATCTGTGTAAACATGCCCATACATTTAGATTAATGGATGTAAAGAGGGCACATGTTCCATGAATTCTTCTGTTGCGGTATTAGCCTGCTCTTCACCTTGCTGTGCTATGACACAATGGGACAGCAAAGCACATCATATTTGACTGCACTGCTTTTCAACTAGTGGCAGTGTGAACCCCTTCATGCTAGTGCAAAGGAATATACCCTTGCACAATAGTGCTATGGCGTCTGACTTTAGCAGAAGATAGTCAATGTGATGGAAGAATCACCGTCAGGCACTTGATCAATCATTGGGCTATAGCGTTTTTATCATGTGTGCACCACACTATGCTGAACACATCATAACATATACATTGATGATATGTTGAGCATGTTTGTAAAAACTGTTGTTCACGGTCTAAACTATTACGCACTCCATCATATTCAAGGTGCTCCTGTGGAAATGGTTCTACGTGATGATGAATGGGCTCAGCAGGGTAACAATGCCCACCCCTTATGTAAGATTTAGATTTCTATTGTTAGTATGCTCTTTCTATGCATGCTCCATTCTGACATGACCCAGACTAATGTATAATCAACTTTGGGGATTGTTTGTGTGCAGTTGGGGCTCCCTTCATGTAGCAGTACTTGCATCCCCATGACGCAGGCACCCTTGCAGCATGGTGCATGGCTGACTGCGTTTTTGCATGTCAGCTAATTGTGCACCATCACAGAGGATAGCAGGGTGATCTGTCATCTTGTTGTACATATGGCACATGTTTATATCAGGATGGATGTAGCCCAGCAGAAGCATATGTCTTTTGGCACGTGCTGCCTCCATTAATTTCAATTTTTATCTGAGGAGTTCTGCAAAATCTATATTTCGAGAGTGACATAGTGGTTTGTGAGAGATTTTCGGGGCTACTCCCTTGTTGGGCATACTTACATATGTCTTGATTATTTGGCATTGGGTGTTTATGTATAGTAGTTGGACCTGTTACAAGGTATGTCGTATTACATTTGCTTCATGTGCATTCTCACATATTTGAGCAACAGGATTGGGGACTTGAGGTGTGTGGTGTGTTCAGTTTGTACTTACCAACAAGCAGTCAATTTCCATATGTGCCATTCTCAAACCGCTGTTTGATGATCGATTGGCGAAAGATGTAGGAGACATGCACACTCCCTGGAAACTTTACAACAACATTAATGAGCAGGCACAGGTGGTCCACGATTACCTGCATGTTCATTGAGTGTGTGTGCTTCCTGTTCCTGAATATATGTGCAGTGTCTGTAGGAGGCAAGGTTGCACATGGGTGCAGTCAATTGCCCCCAACACATGCAGGCAACCAGCAATGGCATAGAAGCCTTGCTTGTTGTCAAGTTGTTCTTGCGCAGTGTTGGGGAAGCGCAGGTGCTGCGGAGTCAGGCCTATGATGGCATCCAAGGCAGTTGGGAGAACTGGAGAAGGATGACAGTGAGACTCCATCCACTCTGGCAGTGGTTGGTTGGAAGGTATTAGAGGCCAACATGTGCAGCACTGCAAGTAACTTTGTCTGCGGAGGGATGTTTGTGCAGCACTGGGATGGCTATCTGAGTGAGTAGGCGTAGGGAGGTCCTTTTTAGCCTGTTGTGGGCTATCACCTCCTCTGGGCGGAGGTCGATCAGGGTGATGTGTTGGCGGTAGACCCGCTCTCTCCTGCGGCACTGCCTCTGTGGTGGTACTGGTGGAGGTGGTGGTGGTCTTCTTGGAACTCCAAGCTACAAGATGGCATCTTGGAGAATGCCAATGTGGTTCTAGGATTGTCTCCCTTATGCAAAGGTATATTTGCAACGTTTTTTAGACCAGCTATTTTCTGGTCTTAAAATCTAATCACTAACTAGACTTAGCGGCAGTTTTGGGGGTTATCGGCGGACAGAAATGTCTTTGTAAATATCGCAAAGTGGGTTTTGTCGAAGTTTTTCACGGGAATGCCCACCTTGCATCTCATTTTTGTTAAGTCCCACAAACAGTATTCACGATCCAGGAATTCAAGTTAACGCAGGAAATGTGCAACTAACTGCAGTTAGCAGCAGCTTGTAAATGCGGCGATAGAAAAAAGCAGACATACCATCAAAAAATTGACGCTATGGCAGCGTTAAGTTCTTGTACATATGCCCCTTGGTTTGTTATCAGCACTGCATCATAATATTCTACATATGGGAATGAGACCTTTCACCTTGTTTATAACAGCTGAAAGAGTGTTCAAGTACAAGAGCATGCCCTTTGGACATCTTTTAACTTTTGGAGGTGGCCATATTTCAAAGGGCAACACAAGATTCACTCAAGGGTTTTTTCCAGATAACATTTTGATTTTTGGTTCAACCAAAGAGAAACAAGATTACATTTTAAGAGGTGTTAGAAATCCTAATTAACACGACTTAACTATCACGGACACCATGTGAATTACAATTGAGTTGTCAAAGGACATTGAGGAGGTTGTATATGTTAAAATAATTGCCTCAACACCTACAGTTAAACCATTTGGTTCCAAGTACAGGACTATTTTGCGCACTGACGCGAGTAATTATGATTTGGCAGTTGTTTTGTTACAATAAAAGGATGATAAGAAAATCTTAATGGCATATGCTTTCAGGCCTTTGAGAGTCAATGATAAAATATCTAACGAAAAGTAGACTTTGGCCTGCTTGGTGGGGTGTGAGACATTTCAGGAACTATTTATGAGTTATTATGTTCATTATCCAAGCTGACCTCAATCCTCTAGTGGATATATTTACAACTAAAGATGGAGTCAGAACAATATCAAGAATTTCTGAATTGCTTCTGCTTTCACACAAATTTTGTTTTTGTATGGACGACATGCCTGGAAAGAAGAATGTCACAGCTGTCTACTGTTGAATGATGAGGAAAATGAGGGTGATGACGGTAGGCAATGTGAATGAAGTCATGAAAGGTAGCCTTTTTAGGAAAGAAGATAAAGCTTTTCAAAACAATTTACCCTTCCAAAGAGTTTGGAGAAGATGGAGTGGAGATGCATAAGAATATATGTGTAAAGCTGTCCTTTGTAGAGGGGATTATTTTTTTTAAAAGAGATCACGGCCATACCAAAAGTACGTAGGGAGGGAATTCTGACTTTTCCCCATAAAGGTCACATAGACAAGTGCCACAAAACGGCACATTTGTTCTGATTTTTTTGTGGCTGGGAGTGGATTGCTGGGCGGAACAGACAATACTAATCTATTTCATGAGTATGTAAAACTCAGACAACTGTGTGTAATCCAGCTGTGAATAAGAAGCTGGAAGGACTACGGAGAAACATTTAAATTTAATATTTTAGGCTCTTATAGTGGTTTAGGTAAACTAAGTATGCCATCGAGTGAAGACATATTTTTCAAGGTAGCCTGAACTTACGTTTACCACCCAAACTAAGAGTAATCGTGTAATTCAATATTTAAAGAAATATTTGTGAGGGGAGCATTTTCTGAAACCATTGTTAGAAAAGGGCTGCAGTGTTACTTTGTATATAAAGCAGAAATATTCACAATTAATATGGATTAAGCCTGTCATTGCATTGTTATTCTATCCTCAAGGTAATGGATTGCATGAGAGATGGAGCAGATTTGTGAAAGAGGGTTTAAAAGGAAGCTATAGAGAAGGTATTGTGGCTTAAAGAACCACTCCTCCGAGCAAGGCAGGAAAGAGTCTGTATCAGTTAATGCAATGTAGGAAACTATACACTATGTTAAGAGCTGATTGGGTTAATATGGATAATAGTAAGTTGTTGAAAGTACACCTGAAAGTCAATATAAATGGTATCACAAAATGGTTAGAAGATGAGATGAGGAAAATGAGGAGGTGGAACTAGGAATGAGGGAATGGTGAACAAATGTGTGATTGGAAATTGAATGAAAGTCAAGAGAGGAAGAATGCTGAAGAAGGGGGTGTCCAGTGGTGGACAGTAATTCTAGAGGGAGGTGGGCAGGCTACTTGTGCTCACATGCACACTCACTAACACCCATTTATGCATACACACATATGTGCGCACACACACCATGCACTCATAAAACACTTATATTCATATATACACACATGCACGCATGCATGCACCAAACATTAAACAAAATAAAAGTTACCGGGCCTGAGCGGTGATCTCAGATGGTGGGTGGGAAGCCTTGGTGATTTCTGACGATTGGGACTGCCCCCTCCTCTCATTGGCTGACCTTGTAATGGGTCAGCCACTGAGAGGAGGTGGTAGTCCTTCACTCATCACAGAGTGAGGTGGAGTCAGTGAGACTGCTGGCACCACCCCACTCTGTGATGAGAGTCACTGATAGACTCTTGGCTCTGGGCACTTTAGGGCTTAAAATTGGAGTGCTGGGCATGAAGCTAACAGTAATGCTCCCCCTCACCAGCAGGGAGAAGACCACTAAGTGCTTTGCTGGGCTGAGGAGGCCATGCCCACATGGCTGTGACATCTTCAGCTAGGCAAAATTCTGCTGATGCACCTAGGTGCCTGCGCATTTAGAGCAAGTCCAGGGCCTTCTTGCCTGACCTGAACATGAAGAGTGTCTGTCAGACTTCATGTTTGGAAAAGGCGGGGGGACAGGGCCCCTCCACCCTTAGGTTTGGGCTGCCCCTGGGTATGTCTACGTTTTCTCAACCATTGCAGTGGTCAGAGTTCTTGAATACTCTATAAAATGGAGTGATAGACATTTTGGGAATTTAAGCAAGGTAGTTAAAATGCAGGAGGGTCTAAAGGAGATAAAGAATGTATCAGTCATAGAGGCAAATTAAAGGTGGAGAAGCAAAGATTCTGTGATAATGGTGATGATGAGAAGAGTGAGTCATCAATAAAGACCTTTTTGGATGTCAAATTTCTAATTTTACGCTTCTTAGTATAGTCTCTCCATCTTATTCATTTGCACAGAAAGAGACATCACTGGATTTCCCATTATACATCTGCACGGGAAGTGACATTAATGGATTTTCCCCCAAAACCATCTTTATAAGAAGAATCCAAGAAAAAGGACTTTATTTGTCATCCTTCATACGCACAGGAAGTGACATAATTGCAATTCCCATCCCCATCCATCTTCACAGGAAACCACATCACTACCTGCCTTCTTCCAACTTCAGTTAACTCTTCAGAGCATCTCGATGAAAGGGCGGGCACAGACAAGGGTATTGCCTGTTTCGGCCTGTTGGAGCCAGGAAGAAGCTAGGCCAGAACCCCTGTTCCACTGAAACTCACAAGGGAAGATATAATCATGTGCCTCACCCAGCACCCCATTTTGCCAATACCCCCAATTATACCCAGGTGTAGACAACATAAATACTCACAAAGCATTCACACAACATATCGACCCAACCTCGTACACATCCCACTAAGTAACACATACCATCAAACTACAGAACACATATTCCATCTCATGCAATCAATCAATCAAGTTAGCTTTATTCGACTTTTGTTGCAATATCATAAAAGCACAAATTACAAAATACATTTGATAAATAAGTACAAACATTAAGTATATATTATTTTTTTGATAAAAAGCAATCGCCACGTATTTACACAGTTTAAAAAAAATAATGAAATGTTCTCGTCTGGCCCCGGATTTGGAGTAAGGCAAATGGAGTGATGCGCATCTCTATCCCTCTAAATATCCTTAAGCTAAATGATTGAACCAAATTAATCAAATTATTTACATGGCTTTAAAAAGAAAAATTTCCATAGTTTAATGAAAAAAGTGAGGAGGAATAAAACAAAATAAATAAAATGCATCTTAACCTGAGTTACCCCGTTCCCATAGTGTTCCTCATGACAATTAATGATCTCAAATAAGAGGAGACAGCTTTTACCACAAATACTGTTCCTAGCTGCTTCAATTTATAATAAGCTGCCCTGCAACTCCTGATTCCCCAATTTACAAGGATCGGCTTCATAAACCTTCTCCTGGGAATCGCGTAATATTTGCATAACAGAATAGAGTGAATATTAGATTGGTCCGATGAGTCATCGCAAGGACACTTCGCTAAAGGTTTTAACCAATCATTACAATTCGGATAAGTTATCAGACGAAAAAAAGTGTCTGCCCGAAACCTAGTCAACAACATTCTTGCGTAGGAACTAGCTTCCAGCGATAAATATGGTTGTATGCCTAGATGAGAAATAGATGACTGGTATTCAGTAATTGTACGTTTGTTTTTTTCCACAAGCCACCTTTTATGGAGTAAGAAATCCAAAATCAATTTTTTAAGTGCACGTTTTGAAACTGTTTCCATGCACGTTGGATTTTCAAAATATTCTATGTGCCCTATGTCTGATGCCAAAGTTTTAACATAATGTAGCCACTTAATATTTGCAACTCCATCTAGCGATAAGCAGTCTAAAACAACGTCTCTATTTAGAGCTGTTTCTGGGGTTACCCAGATTTTGTGCCATAAAAGCAATGGTAATGATTTAATCGTATCCTCTACAAACGGAGTCCCCAATTCTCTGTGACTAAAATAAATGGACATAGACTTGGGTGCTGCCAGTAAGTAACGAAAAAAAACGCTTTCAGCTCGTTGTATTTGATCCACATTGGCAATCCCCCAAATCCCCGCGCCGTAGGTGCCAGCAGGGATACATTTAGCTTTATAAATCTGGATAAGTTCCTTAACTGGACGCCCACCTAATTTCCTGGAGAAATTAATCAACGCACCATTGGCCCTACTAATGGCCAGTTTTCTAGCAAACACAGCCTTTTTTCTCCTAGATAGCAGAAACTTGCCGTGTTTTTGATCTTATCTTTCCCCAGAAAAATTGCCTTGCTGTGTTTCTGTGAGTTACTGCATGTCATGGAATATGTTTTAGAAACGTTAATTGATAGCCCACGGGTCTTCATATAAGCTGAGAATTCAACCACCGCCCTTTGTAGACCAATAATGGTACGTGACATTATTGCTGCGTCATCCGCGTACAAAAGGATGGGGATGGGGGTTCCCCCGACAGCTGGGTAATCAAACTGGAAATCACTAAGATGTTGACCCAGGCTGTTAATATATAGGGTGAAAAGAAAGGGTGCTGATATACACCCTTGTCGTACCCTTCTCTTAATATTAAATTTGTCAGAACAAGCCCCCCATTCCATAACGCACCCTGGCCCCCGCTTCCCTATACAATTCTCTTATGAATAGAATGATCTGCTGGTCCACGCCCATATCACTAAGCGTCGTCCATAACGTGGAGTGATCAACGCAGTCGAAAGCTGAACTTAAATCCACAAATGTAATGAATAGGATTTCTTTCTTTGCTTGGGTATACTTTGCCATGAGCAGCGCTAAATTTAGGCCCTGTTCTATCGTGCCCTTACCACTACAAAATCATTGAAGGTTTGAGATGATGTTTTTATCCTCTGCCCAGATCTGTAGCCTGTTGAGAATAATCCTGCCCGCGACCTTCATTAAGGCATCCAGAAGGGATACTGGTCGATAACAAACGGGGTTATTCCTGTCCCCTTTTTTGAAGATAGGTACGACCACCGCTTCTGGCCATGTGGAGATAAAGCCAGACGCATTTGCACAATTTAGAACATTTGTTAATAGGGGCGACCATAAAGATAATTCGAATTTATATAGGTCAATCGGGACACCGTCCGGTCCCGGTGCTTTACCGGGTGCACTATCCTTGATTGCCTTGATGACCTCCACATGTTCGAAAACAACCCCCAGTGGGAAGGATTTTAAGCATTCCCATTTATCTACAATGTTATCGGTCTCGAGGGCATTAGGGTTTTTGTACAAGTTAGTAAAGTGCTTAACCCATGTATCCCCAGATGTAGCTATATCGATGATATCTGTTTCTCTGTCTGACAAGAAAGGGGCATTAACAGCCCTCCAGAAGGCTACATTGTCTTTTTGTATACAAGCCCCGTGGAGGTTCTGCCAGATTTCATTTTTTATCACTTTTTTCCTTCTGACTAATGCAGCCCTATACTTTTTCCGAGTTTGTCTTATCAGTAACGGAGATCTAGGAATTTCGTGCAGGGCCGCTTTCAAATTTTGATGCGCCTTGGAGCAGTCTTTATCAAACCAGCTCTTCCCTTTCTGTGTACGGGATTTATGTTCTCTGGTCAACAATATTTTGATTTCGGATGTTATTACCCCGAAGGCATCAAGGACTTGCTGTTTGTTTTCAGGCTGAGAGAGACAAATTTGGAACTGATCAAAAACTTTAGTAACCAGTTTATGCATAAAGACCATTGGGTCCACTTTAGCCCAGTTAATGCTACAGCCATTAGTGCTAACCAAGTTTATCGAGGTGTTATAAATCACCTCGAGAGTTGGTTCTAATCCCTTTTTTGCCAAGCAAAAAGAAAGGGGATAGTGATCACTAAGGGCCGCATCAAGTGTCTCCCACGACAAGACTAATGATCGATATCTGGAGGATAGAAGGGCAAAATCAATTGTAGAGTTTGCCCCTCTCCCATTATATGTTGGTTTGAATTCTGCCGCTGGTGAGCAACTTTCATTAATATAACACAAATCAAACTCACATATCAAGGAGTTTAGCAAATCCCCCAACCTAGTGTGACCGAAATGAGTTGGTATATCTTCCCTATCCTCGGCTAGATGACAAGTACCGGTAACATAACTGGTGCAGAGAAGGCAATTAAAGTCGCCCACCCATAAAAGGGCCAGATCCCCATCTCCGGTTTTTTCTAGCTCTCTTAATACTCTGCTGAGGCTAGTTATTAACTCTTCCCAATGCAATGCATGGGCGTTGTTATAAAAATTTATAATGGCCATATTCTTTAAGCACGACCAGTTAACCAATAAAATCTGGTAGCATTCTGCCGAAATAAACTTCCTCACTGTAGTCCCTGATGCATTGGATATATAAGTGCATAAGCCCCCTTTATTTCTGCCGTGAGTACTAACAACGGCAGGAGTGTTGAAAGTTTGATATCCCAATAAATGGATCTCGTGGACCATCCAGGTTTCCTGAAAACACAGAATGTTGTGTTTATTTACAATCTCCAGCCATTCTGGGTGGGCCACCTTATCTTTAAGTCCCGCTAAGTTCCAGGAAATAATCAATTGGCCCTTATAGGTCGACTTCGCAGGGGTATCAAGTTGGCCCTCTCTGGGGTTGGTTTCAGTTTGACAATCTTCCCTCTATATTCTATCGTCACCAGTACTTGCAGGTCTCTTATTTTCCCTCACATACTCTATGGTCTTGGTTGAGAGTCAATCCACCCCCTCCAAGCCAGAAAGGGAGGCGTAGCTATTAGAGGTAGCAAAGTTTAACATGGGCGCCACCGTAGGCCTGGCCGTCTGATGTCTTGGTCTCAAAGGATTTCCTACTAGGGCCGGGTAAAAATAACTTAGGTCTCGGGTGGATATACCACTCTCGTGGCCCTCAGAATACCAATCTCTTAAGTAATTGGTCGCCCTAAAGTCCTTAAAATTAATAATAATGATGTCCCCATGTAGATCCTTGGGTCTTTGGCCCACCCATCCCAGTCGCCTAACATGAAGGATTTCTCCGTCTATATTGGAGGGTAACGGTCTATTCGCTCGTAACCAGTGCACTACCTTATTTTTAAGGTTCAAATTTCCCCTCTGTTAACTCTGGAACCCCTGTGAGTACAATGACATAAGGTAGTGCCTCCGGTGGAAGATCTATGTGGTGAACTGGGCCTTTAAGATGTTTAGCCGGATTAGGTCTCCTAGTGTTGTGTCCTTGCTCAATCCCCTGCTGCTTATTACCTTGCCCTCTATCACCTACTTCCCTGAATAATGTGGACTTCGAATTTAGGATCGTAGGCTGTTTAGCTAAAGTGCTATTGTGTGCAGAAGGTGACAGAGCTGTACACTGTGCGGATTTAAATAAATTTGGCACTATCGTCGGGGCGGGGTGAGTTAAATTAGGCCTATTTGCTGACAGTTCCTTAAGTAAGTTTATATTGGTAATGCCGGTATCTTGAATGGACCCCAAGAGCTCCGCCATTCTTTTTACTCTTTCGATGAGAGGTAACAGTAAGGATCTAACCAATTGTTCTATATTGCTCATTAGGTCTTGTTGAAACTGAGCAGTTAGATGGTCTTGGGCAGATTTACTGTCTGTAGGACTTGTGGTTTTATTAGGGTTTGAGAGTAATTTAGATGTTTTAACTTGACTTCCTTTTGAATTTTTCCTACCACGTTTCCTTTTTATTGGGGCTTATTAAGTGTCCCTGGTGTATGTTCCTCATTGGAGATGTCAATTTGAGAGCCTATACTGGTATCTATGGGGTTTATTTCCCTGCTACTAATTAATGACTCTGTTAAATCTTGTAACTGTGGGGGAATACCTATCTCGCTTGTTCGTTCTGTAGTAATAACATGATTAGGTGGTGTAGTCGCTAACTGGAAGTGTCCCAGTGAGGAACGTTTATTTGACAGCTCGGCAGACAAGCGCTGCTCAGTGAGCGCAATTTCGTGTTCTAAAACTGAAGCGTCCCTTGCGATGAACTAGTCCAGGGTCCCTTGCACAAACCCACCCGCCAGCGATGATCTACCAGTTTGTAACCTGGTGATCATATTGTGTGTTACAGCTGGATTAGCATGCATAAATAACCAAATGTCCCAAGGTAACGACACCCAATACGCAAACTATGTATGATCTTCCTTCACTGTCCACAGAATACTGGAGCCAAGGGGGGTAGGCCAGCCCAGCCTTAGCCAGCCCCGGATGGCCACAGACGGCCTGCCCTTTGCCCGGTCTTAGCCCGGCATCACTCGCGCGCGTCCCGCGACGTGGGAGGGCGCACACAACTTTATGCGCCACCAGGCGTGTTGGTGTGGGCGTGAGCAGCGGGGCTTCTGGGAGATGTAGTTTCCCCCACTCGGCGGCCGTGCGGCAATGACAGCAGCAGCGGCGGCGGGGGGAAACAAAGGGCAACAAACAGTCAGGGCAGCGAGGGTCGTGCAGGTACTTCCAAGATCCAGGGACAAAATGCCAGTAAGTAGCAAGCAGTCACCCGCTCCTCTGTAGAGCTCTCACCACTTTATGCGCCACCAGGTGCGTTGGTGTGGGCGTGGGCAGCGGGGCTTCTGGGAGATGTAGTTTCCCCCACTCGGCGGCCGCGCGGGAATGACAGCAGCAGCGGCGGCGGGGGGAAACAAAGGGCAACAAACAGTCAGGGCAGCGAGGGTCGTGCAGGTACTTCCAAGATCCAGGGACAAAATGCCAGTAAGTAGCAAGCAGTCACCCATCTCATGCTCATTATGCACGCTCAGTTATCACAAACTTGACACCCTCTTCAACACAGAAACGTGGTTCTTGCCTGCATCTTCGCTCATCCTAGACGTCCTGAAACCCACAGGCTACAGTATCAATTGAGTGAGTGGCGCACTTTAGAAGGGAGGATGCCTCACTGCCATCCATAAATCCTCATGGTCCTGCACCCTAAGCAAGCAAGTAACACTCAACCATATGAAGCTGCTGAAATATCATTTGCCTCTCTCTGTAAATCAGAATGTCACCTTCCATCTAATCTACAGCTCTTCCAGGCAGCGCAAGGACTTCACTGATGAATTCTTAGATCTCCTTATTTCCTCATCCATCGGAATTTGCCCACACAACCCTTTTGGCTGACTTTGACTTCAACCTCCTAGAAAACACAAGCTTAAAAAAACACAAGACACCCTCTTCAACCTCGTTGATACACTCAACGTAGCACAGCATATCACGTGATACAGTATTATTCAGCAAAAAAGCATATATGATAGATTCTAGTGCTGTGCAGCCAGGTCACAAGTGACTAGAGTCACTTGAAGAAACAACAGCATATCACATAACACACTCCAAAGGCCACATCCTTGATCTTGTCTTCTCAACATCACAAACATTCTAATGCAAACCACCCTTACCCGTGGCATACATGTCATAGCCAAATGTAGCCGATAGCCAACACGTGTTTCGTCTTGGCTTGTAGCCATGAGGAAGTCGTTGGGCAACTTACCCAAGACGAAACACGTGTTGGCTATCGGCTACATTTGGCTATGACATGTATCAATGTATTATTGTGAAATAATCCCAACTGACTGTGAGGACAAGCATTGAGAGAAAAAAAGAAAAAAAAGAAGAAAAATAAAGAAGAAGACTATTTGATCATACATTGGACTGAGATTTCTGATTGTATTTACTTTGATATCTGATATCTGGATGCTTATTTGCTTTATGCTCGGGGACAATACTTTGCTTTGTATTTATCCTTCGGATACTCTTGTAACGAAGGAACATTGGGACATAGGTGGCTGTTTCCCTTTTGTTCCCTTGAGCACGTCTCAAAATTTACCTGCATTTTATAATATCATTGGTTTTGCGCAAATCTTATACCCAGCCACTGTTAGAAATTACACCCTTACCCGTGATCTGGACTGACCACTTTCCCATCCCTATCTCCTTGCTCTGCGTAGTACCAACAGACCAAGCTCAACTAAAAAGAGAAGATCAAACCTTCAGATGCTTTTCCATAGACAACCTAATGCTGGAACTCATCTCTCACCCAATAAACTTCATGTCCAATGTCAACATACTTCTAAACAACTTCAACAGTTTTTTAGAAAGCTATGTGAACATTGCAAGCCAAAACCATCAGCACCTTGGTATTACTAAAACCTTACTGACAGTAAACGGTCCATCTGCAGACAAGAAAGAAAATGGAAGAATAACAGAGCTTCAGGTTACCATGCAGACAGTTCACTGCATCAGCCAAATCAAAGTGCTATGTCATCACCATCAATAAAGCCATCAACAGAGGTAGAAAGCTGCTCAAGTGTCAGTCATGCCTCATTCCAGGGCTGCCCTCTGCATGTGGAGGAGGCAGCGCATGCAGGATATAAGAGGCATACGGACAGGCAGGAAGCCATTTGACATTCTAGTTGTTATTGGCCTGCGGTTTCCTGCTGTCGCTTCACTTCTGGGTCTTCCTTGCAGTGAACAGCGTCTCTCTGTCGGTCTTCTCCATTCAGCATCTTTGTGTTGGCAGCAGTTCTCCGTACCTGACAGAAAGGATTAATTGAAGAAACAAGGATTATGCAAACAACATGATTCTATCGGTAACATGCCTTCAGTGCTCCTTTGACTTACAATTCTGAAAGCTGCTATTAGTATCAATTACTTGTCTGATTCAGAGATGGGGCTGTCTTTCTCCTGTGTGGTTAATGACTCTCACCAGCCTGTAGGGAGAAAAGGGCGACTGAGTCATATGGATATGCAAACAAAAACCTTGAACAGGTGACTTGTACTCACATGCACTATCAAGAAGTGTTTTTAGTCCAAGGCTTAACACCTCTTTGTTCCTTTTTGATTTTTTACTTTTTCTGAGGTGGCATTTAACTTGAAATGCATCATGTAATGCAAAACTTTTTAACGTGTTTCGGTTCTCTCATCGTTCAGCTACCCAATAGGAGCCTATTATGAGAGTCCAGTTCTCATACTATTGGTATGTAGTGTTTATGTACCCTCAACTGCTGATGAGTGTTTCCTGCCATTAATCACTACAAAATAGTTTCTTCTCTACTTGTTCTTAGATGTTTTTACTTATCCTTGTCCCTACTTCACTACAAACAGAGGCTGAGGGGAACTCAACAGGTAGTTGATATAAAAGTGGTAGTGACTATATCACGAGGTTAAGGGACACACATAACTATCATCATTAATACAATGTTCATTTGTTTCATACCAGGGGAAGCCATAGACGATTTCCATAGGCACCATTTCTGCAAAACAGTGGCCAGTGGATGCTTTTTGTTTCCTTTTTGCTTCCCCTCATCCCCTTCGAGCGGAGGTGACTATGATGATATTGGGTCACTCCAGTTGATAGGGAAGTTGGGACCTCACTTTGTGATCTTGTCTCGCTCCTGCAGAAAACCAGTGAGAACTCTGACATCAAGACAATCTAGCATGGCATCAACCCCCTGCAAGACCATCCATTCCTCACTCCACAGAAAAGTGCAATGCCATCACCTCTTCTTTAGAGAAAAAAACCAGAAGTTACGACAGCATATTGACAATACCAAGCCTGCTTCATCTCTTACACCCAACCCTTCCCGTAGAATCCAGCAGTGGTCATCCCTTAAAGCCCTATCTCTCCCAGGAAATTGTTGACTTACTCAACTCCCTCAAGGACACTTCTTATGACCACAATGTCGTACCATCTTCCTTCATCGAATCTTTCTCTGGGGATGCTATGCACTCCCTACTTACCATTGTCAATGCCTCTCTCATTATGGAAACTTTCCAGTAATCTCTCAAGACTGACCTGAGTCTCCCACTCCTAAGGAAACATACACTAGACCCGTATGACTTAGCCGACTGCTGGCCCATCAGTTACTTACCATAAATTGGAAAGAACACTGAAAAAGCAGATTAGGTTCAACTCCACGATCACATCAGTGCTAACCGTGTCCTGAAAGACTACCAGTCTGGCTTCAGATCATGCTGCAGCATGAAGAACGCCACCTTACACATCGTAGACTATGCCCTCTTGACCACAGATGAAGATGACTCCTACCTTCTGATATTGCCGGACGTCTCAGCTGCCTTCGACACAGTTGATCATCCCACCCTCATATGCACCCTCAAGTTGCAAATGGTTATCACCAGCAGTGATCTTCACTGGTTCTCCTCCTAGCTTTCCAACCAGCATTAGTATTTTCAAATCGCAAGTTCTGGGTCTCAAAATATGCCCCTCGTGTGCAGTCCATCAAGGTTCTGTACAGTCTCCTGTCATCTTCAACCTTTACATGGAGTTGCATGGTGCTATACTTACAGATAATAACATTAAGAGTCATCCATATGCAGATGACACAAGCCATACTTAAATGTCCCCACTGCTTCAGACCTCCAACATTTCAGACACTGTTTACACATATTCCAGTCCTGGATGTCCAGCGCCTATGTGAAACTCAACCCAATGAAGACACACTTCCTGTTATTTAAAAAAAGAACAGCAAACAAGATACAGTACAAACCTGGCGCAATGGCAAACCTCGACGGCTTCAAACCCTAACTCTCACTGAATGCCAAGTCACTTGGATTCACCCTGAACACCAATCTCCCCCTCAAGGAACACATTGTCCAAAAAAGCTAAGATGGTCTGGTGCCAGCTTTGTCTTCTAAAAAAATCAAACCATGTTTTACAGAATGCGACTTCAGAACTGCTGTTCAAGCCAATGTTCTCTAACATCTGGATGGTGGTAATGCACTACTCCATGGCCTTCCAGACTCCATACAGGCATCCTTTACGGGCATTGGCACACTGCAGCACATCTCATCTATGAAGATATATGATCACGCCACTTCCATCCTGATGGAAGTCTATTGGCTCTCCTTGTTGACCCGCATCATCTTCAAACACAGCTACATATTTTACAAAGAAATCATCACCAGCACACTCACTTTCTTGCAGGCAAGCTCACCATCTCTGGTAGTTCTTGACATACAGACAACCAGGACACTATCAGACGGCAGATTAAGAAGTTTAAAAAAGAACAAACAAGACAACATGCCTTTTCCCACACAGGATCTGGAACTACATCAGTGTATCCATCAGACTGCCACAACACTGCTCCAATTTAAGAAAGAGTTGAAGACTCACCTCTTTACGAACACTGTGGAACAGTGCACTAACCATCCTCAACTCAGCTTTGTCTCCTATTACTCATTGACTTTATGCTTGCCTTAGATCATGCAGCGTGCTCCACTGCCGTTTGGCTTGGCTCACACTATAGAAACCCCATAAATATGTATATATTATCTACTGGCGGTCGCCAGTAGATAGTTATAGTTAGGACCTATTTTCCATAGGAAATCCGCAACATTCTATTGGGAATATCTTTGGCGCTGGTTGATGAATCTTCGTGAAATTTTCCAAACTTTTGGCCAGCTCTGCTCCGCTCTTACCCTGAAAGTTTTGCGGTGATCCATCAAGCGGGGGCCGAGAAAAAAGGGGGGTCCCAAAACGCGTTTTCCCCATGCAATTTCCCATAGGATCTGTTGTCGCAGCTACAGCCCGAACCGCTGAACGGAATGACACCAAATTTGGCAAAGAGGTAGTCCTCAGTTTGCACTCGGGCCTTTTGCATACATGGTGTGAATCTGTTCAGTAGTTCCTGAGAAAATTAGAGTTAAAAAGATAGATATATCTATGGCCGGGGAGGATCTGCGGACCCTACCCGCACCGTAAGCGCACCCTCCCCGAACCGAGCGTGCACCTTCCCGATCGAGCGCTGAATGCTAATTGGCTGTCGAGTGTCCCTCTACATTCGAAACCAGGAACTGTTGGCAGCCATTTTCTGCCTCGGTAGAAGCGAGGCAGAAGATGGAAGGGGAATAAGTGTGTAAAACATATAAAGGGGGCAGAGTGGAAATACTCTGACCCTCTAGAGGTGCTTAGGGGGTCCCAGAAGGACCCCCTGGGGCCCCCTTTTAAAAAAAAAAACACGGGGAAATGCGCGCACGATGCGCGCATCCTATCGCGTTGGATGCACGGATTCTCTCGCGGTGTCGGCGCGAATCCACGGCAACGTTTTTTGAAAAACGACAAGAAATCATTGGTTGTATGACAAATTTCTACACTGAAAGGTAGGGTGTATATTTCTGTTTTTTAAAGGTATGATTGTTATTGGTTAACAAAAACAGATTGTAAGGAACATTATATATGATAAGCTGATATGTTGAAAAGTCAAGCACACTTCCTGTCTTGTGTAGGAACATTGTGTGCTGAACTTGTGACCTGTGAGCTCAGTGCAGTGTTCCATGACCTGTTTCTATGGTAACAGGCAGAAGGCAGATTGGGGGAAGGGTTGAAATGTATTTCAGTTGGAAAGGGTTGAAATGTTTAACCAATAGAAATGTGTGTTTGCTTTTGAGTTTATGTGCGAAGGATTGTGATTTGATGTTTACATGTATATGTGTGTAAAATGAAAGGGAAACTTTTTCATTCTTTGCTTTTGCTGAGAGGTGCACAGTGCAGAGATTCTGTAAAAGAAAATATGGTGAGTGATTGATATACTTCTTAATCTACAAAAGAACTTGAAAGATGAGTTATTTAATTGTGAGGGGATGTATGTAGACTATTTTGATTTTAATCAGACTAATATATTTTTCCTGCTAAAGTGTAGGGAGTACTTTTTTTCTCTACAATGTGTGTGCATGTAGAAACCATTCTGTGATAAGCATTTGTGTTTTTCATGAGTTTGTAAACAGATAACTTGCAGTTTTTATATTTTGGTAGAATTAGAAACCAGTCATTGTTTATGAATTTGTGAAATGAGTTATGTTATGTTTCTATACTAAAATGTAGTACTACTTCTAGATGAAGAAATGTGTTTTGGTATAGTGCAAGGGATTGTGTTGTTTGTCTAGAATCACACCGTGAGTCTGTGTGCATTTGGGAACCACTGTGAGAGAAACATTTGGTAACATCGTGTATTTGCTGACAGATAACTGTTTTAACTTGTCATGTTGTGAAGTTTTAGTAGCATTAGAAGACAGTTATGGCTTATGATTTGATTAAATGAGTCAGGCTTTGACAGAAAAGTGCAGTCCTGAAATATGTAGATTGTGTGCAGTTCCCTTACCAGTTGCACTGTAGTGAATGAGTTTTGGTAAACTCCAAGGGATAGTGGTGCATGTCTAGAATCACAGTGTGAGTTAGTGTGTATTTGGGATCAGTGTGAGAGAAGCATTTGGTGATATCATGTATTTGCTTATAGATAACTTTTTTAAAACCTGTCATGTTGTGAAGTTTTAGTAGCATTAGAATCCAGTCTTTGCTTATGCGTTGATTAAATGAGTCATGCTTTGACACTGATGTGCTATACTTAAATATGTAGATTGTGTTCAGTACCATTAACTCTTCCAGACTAGTGAATGAGTTTTGGTAAACTCCAAGGATAGTGTTGGTTGTCTAAAATCACACTGTGAGTCTGTGTGCATTTGGGTAAGGATTGTGAGAGAAGCATTTGGTAACATCGTGTATTTGCTGACAGATAACTGTTTTAAAACCAGTCAGGCTGTCAAGTTTTAGTAGCATTAGAAGACAGTTATGGCTTATGCTTTCATTAAATGAGTCAGGCATTGACAGTAAATTGCAGTCGTGAAATATGTAGATTGTGTGCAGTTCCCTTACCACTTGCACTGTAGTGAATGAGTTTTGGTAAGCTCATAGGGATAGTGGTGCTTGTCTCGAATAACACTGTGAGTTAGTGTGTATTTGGGATCAGTGTGAGAGAATCATTTGGTAACATCATGTATTTGCTGATAGATAACTGTTTTAAAATCTGTCATGTTGTGAAGTTTTAGTAGCATTAGAATCCAGTCTTTGCTTATATGTTGATTAAATGAGTCATGCTTTGACACTGATGTGCTGTACTTAAATATGTAGATTGTGTGCAGTCCCCTTACCCCTTCCACAGTAGTGAATGAGTTTTGGTAAAGTCCTAGGATAGTGTTGATTGTCTAAAATCACACTGTGAGTCTTTGTGCATTTGGGTAAGGATTGTGAGAGAAGCATTTGGTAACATTGTGTATTTACTGACAGATAACTGTTTTAAAACCTGTCATGTTGTCAAGTTTTAGTAGCATTAGAAGCTAGTCTTTGCTTATGCGTTGATTAAATTAGTCAGACATTGACATTAAAGTGTAGTCGTGAAATATGTAGATTGTGTGCAGTTCCTTTACCACTTCCACTGTAGTGAATCAGTTTTGGTAACCTCCTAGGGATAGTGTTGTTTGTCTAGAATCACACTGTGAGTCTGTGTGCATTTGGGAACCACTGTGAGAGAAGTGTTTGGTAACATCGTGTATTTGCTGACAGATAAGTGTTGTAAAACATGTCATGTTGTCAAGTTTTAGTAGCATTAGAAGACAGTTATGGCTTATGCTTTCATTAAATGAGTCAGGCATTGACAGTAAATTGCAGTCGTGAAATATGTAGATTGTGTGCAGTTCCCTTACCACTTGCACTGTAGTGAATGAGTTTTGGTAAGCTCATAGGGATAGTGGTGCTTGTCTAGAATCACACTGTGAGTTAGTGTGTATTTGGGATCAGTGTGAGAGAATCATTTGGTAACATCATGTATTTGCTGACAGATAACTGTTTTAAAACCTTGTCATATCGTGAAGTTTTAGTAGGATTAGAATCCAGTCTTTGCTTATGCGTTGATTAAATGAGTCATGCTTTGACACTGATGTGGTGTACTTAAATATGTAGATTGTGTGCAGTACCATTAACTCTTCCAGAGTAGTGAATGAGTTTTGGTAAACTCCTAGGATAGTGTTGCTTGTCTAAAATCACACTGTTAGTCTGTGTGCATTTGGTTAAGGATTGTGAGAGAAGCATTTGGTAACATCGTGTATTTGCTGACATATATCTGTTTTAAAACCGGTCATGTTGTGAAGTTTTAGTAGCATTAGAAGCCAGTCTTTGCTTATGCTTTGATTATATGAGTCAGGCTTTGACATAAAAGTGCAGTCCTGAAATATGAAGATTGTGTGCAGTTCGCTTACCACTTCCACAGTAGTGAATGATTTTTGGTAAACTCCTAGGTATAGTGGTTTTTGTCTAGAATCACACTGTGAGTCTGTGTGCATTTGAGAACCACTATGAGAGAAGCATTTGGTAAGATCGTGTATTTGCTGAGAGATACCTAATTTAAAACTTCTCATGTTGTCAAGTTTTAGTAGCATTAGAAGCTAGTCTTTGCTGATGCATTGATAAAATGAGTCAGGGTTTGACACTAAGGTGCAGTACCATGTACTATTCTGTTCACTGTGGCAGAACTGAAAATTTAAAAGTTTTACCTAAGCACTGTCCTAGAAGTAGTCTGATTAGTTAGTCAGTTTCTAAGTACCAAATAGACTGCTTCAAATGTCTATGCAGTATGCATGTAGTGTTCTAACATACTATACACTTGTCTTTTACACCTTCAATTCCCTAGTCAGTATCCATACACTTCCAGGAAACATCCTGTCACTTCCTTTGTAGTCCTCTAGAGACCCATTCAACAGCATGTACTAATCCATTCACTGTGCCAAAACCCAAACACTTATAAATTCACCAAGACACTCTCTTTCCAGTACTCTAATGATTCAGTCACTGTCTAAGTATTCATGCACTGAGCCAGGTCTCAGCACATGGACTTCTTCAAACCCCTATCCACTATGCATGCAGTCCTCTAAGCACCTACACACTTGTCTTTCACACCTTCAATTCCCCAGTCAGTATCCGTTCACTTCCAGCAAACACCCTGTCACTCCATTTGCACTCCTCTAGTGACCCATTCAGCATCATGAACTAATCCATTCACTGCGCCAAACCCTAATAAATTCACCCAGGCACTCTCCTTGCAGTACTCTAATCATTCGGTCAGTACCCAAGTACTCATTCAGTGACCCAGGCCTTAGTATATGGACTGCTTCAAACCCTTGTCCACTATGCATGCAGTCCTCTAACCACCTACACAATTGTCTTTCTCACCTTCAATTCCCTAGTCAGTATCCATACACTTCCAGGAAATACCCTGTCACTCCCTTTGCAGTCCTCTAGTGACCCATTTAGCACCATGTACTAATCCATTCACTGTGCAAAAACTCAAACACTTATAAATTCACCAAGATACTATCTTTGCAGTACTCTAATCATTCAGTCAGTGCCTAAGTATTCATGCACTGAGCCAGGCCTTAGCACATGGACTGCTTCAAACCCCAATCCACTATGTATGCAGTCTTCTAACCACTTAGACACTTGTCTTTCACACTTTCATTTTCCTAGAGAGTATCCATACAGTCCAGCAAACATCTTGTCCCTGCCTTTGCACTCCTCTAGTGACCCATTCAGTACCAAGTACTAATCCATTCCCTGTGCGAAAAGCCTACCACTTATAAATTCACCTAGGCACTCTCCTTGCTGTACTCTAATCATTCAGTCAGTACCCAAGTAGTCATGCAGTGAGCCAGGCCTTAGCATATGGACTGCTTTAAATGCCTATGCAGTATGGATGCAGTCCTCTAATCACCTACACAGTTGTGTTTCACACCTTCAATTCCCTAGTTAGTATTCATACACTTCTAGCAAACACCCTGTCACTCACCCAGTGTGTCTCCTTATAGTACTGTAATCATGTAGTCAGTTAGCATGTAGTGTTTTAGTTAGGTCGGCTTTAGGGCATGAACTGCTTCAAAGTAGTATGCACTATGCATGTAGTGTTTTAACCATCGTCACACTTGTGGTTCAGGGCTATAGTTTCTTAGTCAGTATTTATATAAAATGTGTTTGTACAGTAATGGAATAGTATACATTTGAAAGTTATTAATATACATTTATTTGTGATTCTTTTTTACAGATACAGAACAGGAGTGTTTCTCATCTGTTTGCACTCTTCTCGTGCAAGATTGTTTGGATGAAGGGTCCTTAGGTGTTTCATCATACTTGCTGTGCCGCACGAGTATTTTTTGTTAGGATCCCCTCGTAACAGAACTCTTTGGCAAATCTTGCGAATGAAGAAGGTGGCATTGGTCTTTGTTTGCCCCTTGGAAAATGTTAAACATTTCTTCACCACTGAAGAAAAACGTTGTGGGCGTGGTGCCTTCTGCAAAAAAAAATCCTCAGATTCAGTAAATATTTTAAAGCGGCAACATTTACAGTTTTTGTAAATTAAACTTATAAAATTTTGTTAGCTGTATGCATTTTATATATCTGTGATTTGTTTCTTGTGGTATTTTTTTGAGAATACCATGGTGTTTTTTTTTTAAAATCTTTCTGGTTTTCCAGGTCTGTCGTCGACATCCGTGGTTCCCACAGGAGTATTCTGCCTTGTTGTTTTGTATTATTGTTGTTACATTTTGTTTATTAGTTTATTGTTTATATTTATGTTAATAAAAAAATAAAGTTTGAAAATAGTTTATCGTCTATATATTTATTATTATAAAAAAATTAATAATGTTTTTGGTTGTTCTCTTAACTGCTGCGTGACTCTTTCTTGTTCTTATTACTGTTATTTGATGGAGTCCACCATGGTGTTACATTTTGGGGCACTTATCGCTGGAATATTGGTGATATCTGCAGTTTGCACCAACTTCTGAATAGTGTGTTAGATTTATCTCAACTTTACTTCCGATAAAGTGCTGATAATGAAATGGAGAGTAGCCGTTCCTGTGCAAAAAGACACAAGGTGCACCTTTGCGATTTATTCTAAATACTAAAATCCTGTATTGTATTGCACTGAGGTATTGGCTGCACTTACAGTGTACACACAAAATCTATTAAGAAATCTCATTGTATTTATATTGATTGGGAATAGTGCGTCAGGTGCTGGATCTTGACGAGATACACTGTTCAGTTCATATATTGTTGTGCACACGAAAAAAATCACATCACATCTTTCACACCAATTGCAATGCGAAACAAATTCCGGCGATAAGACACGTTAGCACCGGGGATTTTACACCTGCTTTCTGCTGGTGTTAAGCAGGACAACTACCTGCACCATGAAAGGGAACACAGCCAAGAGCCACACCAGAACACCCACAGGTGCCATAGAGTCAATGAGCATGATACAGGGATACCCATGAGGGCCAGAAGACTCATCTCAACAACTCCAGGACCGCCAATGCCCCCCAAACCCACATCTTAGTAAGTGTGTCCCTGTGGTCATTGTCTTAGCATGATAGGCACGAGCCCTGCAACATCACAGTGTGCTGTCACCTCAGCGTTGGCAGTGAGCCTGGATGTGTAGCTACGTACGCATCCTCCGGCATGCACAACCGGTGTGTGCTGGTCTGTCGTTCACAGGTCAGTGCAGGGGTGTGCCTATCCGGCAAGGGGAACGGGGTGTCTCGGACATGACCGTGTACAGGAAGTGCGGTAAGTGTGTCTCTTTGTTCTGGTGTGGCCTGTTACAAGAGCCGCAGCAGTCGATGTTGTAAAGTGGCATGCACCACCTCCAAACGGCACTGTGATGTTGTAGTTGGAATGTAGCAGGACATGCGCAAATAGGCATTACAATGGCGTGCCGTACGAGTGCACGAGATACAACAGCTCACCGTACAAAAGTGTGGGGGCTCGTGGGAGGGAGGAGCAGCCGTTTGGCAACATAACACACAGTGAACTCGACCATGTGCCACATGCTGGGCATCTCATCCATGATGACCACGGTCGCAGACATCCCACAACACCAACGACTGGCCTTTGTACACATCCTGTATGAATGCAGCGTGGTTTTCACTTCTATGCTCGTTCAGTGGTGTGATGTTTTTGCAGGTTGTGTGACTTGTGCTCCTTGTTGGTGTGTTTCATTTTGGCCATTGTTAGTCTATATGTGTGTTGTACTTAATTGTGCATGTGTGCCATTCTGCCCATCCCCTCCTCTCCCCACTCCCTGCTTCTTGCTCTTCCTAGTGCTGTTGTGTCTATAATTTTGTTGCTGCACACATAAATACATGTAAAGAATAAATTAGAATAGTTCCTTGATTCTTTTAGGTTTCAAAACTTCTCTATTGGTTTCTTTTTAATTTTCCATATGAACCGTTTTTTTTAATATTCAACAACACATAGAAGTCAGAAGTGCAACGTATTCTATCAACACACTTTCTAGAACATTCTACAATATGTGCAGGTTAGGAGTTCATACATTTTTTTAAACTTTACAATATTTTTTTGTAACATTTTCTTGAACATTTAACGACACGTGCAGGTTAAAAGTTGACGATTGTTTTAAGTTCGAACAGTGCCTTCCAAATGCAAGTAGCAGGTGTGATTGAGCTGAGCAAGTTTTTTCCTATGATATGTACTCCACGTTGAAACTGCTTTTTCTTAACCAATCACAAAGATGCTTTTCCACAAAACTAATGTGCACCCTACTTTTAAAAAAGAATGCTTTTCATGATATCTTCAGAGATTAATTATAGATAGGAATTAGCATTTAAAAAACCTTTGAAATTCACTGAAAAAACCATAGGTTTCATGCACTTTATAGTTAGGAATTGGCATTTAAAAAACCTTTGAAATTCACTGAAAAATCCAAAGGTTTCAGGAGCGTTATAGTTAGGAATTGGCATTTAAAAAACCTTAGAAATTCACTGAAAAAACCATAGGTTTCAGGGGTGTTATAGTTAGCTGGACATTTCCCTCGTACAAAACCCTAGAAATTCCCCTGTTATAGTTAGTTCAGCTAACTATAACTTGCGCCCCCGCAATTCACTGCTGATGATGTCACATATTACATCACTCATGACATGGTCAGTGACATCACTGATGACATCACTGATGACATCTCAAATGACATCACTGATGACATCACTGATGGTGTGTAAAATTTCAACGCACCACCCTGTGATGGTTGGGGGCCGCGAGGCTCGGTATTTACCTGGCCTCATATGCGGGACATCGTCTGTGGATTAATGATGCACCTGTGCACTGAGGCCCATCACGGGCTTTTGGACATTGTTTTTACAGTGATAATGAAATGCACTCATACAGAGTTGAAATTTTACACACACCACAAGATTCAGAATTCTTCGCCCATCTGAGGGCGTGGCATTGACTCTTAAATAGATGGTGTGTCAAATATTCATCATGTCCGTCGAGCCTCTGAGGAAGAAGCGTTGAGGCTTCGAAACGCGTCGGGCAAAATCGACGACATAGCTGTGGAAACTGTCAGCGCATGGAGGCATCTAAAAGGAACTTTCCTGAGACTTTGTGGAGTGCGTTTCTACCAGAGGGGCAACTAGGAGCTTTATATATATATATATATATATATATATATATATATATATATATATATATATATATATATATATTCACTGAAAAAACCATAGGTTTCAGGGGTGTTATAGTTAGCTGGACTTTTCACTTGTACAAAACCATTGAAATTCCCCCGTTATAGTTAGTTCAGCTAACTATAACTCGCGCGCCCGCAATGCACTGCTGATGACGTCACATATTACATCACTCATGACATGGTCAGTGACATCACTCATGACATCACTGATGACATCTCAAATGACATCACTGATGACATCACTGATGACATCATCCAGTGAATGTGTGTTATTCTGAAAATTAAATATGTTTTATATATGTATATCTCAAGGTCGATGGAAGAATAAATGGGTATATAAGTGTCTAAATGGATGATTTGTTTTTGAAAAATTGATTGTGTAACTGACTGATTAAGTGTATCATAGTGAATACATGGCTTAGTGAGTAATGTTTAAATATGTAAATATCTGTATCAGTCTCTCACTTTGTGTATAAGTGGCTGCATGGGTTGGTGAGTAGCTACATGGGTGTCTATATAGGTTATTAGTTGGTTTTTTGAGTATCAGTCTGAGTGTCTGCATGGTTCGGTGGGGGTATTACGTAGTGCATAGGTGCATGAATGAGTGACTCACTGTTTGTATGTGTTGAACACAGTATGTGTGCAGGACTGTATGGGTGGATGAGTGTGTGTATGGGTGTGTTAGTGAGTGAATGACTGTCTCAATAGTGTCTTTATGAGTAACTACATATGTTTTAAACTAGTATATGTGACTATTGGTGTATATATGTGAGTATATGTGAGAGTGAGAGATTGAAAGAGTTCCTGTATGAATAAGTATGTGTTTCTATAAGTGATTGTTTAAAAGACTAAGTATGTGTAAGTTTCCGTAGAAGTAAGTGTGGTGGTGTGTGTATAACTGTATATGCAAGTAAATGTATGTTTGATTCTTTATTAGCATGAGTGACTATGTGTGTGAGTAACTATGGATGAGTGGCATTGTGTAACAGGATGTATAGGTGTATGAGTACATATGATGAGTGAGTACATGTATGAGTGACTGTATTGGACTGTTGGTGAATGAGTGGATGTGTATGTGGATCTTAGAATTACTGAAGAGGTTGTTGTAACTGGTATTGGTATGTCCATTGTTTTGAAAATTTTAGTCTCTATTTTTGAATGTGTGTATCAAAGGTTATATTAGGGTGAGAGGAGGTCTGCCACTCTATCACAAGGATGATGTCATCAGTGATGTCATCAGTGATGTCATTTGAGATGTCATCAGTGATGTCATGAGTGATGTCACTGACCATGGCATGAGTGATGTAATATGTGACGTCATCAGCAGTGCATTGCGGGCGCGCGAGTTATAGTTAGCTGAACTAACTATAACGGGGGAATTTCAATGGTTTTGTACAAGTGAAAAGTCCAGCTAACTATAACACCCCTGAAACCTATGGTTTTTTCAGTGAATTTCTGAGGTTTTTTAAATGCTAATTCCTAACTATAACGTGCCTGAAACCTATGGTTTTTTCTGTTAATTTCAAAGGTTTTTTAAATGCTAATTTCTAACTATGCCTACAGAGATAGGACATGTGAAGAAAGAAGAAAAAATGCACAGAAAGAAACAAAAGAAGTGCAGAAAGAAGCAACAGAAGTCCTCAAATACGAAGATAAGTGCAGGAAGAAGGATAACGTGCAGAAAGAACAAAAAGAAGAGCAGAAAGAAGCCTTGTTGCAAAATCATCCTGTACCCTCAACTTTTTCAGACGGATACTGGTGGTAACTGAGTCTGACTAACCAGTCCTAGAGCCAGTGCTATGTTAAAAGACACTTAGAATACAGTGAAAACACCTACATACACTAGGGAACATTATGCGTTGGGGTCCCCCTGTGATTAGCCTTACCTCCTCTATAAGCCCCTAGTATATAATAGGGCATGGGGATTAAAACTACCTCTTAAAACAGGCCACAGGGCGTTTTTGCACACGTTAACTCAGGCCCCGTCCCCTCCTTTCACCATTGTGTAAACACGCCCTGTGTCCGTTTTTAGTTGGGAGATTAAGTTCATTTGAGTCCTGAGGGTCCCTAGGGTCCAACTAGCCCACTAGGTACCTCCAGTAAGTGCCACAGAGCTGCGTTGCAGAGAGGTGTAAAAAGTGGCACGGCCTGGACCACCTCTCTGCAATGCAGCTCAGTGGCGCTTACTGGAAGCACTTGGTGGGCTAGTTAGCCCTCAGGGGCCCTCAGTATTGAAGGGAAATTATATCCCCAATTTAAAACGTGCCATGGTGCGTGTTTGCACACGTCACCTCAGGCCCCGTCCCCTCCCTTCACCACTGTGTAAACGCGCCCTGTGGCTGTTCTAAGTTGAGAGATACAGTCCCTTGAATCCTAAGGGTCCCTAGGGTCACACTAGACCACTAGGTACCTCCAGTAAGCGCCACAGAGCTGCGTTGCAGAGAGGTGTAAAAAGGGGCTTGGCCTCAGAACACCTGTCTGCTGCGCAGCTCCCTGGCGCATACTGGAGATGCCTGTTGGGGGCGCGTTTGCAGAGTGCTGCATGGAGGGGGCATGGCCTCAGGCACGGTGCCAGTCTTTTATTTATTTTATTTTTTTAAGAAGGGGGGCTGTGTGGTTCCCCTTCTTATTCTAATTTATTGGCCCTGATGACCCCATCCCCCAGGGCCTGTCTCCTAATTATATTTTTTTGACCCCAATCCCCAGGGCCGGCCACTGTTTTTTATTATTTTTAAAAAATATATATTTATAGACACACCTAGGACATGCTGGACAAACCGTACGTACCTATCACCATGACGATTTGCGTGATATTCATTAAAAGGCGACTATGCATGCAATTAATCCACGTGGAATGTATTTACACCACTAGTGAAGCTCTGACATGTCTGATGCTCTACCGTGCCTAATCCCGGTAGACACCCTTGTCGTTTATTTATACAAACATGGGTAGCTATTGACGGGCACATTTAATACACATGCACACCAAGCCATTCAAAGGGGATTCGACAAAAATTCGACCAAAACTATGCAAGAAACCCCCCTCACAGTTAATAAAACACACATCCACTGCCGGATGTGTAATACTTTTTATTTTACTCTCTGGAAAGGGGACGAACATCACTTGCGAGTCACAGCGCGCTCCTGACAGAGCCCAATGCTGTGTTACACCCACCATTGCCTGCCGAGTGCCACACACCTCTGTATTGTATTCCACTAGCTAGTGCATATGCTATGACACTCTCTAGCCCATGTGCACTGTAACACCACCCCGTGAAAATGTCATGCCACACTTGTCTTCGCACGGGTTATATTGCCCCATCTAACGTGCCTTCCTCGATGCCTATGTTATAACGCACAGTGCTATGCCATACATATTACAATTTGGGATCCATATCTTTGTCACAGTGCATATGCAACGTTACACTCCCCAGCACATATTTTATATTACAACTTTAGAGACTAGTTAGGTTACACAACACTGCCCTGTGCATATTACACTCCAAGGCGCATATCGCATAGCACACGCTAGTGCCTGTGCTATCTCGCGCTCTCCAATGAATCTGTCATTGCGCACAATGTATTGCATATTATATTTCACGCCTGGTTCATCTTATATCACACTTTTTGGTGCATAGTTTATACCATACACTATATCTAGTTTTCATTTTCAATCGTGCTCTCAGGACTATGTTCTATATAACACTGTGTTCACCTACCCTTTTCACGGGCATTACATTTTGCGATAGGGGGTGGAGGGTCAGGGGGTGTTTTTGCCAAGTGAGCCCGGAGTCACAGTCACTAACGTCTTCTTCTCCCTGAATAAAAGTGAGATTATGCTGCATACTTGTTCATATTTTAAGTAGTTTGCACAGACAAAATGTTTTAAAAACAATAAAGTTTCTAATACCCGCCTTCTCTGAACAGTTAGCTTGCTGCCCCATCCCCCTCCTCCCTATCCTCTGTTGTGTGAATCCATGGACTAGCCTCCTCCCTCCTGCCATGCATGGTCTGATGTGCTGCCACTGCCCTCAATTTAGTATGATGTACCAGTCCACTCCTCCTGCCCTCCATTGCCCAATTCTATGCCCCATCATTGACCTCCTGCTTAAACTCTGTGCTTAGCTTGCTGCCCCTATTCTCCTTCCCCCTGCCCTCCGATGTCTTTGTGCATGCCCCTGCTCCATCCTTTTTGCCCACCATGTCCCATGGACCTGCCACTCCTATCTACTCTGAGTGTTCTGTTGAGCTGCCACTCCCCTCCCACCTGCCTAGCATTGTCAGATGACTGTAACCTGTCCCTGCCACCTCCACCCTGCCTGTCCACATGCCATGCCTCTATCCTCTTCCTCCTGTCCTACATGGTCCATTGTACTGCCACACCCTTCTGCCCTCCCTGGTCTGTTGTGCTGCAACTGCTCCTCCTGCCTGCCCCGTGTGGTCTGTTGTGAGGCCCCTTCCCCTGAACTTTCTTGTCTGTGCACAGGTCCTGACCCTCCCTTCTATCCTCCATCGTCCTTTGTGCATGCCCCTGCACCCTCCTTCTTGCCCATCATAGCCATTGTGCTGCCACTAACCCTCCCACTTGCCATGCATGGTCTTCTGTGCTGCCATGGCCCCTCCCACCTTCCCTGTGTGGTCAGTTAGCTGCCCCTGACCCCCTCCCACCTTCCCTCCATGGTCTTTGTGTATGCCATCACAGTCTCACTGTTGCTCTTCATGTTGTGTCTTGCTTCTAGTGCCCATCCTGCCTGACCTCCATGGCCATCTTGCTGCTCCTGCCCTGCCCCCTTGCCCCCAGCCCTCTGTTTACATGTGCAGACCCCTACTCCCTCCCTCCTGGCTTGTCTGTTCCATTGTAATGCCCCTGATCCGTCCCTCCTGCCCTTTATGGTCTGTTATGCTGCAGCCTTCTCTCCTGTCTGTCCATTATGGTCAGCTAGCTACCATTGCCTCTTGCCCCTCTGTTCTCTGTTGTCCATGTGCATGGTCCTGTCCCCTCCCTCTTGCTTTCTATGGATTGTTGTGCTGCACTCCCGTCCTGCATGCCCTGTGTGGTGTATTGTGCTGCTGCAAACCCTGATGCCTGCCCTGCAGGGTCAGTTTGGTGCACCTCTCCATGTCTCTCCTGTCCTCTGTTATCCAATTCCATGTCCCTATCCCATTTCCTTCCATGATCCAATGTACCATACTTGCGAACATTTTGAACTTGGTAAGAGGGAGATTTTGAAAAAAAACTGGGGTATTGATTTTCCCCTTTGAGTTACATTGAAAAAGAGGATATTGTAGACAGGAGACAGATCAAATAAAGCCCATTTGAGCTTAACCCCTTCGCTGCTGCGGACATTCCGCTGCAGCGCTGGGAGGGGCAGGGGGGCAGCGCGGTGGGCCTGTGCTCATGACGGAGCCGCTCCGTCATGAGCCACAGATGAGCTGTGCTCATGACGGAACGGTTCCGTCATGACTCCGCCCATTTGCGTTGTCGCCCCGCACAGGCGGGGAAACAGCGCCGCGCAGGCGGAGCGGCCGCCGACAGGATTGTCATGACGGAACCGTTCCGTCATGAGCACACGCCAACCGTGGCTCATGACGGAACGGTTCCGTCATGAGCAGGGAAGGGGTTAAAAACATTGGACGTTTCCTGGCTGAATCGGGTCTGTTGGCATGTATGGTTGTACTACCATTGCCTCTTCCTTCTGCCCACAATGGTCTATTACATTGCCACAGCCTTGAAGGAGGGTAGATTTTGTATCACAGGGGGCCCCTGGCCCGTTCTGTCCACACCTGAAGTATGAGACCCTTGTCCTTGCCCTGCCAGCCGCATTTGTAGGCCGTATTAAATTGACCAGCGGGTCCTGTGTTGCTATATAATTATCCTGAGACATCCTTACCACTCAGCCAGCATAAAACCCCTGTGTAGGCCCTTCTGTTCAATATGTAGGCCTCTTTGTTAAATTGACCATAGCTCTGCAATTTTAGTGTATAGCAGTCTGAAGGCAGGTCTGCGAGGCCTTCTGCTCCAAACTAGTAGCCCCCACCCTTCCCGAGTGCTCCGTATCAAAGTTCAACATCCCCCTGAAGCTGTCGACATACAGTAGGCTGCATCCTGGACTGGTACTTGCTTCCTGGGCAGGTTTCCCGCTTTTAAGGAAGTGGCAACCGCAGAGCGTCAAGTTAGGAGAACTGAGGAGATTTTATACATGAATATATTGAATTCCTGTACAATACCCATTATTTTCTGCTTGCTCTATGGAACTTACGATAAGCGATTGGCCTGAGAGACTGACCTTTTCACCCAGTCCATTGTCAGCATTAAGTGGGTAAATGACGAAATGTCTGGTAAAATCTGCAGACGAAGCTTTTGGGTAGCATACGTAGGTAGATGTAGCGTGCAAAGGAGCCCACAAAATGATATAAAAAGGGAGCACCCACAGATATCGACGGACAACCTCGCCGTCTGTATGTAGGTTAACAGGCTGTGCAGGTTTTCCCCAAGAACTGGGAGCTCTTGTCTTCCTTTGCTTAAAATGTCTTGCTCGGCTTTGCTTGAAGTATCTTATTCTATTTTACCTATATGAAATGTCATGTTATGTTTAACCATTGTTCTCTTTACTTTTGCATTTAAAAGATGTTGTATTGTAATTGCAGGAATGCTTGCTCTAAGAGTAAATGTGAGTGTCCCTAGGTAACATTTTCCTTGGTGTAACTTGTTTCTCATGATGCATTTATAGATGTGTTTTCTCTCTCTCTCTGTCAGTCCATTAATTGAGATACAGAGAATATCATGACAGCTGTATGATTATCTGGATTCTGTATTTTGTACTTTAGGTCTCTATTCTGCGGTTTCTTTGAAGTTGCATCTTCTCATTAAACTGCCATTGTATTCTGCCTCCAATTCCATGTCTCATATGTCTGTTTTCTTCATTTTTGGAGCAAGCGTTCCTAGGCACCCCGGCTCAAATTAAGGTGCCCCTTATGTCCCTGACTCACTCTCCTGCTCAGTTCTGTGGTGGCTCCCGGGGCTCTGGGGACCGCCCCTAGCTTCCTTGACCCGTAATAGATCTTCCCTCCAACAGCCTCTCTTGCAAGTCCTGTATTGTTGGTTTGTTGCCCCTGCCCCCCTTTCCACTGCCCTCCATAGTCTGTTGTGCTTCCACGGCCCTTCCTGCCTGCTCAGTGTGGTTAAATTGTTGCCTTTGCACCCTCCTACCTGCCTTCAATTTTCAGAGTCCGTGCCCCTGGCCTCTGCCTCTCAACAGTATCCTAATGAACAACTAGATTGCTAACATTCTATATTTATTACAAAAGTGTGGAGCGCCTGACATCATCTTGATGTAATCAAAACTGTAATACCTAGAGCATTCCTTTAGAAATTACATATATGAGAGGGTCTTATTGGCATCAAAATTATGGTTAGTGCTCTAAAAGACTAAAATAAGGACATATTTTCTGAGTTTTCAAATAGCGACAAAGCACTTTTAAATTATTTGTTATCTTTATGTTTTTTTATCTAGTTGACAACTTGATTAAATGTTGCACTTAGGGGAGAGGATGTGGTGTTACTTCCAGAACTGCAGACTTTGCAACTGGGGAACCAGGTTGAAGTTTCTGCTTCAGCTCGACATTCTGTGATTCTGGTCAAATCACTTAGTCTCCCCATGTCTACAACCAAAATGAATTTGTTCTTGTGTGATGTAACCAATGCTCATGTAAAGCACTCCAATACCTGACAAGTCTGCACTATATAACACTGCAAAAACACAAAATAATAAGTGTTTTGCACACTTCTGTCATTGGGCTATATTTGGGCTATATCTGGGTGATTTTGGGCTACATTTGGGCTCTTTTGTCTCCGGTGGCCATCTTGGGAGATTTATTTGTTATGAAGTTTCCTAATTTCCTCATGTACTGCAGTCTCCTCAGTCGGAAATGCTTTCAGTTTTTTACTTTGATTCCATCATGAAGGTATTCAGATATGTCACACATTTGCCATGAATTCTGAATGTTAGCACTCTAGTTGCTCATTAGATCACTGTAGTAAAACTACTGCTCACCATGGAAGTCTGCTCCTGGTATTAAAAGTGCATGTTTCAGTCTGCATGTCAGAATTTTTTAATGAAATAGAAGAGGATTTGAGAAGTCACTCAAAATGTGCCCTCATTTTCTTTCTTCAGCATTAATCATAATTTCTATGGCAAAATGAACCCCCTCATTGTGTTCCTTTTTAAATTAAATGTTTTAAGTGTTACCAGTTTATTCCAATCAAGATGGCTTCAGGTGTGCCATACTTTTGTCATAATGAAGACAGTAAGTGCTCTAGTTGTTTTTAAGAACATTCTTGGACATTCTGTCATTGGGCTATACTTGGGCTACATCTGGGTGATATTTGGGCTACATTTGGGCTCTTTTGTCTCTGGTGGCCATCTTGGGAGACTTATTTGTTATGAAGTTTCCTAATTTCCTCATTTACTGCAGTCTCCTCAGTAGGAAATACTTTCAGTTTTTTACTTTGATTCCATCAAGAAGGCATTCAAATGTGTCACACATTTGCCATAAAATCAGAATGTTAGCACTCTTTTTGCTCATTAGATCACTGTAGTAAAGCTACTGCTCACCAGGGAAAACTGCTGCTGGTATTGAAAGTGCATGTTTCAGTCTGCATGCCAGGATTTGAGAAGTCACTCAAAATGTGCCCTAATTTTTCTTTATGCAGCACTAATCATACTTTTTATGGAAAAATGAACCACCTCATTTTTTTCCTTTTTAAATTAAATGTTTTAAGAGTTACCACTTTAATCCAAGCAAGATGGCTTCAGGTGTGCCATACATTTATCATAAGTAGGACGGTTAGCGCTCTAGTAGTTCTTTGGAACACTCTGGAAAGCTGCAGTAGAACACAAAGGAATCAACTGACAGTCTCTGCCCTTGTTGGATGTACATGTTTTACTGAGAATGTCAGACTTCATTCTCACATGACTGAGAAAGATAATGTGAATTTACAGAAAATAAGCTCTCAGTTTAGCTTATAGATCACCTTCCAAACCTCTGTGGTAAAAGCATGAGAAAATATTTTTCTCTCAATCATGGTATCCCAGCAGAAGGCTTTTTCACATGGTGAAATCACCTTAGAACATACCACAATTCCTAAAATGAGTATGGTACCATCAACAAATGATTTATAATGTAACTAAAGTCTTAAAATCTTCTATTAACTGCAATGCTTTTTAATGAGGTGCTATCATGTATATTGGTCCCAAGATGGCTGCCAACACTTCTTGGATGAAGTGCTGACAGCCAATCAGATCTCAGGATGAGATGTGTGGTTAGGCTCCGCCCACATATATATATTGATTTAAATGCTATTTTCTCAGGAACTACTGAACAGATTTACACCAGACCTACAAAAGGCACTTCCTTGACCTGAGGACTACCTCTCTGCCAAATTTCAAGTAACTCTGTTCAGCCGTTCGGGCTGTAGCTGTGTCTAAAGGTCCTACGGAAAAATGCATGGGAAAAACGCGTTTTGGGACCCCCCTTTTTTCTCAGCCCCCGCTTGACGAATCCCCCCGAGACTTTCAGGGTAGGAGCGGAGCGTAGCGCCCCACCTATTTTGAAAATTTCGCGAGGATTCATCGACCGGCGCCAAAGTTATTCCAAATAGAATGTTGCGGATTTCCTATGGAAACAGGGTCCTAACTATAACTATCTACTGGCGACCGCCAGTAGATAATATATATATATATATATATGTAATCACAAAATGCCCAAGCATATCTGGAGGCACACGCCACTGTTGCAAACCAAAGGTTTATTTAAATTTAAAGCGACCAGCAGGAGCAGTCCGGAATTACAGTCTTTTCGCCGACGCGTTTCGAGGATTTATCCTCTTCTTCCTGGGCAACTGTATCAACAAAGTCAGTTAGAAGGGACCAGCAAGCCTTTTAGTAATGTGGCGTGTGCCTCCAGATATGCTTGGGCATTTTGTGATTACATTTTAAACGCGGCAGCCCTGCCGCGCTGGAGAGCACCATCTTATACAAATGGAGAGGCCGCTGTGGGAACGATTCCTTACCAACACGGTGCTACTGTTGCCAGCCGAACACAACCAGCGTTCGATCCGGAACCCTATTCAGGGTAAAAATATTACTGCCAAAGAAGTCATCGGAACCCCACTCAGGGGTCTAACTACATGGTCCATCATGCCCCTGTGCACTAAGCAACACCCACTAAGGGCGGGAACATTACTAAAAGGCTTGCTGGTCCCTTCTAACTGACTTTGTTGATACAGTTGCCCAGGAAGAAGAGGATAAATCCTCGAAACGCGTCGGCAAAAAGACTGTAATTCCGGACTGCTCCTGCTGGTCGCTTTGAATTTAAATAAACCTTTGGTTTGCAACAGTGGCGTGTGCCTCCAGATATGCTTGGGCATTTTGTGATTACATATATATATATATATATATATATATATTCACTGAAAAAACCATAGGTTTCAGGCACGTTATAGTTAGGAATTAGCATTTAAAAAACCTTAGAAATTCACTGAAAAAACCATAGGTTTCAGGGGCGTTATAGTTAGCTGGACTTTTCACTCGTATAAAACCATTGAAATTCCCCCGTTATAGTTAGTTCAGCTAACTATAACTCGCGCGCCCGCCATGCACTGCTGATGACGTCACATATTACATCACTCATGACATGGTCAGTGACATCACTCATGACATCACTGATGACATCTCAAATGACATCACTGATGACATCATCCAGTGAATGTGTGTTTTTCAGAAAATTACATATGTTTTATATATGTATATCTCAAGGTCGATGGAAGAATAAATGGGTATATAAGTGTCTAAATGGATGATTTGTTTTTGAAAAATTGATTGTATAACTGACTGATTAAGTGTATGTTAGTGAATACATGGCTTAGTGAGTAATGTTTAAATGTGTAAATATCTGTATCAGTCTCTCACTTTGTGTATAAGTGGCTGCATGGGTTGGTGAGTAGCTACATGAGTGTCTATATAGGTTATTAGTTGGTTTTTTGAGTATCAGTATGAGTGTCTGAGTGTCTGTATGGTTCGGTGGGGGGTATTACGTAGTGCATAGGTGCATGAATGAGTGACTCACTGTTTGTATGTGTTGAAGACAGCATGTGTGCAGGACTGTATGGGTGGATGAGTGTGTGCATGGGTGTGTTAGTGAGTGATAGACTGTCTCAATAGTGTCTTTATGAGTAACTACACATGTTTTAAACTAGTATATGTGACTATTGGTGTATATAAGTGAGTGTATGTGAGAATGAGAGATTGAAAGAGTTCCTGTATGAATAAGTATGTGTTTCTATAAGTGATTGTTTAAAAGACTAAGTATGTGTAAGTTTCTGTAGAGGTAAGTGTGGTGGTGTGTGTATAACTATATGCAAGTAAATGGATGTTTGATTCTTTATTAGCATGATTGACTATGTGTGTGAGTAACTCTATGGATGAGTGGCGTTGTGTAACAGGATGTATAGGTGTGTGAGTACATATGATGAGTGAGTACATGTATGAGTGACTGTATAGGACTGTTGGTGAATGAGTGGATGTGTATGTGGATCTTAGAATTACTGAATAGGTTGTTGTAACTGGTATTGGTATGTCCATTGTTTTGAACATTGTAGTATTTATTTTTGAATGTGTGTATCAAAGGTTATATTAGGGGAAGAGGAGGTCTGCCACTCTATCACAAGGATGATGTCATCAGTGATGTCATTAGTGATGTAATTTGAGATGCCATCAGTGATGTCATGAGTGATGTCACTGACCATGTCATGAGTGATGTAATATTTGACGTCATCAGCAGTGCATTGCGGGCGTGCGAGTTATAGTTAGCTGAACTAACTATAACGGGGGAATTTCAATGGTTTTGTACGAGTGAAAAGTCCAGCTAACTATAACATCCCCTGAAACCTATGGTTTTTTCAGTGAATTTCTAAGGTTTTTTAAATGCTAATTCCTAACTATAACGTGCCTGAAACCTATGGTTTTTTCAGTGAATTTCAAAGGTTTTTTAAAGGCTAATTTCTAACTATGCCTACAGAGATAAGACATGTGAAGAAAGAAGAAAAAACGCACAGAAAGAAAAAAAAGAAATGCAGAAAGAAGCAACAGAAGTCCTCAAAGACGAAGAATAGTGCAGGAAGAAGGATAACGTGCAGAAAGAACAAACAGAAGAGCAGAAAGAAGCCTTGTTGCAAAATCATCCTGTACCCTCAACTTTTTCAGACGGATACTGGTGGTAACTGAGTCTGACTAACCAGTCCTAAGGCTAGTGCTATGTTAAAAGACACTCAGAATACAGTAAAAACACCTACATACACTAGGGAACACTATGCTTTGGGGTCCCCCTGTGATCAGCATGACCTCCTCTGTAAGCCCCTAGTATATAATAGGGCAGGGGATTAAAACTACCTCTTAAAACGCGCCACAGGGCGTGTTTGCACATGTCACCTCAGGCCCCGTCCCCTCACTTCCCCACTGTGTAAACACGCCCTGTGGCCGTTTTAAGTTGGGAGATTAAGTCCCCTTGAATCCTGAGGGTCCCTAGGGTCCAACTAGACCACTAGGTACCTCCAGTAAGCGCCACAGAGCTGCGTTGCAGAGAGATGTAAAAAGGGGCACGGCCTAGACCACCTCTCTGCAACGCAGCGGAGTGGCGCTTACTGGAAGCACCTGGTGGGCTAGTTAGCCCCCAGGGGCCTCAGGATTGAAGGGGAATTATTTCCCCAACTTAAAAAGCACCACAGGGCTTGTTTGCACACGTTAACTCAGGCCCCGTCCCCTTCCTTCACCACTGTGTAAACACGCCCTGTGGCCGTTTTTAGTTGGGAGATTAAGTTAATTTGAATCCTGAGGGTCCCTAGGGTCCAACTAGCCCACTAGGCACCTCCAGTATGCGCCACAGAGCTGCATTGCAGAGAGGTGTAAAAGTGGCACGGCCTGGACCACCTCTCTGCAACGCAGCTCAGTGGCGCTTACTGGAAGCACCTGGTGGGCTAGTTAGCCCCCAGGGGCCCTCAGGATTGAAGGGGAATTATTTCCCCAACTTAAAATGCGCCATAGGGCGTGTTTGCACACATCACCTCAGGCCCCATCCCCTTCCTTCCCCACTGTGTAAACATGCCCTGTGGCCGTTTTTTAAGTTGGGAGATTAAGTCCCCTTGAATCCTGAGGATCCCTAGGGGCAAAATAGCCCACTAGGTACGTCCAGTAAGCGCCATTACAGAGAGGTGTAAAAAGGGGCACGGCCTGCACCACCTCTCTGCAACGCAGAGCAGTGGCACTTACTGGAAGCACCTGGTGGGCTAGTTGGCCCCCAGGGTCCCTCAGGATTGAAAGGGAATTATTTCCCCAACTTAAAACGTGCCACAGGGCGTGTTTGAACACGTCACCTCAGGCCCCGTCCCCTCCCTTCACCACTGTGTAAACGCGCCCTGTGGTCGTTCTAAGTTGAGAGATTAAGTCCCCTTGAATCCTAAGGGTCCCTAGGGTCAAACTAGCCCACTAGGTACCTCCAGTAAGCGCCACAGAGCTGCGTTGCATAGAGGTGTAAAAAGGGGCGTGGCCTCAGAACACCTGTCTGCAACGCTGGAGATACTAGTTGGACCTCAGGGACCCTCAGTATTGAAGGGGAATTAATTCCCCAACTTACAACTGGCCAGGGGGCACGTTTGCAGAGTGCTGCAAGGAGGGGGCGTGGCCTCCAGCGCGATGCCGGTCTTTTATTTATTTTATTTTTCTAAGAAGTAGGGCTGTGTGGCCCCCCTTCTTTTTCTAATTTACTGGCCCTGGGGACCCATCCCCCAGGGCCTGCACCCTAATTTTTTTGTTGAAAAAAATTAATTTGGCCCTCCCAAGGCCTTAATCGCCCCGGGGACCCCAACCCCCGGGTCATGGCCTTTTTTTTATTTAAATTCTTTAGGAGGGGGCTGCGTTGCCCCCCTCCTCAGGCCACTTATGGCTCCGGGGACCCCATCCCCCGGGGCCGGCCTTTGTTTTTTATTATTTTCAAAATATATATATTTATAGAAACACCTAGGACATGCTGGACAAACCGTATGTACCTATCACCATGACGATTTGCGTGATATTCATTAAAAGGCGACTATTCATAGAATGAATCCACATGGAATCTATTTACACCGCTAGTGAAGCTCTGACGTGTCTGACGCCCTACCGTGCCTTATCCCGGTGCCCCCGCCGGTGGGTACTCTCCAAGTAGACACCCTTGTCGTTTATTTATACAAACATGGGTAGCTATTGACGGGCACATTTAATATACACGCACACCAAGCCATTCAAAGGGGATTCGACAAAAATTCGACCAAACTATGCAAGAAACCCCCCTCACGGTTAATAAAAAACTCATCTACCGCCGGATGTGTAATACTTTTTATTTTACTCTCTGGAAAGGAGACGAACCTCACTTGAGAGTCACAGCGTGCTCCTGGCTGAGCCCAATGCTGTGTTACACCCACCAGTGCCCGCCGATTGCCTCACACCTCTGTGTTGTATTCCACCAGCTAGTGCGTATGCTATGACACTCTCTAGCCCATGTGCACTGTAACACCACCCCGTGAATATGTCATGCCACACTTGCCTTCGCACGGGTTATATTGCCCCATCTAACGTGCCTTCCTCGATGTGTATGTTATAACGCACAGCGCTATGCCATACATATTACAATCTGGGATCCATATCTTTGTCACAGTGCATATACAACGTTACACTCCCCAGCACATATTTTATATTACAACTTTAGAGACTAGTTATGTTACACAACACTGCCCTGTGCATATTACACTCCAAGGTGCATATCGCATAGCACGCGCTAGTGCCTGTGCTATCTCGCGCTCTCCAATGAATCTGTCATTGCGCACAATGTATTGCATATTATATTTCACACCCCGGTTCATCTTATATCACACTTTTTGGTGCATAGTTTATACCATATACTACATCTAGTTTTCATTTTCAATCGTGCTCTCAGGACTATGTTCTATATAACACTGCGTCCACCTACCCTTTTCACGGGCATTACATTTTGCGATGGGGGTGGAGGGTCAGGGGGTGTTTCTGCCAAGGGAGCCCGGAGTCACAGTCAAAAACGTCCTCTTCTGCCTGAATAAAAGTGAGATTATGCTGCATACTTGTTCATATTTTAAGTAGTTCGCACAGACACACATTTTAAAAACAATAAAGTTCCTAATACCCACCTTCTCTGAACAGTTAGCTTGCTGCCCCATCCACCTCCTCCCTATCCTCTGTTGTCTGAATCCATGGACTAGCCTCCTCCCTCCTGCCATGCATGGTCTGATGTGCTGCCACTGCCCTCCATTTAGCATGATGTACCAGTCCACTCCACTGGTACACACTTCTCCACTCTGTGGAGAAGTGTGGCTCAATGATTAGCGCGGCAGACCCTGATGCAGAGGTCTAGTCCGGGACCAGGGTTCAATTCCCCACCTCGGCGGGTCTTGGGCTCAAAAATTCCATGGACATGATAATTCTCGCCTCGCTGCCTATTCCAATCATGGAGTCCCACTCTGCAACTCTGGGCAATAGCTTGCTTAATCTCCACAATGGCCCCCACAACGCTAAGGATGCCTGGCCTCCACCTTGGGGGTGCCCAGGAGTGGACGCCTCACAGGGAAAGCCAGGATGGGTTTCACAGCGGTATTCGTACAAGCGCCTTGAGACCCTTGCGGGTGAGTAGTGCGCTATGCAAGTATCAATTTACATTAGCCCTCCATTGCCCAATTCTATGGCCCATCATTGACCTCCTGCTTAGACTCTTTGCTTAGCTTGCTGTCCCTGTTCTCCTTCCCCCTGCCCTTCGATGTCTTTGTGCATGCCCCTGCTCCATCCTTTTTGCCCACTATGTTCCATGGACCTGCCACTCCTATCTACTCTGGGTGTTCTGTTGAGCTGCCACTCCCCTCCCACCTGCCTAGCATTGTCAGATGACTGTAACCTGTCCCTGCCACCTCCACCCTGCCTGTCCACATGCCATGCCCCTATCCCCTTCCTCCTGTCCTCCATGGTCCATTTTACTGCCACACCCTTCTGCCCTCCCTGATCTGTTGTGCTGCAACTGCTCCTCCTGCCTGCCCCACGCGGTCTGTTGTGAGGCCCCTTCCCCTGAACTCTCTTGTCTGTTCCCAGGTCCTGACCCTCCCTTCTATCCTCCATGGTCCTTTGTGCATGCCCCTGCACCCTCCTTCTTGCCCATCATAGCCATTGTGCTGCCACTAACCCTCCCGCTTGCCATGCATGGTCTTCTGTGCTGCCATGGCCCCTCCCACCTTCCCTGTGTGGTCAGCTAGCTGCCCCTGACCCCCTCCCACCTTCCCTCCATGGTCTGTGTGTATGACACCATAGTCTCATTGTTGCTCTCCATGGTGTGTCTTGTTTCTAGTGCCCATCCTGCCTGACCTCCATGGTCATCTTGCTGCTCCTGCCCTGCCACCTTGCCCCCAGCCCTCTGTTTCCATGTGCAGACCCCCTGTTCCCTCTCTCCTGGCTTGTCTGTTCCATTGTAATGCCCCTGATCCGTCCCTCCTGCACTTTATGGGCTGTTATGCTGCAGCTTTCTCTCCTGTCTGTCCATTATGGTCAGCTAGCTACCATTGCCTCTTTTCCATCTGATCTCTGTTGTCCATGTGCATGGTCCTCTCCCCTCCCTATTGCTTTCTATGGATTGTTGTGCTGCACTCCCGTCCCGCATGCGCTGTGTGGTGTATTGTGCTGCTGCAAACCCTGATGCCTGCCCTGTAGGGTCAGTTTGGTGCACCTCTCCATGTCCCTCCTGTCCTCTGTTATCCGAGTCCATGTCCCTACCCCAATTCCTCCTGCCTACCATGATTCAATGTACCATACTTGCGAACATTTTGAACTTGGTAAGAGGGAGATTTTGAAAAAAAAACTGGGGTATTGATTTTCCCCTTTGAGTTACATTGAAACAGAGGAGATTGTAGACAGGAGACAGATCAAATAAAGCCCATTTGAGCTTAAAAACATTGGACGTTTCCTGGCTGAAACGGGTCTGTTGGCATGTATGGTTGTACTACCACTGCCTCTTCCTTCTGCCCACAATGGTCTATTATATTGCCACAGCCTCTCTTGCCAGTCCTGTATTGTTGGTTTGTTGCTCCTGTCCCCCTTTCCACTGCCCTCCATAGTCTGTTGTGCTGCCACTGCCCTTCCTGCCTGCCCAGTGTGGTCAAATTGTTGCCTCTGCACTCTCCTACCTGCCTTCAATTTTCAGAGTCCGTACCCCTGGCCTTTGCCTCTCAACAGTATCCCAAAGAACAACTAGAATGCTAACATTCTATATTTATTACAAAAGTGTGGAACGCCTGACGTCATCTTGATGTAATCAAAACTGTAATACCTAGAGTATTTCCTTTAGAAATTACATATTACAGGGTCTTATTTGCATCAAAATTATGGTGAGTGCTCTAAAAAACTAAAATGAGGAGTTTTCAAATAGCGACAAAGAACTTTTAAATTATTTGTAATCTTTATGTTTTTTTATCCAGTTGACCACTTGATTAAATCTTGCACCTTGGCGAGAGGATGTGGTGTTACTTTCAGAGCTGCAGACTTTGCAACTGGGGAACCAGGTTGGAGTTTCTGCTTCAGCTCAACATTCTGTGATTGTGGTCAAATCACTTAATCTCCCCATGTCTACAACCAAAATGAATTTGATCTTGTGTGATGTAACCAATGCTCATGTAAAGCATTCCATTACCTGACAAGTCTGCACTATATAAAACTGCAAATACACATAAATTAAGTGTTTTGCACACTTCTGTCATTGGGCTACATGTGGGCTACATCTGGGTGATATTTGTGCTGCATTTAGTTTCCTAGGGGCATATTATCAAGCAACGGCGTTAAAATTATCGCCGCTTTAGCGGCAGAAAACTGCCGCTAAGGCGGCGATAATGGGCTTGATAATATGCTCTATGGAATTCACATGTACAGGTGTCAACATGGGCTTCTATGGGAATTCTCTACGGCATATTATAAAGACCATCATCGCCGCTTTAGCAGCAGTTTTCTGCCGCTAAAGCGGCGATAATTTTAACGCCGTGCTTGATAATATGCCCCCTAATTTCACATTTACTGCAGTCTCCTCATTGGGAATACTTTCAGTTTTTTATTTTGGTTCCATCAAGAAGGCATTCAGATGTGTCACACATTTGCCATAAATTCTGAATGTTAGCACTCTAGTTGCTCATTAGATCACTGTAGTAAAACTACTTCTCACCAGGGAAGTCTGCTGCTGGTATTAAAGTGCATGTTTCGGTCTGCATGTCAGAATTTGTTTATGAAATAGAAGAGGATTTGAGAAGTCAAAATGTGCCCTAATTTTTCTTTCTGCAGAACTAATCATAATTTCTATGGCAAAATGAACCCCCTCATTTTGTTCCTTTGTAAATTAAATGTTTTAAGTGTTACCACTTTATTCCAATCAAGATGGCTTCAGGTGTGCCATACTTTTGTCATAAGTAAGACTGTTAGCGCTCTAATTGTTCGTTAGAACAGTCTGGGACATTCTGTCATTGGGCTATACTTGGGCTACAACTGGGGGATATTTGGGCTACATTTGGGCTCTTTTGTCTCTGGTGGCCATCTTGGGAGATTTATTTGTTATGAAGTTTCCTAATTTCCTCATTTACTGCAGTCTCCTCAGTAGGAAATACTTTCAGTTTTTTACTTGGTTCCATCAAGAAGGCATTCAGATGTGTTACACATTTGCCATAAATTCTGAATGTTAGCACTCTAGTTGCTCATTAGATCACTGTAGTAAAGCTACTGCTCACCAGGGAAGTCTGCTGCTGGTATTCAAAGTGCATGTTTCAGTCTGCATGTCAGAATTTTTTTATGACATAGAAGAGGATTTGAGAACTCAAAATGTGCCCTAATTTTTCTTTCTGCAGCACTAATCATAATTTCTATGGCAAAATGAATACCCTCATTGTGTTCCTTTGTAAATTAAATGTTTTAAGTGTTACCACTTTATTCCATTCAAGATGGCTTCAGGTGTGCCATACTTTTGTCATAAGTAAGACTGTTAGCGCTCTAGTTGTTCGTTAGAACACTGTGGGACATTCTGTCATTGGGCTATACTTGGGCTACATCTGGGTGATATTTAGGCTACATTTGGGCTCTTTTGTCTCTGGTGGCCATTTTGGGTGACTTATCTGTTATGATGTTTCCTAATTTCCTCATTTACTACAGTCTCCTCAGTAGGAAATACTTTCAGTTTTTTACTTTGATTCCATTTAGAAGGCATTCAGATGTGTCATAAATTTGCCATAAATTCAGAATGTTAGCACTCTAGTTGCTTATTAGATCACTGTAGTAAAGCTACTGCTCACCAGGGAAGTCTGCTGCTGGTATTGAAAGTGCATGTTTCAGTCTGCATGTCAGAATTTTTTAATGAAATAGAAGAGGATTTGAGAAGTCACTCAAAATGTGCCCTAATTTTTCTTTCTGCAGCACTAATCATACTTTCTATGGCAAAATGAACCCCCTCATTTTGTTCCTTTTTAAATTAAATGTTTTAAGAATTACCACTTTATTCCAACCGAGATGGCTTCAGGTGTGCCATACGTTTGTCATAAGTAGGACTGTTAGCCCTCTAGTTGTTCTTTAGAACACTCTGGGAAGCTGCAGTAGAACACAAAGGAATCAACTGACAGTCTCTGCCCTTGTTGGATGTACATGTTTTACTGAGAATGTCAGACTTCATTCTCACATGACTGAGAAAGATAATGTGAATTTAGAGAAAATATGCTCTCAGTTAGCTTATAGATCACCTTCCAAACCTCTGTGGGAAAAGCATGAGAAAATAGTTTTCTCTCAAACATGATTCATGATATCACAGCAGAAGGCTTTTTCACATGGTAAAATCACCTTAGAACACACCACAATTCCTAAAATGAGTATGGTACCATCAACAAATGATTTATAATGTAACTAAAGTCTTAAAACCTTCTATTAACTGCAATGCTTTTTAATGATGTGCTATCATGTATATTGGTCCCAAGATGGCTGCCAACACTTCTTGGATGAAGTGCTGACAGCCAATCAGATCTCACGATGAGATGTGTGGTTAGGCTCCGCCCAGATATATATGTGATTTTACTTTAGATTTTCTCAGGAACTACTGAACGGATTTACACCATTTAAGCAAAAGGCACATGCCTGACCTGAGGACTACCTCTGTGCCAAATTTCAAGTAATTCTGTTCAGCCGTTCGGGCTGTACCTTCGACTAAAGGTCCTATGGGAAAATGCATGGGAAAACGCGTTTTGTGACCCCCCTTTTTTCTCAGCCCCCGCTTGACGAATCACCCCGAGACTTTCAGGGTAGGAGCTGAGCGGAGCGCCTCATTCGTTTTGAAAATTTCAGAAGATAAGTCAACCGGCGCCAAAGTTATTCAAAATAGAATTTTCAGATTTCCTATGGGAACTCGGTCCTAACTATAACTATCTACTGGCGACCGCCAGTAGATAATATATCTATCTATCTATCTATCTATCTATCTATCTATCTATCTATCTATCTATCTATCTATCTATCTATCTATCTATCTATCTATCTATCTATCTATCTATCTATCTATCTATCTATCTATCTATCTATCTATCTATCTATCTATCTATATATTCACTGAAAAAACCATAGGTTTCACACATGTTATAGTTAGCTGGACATTTTACTCGTAAAAAACCATTGAAATTCCCCCGTTATAGTTAGTGCAGGCAACTATAACTCACGCGACCGCAATCCTCTGCTGATGCTAATACTGTATTTAGACACTTATTTGCCCATGTCTTCTTCCATTAAATTTTAGCTATACATATATTGCAAATATTTTTTTTCATAAAGACACATATGTCATCAGCAGAGCATTGCGGTCGCGTGAGTTATAGTTGCCTGCACTAACTATAACGGGGGAATTTCAATGGTTTTTTACGAGTAAAATGTCCAGCTAACTATAACATGTGTGAAACCTATGGTTTTTTCAGTGAATTTGCAAGGTTTTTTAAATGCTAATTCCTAACTATAATGTGTGTGAAACCTATGGTTTTTTCAGTGAATTTGTACGGTTTTTTAAATGCTAAGTTACTTTACGCCGTTCGTGGCGTGCGCACCCACTTAACGCAGTTCGTTCCGTGCGCGCACGGTGCGCTTTGCGCACCGTGCGCGCACAGTGAGCACGCGGTGCGCTTCGCGCACAGCGCGCCCACTTTACGTAGTTAGTGCCGTGCACGCACGGTGGGCACGCGGTGCGCTACGCGCACCGCGTGGCCACGTTACGCTGGATGGGCCATGTACGCACGATGCGCTTCGCGCACCGTCCGCACACGGAGGACATATTATGCGCTTAGTTGTGAAAGGTAATCTATTAATTGTTCAATTGTTCCTGCGGGCACCTTTTGCACACGGGGTGGGGATATTGTGGATAATTTTTTTTTTATATTAAATTTTTACCGTACGCATACGGTAAGCGTAATCGGCGTTTTTTCGAAAAAAGTTAAAATTGAATTTTTTGCCTTGGGGGTTCTTTTGGGACACCTTAATCAAGGCTAGTTGGTTAGGAGCTGTCTAACATGCCCCTTTACATGTTTTCAACCTTTGTTTTTCCTCCCCCCCTCAGAGTGCGAGAGAGAAAATGGCGGCCGCCGCTTCTTGGTTTCGACCGATTAGAATGTTTACTAAGATCTAACAGCCAATCAGAATCGCGCTCGCGCACGGCACCGTACGCGTACGGTAAGCTTACCGTAAGCGCACGGTAAGCGCACCGTAAAGCTGCCACAGATATATATATTGATTTAAATGCTATTTTCTCAGGAACTACTGAACAGATTTACACCAGACCTACAAAAGGCACTTCCTTGACCTGTAGACTACCTCTCTGCCAAATTTCAAGTAACTCTGTTCAGCCGTTCGGGCTGTAGCTGTGTCTAAAGGTCCTATGGAAAAATGCATGGGAAAAACGAGTTTTGGGACCCCCCTTTTTTCTCAGCCCCTGCTTGACAAATCCCCCCGAGACTTTCAGGGTAGGAGCGGAGCGTAGCGCCCCATTAGTTTTGAAAATTTCGCGAGGATTCGTCGACCGGCGCCAAAGTTATTCCAAATAGAATGTTGCGGTTTTCCTATGGAAACAGGGTCCTAACTATAACTACCTACTGGCGACCGCCAGTAGGTAATATATATCTATACATATACATTATCTACTGGCGGTCGCCAGTAAATAGTTATAGTTAGGACCGTGTTTCCATAGGAAATCTCAAAATTCTATTTTGAATAACTTTGGCGCCGGTTGACGAATCCTCGCGAAATTTTCAAAACTAATGGGGCGCTCCGTTCAGCTCCTACCCTGAAAGTCTCGGGGTGATTTGTCAAGCGGGGGCCGAGAAAAAGGGGGGTTCCAAAACGCGTTTTCCCCATGCATTTTCCCATAGGACCTTTAGACACAGCTACAGCCCGAACGGCTGAACAGAATTACTTGAAATTAGGCAGAGAGGTAGCCATAAGGTCAAGGAAGTGCCTTTCGCAGGTCTGGGGTAAATCTGTTCAGTATTTCCTGAGAAAATAGCATTTAAAAGCATATCAATATCTATACGCGCGCAGGGTGCGCACACTGAGCAAGCCCTGTGCGCGCACCCTGCCGTGCGCGAGCGTAATTCTGATTGGTTGTTAGATGTCAGTAAACATTCGAATTGGTCGAAATCAGGAAGTGTCGGCCGCCATTTTGTCTGTCGCACTGAAAAGGAAAGGTGGAGACCATGAATAGGGGGCAGGGTAGGGAGTTCTTGACCCCCTAGCCATTGTAAGGGGGTCACAGTAGGACCACGAAGGGCAAAAAAAAAAGATTTACATTTTTTTTAAAAACATCGCGAGGTGCGCGCACCCAGCGCGCACCTGAAAAAAAACATTAAAAAAAATAGAATTTAAAATCACGTTTAAGTGTTTAGATATTAGGTGGCTCTAAAAAGAGCCCTTGTGTTTATTGAGTGTTTTTCGGTACCTACAAGTAAGTACCGATGCAGAGTCTAAAGTTCAAGAGGAAGACTCTGTTCCCTTCATCATTGAAATGTACACTGTCTCCTCTATAAATGTCTTGCATGTTGTAACGCAAGTTGTTGTGGTATATAGAACCCATACCATAGTCTCTGAGGAAAGCAGAAACAGACTTATTGACGTGCTTTCTTGCTTTGTCAATCTGCGGACAAAATTGGTTGGACCAGTTCCACTTTTGCCTTTGGCATATATTTGAATATACAAAGGCAGTTTGTGGAAAAAGTGACATCATTTGCAGAAAGGTGTCCTTAATAAGCATTTCCAGACCTACCCCAGTTAAAGTGCCTAGGTCATTTCCACCACAGTGCACAATAATAAGGTTAGGCTGTGGGAGATGTAGAAAGGTTTTCACCAAAGGCATTAATTGGTGCCACTTTAACCCTCTCTGACCAATCCATTTAATGTCTACATTTGGCAAAGCAAGGTCTTTGAAAATACCTCTTTTTTCTGCATACTTTTCACTCCAGAAGACATAGCTATGACCTACAATCCACACTGTAAACATCTTTCAAGGAGATCTGGATGCACTCAGAAGGTGTCTTTCAGTAGAATGGCAGTATGAAAAGAAAGACAGTTGAAAAATGGAGGCATACATACTTTTTTTTAATAAAAAGAAGTCATTGGCTGATTCAAACCATTTTACAGTTAAAACTAGGCTGTATGTTTAAATTTTTAAAAGCATGTTTTGGATTGGTACAGAAAAATGTGTTCCCACTGAACATTACTTTGGATTTGCTGTTAGGTTTGAAAAGTCAAGCACTCTTGCTCTTTGGATTTGAAACATTGTGTGCTGAACTTCTGACCTCCCTGCTCACACCTGTGTTCCATGAGCTGTTGCTATGGTAGCAGGCAGAAGTCATGTTGGGGGAAGGGATGATTTGGAAAGGGGTTGAAAGTTGCAACCAATAGAAATGTGTGATTCCATTTGAAAAAATGTGGGAAGGACTGTGATTTTACATTAACATGTATATGTGGGGAAAAAGAGAGGGAAAAATTGCCATTTACTGGTTGTGGAGAGAGGAGAGAGGTGTACAGCTCTGAGATTCTGGCTCTGATAATCTGCTGTTTGAGTGCCACATTTCTTTCTCAACTAATTAATTTTAATGGTGAGTTATGAGTTTGAGAGGGGAAGTATGTGGTGTATTTTGATATAAATATTAGAATTGTAATTCTTGTTTTAAAGTTGTGTTTTACATTTTGTGATTTAGGAGAAATTTAGCTGTCTTGAACTAGTAAGATATTATGGAGTATGTTTTCACTGTAAGTTAAGGTGTAGTGGTATCACTGAGGAATACTGTTTTGTGCCTAGAATCACATCATGAGTGTGTCTGCACACAGGATTTGTTGTCAGAGATTTAATTTGCGTTGCTGTTGTTCTGTTAGCCTTGCACTTGTAGAAAAGTGGCAGTTTGTTTGCTTAAAGTGTGATGGTTAGCATTCAGCAGAAATTAGTTACTCACAAAAAAGAGGCAAATGCAAACACATTTGAAAATTGCATGGTACATTTTCCTACCACTTTAAAAGTGGTGTTTTACATTTTATGTTAAGGAAGATATTTAAGTGCCTTGAACATGTTAGATATTATGGAGTATGTCTTCACTATAAGTTAAGGTGTACTGCTATCACCCAGGAATACTGTTTTCTGCCTAGATTCACACCATGACACAGTGTGCACACAGGAATTGTTATCAGAGATTTAATTCGTGTTGGTCTTGCTCTATTACCCTTGCACTTGTAGGAAAGGGGCAGCTTGTTTTGTTCAATTGTGTTGGTTAGTACTCAGCTATCGTTTTCTGCCTAGAATCACAGTATGAGTCTGTGAGAACAGAGGAATTGTTGTCAGAGATTTTATTTGTGTTGCTGTTGTTCTGTAAAACTTGCACTTTCAGGAAAGGGCCAGCTTATTTTGTTCAAATGTGATGGTTAGCACTCAGCTATCGTTTTCTGCCTAGAATCACAGCATGAGTCTGTGTGGACAGAGGAATTGTTGTCAGAGATTTTATTTGTGTTGCTGTTGTTCTGTAAAACTTGTACTTTCAGGAAAGGGCCAGCTTCTTTTGTTCAAATGTGATGGTTAGCACTCAGCAGAAATCACTATCTCACAAATGAGAGGCAAATGTTAACACATTAGAAATCAACAGGGTAGATTTTTCTTTCAATCTTGTAATCTGTGAGGTAGTTCCTACATGTAAAAAACTCTAATTGACATTTACCAAAGATGTACTCTTACACACATATCTGCAGTCTTCATGCACTTGTAAAAGTCTCCATGCAGATTTCTCTTGAAACTGACAATACACAGTCACCAGAAACACACTGTTTGCACACATTCAGCAGCTTCTCCTATACTCCCATGCATAATACTCAGCTCTGTGTTGGATTTCAGATAGCAGTGTGTAACGCAAATACATTCAACGTCATCAAGGCTCATTTCCTTTGCTCTACTCTAATCACTCACCCTGTAACACATGCTGATGGTCTCAAGTAGCTGTTAGGACATGTGCTCTTTTTTGCCTCTCTAAAATATAAGGGAAATGTGTCAGGCTGTCTCAGTAACTATTACTTGCTCCATCCACAGTACTAAATGTGCTTTCAAATTGCCAAATGAAATATCGTTTTCTGCCTAGAATCACAGCATGAGTCTGTGTGGACACAGGAATTGTTGTCAGAGATTTTATTTGTGTTGCTGTTGTTCTGTAAAACTTGCACTTTCAGGAAAGGGCCAGCTTGTTTTGTTCAAATGTGATGGTTAGCACTCAGCTATCGTTTTCTGCCTAGAATCACAGCATGAGTCTGTGTGGACACAGGAATTGTTGTCAGAGATTTTATTTGTGTTGCTGTTGTTCTGTAAAACTTGCACTTTCAGGAAAGGGCCAGCTTGTTTTGTTCAAATGTGATGGTTAGCACTCAGCTATCGTTTTCTGCCTAGAATCACAGCATGAGTCTGTGTGGACAGAGGAATTGTTGTCAGAAATTTTATTTGTGTTGCTGTTGTTCTGTAAAACATGTACTTTCAGGAAAGGGCCAGCTTCTTTTGTTCAAATGTGATGGTTAGCACTCAGCAGAAATCACTATCTCACAAATGAGAGGCAAATGTTAACACATTTCAAATCAACAGGGTAGATTGTCCATCCACTCCTGCAATGGGTGAGGTAGTTCCTACACGTAAAAAACTCTAATTGACCTTCACCAAAGATGTACTCTTACACACATATCTGCAGTCTTCATGCACTTGTAAAAGTCTCCATGCAGATTTCTCTTGCAACTGACTATACACAGTCACCAGAAACACACTGTTTGCACACATGCAGCAGCTTCTCCTATACTCCCATGCATAATACTCAGCTCTGTGTTGTATTTCAGATAGCAGTGTGTAACGCAAACACATTCAACGTTATCAAGGCTCATTTCCTTTGCTCTACTCTAATCACTCACCCTGTAACACATGCTGATGGTCTCAAGTAGCTATTAGGACATGTGCTCTTTTTTGCCTCTCTAAAATATAAGGGAAATGTGTCAGGCTGTCTCAGTAATTATCACTTGCTCCATCCACAGTACTAAATGTGCTTTCAAATTGCCAAATGAAATATCGTTTTCTGCCTAGAATCACAGCATGAGTCTGTGTGGACAGAGGAATTGTTGTCAGAGATTTTATTTGTGTTGCTGTTGTTCTGTAAAACTTGCACTTTCAGGAAAGGGCCAGCTTGTTTTGTTCAAATGTGTTGGTTAGTACTCAGCAGAAATCACTATCAGAAAAATGAGAGGCAAATGGTAACACATTTCAAATTAACAGGGTAGATTGTCCTTCCACTCCTGCAATGGGTGAGGTAGTTCCTACATGTACAAAACTCCAATTAACCTTTACCAAACATGTACTCTTACACACATATCTGCAGTCTTCATGCACTTGTAAAAGTCTCCATGCAGATCTCTCTTGCAACTGACAATACACAGTCTCCAGAAACACACTGTTTGCACACATGCAGCAGCTTCTCCTACACTCCCATGCATAATACTCAGCTCTGTGTTGTATTTCAGATAGCAGTGTGTAACGCAAACACATTCAACGTCACCAAGGCTCATTTCCTTTGCTCTACTCTAATCACTCACCCTGTAACACATGCTGATGGTCTCAAGTAGCTATTAGGACATGTGCTCTTTTTTGCCTCTCTAAAATATAAGGGAAATGTGTCAGGCTGTCACAGTAATTATCATTTGCTCCTCAACAGAAGTAAATGTGCTTTCAAATTGCCAAGCAGATATCGATTTCTGCCTAGAATCACACCATGAGTCTGTGTGCACACAGGAATTGTTGTCAGAGATTTAATTCATGTTTCTGTTGTTTTGTAAGACTTGGACTCGTAGGAAAGGATCAGCTCATGTGATAGGATTTGAAAAGTTGAAAAAAATTGTAAAGAATTAAAATTACATAAAGGTATTTTTTTTAGTTTTTTCCAGGTATTGCTGAGCAACACTGAAAAAATATAAAGATGCCTATAAAGTCAAGAAAGAGAAAAGAAAAGAAACAACAATTGTATTTGAAGACGACTGGTAAAAAAAAAATAGGAGGCGAAGCGTGTGTTGGAAAACAGAAAAAGTCTTCTGGTAAGCAAACTAAAGAATTTTTTAAAAATATCTTCAAAAAAAAAAATGATCGAAACATAAATTCAAACAGTGTTTCAAGTACAAAACAACAACAGAGTCGACAGCAAAAAGAAAATGCTAATGTAGACTCAGAAGTAAGAAAGAGTAACTTAACACGGAAAATAGATTTTAAAAACATTCGTCGAAAAATGTTTCAGAGAAGAGTGATGTTAAATTTGCTAAAAGATGTGAAAAAGTATAAGAAAAAAACAAATTTTATAAAAAAAAGAAATTAATAGAAAATATTGTTACCAAGGCATTAGAAATAAAAAACTATTCATTTTAATTTTGAACAGGATGCGTAGATTAGATAAATTAGTCAATGCAATGAAGTCACAAAGCAACAGGAAAAGAGAAGTAAAAAAAATAACTTTTGTAAAGTGTTCTTAGGAGAATGGAAGCATAGTTCAAGTACTGAACCATTTTTTAATGAACAGAGTTATCTTCAAAGTAATAGTTTGTTGCATGCAGTTGACACCAATGGAAGAGCATATGAAGTTAAGGATGGTTGTGTAATGGAAAAGGAGAAAATGGTTCCAAGAAATGAGGAAGAAGTGATGACTGATGAGGTTATGGGGAGACGTCCTAAAGCCCCAGTGTACACTTGGAATTGTAGTAGTATTTGTACTGTGCGTCAGGAATCTATTGATAAATTACGTGACTTTCTAAGAGAATATAGTAAAAAGAGTGTTAAACAGAACATTAAGGTGCTTCAAAGACTAGATCCATGCAGAGTGAGAGAGAATACTGGTTTGCAAGGACATTCTCTGGCTTGTCTGTCTAGGAAAGTGTGTCAAAGTGTTTTTCACCATTTTAGGATGCTCGCTGTTCATCATACTGAAATGAGAAAGTTTGTGAGAACATTGTATTTTGCTGAAAGTCCAGCACTAAAGTTGAATGAGTTGAATAATGCTCTGTTCCGTGGATCTGTATCAGATGTAGTGAAGGTTACTGATGAGATTCAGTTTTGTTACTTTGGTCCAGAACAAGAAAGTACAGAAAATGACACAGTTATTGATGAAAATGTAGAAGAGAATGTAAAACTTACTGTTTTGCTATCATCTCTAATGAAAGACCAAATATTACTTGTATATGTTGCCGGAGAAGCCATTACAAAATTCAAACAAGGAATGTTGATCTGTATAAAAAAAGTGAAAATGAAGATAATTATAAGTGGAAAGATTTTGCAACATATATATTTCTGGAAAATTGTTTTGAATTGGGTGAAGATCAGCGTATTTGTAAATACTGTTATAACAAGTTATAAGAAAATAGAATGCCAGCAAGAGCTGTACATAATAAATTAGAATTGGTTGAAATTCCTCCAGAGCTTTCGGATTTAAATACGTATGAGTCTATACTTATTCAATGTGTCCATCCGTTTCAGACCATAGTGCGTATGGAGCCAAAAACTGGTAAATTACCACCTTCGGATTTACAAAGAGGTTTAAAAGGAAGAGTTGTCTATTTGCCATTTGATTTGAAAACAAATATGGAAACAATTGATGCAGATACTTTGGAAACTAAACCATTAGTTATTCTGGTTAATGGTGTACCTACAAAGAATAAGAAAATTTGGCAGGAGCTGGTGGATGTATGAAAAGTACAAAGAGCAAATTTGTATTTGAAAAAAAATAATAAATGGTATGAAGCCATTTATATGGATGAAGATGAAGAAGAAATACTAGAAGACACAGGAATACCAACTGGGCAAATTGAAAAAGTGGATAAGTCAAAAGAAGAAGAAATTTATGAAAATTTCAGCATACATCCTCTTCATTCTAAAGAAGTTATGGGAAACGCTATTGATCTGTTTCAGATGAAGAAAGCAAAAGGAACTCCTGTGAGTGTATGGGAGGAGAGCTTGGAAGCTCGTTGTTTTCCCCAACTGTTTCCTACAGGAGAAGGTGGACGATATGATGAACGTCCAGTACAGATTCCTGCTTCGGAGTATCGGACTACAAGATTATATGCAGAAGATCCAAGATTTCGTCAAAGTATTCCTTATTTATTCCATCTTTTATTTGAAAGTGACTTGTCTGCACTATCTTATGCAGTAAATCACATTTTAAAAACTGGAGTACATCTACATAATGGGTCTGCAAAGGATTTTATGAACAAAGTGCAACAGCGAGATGATCATTTGGAATCTCAATTGATCAATCTGATGGCTTGTCAGCGTGGAACTAATGAATATTGGTACCGACGCCATGGAGAATTGAAGTGTATGTTACGGAATTTAGGAACTCCTACATGGTTCCTTACCCTGAGCTGAGTACGCTTGGGATGATTTACTGGATTTTCTGAGAGAGGCAAATTCAAACATTGAAAACGTCCAATACAAGACAGCAGGAGAATTGTGCTCATTAGATCTGGTTAATGTTTGCAGATATTTCAATCACAGATTTGAGGCTATGATGTCCTTCATCTGCAATAAAAAAAATCCACCTCTTGGGGAAGTTGTGGATTTCTTTTGGAGAAAAGAGTACCAAGCAAGAGGTGCTCCACATATTCATATGCTGTTGTGGATCAAGGATGCCCCAAAATTTGGAACAGATGCTGATGAAGCAGTTTTATCTTTCATTGAAGGATATGCAACATGTGCTATACCTAAAAGCACAGAGGAGAAAAACTTAAAAGAGAAAGATTTACATTTCCAAAGTCATCGGTGTGGAAAATACTGTCGACGAAAGTACAAGAGTAAAGATAAATTCTACACAAAATGTTGATTTGGATTTCCACGACCTGTTCTTTCAAAAGGAAGAGTAAACAGTTTTATGTCAGCTGTGCGACATACTATTACAAGAAAATCGCCTAAGAATACCTACAACCTAAGAAGAAAAGAAGAGTCAAAATATATAAATGACTAGAACCCAGTCATTTTATCCATGTGGAATGCTAACATGGATATACAGTATGTGGCTGACAATTCTATTGCTGTTGCTCGGTATGTCACGTCTTACATCACTAAATCTGAGAAAACGGAATTGAAAGAAATGTGGGAAGAGATTTCTCACGAGAAGACTGTCAGTAAGAAGCTATACAGTTTCAGTTTAAAGATGTTATCGCATCGAGAAATTGGATCCTACGAATGCTCAGATAGGTTATCATCTGCAAGCCTGTACTCGAAATCCAGAAGAATAATTTGGGTAAGTTTAGGCCTTGCAGGAATGCGAAATCGGGTACTGAAATCTATTCGAGAAATTGAGTATTTAGCAGAGTTCGAACCAGAAAGTACAGACATTTTAAGAACAAACATGTTGGACATATATTACCCACAAAGAAGTCATCACCTTGAGAACATGTGTCTTTATGAAGTGCTGCAGAACTTCATTTTTAAACGGAATGCCACAGAAGATATCAACAATGGAAAATATAAAGTCAGTGGTGAGGAGGGATGTTTGGTGAAGCAAACAAAAGGAAGTTTGATAAATCACCGGAAGCTGAGTTGTGACACTCCTGACAAAAAGGAATTTTACCACTTGGCACTTTTGCAGCTGTTTAAACCATGGCGTTCAGAGGACGAACTACTTGGAGAATTCCAGAGTTATGAAGATTCCTTCAATGCTAGCAAAGACAGCATAGAATGCAGTACTTTCACAACTTATGTTCAAATGTTAAATGAAGAAATTGAACAAGAAGCAACAATTGCAGCTGAAGTAGCTAGAGACAGTTCTCAAGACAGTTAAACTTCTGGGACATTCAGTCAAGATCCTCTAGGACAACCAATCGTAGAAAATGAAGCAGCAATAGCCATGAATGAAGTGGAAACAGCTATGCATCAAGCTCAGGAAGAATTAGTAGACTTAACATATTTGGAGCAGCAACTGAATGAAGAACAAAAACAAATTTATGAAGAAGTCAGGAAAAAAAATTGATCACGGATTACTACATGAAAAGAAAGAGTGCTCATGCACATCATTTGAACCAATCAGGATGTATGTGAGTGGACAAGCTGGAACTGGAAAAAGTTTCTTAATTAATGTAATTAGAAGCTACCTACAGAAGAAAATGGATTCCATTTTGTCTTGTGTTGTTACTGCTCCAACTGGGTTAGCAGCGTATAACATAAAAGGAGTTACCTTACATCGTTTGCTAATGTTACCAGTAGAGCATGAGAACAAAATACAGTACCACAAACTAGCAGGAGAAGCATGCTTGGAAGTTTCAAGAGTATTGAAGAAATTGAAAGTACTCATTATTGATGAGGTAAGCATGGTATCAAACGTAATGCTTGCCTTTGTGCATTTAAGAATGCAGCAAATTCTGAAGACAGAGTTTGACGTGTTATTTGGAGGAAAACATGTCATAGTTTTTGGGGATCTTTTGCAACTTACTCCAGTTAAAGGACAACCGGTATTCCATACTCTTACACATGAAGACACGAAAAAGTTGTTAGTAAGTATAGGCAATGTAAATATTTGGACATATTTTGAGTATAAGGAACTCATTACCAATATGAGGCAAGCCAATGATGAGGACTATGCAAGTATTCTGAAAGATATAAGAATTGGACTACTCACAGAACATGGCAGAAAAGCATTTCAGAGTCGATTGCTGAGTAATTTGTTTACAACAGAAGAAATAGTTCCTGAGAAAATATACAAGAAAATTGCTGAAAAAAATACTGTAATCTGCTTCATGCCAACACTACATGAATGCTCTGTATTCAATCAAGAACTTTTGAAATTGGAAAATGAAGAGATCAGAAAACTGGAAGCTGTGGATAATATTCAACATGAACGAATAACTATTATATTGACCGGCAAATTGGCTACTAAATTGGATTCTCTGGAGAAAAACATTTCAAAAACAGCTGGTTTGGAAAAGAATCTTTATGTGTGTATGAACTGTAGAGCAATTTTAAGACGCAATTTGGATGTAGAAAAAGGTTTAGTGAATGGAGCTATGGGTAAAGTTGTGGGTTTTGTAAAGTACCAGAAAAAAGATGGAATTGAATTCTTAAAAATAAAATTTGATCAGATTGAAGAGGTTAAAGTGATTAGTCGTTGTTCATGTTCGTTTTTTGCTAGTGAAAGACTTATATGTACGTAGGAAGCAGTTTCCAATTTCTCTAGCATATGCTGTAACTATTCACAAGTCTCAAGGATTAACTGTTGATAGTGCTTTTGTAAACATTGGGTCTACTGTGTTCAAAGAAGGTATGGCATATGTTGCTTTGTCACGCGTGAAAAAATTATCTGGTTTATTCATGATAGACTTTGATGACTCAAAAGTAAGTGCTGATGCAAACTGTGTAAAGGAGTATAATAGATTAAGAAGAAGCTATGCTCCTAATTTAGGTCAGTATCCTGTGTTTGAAAAACGTGTTGTGTGTCGGAAAAGGAGATTTGAGAATATCTGTAATGAGGATGTACAGAAGAGAAAACAAAGAGACAGTGATGGGACTGCAAGCAAAAAGAAAAAGGACAGTGTGGAAGAGATTGTTGGTTGTCATTTTGAAAATAGCTCTGGTGTCAACTGCTACGCAAATGTAGTGCTGAATGTTGTATTTTATCTTGAAACTTTGCAAGAGCAGATAATACTAAATCATGAAAAAAGATTCTGTTCTTTGCTGAGTCTCCTTTATGAGAAGCTGAGTAATGATAAAAATAAAATAGAAAGCGCTTCTGATGTTAGAAATCTTTTAGATGTATGTTCTGGATGTACACAGTTTACACAAAATGTCCAGCAAGATGCACAGGAATTCTTGATGTATATCCTGATGGTACTGGAAGATGAAGGAGTAGAAGTAGAAAATTTGTTTGGTGTCTCTTATACATGGGAACATTGTTGTGATAACTGTATGAACACAAGCAGTAGTAATGTAGATTCTGAAAGGTTCATATATTTACCATTACCAGACAGTAAAACAGTGACTTTTAGTAAATTAGTTAAAGATGCTAATCACAACATGGAATGTTCTAAATGTAAATCTGAAATGTTGTCAACGTTATTTTTAAAGAAATATGGACAGTATGTAATTTTAATGGTACAACGTTGTAGAGCTGATGGAACAAAATTGGAAACTTTACTAAAGAAGTTTGTTGGCAACCAATTATCCATATCTGGGAAAACTTTTGTTACAGTTGCAATAATTTTTCATGATGGTCCTTCTATAACTTCTGGTCATTACACAGTTTATCTTAAATGTGAAAAAGGATGGACACTGTGTAATGATTCTCAATTGATTTTCAAGCAACGTTTGCCTTATGATTTACCCAATTCTTACTTAATTTTTCTGAAACCCAAATTTTAAATACTAACATCATCATCGGAAGAAAGCATTATTAAAATTTAAAAGGATTAAAATTGGATATTTCACTCAAAAGGGATTTTAAACTTACCATTTGGCCTTAAGGAAAGGTAAAACAAACAATTGTGGACTTCTTTGACAGATATTATTTTGGAAAATGTTCTTTTGCAACAAGGTTTACAGACGTTATTTTTTGAAAATTGTTATTGTTCTTAAAAGGTATTTTTAACATTTCTATTAAGGTATGTTTTAGTGAGGATACATTTGGGACTTTTTTAAACAATCTTTCAGATTGTTTTTTTTTTTGCCCGCTGTTAAATGATGAATACAATTGATATCACTATTTTCAGTGAAAATCAAAACATTCTGAAAACAGCAAAAAAAGGGCAAAAAATTGCTTTGCTAAATATGAAAAAACATGTACTGTTTAATAAAGTGTATTGTTGAATATTAATACTTTTTTTCTTGTTTTCAGAACTAGAAAGAAAATTTAGAAGATGTTATTCAGTTTTCTTTGCAATTAAATAAAAACATTTATTTCTAAATAATTTACTTTGATGGTCAGGTAAGTTTAACATATCTGTATGTGTCACTGCTTTCGTTTCATGCTTCCTTTTCTTCACCTCTTCTTACTCTGCTTTTCTCATTTCTCTTCTCACTCTCTCTTTCTGCTTTACTACTCTTTTGTAACTCCCTTACTCCTTCTCTACTAGTCCCCTACCTTTACTACCTCCATCACTAATTTTTCATCCATGTTTCTTTCTCTGTATCCATATGTCTTAGTCTTTTTAACTGCCTTACTCCTTCTCAGTTGTTTGCTTTCTGTCTCTGTATCTGTCACTCTCTGTTTGTCTGTTTTACCCTTAACTTCCTTAACATCTCTGGGACAGATTTACAAGCCACCTGCACCACCACTACGTCACTTTTCTTGACATACTAGTGGCGCAGGGTGCTCTTCCATATTTACAAGGAGAGGATAAGCCACTCTGTGTGTCTTTTCCTGTCCTTGTAAATACAGCCAATTCAAATGCAGCACTAAAATGAGCTATTATCTTTTTTGATAGGTTTAGGGTACCTATAGGTAAGTACTGATGCAGAGTTTAAAGTTTAAAAGGAAGACTCTCTTCCCTTTATGTGTGAAATGTACACCATCTCTTTTTTAATTACTTTGCCACTCCCCTCTCTTTGTCAGGGAGTCCCTGAAGGTTTACTAAAGATGAAAAAAATGATTATTTTTTTTTTTTAAAAACCATTGGGTGCGCGCAGGGTGTGCGCACCCAAAAAACCCCCAGAAAAATAGATTCAAAAAACAAGTTTTTGTGTTTTGATTTTAGGTGGCTCTAAAAAGAGCCCTTGAGTTAATGTAGGGACAGAGGAAGTGAAAAACGAAAAAAAAAAATCCATGCAGTGTGTACTCATCCTCCCAAAACAAGGACGAATATCCAGAGGTGTGGAAGAAGGTGAACGCACCATTGCAGAAGAAGTGCTCGCCTGAGCTGCCGAAGATGTGCTCGGCTGAGCTGCTGCAGATGTCGTCGGCTGAGCAGGTGGAGGGTTTGCTCCAGAAGCTTGACGAAAAGTCACAGGATGCATTGCCTCAACGTGCCTCATCATAGTGTGAATACTAAAAGAGTACTTCTTATTAGCATTCCCACGTGACAAAGTGCGCTGACACAGTATGCAGGTGACCTTTGGTGCATTCACCTTCTTTTGTCCCTCAGGAAAAGTGAAAAACTGCCATATAAAGGAGTCTTTCTGCTACCTCTGCCTCTGTCTCTCAAGAGTGTCCTGCTCACTCTGAGAAGGTGGCTGGTGCTCTGCCATTGTCTCACAAAAACAGAGTAGCTCCTTCTCCAAGGGAATCAGAACTAATAATGAGGGGAGTGGGTGTAGTTTTGGAAGAATCTGGAACTGAAAGTACTTTGAACCAATGAAAAGTGATGTTTCTTGATCACATCAGTTGCCATGAGGGGATTGGGTGTGGTGTTGAAACAATATGAAACTGAAAGTAATGAAAACCAATTAAAAGTGTTGTTTTATTAATCACATAACCCGAGGTGCGCGCACTGAGCAAGCTCCGAGCGCGCACGGTGCAATTACACATGCGCGAACGCGTACGTGCGCTTGCGCATACGTATTATGCGCGTACGTAACGCGCATACGCAGCACGCGCGTATGCGCGAACGTCAGCCCGCGTACTCTATGCGTATACGGAAGTGTACCGCGTGGAGCACATACGACGCACGCATGCGTACGTACGCATGCGTACTGGGTGCGCGCTGCGAGCGCGCACTAAAACGGATGTATGCGTACGTAGATAACGTACGCCTGCATACATGAAAAACGTACGCAAACGTACTAGGTGCGCGCTCTGAGCGCGCATCCTAAGAATTAAAAAAAAATAAAAAGTGGACATAACTTAATAGAAGATATTAACTATGCTGTTCAACTTTATCCAAATTCAAAGTAAAAAAAAAAAAATGAGCCACACCAAATGAAAGGATACAGATAATTTATAAATGTATATATAGGGAAATTTTTGAAAAAGAAATATATAAAAAATATAATAAAAAAATAAAAAATTAGCATTTAAAAAACCTTTGAAATTCACTGACAAAACCATAGGTTTCACAAACGTTATAGTTAGGAATTAGCATTTAAAAAACCTTGCAAATTCACTGAAAAAACCATAGGTTTCACACATGTTATAGTTAGCTGGTCATTTTACTCGTAAAAAAACCAATGAAATTCCCCCGTTATAGTTAGTTCAGCTAACTCTAACTCGCGCGCCCGCAATCCACTGCTGATGACGTCACATATTACATCACTCATGACATGGTCAGTGACATCACTCATGACATCACTGATGACATCTCAAATGACATCACTGATGACATCACTGATGACGTCATCCATGAGAAAAATTACCACATCTTCTCACACCATAATATAACCTTTGATACACCGAGTAAAAATGTAACAGTTCCATTCTCAAAACCATATATACTGCAATACCAATCATTACATACCCACTTATTGACTCTTTGGTCTTCATATACCTCCACTTGCTCACCTGTAAAGTCACTCATACTTACAGTCACTCCATACAAAACTATAATATACATTTAAACACTTATATAGACACTCACACACTAACAAGTATCCATAGAGCTACTGTTACACCAACTCAGTCATGCAAATAATCACACTCCCATTTTCTCACCTATGCAGTAAAACACACTCAAGTTCACTTACTCATAAAAATATTATCACATTCTTACACTCTTATAGAATCATTGATACAAGCACACACTCATCCATACAGTCACTTTCACAATCATACACTCTCATATCTACTCACTTATATACTCTTACACGCACATATACTGCCTTTCACATATGTAGTTAGTCACAAATGTACTACTGAAATATACACTCGCTCAACCATACAGTCCATCACAGATGCACTCCTAAAACCATTCACCCATAGAATCACCAACTCACACATCTATGCATAGAGTGACACACACCCTACCCACACAAACACTCACAAACCCATACTGAAACTCAGACAACCAATCAATTACCCATATAGAGACTCATATAGCTGTTCTCAAAACCATGCAGCCACTTATACACCAACATACAGACACATACACACATTTACACAGTTTAGTCACTAGTCTGCAGTAAGATACATTTAATGACTTACTTAAAGAATAATGTTATGCACCACAGAAAATCATCCATTTACACACTTGTACACCCACTCATTCTTCAACAGGACTTTCCCTATATATATAAAACATATTGAAATTCTTGAGAAACACATACTCACTAGATGACGTCATCAGTGATGTCATCAGTGATGTCATTTGAGATGTCATCAGTGATGTCATGAGTGATGTCACTGACCATGTCATGAGTGATGTAATATGTGACGTCATCAGCAGTGGATTGCGGGCGCACGAGTTATAGTTAGCTGAACTAACTATAACGGGGGAATTTCATTGTTTTTTTACGAGTAAAATGACCAGCTAACTATAACATGTGTGAAACCTATGGTTTTTTCAGTGAATATATATATACACACACATACATACATACATAGAGGCCCTTGCCTGAGTGGAACTCAGGTGTGACTTAGTTTGATAGCCACACCCACTGCTTACCTGTGACACTTCCTCTGGCTCCATTTCTTGGATGTGGCTTCAGCCCTTGGGTGTGGCTTAGTATACAAGCCACATTCCATTTGGACTTCTCTGCTTGCATTAGAAACTTCTGAACAGGAGACACCAGAATCTGTTCATGCTACAGCTCTTCAGACTTCAATGCAGCTGATGCCAGTATTTCAGCCCTGTTCCTGGTATGCTACATCATGCTCTCCAGTGTTATGGCATCAGCTCCTGAGTTCCAGTTCCATCATTTGCTTCCATGTTCTTTCTTATGTAGCGGCTGCAATTTTAGTTAGCCAGTTAGGAATTCGGTTCACATGCATAGTGCATATTTAATGATTTCGCACCTAAAGAATGTGTTTGGGGCTAGTATGTCAAATGCAGACTTTTACCAAGTTTTACATAGCTATAACTTGGGCTTGTGGTTCAGAATTATACTCACCTGGTTCTGTGCAGGTTGTCTAACTAATGCCACTTCTTTTGATTTGGGGTATTTTTCAAATTCCATTGTTCTCAGTTTTAAGCCCAATGCATGACGTAACGTACAAGCAAAGGGAAAAACAGGACATTCCATAATGAGTGTGTAATAATTAGGTGAATGTGTTTGTAAAACATTCTGGTAATATGAATATCAGTACTAGCTTTAACAGACCTGTGACAGCTTTGCTTGAATTATGTTCAAACACTAGTATAGTACACTGTGCTTCACAAAACAGGAAGGAGAAGCCTCTTTAGAAAGTATAAAGCCAGGTATGGAATTTAAACACTGACTGTGAATATACACTGATTCTTAGTGAAGTAATTATAGCTGTATAACTTGCAACTTTCTTGCGCCAAATTCATCATATCCAGCACTCAGGACATGACCAGACGGTAAAAACACATCAACACGACCGGTGTGGACCAAGAACCATATGAAGAGGTCTCTTTCTGTCGCTCTCTCATTCCACTTATTGTCGCTCATATGTGTCACTCACCCTGTGATACTTCGTAGTGATAATCACACGTAAATGAGGGAGTAGTGGATCCACTTCACTCCTGTAGGACCAATAGCTGCACCATACAAGTTAGTGCATTTTGTTTTCTAACAAAAAGGCAAGCCTATGGAGAATTATTCAAAACAAGGACAATGTAAATGCACAACTCTCATGTAGCATAAGTCAAACCATCAAGAATATTTGATGTGTGCTAAATAATGGGAAACTCAATAGTGTCTCCAATAAGGCGCACAGTTGAGCTCCAATGACTTCCTCAGGGATATAAGTCAAAATTTGTATGCGTTGTCACCTTCAATTTGTGTATGTCAAAATGGTCAGCAACTCCAGTAAGACAGTCAACTATGAAAGGGAGTATCTCCTCGAGCTATTGGACAATATGGATCCACTGGGGGGTAAACTTGGCAATATGGCCAACATGTTACCTACCCAACTACATGATAACCAGTCCCTCAGTCTTCAATTGGTGTAATCACAGAGGGCCACAGCCACACTGGTCCTTGGTTAGACAATCTGCAACCTCAAGTCACCATATTACCACATGATCAGTGGGATTTAACCCTCCCTACTGACCCTCGTCCCCAACTGTTCCAAGCATCTCATTTAGTCGCTCACCAACTGTTACATCAAGCATGACGGAACCCACAACACAGAGTCTGATAGTTCAGGCTGTGGCCCCATGGTTGTACCTTTTTCCCCACCAAACTGCTTCTGAAGGCATGTGAATGAGTTTGCTACCTTCCTCAATCAATATCAGGTCTTGTCTGTGTCAACCAAAAATGTTCTCCAATGTTCCCCAATGTTACCCAATGAGCAGTCCAAGGTAATCTAATTTGTGTTATACATGAGGGAATGGCAGGTTCCTGGTCACTTCCTTTTGTTGAAGGGGATCGTCCATTATTGAACAATTACTGGGGATTTAAGGAAAACATAGTGTTATTCAGTTGGTAGATAATGAGATCCTGAATCTAAGACAATGCAGTCAGGACCTGGCCTCATACCTGCCACCTTTTAACTGGTAGTAGAGGCAGGTAGGCTAGAAGAAAAGAGGGAGTCACTCTTCTACAGAGAGTTGAAGGATGATTTAGAGGACCTCTAGGTGCAGGTTGTGGTTCCCCAAGAATAATGTGTTAAACTCATTGAACTGGTCTCCATCTGGACCACCGGTTGACCAGATGAAAATGAAAAATGGAGGGAGCAACAAGGAAATCATCATGAAATGTGAATTCAGAGGAATGCATGATTCTTAATTTATGTAGATGGAATGCATTAATGTCCCGTCTGCAAAAGAAGAGGAAGTAAATAACACATCATTTGTGTCTATACTGGGGAAAAAACAGTAATTTTGTGAAGCAATGCCATTCAAAGCCAATAATATGGCCCAAACCATCAGTGTTGCTCACACAGAATTTGGAAAGATTTGACTCAGAAGTGAAGGGGTGACGGTATTTGGACAAAATATTGAACCAAAAATATTCAGATGCAGAAGTACTGAGTTTTTTTAATATTGTGGTATGCAAATATCGTGATGCAGGAATATCATTGACAAGAATATTGATTTTCTAAGGTAACTAATATCAATGTCAAACATATTTTTGTTGGTAATATCATTTACAAAAATATATATGCTGCTAAAAATATCTATGTTGTTAAGATTGTTTCCAGAAATATCGTTTTAAATAATATCATGTTTTAATTATTTTTATGTATTTTACTATATATTTCAATTCGATATGTTATAAATTGCATGTATAATTCATGTTAATGTTTTTTAATATAGTTTGTAATTTTTTTTGCTTTGTTTAAATTTCATTTAATTGTTTATTGTAATTTTTAGTGTTGTAGTGGGTTTTGGGGTTTGTAGGTGTACAGGATGGGAAGTAAATTAATTATAATTAATTAATAATTAATTTTTATTTATGAATAATTTTTTGATTAATATTTATGTAAATTGTGTAATGAATTTATTTTTTAAGTTACGTTTTAGGTGCGAGTTGTGGGCTTTGTAGGGGTTGAGGGTGGGAAGCAAATAATTTATAATTAAGTAATAATTATTTTGTAATTATTATTTATTATTTAATTGACAATTAATTAGGTACATTGGGTAGTTAGTTTAATTTGTAATTGTATTTTATTTGTGCAGGTTGTGAAGTTTTTAAGGGTAAAGGGTGGGAAGGTAATTCATTATAATTATTTCATAATTAAAGTTAATTAATAACCATTTAATGAATAATTATGCAAATTGTGTAATTTAGTTATTATTTAAGTTATATATTAGGTGCAGGTTGTTAGGTTTGGGTAAGGGTTAGGAAGTTAATTAAATTCAATTAGTTAATTATTAGTTAATTAATAATTGTTTAATTGATAATTAATTATGTAAATTGGGTAATTATTATAATTTTGTATATATATTTTAAGTGTCAGTTGTTGGTTTTTAGGACTACAGGGTGGGAAGTTAATTAAGAAAGAATTTATTGATAATTAATTATTATTTTTTAATGTATAATTATGTAAATTATAAACTTATCATAGTTGTTAAGTTATATTTTAGGTGTGTGTTGTTCAGTTTGTAGAGATATAGGGCGGTAAGTTATTTAAGTAATAATAAATGTAACATTATTTATTAATTTATTACAAATTGTGTTATTTATTACCTTATGTGTTAATTGTGTTATGCTTTTGAATTTGAATTTAATTTTATGTGTTGGCTGTTATGATTGTGAGAATATATTGTGCTATTTTAATTACATTATAATTATTTCTTTTAATTGATAATAATTATTAAACATAATCATTATGTAATTTGTTAAAATGTTGTTAACATTTGGACATATAATTCTTAAATTTAAATATTTATATGTTTTGTTATTTAATGGAGTTGTTAAACTATGTTATTTGTTCAAAGTGAACTACTCTCTCTTTACTGTTGCACCGACTGGAGTGGGAATAGTAATTTTCACCTCCCTCCGTAGTCCAACGCTTTCCTTACTGTTGCACCAACTGGAGTGGGAATAGTAATTTTTACCCCTCCTGAGTCCAACGCTTTCCATACCATTGCACAGACTTGAGTGGGAATAGTAAGGTTTACCCCTCCTGAATCCAATGCTTTCTTTATTGTTGCACAGACTAGAGTGGGAATAGTAAATTTCACCCCTCCACAATTCAATGCTTTCCCTCCTGGTGCACTGACTAGAGTGGGAATAGTACATTGTAACTCTCCTGAGTCCAACGCTTTCCTTACTGTTGCACCGACTGGAGTGAGAATAGTACATTTTATTCCTCTGCAATCCATTGCTTTCCCCACTGTTGCACTGTCTGGAGTGCTAATAGTAATTTTTACCCCTTCGGACTCCAATGCTTTCCCTACTGTTGCACAGACTAGAGTGGGAATAGTAAATTTTACTCCTCTGCAATCCAACGTTTTTCTTACTGTTGCACTGTCTGGAGTGCTAATAGTAATTTTTACCCCTCTGGAGTCCATCACTTCCCTTACTCTTGCACAGACTGGAGTGGTATTAGTACATTTTACCCCTCCTGAATCCACCACTTTCCCTACTGTTGCACGGACTGGAGTGGGAATAGTAAATTTCACTCCTCCGCAATCCAATGTTTTCCAAACTGTTGCACTGACTGGAGTGGGAATAGTAATTTTCACCTCCCTACGTAGTCCAACGCTTTCCTTACTGTTGCACCAACTGGAGTGGGTATAGTAATTTTTACCCCTCCTGAGTCCAACGCTTTCCATACCATTGCACAGACTAGAGTGGGAATAGTAAGGTTTACCCCTCCTGAATCCAACGCTTTCCCTATTGTTGCACAGACTAGAGTGGGAATAGTACATTTCACCCCTCCGCAATTCAATGCTTCCCCTCCTGGTGCACTGACTAGAGTGGGAATAGTACATTGTAACTCTCCTGAGTCCAACGCTTTCCTTACTGTTGCACCGACTGGAGTGAGAATAGTAAATTTTATTCCTCTGCAATCCAATGCTTTCCCCACTGTTGCACTGTCTGGAGTGCTAATAGTAATTTTTACCCCTTCGGACTCCAATGCATTCCCTACTGTTGCACAGACTAGAGTGGGAATAGTAAATTTTACTCCTCTGCATTCCAACGTTTTTCTTACTGTTGCACTGTCTGGAGTGCTAATAGTAATTTTTACCCCTCTGGAGTCCATCACTTCCCTTACTCTTGCACAGACTGGAGTGGGATTAGTACATTTTACCCCACCTGAATCCACCACTTTCCCTACTGTTGCACAGACTGGAGTGGGAATAGTAAATTTCACCCCTCCGCAATCCAATGCTTTCCAAACTGTTGCACTGACTGGATTGGGAATAGTAATTTTCACCTCCCTCCGTAGTCCAACGCTTTCCTTACTGTTTCACCAACTGGAGTGGGAATAGTATTTTTTACCCCTCCTGAGTCCAACGCTTTCCATACCATTGCACAGACTTGAGTGGGAATAGTAAGGTTTACCCCTCCTGAATCCAACGCTTTCCCTATTGTTGCACAGACTAGAGTGGGAATAGTACATTTTACCCCTCCACAATTCAATGCTTTCCCTCCTGGTGCACTGACTAGAGTGGGAATAGGACATTGTAACTCTCCTGAGTCCAACGCTTTCCTTACTGTTGCACCGACTGGAGTGAGAATAGTACATTTTATTCCTCTGCAATCCTATGCTTTCCCCACTGTTGCACTGTCTGGAGTGCTAATAGTAATTTTTACCCCTTCGGACTCCAATGCTTTCCCTACTGTTGCACAGACTAGATTGGGAATAGTAAATTTTACTCCTCTGCAATCCAACGTTTTTCTTACTGTTGCACTGTCTGGAGTGCTAATAGTAATTTTTACCCCTCTGGAGTCCATCACTTCCCTTACTCTTGCACAGACTGGAGTGGTATTAGTACATTTTACCCCTCCTGAATCCACCACTTTCCCCACTGTTACACAGACTGGAGTGGGAATAATAAATTTCACCCCTCCGCAATCCAATGCTTTCCAAACTGTTGCACTGACTGGAGTGGGAATAATACATTTTACCCCTCCTGAGCTGAACGCAGCAGCAGTTGGTGCCATTAAAAAAATGGTGTGATACACAAACACGCTTACACACACACACACACATACAGTCACAATCATAAACACACCCACAGAAAGACACACAATCAATCACACAGCTAGTCAGGAAGGCAAAATACATAAAAGTTTCTCTTACCTTGCAGCACGTCCTCACACTCTCCAGTTCGTAGCTCTGACTCCTCCGAGGATGAGGTGACATAGGAATGCAAACTGCACCTTATCCAATCCAGACGCTTCTCAGAGCAGCATCTGGATTGGCTGGAGCAGGCTGCCTCAACGCTCCAAAAGGCACTGGAGCCCTGTGCTTGCTCTCCAATCCAGCTGTCTAAGACAGCTGGATTAGAGAATTTGAATTGTGCATGTCGGTTTTGCCATTGCATGGTAGCCAGCCAAACCTACACGCGCAAATTCTCACTGAAGAGGCCACTCCTCATTGCTGCCAATCTCTTGGCAACAATGACACACTGGCCCCACCCCCACACTTCATTTGGCAGAAAGCTGGAAAAGTAAAATGATAATAAAAACATTTTTATTACCATTTCTAATTTTTCCAGCTTTCTAGCAGCAGCGTGGGAGGCTACTCCACTTGTATGGAGGCAACGCCACTGGTCGAATGCTTTCTCTACTGCTGCACAGACTAGAGCCGGAATAGTAAATTGTATTCCCCCGCAATCCAACGCTTTCCATACTGTTGCACTGGCTTGGGTGGGAATCGTATATTTGACCCCTCCTGAGTCCAATGCTTTCCTTACTGTTGCTTCCGGCTGGAGTGGTAATAGTACATTTCAACTTCCCTGAGCCCAACGCTTTCTCGTATGTTGCACAGACTGGAATGGGAATAGTAAATTTTACTCCTCCGGAGTCCAACGCTTTCGCTACTTTTGCACTGACTGGAGTGGAAATGCAAAAAGTTACCTCTCCTGAGTTTAACGCGTTTTCTACTGTTGTATACATTGGAGTGGGGATAGTTTCATTTTTTTTTAAATATTGCTTAAATATATATTGTGTGTTGGTATATTTCATTTAATATTTATTATATAAATACATTTATGTAATTTTAAAGATATTTTTAGTAAAACATATTTTTATATAATGTTTACTTTGTATGTAAATGTATTTTATATATGTGTATATAAACATACACACTTTCATGTATATGTGTGTGTGATTGTTTAAATTAGTAAATATATATATATATATATATATATATATAAATATTATTTAAACATATTTAATTTCATTATATTAATGCTATAGGTTAAAATATTTCTGTTTTACTTAAACTATATTTACAGTTAAGGACAATTTAAAAAAAAAGATTTTTCAATAATAGTGTTAAATGATATTTCTTCGATATTTTTGTACTTACCATTATATGCATGGAAATTTTGGTATCACAATATTTATGGTTTTGATATTATGTCAGTGATCCGGGGTGACACTGCCAAGTTTTCCTCATATGGAATCATCCAAGCTGGTACAGGCATCAAATTTATACCTTCCACTTTTTTTTAATACCAGTGCATAGGAATTTTGTATCAGGTGAAACTTAAACACAAATTCTCAAGGAGTCTGGCACCACAGGAAACTGTATGCTGAGTCGATTGAGGTGCCCATACGTAACAAGATTACTGCAGGACAAATTTAAACAATTGACGAACGTGAACTAACATCCTCTCCCATTACACAATAAATCCTTCCATAGTCAGTCAATCATAATGAGACCCTGTCTTCCATCTGGTAGACGCGCTACGGATTCAGATCATTCTGATATACGCCTGTAGCATCTTCAAAATGCAGAAATTGACTGGAAAAAGCCATAGTGCCCCTCAGTTCAGTCCAAATTCTGCAAAGAAACTTGGGTTTATACCTAAGAACAAAAGTCAACCTCTTGCGCCTTACACCCTGCTTCCATGACTGAATCAGTAGACATTTTGCCTGTTCAATACCATGAATTTTATCATCTCTTTGACTTAGATAAAATAAGCTCTATCCACCCTTTAAAAATAGTATTCTAATAGTGTTTTATTTCATCTTCCAGAAAAGGTCGAACAATTTTCACAGGACTCCTTAGAGAAAGGAACTTCATATCTGCTACAAGTAGGATTGCTACGTTATTTGGAAAGTTTAAAATCAGCCTTAGAAGTTTTAGCCTCCTAGAAAATGTCATGTCCATGTTACAGTTTATGAGCCAAAAAAGAGGCCCATTAATCCTCATGAATCATTGCTTGCTTTCGGATGTTAATCACCACAGCTCATCCATATTTAAAACATCTGAGATGGACATCCTCTTGCCATGTACCTTGGTTATATGTCACAGTCACGCTAGCCCTCACCCCAGCAGCACACCCCAACAGTGCCCATGTGTATTAGACTAGCATCAGCACAACAGAATGAGAAAACGTCAATGTACAGTGAGCAAGCCAGGTAATAAAAAGATGTATAAACATGATTCATGAAGTTCGACAGCTATTAACATGCAGAAAAATGAAAATCTAACAAGTGAACAGAATACAAGCTAAAAGGTTTCAACAAAATTAATAATTAATAACGACGTGACCAGACAATGAAAAGAAAGCGATAGAAGACCACGCATTCTCCATATTTATTACAGATGCCACAGCTCTCTAACAAATCAGAGCATATCGCTATGTTTCCATTTACTCTGTTTGTGGGAAGAATAGATCCATTGCTGAAACTGGACAAGCATTACATCCAAGCAAGGCTTCTGTGAATGGATGGTGTTATGTACAAATTCTGCAGCTGAAAGCAAAACCCAAAGAACCTCATCGGGAGGTGAAAAGCTGGGGATTTACATACAACACATATATGTAGATCGGGCATTTACTACCCCTAGAATATAGTCTGACTTTATAATAAGTGTTAGTTCAGTTTAGTTGATGAATTCCATCTTCCAGCTGGAATTGTTGTCGAGCTTGGGCCCTTAGTTCAGACAGGTCTCATAAAATGGCAGGCAGAGAATTTTGGGCGGTCTTTTAACTCATCCAAATGGCTGAAAGGAACACCGCAGAGGCGTGAGCTATTTGATATCTGCAATAAAAACGAGCAGGCAAGTTAACTACAATGTTTATTTGACATCTGAATGGTCGGTGCAGTGGCCCAACCAAGCAACATTTGCTTACTGCAGTACATGTTTATAGACAAACATCAGTAGCCATTGAACACGAAGAATGCCCTAAATATATTGCTTTTATTGAGCTTTTCAATATCCATTCAACATTTAAATGTTCTAATACTTCTAACAGAAAACTCTGTGTTCACAATTATGAAGACATCACCGTCCAGGAAGAAGTGGATGAGGAGGTCAAGGCAGAAGGCAGTGATGCCAACCAGAGGTTAACTCTTTGAATTGCCTTCAGGTAGCAGTGCTAAGCCTCTGGCTTACCCATGCAATAGGAGAAGAGAGAGAGAAGAAACATAATGGAGTAATAAAACAATGAAGAAATAAAGAGTAAAATGTGATCTTCAGCCATGGGAAGCATTTCCGAAAATTGTATGAACTTATTTCTAGGAAACTACAAAATATAAAGTGCACCGAGAGAAGAATAGTTCACCTACTGTAAAATAGATTGACTTGAATTTAGGGTTTGGACTGCAAAATGAAGATTTATTCTAGGGAGGCCTCTAAGGTCTAAGACAGTGTAGAATGTTCATGAAATGAGAATAAGGATTACAATGCATGGTTTTAGAGGAACAAAAATCAAATCCTGATTTTGCCTAAAGTGGATTCCCCAGCATGATGAAGAATTTTGAAATGCTGAACACAATTGGGGTAGGACTTAGAGGTCCATAGCGGGCCACCAAGTGGCTAGAGTGGGAGACGCAACTCCTTTGTCACCCCAACACCAGTGCAGACATATTCTGGGTTACCTGCCTTGACCTTGCGGATAGAGCACTTTCAATTAAATTGTCCAATACAGGGTTGCCCACCATGTGGTAGTGGCATGATTCATTGTCCTTTTTTACATTTTCCAAATCCACACAGTGGGATTTCGATTTGAAAAATGTTAATACAATGTCCCTGGCATTGTGGGAATTTTCTTCTAATATGTATGGGACACCCATTATTTATTTTGTCTGGGACCACCGACATGTGCATGGCAGTTTTGGGCAGTAAAAACTAAAGTGGAATGCTATGGTGAACCTGTTGTCAGAGGCCCTGTCCTAAGTTAAAGACCAGTAGGCCAACAAGGCAGTCTCTCAGTTTTTTCCAGGGTGCCAGAGCTCTCTCAGTAAGTGTTCCATGAGGAACTCTGCTGGTCGAGTCTAGCAATTAACAGGTGCTACTGAAGGATAAATCCAAGTTTTGTATCTGCTCGTCAGACATGGCAGTTAGTTGGTCGGTTCTTTTGGCGATAACAACATTTTTTGGAACAGCCACCCGTACCTGGAGAGTTTATTAAAGCTGTGTTGTCCCTTACAATTATCTAGACCTAGGGACACGACAACTTAAATCACCATTTTGCAAACAGTTGATTGTTTTTGGTTTTGGACATTTTTAGAGGTTGTTCATGCTCATCTTCCCAAAAACATTTAAGATCACTAGTTAAGCACTCCCTGGATACACCAAACTAGGAAGTAAGAGATAGGGTACAAAGTTAACAGGAGCAAAACAAATGCTGCCAAAGAAAAACTCTGTATCAACATTGGTTGTTTGCAATTTAATATCTCTAAAGTTTCCTGGACAGTACTTTGAATAAATGTGCACAATATAGTGAGTTCCTCATGACTAGAAGTGGTCAGTGCCTACTAAAGTACTAAGCTCTGATTCTCAAAGGTTGGAATAAGTGTTCCAGCCAACCAACTCTTATGCTTATGTTTAGTGTATTTGATTAAACACAACTTTCACCACTGAAAGGTTCCATGAAAGAATTGGTGACCAAGATAGTTGTCACATTTTCTAGAAACGTATTCTCTAGCCTTTTGTCATGATAGTCTATGGGTACCAGTATATATTGCCATTCTTTAGGTAAAGTTTTAAATGGCCCCCCATGTCTAAATTGAGTTTTAATCAAGTGTGATTGGACTAATCAACAGGGTGTAATAGTAAAGTTCCCGCACTAAGATTTTTGTCTGACAGAGAGAATACTTTACATGTCTTTACAATTTCTTTCTACCTCTAAACACTACCTATCCCTGAATCCTTACACATTTGTCATCATCGTGGTCCAAGGCTGGCCACCAGAAATAAGATTTTTTAATGTTGACATCCCAACATGACTTTGATGTTCGTGTTTAGCTAAGCAGTGTCTTATACCCCCTGGAAGTACACATTTGTCACCTTTTGGAATTAACTCTTCTACCAAACTCGACGCCTGGGACACATACGAATATTGTAAAAATATTTAGTGAATATTCCCATTTTTATTACAATTTTAGATGTTTTGGGGCTAATTCACAAAGGCATTACATGTACATAAAAAAGTAGCACAGAACTTTAATTTACGTACTCCAAAACGCCTTTGTGAATAGGTCCTCTGCTGTCGAAAGTGTTCAACAGCTCACACATACCAGAAGGTCATATTCAATAAAAGCATATCTTCTTTACTAGGCCTTAAAGTTTTGGAGTCAAACGCCACCATCCATTAATGGTTACCTGGCTTTTGAGGGAGAACTGCACCAAGGCCATGCTTCCCCAATTATGATGCTGGTTTGTGCATGAAACAATACCTGAAGGTGGGGGTAATAAATAAAATGCTCCTTAATTAATTTAAAAAAATGTTCTGTGGGTATTTTCCCCAAATAAACTCTTGTCCTTTTTTTTTAAAAGTTTTCTTATTGGTTCCATAACACTGGAAATATTTTTACCACATTTACTATAGTATACACACAGATAAAGGACAAGAGTTTGTCTTTGGAAAATTGTGCTGGAGCATTTTTTATGGTATACACCATAGACTCCTTAGCCACAATACTTCTAGCTGAAATTGAATGTCCAAGAGTTCAACTTCATTTTAAAAGAGTGAACATGTTTCTGCACAATGACAACTCATTATCAAATAACCTATAACAAACCTTCTGCAGAACTTTGTAATGAGATGCCAGGTCTTTCTAGAAAACTAAAATATAATCTTGCAAGCATTTGGAAGCATTTTGCCGTTACCATCTCCAAGATTCAGGTACTTAGGGATCTGGATCTGGAGGGGCGAGTACCACCCATACTGTACACAATCACCTGGTGCTATCTTCACAGACTCAAGGGGCACAGCTGCGGAGGGCCTAGCACCACCTGTCTGCTACACCACCAACTAATGCAAGCTTCATGACTCAAGAGGCATGGCTGCAAAGGGAGGGGCTAGTACTGCCCTCCTGGTAGACCACCATCAGGTGCAAGTTTTGCAGACTCAACGGGCCCGGATGAGGAGGGGCTAATACCGCCCACCATGTAGGGGGCAACTGGGTACATGCTTCAAGGCCTCAATGGGCCAGGTTCAGGGAGGTTTAATAATCCACCCAGTACACCGCCATTGGGCACCAGCTTCATGGACTTAAGGGGCCCGGATTTCTAGGATCTAGTACAGCCAACCTAGTACTCCACCAATGGGTGCGGTGTTCACGGACTTGATCCAGCGCAACCCATAATTCATAAGCCAGGGAAACATGTCACACACACTGACCAAACAACGGGGCCCATCCCACATTACCCATAAATGATCGCTGAAGACAAGCGCTGGATTAGGGGGGTTTAATTTTGTCAGTTTTTGTATATGTCTAGTTCTATTATTTAACACATTTATATATATTCCTAACTATTCTGAATTTCAACTGTCTTCTTCTGGTTGATGGACCATTAGTTGACGAGTTGATAGTGACTATGATTAACTAACCAGATTATTTAAATAACCACAAAGTCATCTATCCTGTTAATTTTTTTATCTTATTAAATTGAATGCTCATTTCTGATTATCAGTGCACACACAAGACCACTCATAAGAGAACAATTTATCAAGCAATGTAATCGAAATGAATCATTTGCCTCAACATCAAAGCGTGCATAAGGGTAAGGGAAAGAAGGTACAGAAAAATACTTTGCAGAAATATATTGCAGAATTAAAGCATTAAAGGAGGGTGTTACACACCAAAGAATCAGGAAACCACTTCCTTGGCCGAGGTTGTGATAAGGGTCCCCAGAGATAGGTTCAGAGGACAAAGTTAACAGGACAGATGCAGTTAAGTCTTGCAAATAAACTGGCAAATAAAGCAATAATTTCCCAACCTATCTACCTTTGATCTAGTTCTCCTCGGATGCAGTCTCCTCCCCACTACTCCCGCATTCTCATACCTTAGATGCTCTCTGACGTCGTGCTGGTCTGCTCTCTCTCGATCTCTGTGTCTCGATACCTCTCTCTCGATGCTCTCGATGATCTGACTCTCTATGTTCTGACACACCCACAATTGGGATATCAATTATACCCTAATTCCTAGCTCACTATCCTACAATGTTGCATTGCCAGTAGAAACTCAGCCTGTGATTGGTTAACACGGGTCATGTTAGGGTCTCCTCATCAGGTTCTCATCACAAGTCCATCCCATACCGGTTTCAACAATGGAAGTATTAAGGACGAATACATTCATATACTACTAATATTAATTGTTATACATTTTGCAACATTTTCGGATTATGACATCTGCTTCAAATTCAAATTGCACGTAGCGATGGCAGTTCCCACAGTCGCTGTTGCATCTTGGCACATAAACGATAGGACACAGGACAACATGGCCTTCACATGAATTACATCAGCTGGTACACTTGGCAGTTTGTGAGCAGGCAGAGCATTCCATGCATGCGTACTTCGTTCAGACCAAGACAACCACATGCAGGCTCGGATAAGAGGCCATATTCATGCAGGCCCAATCTCGTACTAAAGTAAATAAACACAAAAGAATATTAATTTATTAAATAAAACCCATTATGTTTACCTCCCACCATACTATTACCCTGTATTAGTTATTACCTAGCGAAAGCTATTAATTTAAAGCAACTTTTCTGTTATTTGTGCACAACATGCAAAATGTGCAATGTTCCACATAGCATAAACATCTAGTACGATTTTCCACAGTTTAAACAGTTAATACATGCTCATGCCGTCATGATTTAATATATTAGGTAAAATGCGTTTGCCCCATGTGTGTGTATTCAGGGTTGGTTAGTCCGTTCAGTTAATACTTTATTATGGAGATACTTAATTTCATGAGGGTGTAGTTTTACAAACCTCTCTCCATCAGACTCAAGAAGCCTAGTTATGGAAGGGCTAGTACCGTCCACCCGCTGCACTACCACTGGTTGCATGCTTCACTGACTTAAGGGCCCCAGCTTCGGAAACTTTTACCACTGCCCACTGGCTACACCACTTCCTGGAACAAGCTTAGCAGACTTAAGGAGCCCAGTAGCTAGCAGTGGCTATTACCACCCGTTCTGTACACCACCACCTGGCGCAAGCATCACGGACTCACTGAGCCCAGCTGAGGAGGTACCAATATCACCTGCCAGGGGCTAATATTACCTGCCTGGTGGACCACCAATGCGGATACAAGCTTCATGGACTCAGGGTGGCCAGTTGCGGAGAATGTCCGTCTGCTAAATCACCATGAGGTGAGTATTCATGGATTCAAGGGGTGGGGCTGTGGAGAGACTTTTACCACCTGCCTGCTACATCTTTACTGGGTACACACTTCATGGACTCAAGGGGTCTGGCTGCAGAGGAGTTAATAACTCAGGGCTCAAAGGGCCTGGCTGTGATTGGGCTAGTACCACCGGCTCTGTACACCGCCACTGGATGCAATCTTCATGGCCTTAAGGGATCTGGCTGTGGAGAGGCTAGGTCCTCCTGCCCAGTACAAATGTCAGTTATTACATTATGGTAAATTACATGATGGTATTTTACAAAATGGTTTTTACCATGGATGGCTTTACATCCTCAGGGCCTTATGTAGGTAGCCTAACATTTGCCACTTCATAAATACCGAATTTTACCGATTCGGTATTTATGAAGTGGTAAATGCTATGTAGGTAATCAGTCGGTAAAAATTACCGAATCGGAATTGGTCGGTAATTTAGAATCGGTATTTACCTATTCGGTAATGGTAACTGGCTTCCCATTGATTCCTATGGGCCAGGAGGCCCATAGGAATCAATGGGAAGCCAGTTACCATTACCGAATCGGTAAATACCGATTCGGTAATGGGGGGAGCACAATCAAGGGTGGCAGGGTGTCACAGTGACACCCTGTTGCACCCCTGATTCCTGCATGTGTGCACATGCGGCGCACATACATGCCCTAAGGGCATGTATGTCTGCCACATTGCACACTTCAAAGTGCACAAAAATGCTTTTTCACAGCTAATCGTCATTTACCACCAACTTTTAGTTGGTGGTAAATAACGAATCCCCACACCCACGACACACTCCCCCTACATCTCATTTCAGGATTCGGTATTTACCGTATCGGTAAAATTACCGATTTGGTAATTTTACCGATTCGGTAAATTACCGAATCCTGAAATGTGCCCCCTACATACCAAAAGCCAAAATACCGGTCGGTAATGGTATATTTACCGAAAATCGGCCGTTACCGACCGGTATTAGGCTTCCTACATATGGCCCTATGTGTTGTACCTCTGTGTAGGTTATCACTACAATGCTTGACATTACAAAATTTTACTTTTTCAACATCACATATGTTAAAACTAGTCTTTAAAGTGTAATTTACAAAGAAAAACAAATCACAAATACATTTCACAAAATAATCTTCCACAATGAGTTACTAAGACATACCCAACCAATATAGTTTTCTCACAGGAAAACTGATTGAGATTAAACTGTTTTTTGAAACAGCACTTTAAAAAATTCCAGTAGAATTCAGAAGAAAATGCAACAAAAGCATCCTTAAACAAAATGCGGTTTTACCAACAAAAACCTATATAACACTGCACCCACCAAGTTGTTGTCACTCTTTTGAGGACCTTTCTGATTACAAGGCGAGTGAGAGGAAACTGATAGCCTCACTTGGCATTGCCATCCATCAAACTGAACAGGAAAGTGCAAGTACTGAAACACAGATAATATTTAATAGAACTACTAACATAAACAAGAAGAGAAGGTAGATAATATTTTTTAGAATTTCAATTACTTTTTTGTAGCCAACATGGAGATTATCTGAGGGGAAATTGAGTATCTGTTTAAAAATAATTAAGATTCCTGAGGAGATTAAGTAGAAAATAAGTCTGACATTGGGGGCGTGGCTTACTCAGCCAAAATGGAGGACGCTCCCTAGAGAGCTCCTGCACCAATTCCTGAATTGCGCATTATCCTGCTGCTGGCACCCATTTTCTCAACTGGGTGTGGCCCCGAAATCCCCCCCTTGGGTGGTTGTGAGTGCGGGCGCCCTGGATTGGGGAGGTGGAGCTTCCTTCTTTGGTCATATTGGGAAGCTTCAGGATCCAATACGCTAACCATCATGGTGGCGACTGTGGCATTGCAAGGCCACACCCATGTCACCACACATGTGAGAGAATCCCATTGACCATGGGTGCAACTCCATGGGCTGGTCTCCCTCGAACAAGTTTCCTTGACCAGATCGATCCTGGGCCTTAGACACCTCTCAGCCATGTTTGGCAAGACAGGCAGTGACAGGACTGGATAGTGTTGAAGGTGGGGCTCCTCAGTGAGCTGCAGGGGCAACGGACCTGTCTCCTCTGCTGGCACCCAACCAGGCATTAATACCTACACCTGCTGCTTGTTTGTCACGCGGCATGATCTGCCTGAGCATAAAGGACTGCCCAGGCCGTAAACTGAACTTGGAGGCTGAGCTGCGACACATGTCATGCCTCATGGAGTTAGGCCCCACACTAAAGAGACCTGAAGCCATGGACCTGATGAGCCACGGGTAAGCTCAGAAAGTAAGGCTGACTCTGGCCCAAGCAACCTGCTGGAACACCCTTGGAAAGAGGGACATATGCCCACACCCCAGCAACAGGTATTCACACAGGGTTTAACCTGTCTGTATTTTGGACTTCCTGGGGACGTCTCCTCATGATATGAGCTTTGAGTACTCGTGGCCTCTCTCTGCATGGTATCCCTCATTACACCTTCATCAAGTAGGGATCAATTGCTTGTGCTGCTCACGCTCTGCGCTAGCCACTCCTGCAAGCAGGCTGGCCCTTTGGACATCTTTGGACCCGGGATCCATGATTCTGTGGTGCCACTCACCATGGGTAGAGACCTCACGGCACACTCAAAGGCACAGGCGAAAATTGATAGGTTCATCACCCCTCAGACGAGGCCTCTAAAGCCTCCCACCAACCCACGCGATTTCGAACACAACTGGCATCAAATCCATCCTACAAGCCAGTTGGTTGGCCCTCGAGACCAAAGTTAGCGAGGTAGGGGTTGACATGCCTCTCTTGTGCCAAGATCTACACAATGTTGTGGACAGAGATTCTGACTCCAAAGGTTGCATTTCTAAACTTGAAGATACCCTCACCGACTGCAAATCCACTATTGTGCGCCTTTTCACGTCCTTAAAGGTCCTGGAGGCACTCTCTGAAGACTCTGAAAACTAGTGAACAGAAACTACCTTCACTTCATTGGCTTTTCTGAAAGGATTGAAGCTTCAGCACCTGAACATTTCTTGGAAGACTTGATAAAGTCATGTCTCCCTGCCAAACAGCTTTCTGCCTGCTTTGTGTTGAAATAGGCCCATATCTCATTGGTGCAGCTGCCCCACCTGGGGAACTCTTGGCCCTTTATAGCCAAAGGGGCAGATTTACAAGCCCCTTGCACCATTTTTGCGTCACTTTTCCCATGTTAAAAGTGACGCATAAGTGGCGCAAGGGGCTTGTAAATCTGCCCCAAAGTTCTTAATTATAAAGACAGAGAAGCAATCTTTAAAGGGGCGAGTTTAGGATGGCCCATTTCATTCCAGTCCACCCGAATCCTAATCATACTGGGCTACACTCAGTAGGTACAAAAATAACAGAATACTTCAACTCAAATAAAAGCTCCTAGCAGTGAAACCTGCCCTGCATGCGGATGTTTCCTCCAAATTGAAGGTCTTCCATGAGTCCTGTTCCTCCTTCTTGGACACACCAGAGGTAGCATGGAATTAAGCTGTGGAATGCAGGGAACTCAAATGCGAAACACTGCATCCCTTCCAAGATTAGGCCGCACCCAGCCCAATGGAAGCCCATGGGGGGGCAAGGTTGGCGTTGGTGCATGCGGAGGTCAGAGTTCAAGGTGCCCGAAAAGAGGAGCTGCCAGGTCACCGGGATTCTGTGGGACAGAGGGAGATCATTGCAGCGGCAGAGCCGGACAGAAACGCCAACTAGGGGGGACACACTGCCTCTTCTCACGTCTCCTGTACAGGGAGGGCCAGTCCCAAGATACGGGCTGATGAGCCATCACTGGACATCTCCAAACAACATTTACTAACCTTCTAGTGGCCATCGGCCCTCACATCCAACTAATACCTCTAAAGATAGTTATTCTAAACCAGCAGGACTGTATCCTATTCTACTAAATAATGTATGTGGGGTGGGAGCAGGCCCCTGTGGTGCCTGTTTCAAAACTATGTTAGTTGGGTTTGTTCAGGTGACAGATACTTCTGGGATGGAAGTGTGAGGTGGGGACAGTTGGGGGGTTGGAGTTTCTCCTTGTTTTTTAGGTTTACAGTCTGTCCTCTTTTGTTGCTGTTTTTACACTAGGCACATTGTCCTTATGAGACTCGGTTCACACAAGGCACTACACACACTGTCCTTATGAAACTCGGTTCACCCAAGGCACATGGTGCCTAAGCAAGCTATTCAGGCACCACCGCAGCAGTTATTGGAAGGACACCCCCGATTGGCATACTTACATGTACTCTCTTTTCACCCTCATGACCACGTTCACAGAGATGACCTGAAATGTTAACAGCCTTAATGACCATATTAAAAGAGATGCTATCTTTCGCTTTGTGAAGTGTTATCCCCCAAGTCTTCTTGCTTCCAAGAGACACATTCTCTTGGATCACTCGGCCCAATCCTAGCCCAATTTTGCTATGATAGGGTCTTCCTTGATATGTATATTCAAGGGGTCACCAGGGACGGCGATAGTCCTCCACAGGAATTTTCCTGGCCTCTGTTACTAACTCCTCCTTAAATACCTCTGGAAGGTTCACAATAATAGGAAGTCATACAGTACAACATCCTCTGCGTTTGTATCCCACTCAGTGTGAAGACATCCCTTGCGGAGATTTAACAAGTGGTCCTTAGCCTTCTCCCAGGATGCACCCAGATGTACTCCACTGAAGTCAGAGCCCTTAACCTCCTGATGAAGCAAGCAAATTCAGATATGGGCAATTGGGTGAGTCTCCCGCTTAAAATACATGGGCAGATGACTCCATTTAATAAGATGATCCTCCCCAGGCTTCTTTATGTCCTGCAAAACTTCCCCCTCCTCAATCCACACTCTTGGTTTGAGCATCTCCTAGCAAAGATATGAGCCTTCCTTTGGGACAATAAATTCCCAGAATTGCCTTCCACAAATGCACACAATCCACATATGAGGGCAGAATCGGCATGGTTGACCTGTGTGTTTACTATTGGGCTCCCCAAATTCAAGTGATCAACGGCTGGCTGTTCTGGGACCAGGAAGACCGTGCTTTGCGACTCGAGGTCTCTCTGCTGTACGGAACCCCCTCCCTAAGTCACTCCCAGAGGTCACGTAAGAGGCCATCCTGTGTTGGAATCTGCCCTGTGACCTGGCGCCGAGATTCCACAGATAGCCAAATTGGAGGGGTTACATTTCTGGAACCTCAATGGCGTCTCCAAATTGGGTGATGTTTGGAGTGGTTCACAGATGCAATCCTTCCATGAGTTACAGGCAGACATTATGCTACACAAGTCCCAATCCTATAAAGACCTACAATTACGCCATGTTCTCAGCCCACTCTTACCATCTTCCTGGAATAAAACCCCCTGGAACCCAAAGTTACACTGGGCTCCTTAGGTCAAGGAGCCTTCTCAACCCTATTCCGATCTCTAATACCCAAGGCCCCAGACCAATATATAGTGCTAAAAGAATGATGGTTTCCCAACTCTCAGAATTCCATGAATTGTGCTAATAAGAAGCAGAATCTCAAAACAGGTTGTGGAATGGGAAAACACAGCAAAGATGAGCGCTACTCTTTTAATGTGGACTATTTAGTCGATCTGTCTAGATGACTGAGACTCCCTCATCCTTTCATAACTGTGGTTCTGAGTGAATTAAAAGGAAACAGCAATGAGGTATTGTGAAGAAATGCAGTGTATTGTACGACCTCAATGTGGAATACACTCACAAAACTAACTTAGGTCCAGTCAAGCTTATTTGTTACACCTTAGCTCAGCACTGGGTAGTGTGGCTATGAGCAGTCAGGCTTATGTAAATTTAAAGGAACAACTGTAAAAGATTTAGAAGTTCCAAGAGAACAAAATAAGAAAGCCACATAACATGAAGGAAATATGACACCAATTTATAAAAATAGACCCTACTTTATGAATTTTTTTACACCAAAATGAAAAAAGACACCAGAAAGTTCAGCAGATACAGATTTTTAAGTAAAATGTAAATCTCAGCTTTTCACTCTGAAGCGCGAACAAGTATTGGTAACCGCAAGGTTTGTTAACTTTGTAAAACTTTCAAAGTGTTGTGTTTGGCTAGTCAGACTTTCTTTGGGTGACCAAATCTGACAGAGGGAAGGCGAAGCAGCCAATGTGGAGTAGTAAGACACTCACCTTGGTACTTGGCACCAAAGCAGTATCAAGTCCAGTTCGAAGCACTATGGGCAAACCACCAAGCAGTATCAAGTCCAGTTCCAAGCACTATGGGCAAACCACCATAGACTTAGTGATCCTGAAACAAGTGGTACAGGATGCTGAAGATGCTGTAAGATGCTTAGGATACTGTGAGCTCAATGAGGATCTTCCCAGGACTAATCTTCAGTCATGGTGGTGTGCTTTTGGCCACAGGGGATGATGCCCTGTGAAGTCCTCTTTCTTCATACAAAAGTCCAGTTGCCACTGGACTACTGGACTCTGATCACCGCAAAACCAGCTGTTCCCATTGGTGAAAGCTAGTTTCTGTCTTGGGTGACCAAACTTCACTCCGATTACTCTCCCAGGTCCCACAGACTCAGGTGCAACTTTTGAACTTCTGGGTTTGGTCATCTGGGCTGCAGTGACGATCAGGCGAAAGTGCCTCCTGACTGGCCAGAAGGGGCTTTTTCAGCTTTTGTGGCCATGATGCTGTGACAGGAAGTCAGTCAGCTGACTCTTGTAGTTCACATCTTCTGTTGGAGGCTCATGGGAGTGACTTTTCCATGAGCAAGGCTCCACAGGCATAGACCTCTCTTTTCTTACCTAAGGATCAGCAGATGCAGTTCAGTCTTCTGTCTTGTCATTGGTATAGCCTCTCTTTGCCAAGTCCAGGGGTCAGTCCTCTCTCCAGTCCAGATGTGATCTGAGGTCTTGGTGTCAGGGGTATCATTTGTATGCCCAGAAAGTGCACTCAGGAGGTAGCAGTTACTAGCCATGGGGCTACTAAATCCCTTCCCCTCCGTGTGAAAAGCTGTAATGTGTGGCATCTAGCTATTCTAGAGTGCAATATTCTGCCCACTCCAAAGATGACAGAACCCTTCACTTGGTAAGTTTAGCTTGGTAGCCTACCATAGAGTTGTGGCTATCTGGAGGCCACACACCCACGGAAAAAACTGTTTGGTAACTGGTCTCCCTTCTCTGTCACCAACATCAACCTGTCTACCTCAATAAAAGAGCAGCCTATTTCATGAGTGTTCACCATTTGATCCCCAAGATGACTTCCCCTTTGAAGCTTGCCTTTTGGGCTCACACCCTGTGTGGCTTCCTGCCAGGGAGAGGTAACACCTCTTTCAATGTCAGGCCTCTATTGCTCTTACTCCTGAAAGTTGTTCACACTTCTCTCCAGGAGGTTAAAAGGCTGCCTTGATGCCAGCATCTGCGAGTAGCCACTGGAAAACCAGGTCAACAGAGTGGCAAATTTCTAAAAGTTGCACTTACTGAAAAGTTACAATAAATTTAACTTGAGCATCAAGTCAGGTATAATATGACAATTAATTTGATATCTTGAAGTACCAATTTTATTAGTCCCATTCAGACTTTAGCACTGCTGAGGTGTCACCTTGTAACCTTGTACTCGCCAATGGGGCCTTTCAACATTAAAAACAACATTTTGGGGTTTTTACTATTAGGACATATAAAAATACATGTCCTGCTTGTTAATATACAGAAGTCTGCTTTAGGACTCAATAGGCCTGGTGTAGGGGTGACTTATATATGATAAAAATTGAGTTTTGGGCTTTGCCATTATTTTAAAGGGCTAAGTCAAGTTACCAGTTTAAAACTGCTCTGCCAGTCTGCAGTGGCAGGCTGGGAGACACGGTTTCACATTGCCATAGCCAGGGTGGCACATTCAGTGCTGCAGCCATGGTGGGACAATTTAACTTACAACCCCTGGGTACCATATACTTGGAACTTATAAATAAGTAAAGTTATACAAGTTGAGTGTAGGCCAATCAGAAATATACTTTGTAGGGTCAGAACAGTAGCACTTAGGTCTTGTTAGCAGTACTCAGTGCACTCCCAGAGTCAAAAAACAAGCATCATCAGTCCAAAATTTTAAGACTGATCATGCGAAAAGAGATATACAGGTAAGCTATTGTTTGATTTCGATAGTGGGACAATAGAGGGTTCAGAAAAGAGAGTGAGGAGGGTGACCTTATAAACCAGTGTCTCAAATACACTCAACCAAAGTAATAAAATATTGCAATTTCGTCAGGCTCTATTTCTTATGTTAGCTCTATGGTGGGTGACAAAGGGATCCTACTGAAGACATTGTCAGGAACAGTTTGCAAAGACCCTTTAAGTCCCACCCAGTCCCCAGCTCGAATTCCTCTATTGCAAATTGAAACTGAAATGTATTTATATCACTATAAAACGTTTGCCAGAATAAAATGTTCACTCTTCCATGTCTAGTTGGAGTGCTCATGTATATTGCCAGATTTTTGCATTCAGTGGTGCTGGAATGATTTCTCCAATGCAGGTGCTGTTTTATAATCAGGATCATTGGAATTCTGCAGTGGGGGTGGGGGGTGACCAAATTATATGGCAGGGTTGAAGAAATTATGTGGCAAGGTTGACAAAATAATGTGGCAAGAAAAGGAAAATTATTATTTGTAATGTGTTACATTTTGGCATAGTATTACATCATTATCTTGTAATCTTTACACTTCTTAACACTGCTTGGGCACAGATTTCACCTCATTAGTACCAGTTTAGGACCCAAATAAGGCAATAGGCAACAAATAGGTGACCAGCCAACCTTTGAAACAGGCCTTCCACTACTTTGCCACATTTTTTAAATAACCTTAGATCCGCTAGAGCTAGAAACTATTTTTTTGTTAAAATCTGCAGACTATATAGCAAATGATGGGCAATATGGAAAATCCAAAATTAGGCAGAAAGAGCCGCAAGTGCACAATCGCATAACTCCAGTGGCAGTGCCCATACATCACCTCACTAAAGCGTAGATGATATCGGATAATGCTTCCTTTAGAACCAGACATGGCCTATCTGAATGGGCTTAAGGGCCACACCCCTTCACCTTTTGGCCACCATAAAGAGTTTTTGTCAGGCTGAGCAAAGGTCAGCCTGACAGACACTTTATTTTCAGGTCGGGCAACCAAGAGCTAGACATCCGCTAAAAGTGCAGGTTCCGGGCTGCATGAACATTGCTGGGTTAAAGAAGTCACAGGTCCTGTGGGCGTGAGCTCTTCAGCCTGGCACAGCACCTTGATGCCCTACCCCTCGTGATTAGGGGGAACATTACTGATTTGCCTCGGACCTGGGCGCTTCAGTTCTAAGCCCTGAAATGCCCAGGCCACAGTGTCAATCACTGACACCACCTCACAGAGTGGGGTGGGGTCAGCAGTCTCACTGACCCCACTGCACTTGTGACAGTGAAGGACTGCTGCCGTCCCTCATTGGCTAACCTTTCAACCAATGAGGAAAGGCAGCAATCCATCCCTACTGGGATCTCCAAGGCAGAGCTGCGCAGGTAAGTATTACTTTATTTTTATTGTTTGGTACGTACATGCATGAATATTTGGGAGTGAGTTTTTAGAACGAATGTGTGTGTGTGTATGTGAGAATGCATGAGTGTGAGTAATTGTTTATGTGTGCATTTTTGCTCCAGTCACTCCCTCCCTGCTAAAAAAAACAAGCCATCACTGTTTAGAACACAAAAATACTGCCAGAAGAAAAACCTTTGAAGCGCCCCCTTTCTTGTTCATTATCTATCTGAAAGCTTTCAAGTTTTATTAGGGTGCTGTAGCACCTCCTGTGCCTCTATTTCCAAGCCTCTGTTTGCTTTTGCGACGTGATAAGTTAATACCCTCCATTTAGTATCGTAGTTTGTCCATCAAACTCGTGAAGTCAGTATCTCAGTCACTTCTGCACCGAAGGCAGACGGCTTTTCTTTCAGAACCCTGGACAGAGCCAGACTGCCTGCAAGATTCAGCGTTACATTATATACAGACCTCGGCTCTGCCCTTTCTTTCTGTTTTCCCAGCGACGGTATTGCTTAACATATAAATGGACTATGCTTATGTAGGCTGAGATTGTGAAGTACACAATAACAGGAGGATATTCTCAGAAGGCACCGTGTCAGGAAGAGTTAAATCTTTTAGACAAGTCAATTGTTCCCTATGGGTTTGCACAAATGGTACCTGTTGTGGAAGTCAATAGAGCTTACAATTTAATTTCATCTGCCTGAAAACAATCTCTCTCATTAGGGGGTGAAATGATGATAGAATCTACTGAGGCATGCAGTTTCACTTTCTACGGGGCAATACATGCGTACAGTCATCATTTTCAGCAAACGGGGGCACAATTATCTTGAAACTCATTGCAAAGAGAAAAGAAATCTGCAGAAAGGATCATAAAAAGTCAGGCAAAATAATTCCAATGCATCTGCAGTTCAATGCCAATTTGCAGTCTAATTATTATGTTTAACAGGATGTGGGGCCGCCGCCGAAGCGATGACAGCGGATGGTTTCTCCATACTTGAGAGGAATTGTCTCCCGCCTCCAGGGCTGCGGCTCACCGTCTCTATGCAGCCGCCATTTTCTTGGTGTCTTTTCAGGGGGCACATTGTACAGCCTCCCCGCCTCATCTGTTTATCATTTCATGTTACAGGAAATGTTATATGTTTCCAATACTAGAACTAAAATGCATATAATTATAATCTATATTCACCATACAGTTCCATGACGCTTGCAAATCAAGCAGCATTATGCAACGAGGAGAGACCTGAATAGAGCAAGGCTAGCACAGTGGAGTTTCATGAAGTTACCCGTCAGCCTGAAGGCTGCATGTGTGACTGCGCTACATTTCACAGACCCAGGGGGATAAGTGCTTTAAATGGGCAGGTACTGAGTACCTGCACTTCTTTAATTTGAAAGAGAGAGTACCTGCACTTCTTTTATTTGAAAGGGAGAGTACCTGCACTGCTGGGCACTGCTTCAATACATTTAATGGGAGAGAACAGACACTTCTTGGGAGAAAACAGGTAGTCTGAATAGTGAGTGCCTGCACATCTATATTTCCATTTAAAGCGTGAGGGCAGTGTAAAGCTTCCAATGTTTTTTTTCTTCCTCCCTTTCATTAAAGACTTCACCATGCACAGTGCGTACCCAGGGTACCGTGGGGCTAGGTGAAAGGAAGAAAGAAATGCCTGTCAACTTCTATGTGGGTAGTAAAATAATGTTATAATTAGGGTTCAGTGGGCCTCTCAAGCCCCTGCACTCCAATGCCACTGCATCTGCTGCACCAATGACACCTATGCCCCTGGTTCATCCCTCAGCTTCTCATGCCAGGTGCCCTCAGTAATCACGGTGGGTCTGATAACAGGAGTTACTACTTCATCCAGGTTACGAGATGGAGTATTTTTTTTTCAACGTAGGCTATTCAGAGTTACCAAGGGGCATATCATCAAGGAGCAGCGATAATTATTGCTAAGCGCACTAGCGCTAGGATAATTATCGCCGGGTAACATGGAATTTTATCGCTGAGATAGCGTGCTATTAGCAACGCTTATCTCAAAAGCGATAGAATTCCAAGCTCTAACTGCCAAATGTGAGATTATCGCTGGAAATCCAGCAATAATCTCACAAAGTTTGGCGATAGTTTGATGATAGGGCAAGGCAAACTTAGCCATGATATCCACCTTCCATAGGATATCATGGCTAAGTCAGTCTTGAAGCAGGCGTAAGGAAAGTAGCGATAACAGAGGTTATCGCTACTTTGCTTGTCTCTCTGCAGGTTAGCGTGCCCATTGATAATTGGAGTTGGCCTAACGGCTAGGGCGCTCGACCTCGGACCTGGGGAACTGGGTTCGAGTCTCGGTAATGACGCTGAGCGTCCTGTGATTCTGGGCAAATCACTTAATCTCCCTGTGCCTAACAAAGAATGAATGTGTGTCATAATGTAACGTAACTGGTGCTATGTAAAGCGCTCTGATACCTGATTGGATTCAGGTCAAGTTCGCGCTATATAAAACTCTAAAAAAAAAAAATGTCGCTTGGCGACATTTCTCCAGTTATGTCAGGGGTGGGACGCCCACTTTGCATCTCATTAGAGATGCAAAGCTGGGCGTTCAGAAAACAGGCGGTAATGCAAGGATTCACGCGATATGGACGCAAAAGTGGCGATCATTTTTTATTGCCTCCTTGGTGATATGCCCCCAAGATCGCTGGGTGAAATACTGGGCAAAAACCTGTGGAAATTGGTGTAGGCACACACCGAATCCTGCATGTTAGACCCCAAAATTGTGTAAGCGGAAGTATTTCTGTCCTTCCGCCGTGTTCTCATGCCTCCAGTATCAGTAACTCTAGGGAGCAGAGGGAGTAGAAGAAATACTGGGTATAGATCTAGGATCCTCATATGTCCCGGATTTCCCCATAGAGTCCCGGGTTTCAGAGGACTGTCCCAGGGTCCCAATGCTTGTGTTAATTTTCAATACATGCCCAGTTTTTGGGACAAAACTTGTCATTCTGCATTGCAGAATTGGAGCGTATGTTCTTGTTTCACATGTCTGAAATAAATTAGATAATTTATCAGTTTCTTTCCCTGCAGCGCAGCAGGAGGTCAGCTGTATACTTCCTGCAGAGGGGAGACAGAGTGGGGAGGAGGGAAAATAGGCTCAGGATGGAGTCCTACCATAGACACGCCAGACATAGGAATATGACTAAATAATTTAGTCCTACTTTTATGTCTGGACTGTCCCAGTTTTTCCTTCTCATAACTGGTCATTCTACAGAAATCAACCCAACCCCGAATGCTGACAGAGTTATATGACAAATGACACAATGTAAAAAATCACATTGCGTACATCACACAGGCACATAATGATTGACTGCGAGCTCCACACATTAAAAAAAAAAACAGCTCACAGGCCTCTCTCACTGACCGCCATTGTCATAGCTACACCTACAACTATAGTGGTTTCAGTGACTAATGTATTTTCAAACAGAAATGCTGTTATTAGGATCCAAAAATAAGGCACATGGGAGTGAAAGTGCTAAATGGTGTACAGGAGACGGACGTCACAGTGGCAGGATGATGGATGGTAGACTGTCCATCCTTTTCACTGAACACCAGAAATGACAAGAACGTTTTGCTCAGAGGCCCACGACTGCCGCTGTCAACGGTTGGGCTGCCGAGATCAAGGCTGAATACTCTTGATCCTATCTGATGCCTATTTAATTCACCACCAGACACTACCTGCCTCTTTATCTCATCCTTACAGCTTCTTTTTCATCACTGATTTCTATATTTGTCACTGTTTTTCCATCTTTCTCTTCCCCTCCTTTTCCGACGTTTGTGTTTTTCTTGCTCTGGATCAAAGTCTGTTGAGGAAAAATAAGTTACACTCTCCAAATATTAGTGCCGTTGGGCCCCACTTGCAACCACTGGCTCAAATTAAGCACTGAGGTATGTGCTTTTAATTTTGATGAGTTCCAATGAACAACATTATGATGGTGCGCCATGGGATGGGTGAAAGACTAGAAGAACAGGGAGGTGCAAGGTGTAGAGAGAGATGGACTCTACAAGCTTGAGTCAGAGGAAATTGTCATAAGTATATTTAAAGATTAGATCAAGAATATGGAAAAGGTCCTGTTACCTTGTGTGACAGCTCTAAGTTTTCTGGCCGTAGGGGAAGTTAAAGGAAGAGAAAAGGTGTGAAGGTTGAACCGTTCAGGACTTTTTAAAGGGATTTGAAGGCTGAGAGAGGAAGGGGTAGGTGTGGACGGTAGTAGCAGTTAAGGATGCAAGAAAAAAACGTTGATCATGTTTTTGGTAGAGTGAATGCAAGGTAAGGTCAGATCTCTTAAGACATTTAGCAGATTGAGAAGAGATGCTGTCTTTATAAGAAAGAAGATGAGGTTGATTTCACTGCCAAGTGTGGACCTCAATTTTCCTGGTAGAAAGGCAGGTGCAATGATGTCAGGAGCAACAGATGATTTTGAAGCTCCTCTATTGCAGGGAAAGTCAATAATTTCCTTTTTGACTGAGTGTAACCTTGGACAGATTTCAGTGTTAGATGATGAGCAGGCAAGAAATGACTCTTCTATAATGGAAATGTGTGAAAAACAAGGGAGAGATTTACCGCGTTTCTGTGAAAGGGGAAGTCCAAAGAAGAGAATGTAGCAGCCACATATAGAAACCTGGAGGACTCCCCAGAAAAGACCACTGCCGGCGTAGGCAATTGAGCATCACAAGACAGGGTAGCTATAGTAGTAAGATATCAAGGATAGGCCAGAACCTTTGAGTCCCCGATTGAAATGGGGGCAGGAGATTACTAACATCTATGGTGCCAAAGGAAGCTGAGGGGTCTAGTGTAGTAAGAATTGAATGGTGGTATTGTTGCAAACGGTGATGAGGAAGTTAACAAAATGCTCACGGTTTTGGAGGGCATATTGAAAACATGTCACTACTGGGAAACAAATTGGACCCCAAAAGTTGGGGTTCAATTCCAGTTCTCTTAGAACAAATGCCCCTGACACGCTGTGCGTTTTTTTCCAGCTCATAGTCGAAACTTGAAATATTTTTCCATGTTCTAGTCTGCCATTGTTTTGAAGGAAGCTCCAGATAGAAGGGACGCCAGAGGAAATGATGCTGATGGGCTGCTGTTAGTCAGGCAGTCCCTTCACCCTTTCTGCTAGTGCCAGGTTCGTCAAAAGGGTGATGCCGTTGGCAGAGTCAGTGGTGGCTCAGCCTTTGGAAACACTGCAAATGGTGAATGGTACAGCAATTGTGTAGGGAGCGCAGAGGGGCCATTTGCCATTTTTTGACATAATTCCTATTATCACTCTCTTCTAAATGAGGTCCTAAGCTCAAGGTGCAGTCTGTATTATATGTAGAGCCTTTTACATAATGGTCAAACCGAGTTTTCTTTGCGGTCTAAGGATGTTTCCCTAATAGTTTCTGGTAGTTTGAAATCCTGTGGAGGTTGGTATGGTGCAATCCTTGCTTGATCACTTGTGTGGACCTTGGTTTTTTGATGGTTGCCTTGTGCCTTCATAAGTCATCTATAGGAGCGAGGTCATGCTGAGGTTGGTCTGGAATTACCAGCATCTGAATGCACTTTCTATGGGGAAGCCGTCATACTGCTCCTGGTGTCAGTAGATTTTTGTGCAGGTCTGTTTTAGGTATCAAAAGAGGTTGATTCTGCGATGTTTGCAGTGGCCAGATTTTTCAAGCTTTTGTGGCTTCTGCCAGTGGGCTGCAAGCTCCAGTATTCGTAAGGCCAGGCAGCCTGCTTCAAATGGGGGAAGCATTGTTTGCATCATCTCATCTTCACTTTATTGTGGTTATGGCCGACCTTTGCTGTTAGCATGGCGTGCAGGATACGGTGCTGCCAAGTTGCAGTTCTCTAGGTTTTGGATGAGGGTTTTGGTGATTGGTCACCCATGGCAGATTCTTGCATTTGATATTTCATATTATGCCTTTTAGAAGCACCAGGGTTGTTCCAAACCTGCCAAAAATGTTTGTTTTGCCTAAATTATAACTTGACTGCCATGGCCCCCCAGAGACATTTTACGGCATGGGCAAAGTGAGCTCTGGTCCAGGGCCCCAGCCTTTCAGGGGGCCCCCTGATAGAACCAGCTATGTTCTGCCTAGTCTTGCCCTGATGACCGTGAATCATTTTTAAACAGATTAAAAATACTGTTTGCCTTTAAGTTAGTTTTAATGTGGGTGATGTATGAGAGCCAATTACAGAAATTGTGCTGAGAAACGTTTCATGCAACATCTGTAAAAAAAAATCTTTTTGATCAAAACGCGACCTCACAGATGAGAAATGAGAGGGTGTTTCAGAAATTATTTGCTGTAATATTAGTGAGCTGCTGCTGTATTACAATATTGAAAACACAGGTCACTATCTCTGAATATTACGTGTAAACACATTTAGAATCTGGACGAGTGTGCATATGCACTGTCATTGACTTGGCCAATGAGGATATGAAAGTGCTGAAATTGGATCATAAATTCAAAGCTGTTCTGAACATGGACCCCCAAAATACGTTAGGCCCAGGACCCCCAAAATCCTTAAGATGTCCCTGTGGTCCCCCAGTCTTTGCCACCCCCTTCTGGGAACACTTTAGACAGAACATTCCTTCGGCCCCAGTTGTATTCATGTTCATGTTCTTCTTTACACCCCAGCTTCTCAGTCCTCTAGTCTTGATTCCCCCAGGCATCAGTAGAGTCATTTGCTGGAGACATCACTGGTATTGTGGGTGGTGTTCTTGTAGGCGGTCAGAAGTATTCTCACCTGATCCTATAAACTCTGGTGGGAGTCCCTCAAGCCCTTGCCTTATCTGCGTCCACTTTGAGAATGCCGAGGTTGGGAAGGCAATCCCAAAGGGAAAGTTAGAGGCCGTCTTCTGATTTGGATCAGTGCACCACCTGTTTCTCACATCTCTAGTTACCCGAACACCCTGCAACACAGAGTCAAATCAGTATTTTTTAGGTTGAGCACTCGAGACCTCTTGTATATACTTTAGTATATACTTCTATGTGTATGTACTTTGTGGGCTCTGGAGATCAGCCATAGGACTTGTCTGCTTCTGCTTAGGGACTTTTTCTTCTGTTCAACTGCCTCTATTTAACTGTCTTGATAGAAACCGACCGGTAGAGGTCAGTAAAATACCAGAATTGCTTTCTGCTTGTGCAACTGCCTCTATTTAACTGTCTTCTTAGAAAATGACCAGTGGAGGTCAGTAAAATACTAGATTTGCTTTCTGCTGAGGGACTTCCTTTTTTTTCTGGCAACTGCTTCTATTTAACTTTATTGATAGAAAACGATCAGCAGAGGTCATTAAAATACCAGAATCACTTTAACATTCTCTAGATTCCAGTCCATAGAAATTGTCTTCCACGAGCACCCGTAGACAATAATATTTTTTCGAAATCATGTATTTTCAGTGATATAATGACCAAAGGCCCTGATTTTATATTAAAAACAGAGCTTTGGACTATACCATTTCCCGCTGAAAGGCAATATTTCTCTCCATGCATTCCCATACCTGGTATGTCACGCAGTTTGGTGCTTACTTTCCCCCCATTTAAAGAACAGTAGATGTTTCAGCACCCATGTTAATGTGCTGCATAGCAAAATACATATGAGGTCCCAAAGGCAAGACCGATTGCATTGCAAATGCTTGTTTTTCTTTCCTCAGCACCATGTTGCATTACTTACTCGGTTTTCAGATGCAAAACTGAGTGAAGTTGGTGTTATTTCCAAGAAAGAGAAGCTTTCCTTCAAATACACGAAATTCCATTTGAGCTGCTGGGTTGTGCAAAGAAAGGTTTCATGGAGCTATCCTGATATCGTTTGGGCTCTGGTTGGCTGCTGTCAGCACATTTCTACAGATCATGTTTTCATGTTTTGTATAGACTTACAGAGCTCTAAGCATGTGAAATATAGGGCCGCGTTTCTTTCCATGCCTTTTATACGTGTAATGGCTAAATAGGTATCACATGATAAATACAACTTCGGACACTTTCTGATTATTGTGTACAGAGTGTATAAACAACTATATAGATTTATTATTTGGATTTCTGCATAATGAGGCAGTGGCGCACAATCATGAATCTGTTTGCTGTTGATAGTTACAGGTATGACCATAAAAGGAGGATTCAGGTTGCAAATCTCAACCTCAGGGGTGATTCTTAATGTAATTGGAGGACTGAACTTTAAAGTAGGCGCAAATATGACCCGTTTGTTTAAGTGTAAATTCACGCTTCCCATTCAAGAAAACCTGAATCGATACGCATACTCTGATTTGCTCATACATCTCATTGCGCCAGCATGGTATAATTGAAGGTATAAGAAAATATCACAGTGACAGTGACCTATGCTCTTAAAGTGAATCTGGAGATATTTACAAACTTTTGTGTGGCATATTCCCACCATGGCTACAGTTGGGGATATACTCTTATCAAGGATAGGAGTATGCGGCATACAGGGAAGGAGTGGGGCGGATCACCCCCATAATTGAGGGGGGTCTAGGAGACGTGAACATCACAGTCTGATGTGCACCTTTCTAGTTTTCTGGTGGAAAATCAACGTGAGAAAGTTTGTGGCAGCTGGAGTTCTCATGGAAATCAAGGTTTTGAGTAATATTGCATGAGGACTCATACATTTCTGTGAATTCCTCAAAAAGTCAGAAACCAACTAAAGACTAGGACAAATGCTATGAAGAGTATATTTCCTACTTTTAAAAATAGTTCTGTCAATAGTCCCCAATATTTCTAGGTTCATTTTATGGTGAACTCTACGGTAAGGAATACAAAAACTCCCTGCAGAATCATCTTCTATCCCTTTTCTGTTGTGTTGAAAGCAGAACTGTATTATGAGCGAGGCTCCCAGAGAGGAAAGGAAATAGAAATAAAGAAAGACAGTAAACCACATACTCCCTCAAACAGTGCTGCAGTTGGAGTGCTCAAGTGAAACTCTGGGAATGCGACCCTTCGGATGTATGGGCCACGCATTAGTGCTAATCTACACAATTACTGGAGCTTTTGGTAAGGCTGGCATTTGATGCTGGGCGAGCGAGAGCCTGACAGACAGGAGCAGCGCTGGGAGGCAGGCAGATTAGAGAGGCCGCGTGCCAGCAGCCGATCGTTAAGCAGCTGCACAGGTTAACATCCGCGCCCCCAACATGTCTGCTCAACAAACTGCGGCAGAGCCCCCTCGGCGGAGGCGCCTCTGTGACCTGGCCAGCCTGGGAGAAAGTGCTGAAGTCAGACGGGCCCTCTGCTGTGGGGAGCTCTCTGTCGAGTTTTCAGTCTTTGCGAAGGTGCGCGGCGTCATCAACGTCACGAAGGAGCTCGCTTCCGCAGCCTTGTGTGTCCAAAAGCAGTCTGGGTTGAGCAGAGCAACAAACCTAACCACGACCTCTTCCGGTCACCTCAATTAGTGAATCACCCAAAGCAGAAGGGCATTTTCTGCCCAGTTAGCGCTAGAAATGGGATTTTAATGATGGGGGGGACGAATGCCTTTCCCGAGGCAAGGCTATCGGTTTCCAGTACAAGCAGCTCCATCTTGTTACTGCTTCAGAACCAATCCACATAGAGAGGAAAGCCCTCACCATGTAGCATTCATTGAAGGCCTGCTGTGAAGTGAGTTAATGGTTGAATTAGCTTTCTGGTACGGCAAGATGATTTAAAAGAATACGAAAATCCAATTGCCACACAGTCCTCTGATGTATTTATTCTGAATATTCAATCTGGATTATCATATTATCTGGCATTACCCTCTGTCTCCCTTTTTGCACGCAGGATACAGGGTCCATTTGTGTGCAGTTTGATCCCCACAGAAGATCGAATCTGATACGTCATGGTCCGAACTTCTACAACTTTGGACTCTGACGCGTGTGTTGGGGGGGATGTGCATGTGTTGTTCAGTGTTTATGGCTGGGTTGGTAAATGGTGGGGGCCATTTGGATCCAGTGTTCATGCTGCACATCATAGTGGTTTCTATTGGAAAATCTTCCAGTTGGAAATGCCAGTGTGTGTGTACTCCTTTCAGAGTTGGCTCTTTGAATCATGCTGTAACTGGAGGTGTCAAACTAGACTTGCCCCCCCCCCCCCCCCCCCCCCCCCCCAGGGTCCACAATATTCTCTCAGTTAGGCTGGCCATGATAGGAAAGCAAGAGAAACATGTATCAACTTCTGTTCGAAAGATTGAGCCTACAACATCTCCTCCCCACTGTGTTCCCAAAAGTGACTCCCCTCCATTTCCCAGAAGGCAGTTTCCTTTCACACACCTGATGTGGGGCCCACCCCTGTTGACTGTGGTTCTTCCTGTTCCGTTACCCTTTGAACCATCCTTCTGCCTTCCACATTTGCAAAGCTGTTGATTGTTGCATCTAAGGGCCAAATTTTCAAGCCCCTTATGCCAGATGTGCGCCGCCATTGCGTCACTTGTGTGACGCAGCGGCGGCGCAAAGCCAGCACCATGCTGCGGGCTATTTACAACATGACGCAGCTAGGAAGATGTGTCACGTTGTAAAGCCCTGCGCCACATGTGGGCGTTCCTGCACAGAGGGGGGGCGTTCCGGCGCAGGAACGCCTCCGAAATGTGGCTGAGTGAAATCTACAAGATTTCACACAGTCACTTTTACTGCCATGCTGCGTCAAAACCCTGCACCAGCATGTTAGGGATAGGGGCACCCTGAGCCTTGCTGGAGCTGCGGCGCATCAGTGGTGGCACACGGGTGGGCAGATGCGTTGCAACTCTTCTGGCGCAACCCTGCTGATTAGCAGAGATGTGCCAGAAGTAGTAAATCTGCCCCTTAGTTTCTAACACCTTGCGTCTCCAAGTGGACGGCTTGCCTGTTCATTTTCACTAGAATAAAAGATTCCAGTGCCCTAAGGCCATGACTATAGTAACTATTTGTAGTAGGACAACACCACCCACTCTGGATACTGTCCAATACCCACTGACCGCTGCAGGAGCCCTAAAACAACTTCACAATTACTCTGTCTTGGTAGCTGATTTTAAGATTGGAGACACTCCCTCAGTGTTACGGGTTATGTTTAAAATTGTATTTCTGGCCACTACCCACGTGGACCCAATGCTAACATATCTAATGCAAACTCCACATGACATCTCACTCTAACAATGACTTTCTTATTTTACTTCGGGATAATGGGATTCAAGTGCTGTGGCCAGACAGAAGGAAAGTCTGGTTTTGCTTGGTCGCCTGGGCTTTGTTTTTGGGTTTGATAGGTTCCCTATATAGAGGCAGTCATGTATGCAGACAGTCACTTTGGTGGATTTGGTGAAGCTCCCGGGTCTACACACATCCTTCTTGTTTTAACAAAACCCATTTCATTGAGGTCCACAGTGCCCAGTAAAAGAATAATGGACGACACGGCATTAGTGTTAATGTGCTTATAGCAATACTCTGTAAACAGAATGACCTGATATTCATTCAGCTAAATGTTTTCTCGAGCTGCTCGTAGAGGTCTGATCATGTGCTTGGCCTTCAGGAAATGCTACTTTGCTGCCTATGGTCTTTTTAAATGCCTGCAAAGGGGCTGTGAAATTATAGCTCATCCGTAAGTAGCAGATGGGGAGGGTTGCAGAGTTGAAAAAGGAAATTGCAGTGAAGAACACATTTAATTTATATACGATAAAACTACTCAAAGAACAAATGTAGGGGGATAGAATGCCTTAAATCTTTGTGTCAGTTTGTGCCCCCTCAATGGAGGACCAACAATATCAATGGGAAAAATATTGACATGTAAGTAAGTCTAGATTTTCAATATATAACTCCACTTATATATACCTACGGGTAAGGTATGTAGATGTGGAGATAGGAAGAGTAAATCTATACTTCTCTATATGCACTGACCTTTCAATATTTTGTCCCTCGTTATTCTGTCCTTGATATTAGTATGCCACAATATTATTGGTGCCGATATTCAGTAATACAATGGTTGTGACAAGGGCAGCCTGCATTGAGGCCATCTTTAAAGGCATTCAAGGTAGAGACATACCTTTATCGTTTGGTGAAGCTTTCTTTCCCACTTTCACGAAATGGGAAAGGGAGCTGCTCACCAATAATAAACCAGATCCAGTTTGTCCCATTTGAGATTATGAGACACAGAATGTCTCTGTGGTCCATTTAAATTCGTTGCTCATTTATCAAGAATTTAATTTGAGGGTTCTCATGTCCACATGTATCCTTGTGTTTTTATTCCCCCTGGTGCTCTGAGTTCCTTTTCTAGTGTTTTTGTTGGGCCCTAATTGCACCTCAGTTCTCTTCTTGCAGCTACACATGAACTTCTAATTACTGCCTTAAAGGAATCCCCGAGGGTGCTCACAGATACTTCCTCATCATCAGTCACCTCAAAATATTCCCAGATGTTATCCCTCAAATCATGCACACATTTCCTATCCTTTAGCAGTGATGTATAAAATCTCCCCATGAGGTTCCTTTTAAGGTTATTCTCTAGATCTAGGTCCCATAACACTCTTGAGTGGTCTGATAATGCTATTGTCCCAATATCTGCATTTGTACCAGTCTTTACTAATGCCTCTGTCACCCAAAGTAAGTCTGTCCTCTAGTAGAATCGATACACTTTGTGAGAAGAATATGCATTCCTTATCTTTAGGGGGTAATTTCCCTCCACACATTAATCAGCCCCAACTCCAGGGTCAAAGATGATTCCAAATGTCTTTGTTTTTGTTGCAGGGAATGGGCTAACCCTAAAACCACCGGCCAATTGCAAGTGGTGGTGGATTAGTATGAGGCCTGTTCTCAAACATAAGCATCTTTATTTTATCTCGTTGAGAAAAGGGAAGTTTTCCCTCATTCAAGAAAATAAATGTTCTTGGCAGTTAGTAATATTGCTTTGGCTAATTGTGTCTCTGTCCAGTCGAAGATGGTCCATTATGCTGTATATAGCAGAACAACTGATTAGGATAACCACCACAAGTCGATTCGTGTCAAGAGTGGAAAGGCTGTCCTCACAGATATTTGTTAGTAGTGATTCTGTGGCTCTTCTTGGCCTGAATCCTGGTTGTTTTCCAAATAATCTTGAAATTGTTTAGTGACCTGAACCTTTGTCACTTTTAGTATTTCTGAAATCCAAGATACCCATTATTTGGAAAAAAGCCTTATATTTCAAACTTTAGTCATGAAGTTACAATCCTATGATAGCACAGTGACTTATGAACAATCATCAAAAGCTGTATGCACACTGCATAGCATAGGTTAGGACACTGTGTTTCTTTCCTGAGTCTTTCATTATCGATACCTAATGTTGCTGAAAAGGAGTTGCTTGGATAGAAATACATCCTTCTAAGTAAAGCCAACCCCAAGCAGCACTTTAAAACAAATTAAATGTATGTGAGAGTGGGGCTATAGAGAGATGAAAGGCACTGGTGAGGGGTGTTAGTGAGGGATTCCGTGGACAAGGAGATCATCGGGGAGGGCATTAAAAACATTGGTGTGCTGGGTGCCACCAGCACTAAAGCTGGCCTTGATACAATGTAAAGGTCTCTGAAGCCGCTCCGTGAGGTTAGCAGTAAACAATACTTAACATCAATAAATAATAAATATGGCCACTCTTCACTGCTCGACTCCTTTCACTTTAAATGTCAATGATAACCCCATACAACACAGTTGCAGTACTATCCACCTAATCCATTGATCATGAACCAGATAGTGGTACCATAACTCAAATGTTCACCCCCTAATCATTGCAGTGATAAGCAACATGGAATCAACAACACCTGGCAAAGCTTTTCAGACATCGAGGCACTCTGAGTTAGAAACTTACCAACTATGGATTACCCTTGATTGTTTTTCCACCAAGTGACCCAATTCTTTAGTAACAGCAGTCCAAAATTCTTGACCTGGAGCCTTAATGACATATAATGAGTCTTCCAGCCTGTTTTCAATGAATTCAAGAAGACTTCAACAGAAGAGACAGCGTGGTTCAACCGACTGATTTAAATTCAAACTGATCTTACGAAGTCAACGTTTAGAGTAACATCAGAGTATTTTTGTCATTTTCATTTGTTAGTCATTTTTAGATTGCTTGCAACATCCTTTTGACATCATTGTCCTTATTTTTTTCATTATGTGTATGACTTGATGTATTTCATAAAGTTCTTTTTTTTTACTTAACCCCTTCCATGCGGGGCTGATTCCCCCGCGGTGCTGACTGCTGCTTGCGCGGGCGTGGTCATGACGGAACGGTTCCGTCATGAGCACAGCTCAACCGACGCTCATGACGGAACCGTTCCGTCATGAGCGTCGAAGGGGTTAAAATGTTTATTGGAGCTTCACAAAACTGCAATTTCCAATACAGTGAAGCTATATTTGCTCTATATCCACCGCAAAGCACTCAAGGCAAAACACCAATTGGAATCACCATGAATATCAAATATTGAAACATCACAGAGCCGAAAAACACTCATCTCTACTTTCATGTGCCCTAGAAAGCCTAGAAGGAAGGTGTGGCCCTATGTAGAGGGCTGGAGACAGGAGAGCATCAACAGATGCAAAATAGTCACAGGGTGAACATGATGTATCGCTAGGTAAACCACAAAGTCATCATCACAGTGATCTTGGGGTTCATACACACTTGCCTTGTACAGGACAACATCTCAAACGGACCAAAGAGTGTCATGTGGCAATTTCAAGTCAAGGGATACGTCAAAGTCCGAATCTCAGAGACTGTCTTCTTGGTCCTTTCCTTTCTCTGTTTAAGGAAATCTTGTGCAGCCTCTGGATGGACACAATGTTTTTCTATCATGCGGTATCCACAAATTAGAATGAAACAGTTTTGAGGTATCATGGCCTAAGAAAAGTAACCCCCTTTAATAAGCTGCATCTCCTGTCTCTGAACAAAGTAGCAGGACTTAATGGGGGAAAATATTGCCAGCCCCACCATTGAGGGCTAAGGGCCTGATTATCAGTTTGGCAGTGTGGGAGCTGGCCGCCACACCACCGCCCTGCTCCCACACCACCACCATACAGGGCCGCTGCCTGCCTGACAGATTACGAGTATTATCGTGGTCCAGAGGGCGGGCGCCGTGGCGGTTCCACAGCAGGGCAGTTTAAAGGTTCATATGTGAACCTTAAACTGCACTGCCATAGGACCGCCAGTGCACGTCGTGCAGTCCATGCCATGCAGGAATGGGGTGCATGAACCCCCATTGTGCACAGGGCCAAGAGCCTCTCTACCAGCAGTGTCATGGAGTAAAAACCTCCATGATTCGGCTGGTGGTGAGGAAAGTCATAATATGCTTGGTGGTGCTGCAGGGCATCACCATGCATATTGCGGCCCTGAGACTGCCGAGCCACCACCATGGATCTCTGATCCCTGGCAGTTGCGGTGGTGCCATGGCGGTCCGACCACCCAAGTTGTGTCCCGGCGGTCGGACTGTCGGTGCAGCGGCGGCCGAACCACACCACTGCATCACAGGGAGTTTGGCGGTCCTTGGACCGCCAAACACATAATTAGGCCCTAAGTCATTCTTTTAATGTATGACATAATTTCTCATTATCTAGGTCACCTAAGTCCGCAATCCCTTGTACCCTATCCAAGACAGCTATGTCATCTGTATGTGAATGAAGGGCACTTTGATCCTGGAGGCTTTTACGGAGTTCCACCTTGTTGTCCAGTCATTGTTGGACTGGAACAGAAAATAGGCCTGCTACCAAATTAAAAGTGGCCCCTATTAGTGAATCAGGTAGCTAAAATTATGACACTCATTTGCAAATCAGAGAAGTTTTAAACTCGTAAAGACACACTCTATATGTGTTTTGCAAGGTATGGAAGACTGCATGCATTAGTGCTTGCTGCAGACAATGCTTTTGGTAATTTCAGGGAAATCAACAATAAAAATCAGTTCACAAGACCGTAAAGCAGGCACACAAACAGCCACAAATCCAGCAAATACTCCGATCTGTGAGACCAAACCTTCAGGAAGCGCAAGACTGCCCTAAACTAAAAGCCAGTCTGGCCCTGTCTCCAGTTGCACAGCGGGCTCCTCAGCACAATTCTCCTCCTGTTTGCTTCTACCTCATTTAATAGTGATGCACTATCTAGCACATCCTTGTCAGCCTCACAGGACTATTTAGGCCCTGGTGGGAGCTCTGCCATAGCAGCAGAGACCAAAAGAGTTTAGATATCCCTATCATGCACGCAGGGATCTTCGTGCATTCAAGGACAAAGTCCCAAAGCAGGAGTTTGTTTCTTGGAAACTCAAAAATCAATGCCCTCCACGTGCAGGAGGTATTCTCCAAGCACATTGAAACCATGGCTTGATTTCCCTGCCCTAGACATACTTTGATTTTCCTTCCAGAGATATACACTGCATGGCAGCCCTGACAGTTAAATGTAGTGATGGTCACCCAATGCTAAACAGGGCAGAGCAACCATCACTATGAACTGGTGAAGCAGTCATGGACAGTCCGCCAGGTCATAGGTTTACGTAAATGGAGCCAGTTGTGGCTGCGAAGGTGTATAGCGGACATTCCTCCACCTCTAAGAAGGACCATGAAAGCTCTAAATTCAACAGAGCAGGATTTCTACCAGTTTTCTGAAACACCTTCATTAAATGGTGTCAGATCAGCCATAGTGGTGTTCATAGCATCATCATAACTGACCATAGATTCATTAGGAGCTGTGGATAGAAAATCACGTTTTTCTCCTCTTGGTGCCTTCCACCTAATGTCCTTCAGTAGCATGTTGAGGGGAATGGGGATACGCTGCTCAGAGTCAAAGGAAATCCCTGCTACAGAGGCAATTCACCTTAACTGCTGCCCCCTGCTCTTCGGCCACCTCACCACTGGGGCTGTTGCCATGAGAGACGGGTGACATTACAAAATAAAATGATGGATGGAGTATGAAACTTTTCAAACACTCACCCCCAATCACAGATCTGGGTTTAATCCATCGTTATTTGGCCCGCCACGTAACGCCAGTTTGGACCCAGCCATGACCGGGGTGAATGTTTGCATTGTTCAGCATTCCGTCCATCATTTGTTCTTTTTACTTTTTTCGCCCTCAGTGGGAAGGGTATGCCCAGACGTGGGACCCGGGCTCACTGTACCACTGGATTCAAGCTAGCCTGGCTGATGAGGGGTGATACCCCAAAACTGCTCCCAGGATGCTTGTTTCCGGTCCAGGGAGGACCTGGCTTGGCAGTTTGGGTTGGACTGTTCCCATGAGGAGCAGGGTCAAGACTGATTTGCATATGGCTGGGTCCAAACTAGGGTGGCATAGTGAGCAAAAGAACAATGGAATAAACCCAGATCTTTGTGACTGGGTGTGAATGTTTGCATTGTTCAGCATTCCGTCCATCGTTTGTTCTTTTTGCTTATGAGCGACGGGTCGGTGGGAATGGTTGTTGGTGACCGAGTTACTGCTATTCATTCCGTCCCCTGGGATGCAGCCCTCTGCCTTGCCACCGCTGCAGCAGACACTGGAGATTCTCTCATGGTCCCGGCAGACCAGAGGGAGCAGGGCAGCAGAGGTCTCTAAAGACATTAATTGAATTCAGGGTAATAAGAATCGATTACTAGGGCTCGGTAAAAAAGAAAATTCTGCTGAGATGCGCTAGAACTTGGACACCATCTAGGAACATCACAGTCGGTTTGAGGAATTTCCCCCACCACACTGGCGTAACGAAAATTGAGAGGGCCTCCCTGCAAGGAACGTGAAGGGGCGCCCTCCGGGCTCAATCAAGAGCTCACTGGCAAGAGTGCTGTGCTGAGAGGGCCCCCTGGAGCTTGGGGGCCTGTGTTACGCTCCTGCCACCACACTATATTATAAGTAACGAACGTACTGGCAGAATTTTCTCTTTGGACATAGATTTCCCATTAAAATCCACCTGTGAATCGGGTTCCCTAAATTGGAAAAACTCTTCGCAATGTCGGAAACAGTGAGTGCTTTGGGGCATATTATCAAGGACGGCGTTAAAATTATCGCCGCTTTAGCGGCAGAACACTGCTGCTAAAGCGGCGATAATGGGCTTGATAATATGCCCTGGAGAATTCCAATAGAAGCCCATGTTGACACCAGAACATGGGCTTCTATGGGAATTCTCCAGGGCATATTATCAAGCCCATTATCGCCGCTTTAGCGGCAGTTTTCTGTCGCTAAATCGGCGATAATTTTTAACGCCATCCTTGATAATATGCCCCTTTGTTCTTATAGTGACACCTAAGAACCTTAACATGTTTACATTAAAGAAAACTGTCTGAGTGCGTAGACACAGACACGGTTTCCCTGGGGGGCAGGAAATCTTTACATTGGCACCTTAACCTAAAGTTTTCCTTCTTCCCCTCGAACATAACTCATTGCTGACGTCCCCGGGTGGAACGCTGTAGCTGGGATTTCCTCCAAAAGGCCTTCGCGAGAATAACTGTGAGTTCCACCCGTCACTCACCGCAAATGCCTGTCACTCACCGAGCCGCTCGCTTCTCCAGGTACTGCGTGTCACATCTTCAAGGGAGCGTTCGCCAATGCGTTTTCAGCGGGAAGTTTTCCTGTGTGACACCTGAGTAATTGTACTGTCACTCACCGCTGATACCGGCTCGGCGCCAACGTGTGGCTGGAATCTATTTTCATCCTAAATGTTTGCCTTTCAACTGTCCCCTGAAGATTAATAAAAGCGCAGCAGGTAATGAATGTGCCAACTGCTTGTAATGGCTTTTTTTGATTCCGGGTGACGTGAGCGAACAATTGTTTTTAATACATGCTTGTAAATACACATTTCTTTTTTGCTTGAAATCGTGTACGGGGAGAAAACATCACATACGCACTATTTGCGTGCTCGGAGCAGAAACAACAACTGTCCTACGAAAATATCATTTTTAGAGCCATTATGCTGTACCTACCTTAAGCCTAAACGTGTATTCACCTTTCTCTCTGTTCTCCTTGCTGGTACTGCTAACTAACCAACTTAGAAAGCCATTAGTTGCTAACGCCATTAATAAAAATAAGTAAATAAAAAACCGTTCAAAAAAATACCACAGAATGAAATACGTCAGAAATAACGTGGTTATAAAACGCATACGCACTTCAGAATACTTATGGAATTCAATAGTGAACATGGAAAGTATTTTTCATAACATGAGGACAGGGTGGATTACGGTAATCAATCTTAAAGACCTTTTCAGGAATTCTGGCCTGGCTTAGTATGTCATCTAGGCTAGGGTAATGGGACATCTGCCAGATAAGGCGTCTCTGCATCATTTATTGTGTGAGGGGCGGAGCCATGGCTTCAGCATCCGCCTCAAAACGGACCCTATGCTGATGGAAATGGCACCGGAGTCTGTGCCCAATTAGATACCATGGGGCAGATTTATGTTTCCTGGCGTATCCCTGCAAATCAGCAGGGATGCGCCAGGAAAGATGCGTCACGCAAGTTTACCCTTGCGCCACCACAGATGCGCCGCATTTACAATGCAGCGCAAGGATAAACAGATGCGTGACGCATCTGATGGCGTAAGGGCAGCGCATTGCTGGAGTCGTGTCGCAAGCACGACGCAACTCCAGCAATGTTTAGGGGCTGTCCATACCTAACATGCTGCATCATGCCTTACGCCTGCTTCAAGCAGGCGCGAGGTGTTGATGCAGCAGCGTCGGACAAGTGACTGAGTGAAATCTTGTAGATTTCACTGCGTCACTTTTCCGAGGCTTTTTCCGATGGAACGCCCACCCTGCATACATTAAACCTGACGCAGGTTTAATGTAGCACAGGGCTTTACAACGTGACGCATCTCCCTAGATGCGTCACGTTGTAAATAAGGCGCAACATGGCGCATGGTTTACGCCGCCGCTGCGTCACAAAAGTGACGCAACGGCGGCGTAAAAGTGGCGCAAGTCTAACATTAATCTGCCCCCATGTCCACTGGCGTCCTTTCTTTCCAGGGCAGCCATGTAAACCACAGTGAAGGAAATCTCTAGCCAGGGACATGGATGAGACGAGTGAGATGAGTCGAGAGACACCTAGAGCCTCTAACCAAATGCTCCCGTCTAGTGAGGTTAGGGCTAAGAGTGGCTGACTTTAAAGCTGGGGAACCAGGTTCGAGTGGGCCAGGAGGCTCAAACATCCTGTGATTCTGGGCAAATCACTTAATCCCCCGTGCCTAGAAATGAATGTCAGTCCAGGGTCGGATTGGGATCACAATTCGGCCCGGGCACTCCCAAAAAAGAGGCCCACATTCCTGGATCACGCCCGTTCACGAAACAGCATTTGGCTAGTCTCATCGGGCTCATTTTTAAAGAAATGTTTGATAAATTATGTATTTTAAAGCTCATAGAGCCAGAAACATTGGCGAAAACTAGAAGTACTGCATTTTGGCGAGGCTGGCAAAGTGAAACAAAGTGGCACAAAGGCATCAACTCCTGAAATGTTTGCCACCTGGCCGTTTTTTTTAACCAGCATTGCCAGTATTTTAATGCTCTTGCCAGTACGAAAATAAAGAAAAACACCTAAAGCGGGTATTTTCTCCCCTGATCGATATGTACTTTAAAGTTTGAACAGTAAACGTAAGGTGAAAGCAGTTTAAAAAGGATCCATGACTGATAGTTTAAAGTAAACATAGGAAGAAAAGCCATGTGAAGAAGGACTACAGACTTTTTTTTATTATTGAATAATGAATCCTCTCTCATTATTAAGTTCCAGCCTTTGCAGATTCTTAAAAAATGAGCAAACAGAAGGTTATTTTTTTATTGTAGTTTTATATAGCATAAACTCGGCCAAAGGGCGCAATTATATGAGCACCAGTTACATTACTGAAGATCAAATTCATTTTTATTTTAGGCCTTGCACAATTAAGCCATTTGCCCAGAATCACAGGATGTTGAGGTGAGGCTGGGACTCAACCTTTTTCCATAGTTTCACATTCGGCAGCTCTGACCCTAACATTACATTATCTAAACATCTACATTTTCGTCTCTGGGAAAAGTGCTTCACAGCGAACAAACACCCCCCTCCCACCCCCACCACCACTAATGCCTGAAAGACACTGTAGCCGAGGTGCCAACGACAGGCCCTCAGCAAGCCCATTCACTTACTCACCCCCCAGCCCAGTCAACTGTAACTTCAAGGTGATGGCCTGGCAAGGGAGGGGGAAGGAAAAGCACAGAGCTGCTGCTGCTGCCCAAGGGGAGCTAAGGTGATAATGGCCACCAGCAGGGGAGTGGGACATTGCTTCTGGGCGTCTGCGCCGGCCCCACAGGAGGGTAAGATAAGGTCTGCAGTGGACAGAACAATACTGGCAAAGCGACGCTGCTGAAAGCAACCCCCTCAGAGCCTCCTTGCTCATGATGCTGCCCCCCATTACAATGGCCTGGTGGGGAAGATAATAAGGCTCTGTGGGCGGTTGACAAAAACCGGCCCACTGGGGACCCTTAGGCACCGTCCCATCGACCAATGCCCGACTGCCCACCTTCCCAATCTGATGCTGTGTCAGTCTGTAATGCAACTGGTGCTCACGTAAAGCGCTCTGATACCATCAGGTCGAGTTTGCGCTATATAAAACTGCAATTCAAAACAAACATATTAATAGATGACGCTGTATACCCATAGGCTTCCAGGAGGAAACTGACAAAGCCCAGCACTTGCAGCCGTCCTCGGCACTTTGGATTAGGTCACAGTCTTCAGTTGGTGCTTTACCAGCTGCCTTTCAAGGATGCTTGCTTCCGGTCCAGGGAGGACATGGCTTGGCAGTCCGGACTAGACTGTTCCCATGAGGCACAGGTCAAGACTGATTTGCAAATGGCTGGGCCTAAACTGGGTGGCATGGAGAGCAAGAGAACAATGGATTTAACCCAGATCTCTTAACTGGGGGTGAATGTTTTGTTTTGTTCTGCAATCCGTCCATCAATTGTGTGTCTTTTGCTTTCAAGGAACAGGCTTCTGAAAAGGAGGTACAAGACCTTTCAGAGCAGAAAGGTTGGTCATTCTCACAGGATCTTCCATGAGCTCATGTACAGAGCAACAATAATCCTTGAAGGGAAAGCGGAGAGGCAGACCCCTAATAAAGATTTCTTACCACAGTGATGGCAAATAGAAGTCTGCAAAATGGTAGAAAATCCGTTTTTATAATCAGAGCGCAATTCGACTATAGCAAAAGAGAAACAAATCATAATAAATTCAGATTTTATGTCTACCTTCAAGGGCCTGAGCTGTCCAGCTGGGCTGGAAAGGGTAAGGCATCCAGTGCTCGCGACTGTAGCCCCCTAACCACCAAGATGGAGGCCGAATACGATGACGTTCTGAACAGAGATTCTTTTAAAGAAGTCAATACCCCTCAACCAATCTTTCAAAGTTCAATAAGCTGACGTGTACACTTCATAGAGGTTCCCCAGCAGGTGTCACAGCAAAGCTTTGACTTCTGGGAAATGGACTGTTGAATCCTGACTGGTGAATTGTTCAGTGTAAATTGTGAAGGGTCAAACCGTCAACAGGGATGATCCTAGACACGTTCTCCGGAGCACTCAGTACTTGTAAAGCTTGCCATGCTCATACAGAATTGTCTCATTGATTGGAATGTCCATAGACGAGGTGCTGCCTTGGTGCAAGAGGAAAGCATTGAGAGGAATGTTCCTATCTGCCATTTGCATTACAGCTGCTGACTAGAAACCAGTGCATTATTTAGGCTCCACATAGACAAGGTGACAACCCATGCGATAAGAAGCAAGATAAATTCCAAAGCAGTGTCTGAAGAGAGGCCTTAGGGCACCAGCACCAGATCTTATTTACCCGCCATCCAAGAATCTAAGACATGTTTAGAATTATCATGACCTCACTGCGACTGCGGATACCCGATGAGGCTGGTAATGAAGTAACAGGGTTCACGGCCCCAAGGGGAATTGCAAGGTCCATGATAGAAGCCAAAATCTTCAAGGAAAACAGTGTTGAGAATGAGAAATAGCCATTGGAATTAGACCCCGAATTAGCAATTTTTCCTAATTACTTTAAAGATTCTCACTGTGAAATCTGGAATCCTCAAGAATTCTGCACCCCCCAGAGTTACCAGGACCACTGATGTTGTTAAGTCCAGGTGTGAGGAATTAACACTGCCAGTGGGACACTCCTAAAGAGGTGCTAAATGTATTACTCAATACTCCTGTGAATGGATATACGACCCGAGTAGGTGGCAGAATCTCCTTTAATATTAACAAGTATTGGCAAAGCCAATAGGTCTCACCAATGAAAGATTTGTTGGCTTTGTCAATTTTTTTTATAATCATGTTGTACAGCAGCACAGTTCCTGTGCATCATTGTCAGAAGTTAAACAAGCATTGGCATAGCCAATAGATCTCGCCTTTTGTACCTTAAGTGTTTAGCCATGCATCACATTATCCTGGGTGCTGAGCCGCCAGGGATTGAAGAGCTGTAGCACAGAAGGTCTAATGAAGATATAGGGGCATATTTTCAAGGCGGCGATAGAAAATTATCGCCACTTTTACGGCCGAAAAGCAGCGATAATTTTATCGCCTAATTAGCAAGGTCACGCTAACGCGTGAAACCTTGCATTAGCGCACAAATTCTTAACGCCCAGCTTTGCATCTCTAATGAGATGCAAAGTGGGCGTTCCTGATCTGACATGACAGGAGAAATGTCGCTACGCGACATTTCTCCTATCATCAAGCCCCACGCTATGAAGCATAGCGGCAAGAAAAGTAGCGATAACCCCTGTTATCGCTACTTTCCTTACGCCTCCTTCAGGACTGACTTAGCCATGATATCCTATGGAAGGTGGATATCATGGCTAAGTTTGTGGGGGCCTATCAACAAGCTAACGCCACATTTCGTGAGATTATCGCTGGGTTTCCAGCGATAATCTCGCGTTAGGCAGTTAGCGCTAGGATTTTTATTGCTTTTGAGATAAGCGTTGCTAATAGCACGCTATCTCAGCGATAAAAATCCACGTTAGCCGGTGATAATTATCCTAGCGCTAAGTGAGCTGAGCGATAATTATCGCCGGTTGTTGCTGATATGCCCAATAGTTTTAAAAGATGTGCCGCATTATGCCCCATAATTTAGCTTTTCTTGTCACATAATGTGTCTTTGAGTAAGCCCTTATCTCACCATCAAGTCAGTCTCTGAGTCTGGGATGTAGTTTCCGTTGGTGCAGCGGGGGCAGTGGCACCAGGGACCACTAATCCCTGAATACTGGATTCCGAGCAGTGCAGTTTTCAGTGACGCTGGATGGATTTTGGAGGAAATCTAGACTCTTTTGAAAGCTGTGGGGTTTCAATGATAGTCTAAACACGTGCGAAAGAAGGAGTGTGGCGTCACGATCTTTGCACTTGAGCTAAACAGGGCCTGCCTGGGTGAGAGTTCTGCTCCCATTAGAAGATAGTGACGAAAAATACAAACGAAGGTTCTAGTTTTTACAAGGAAATACAATTCTACAGCGACCATTTTATTTACAGGACAATTCACGAGGCTATGCCCAAAGCTGTCCGTCACTGAAATTGTAAAAAAAAAATACAACTTTTGCCACTCCTGGTATCGCTTCACTTTCCTCTAAATAGTCCGTATAACAGCTTTAACATCCTGCTAAAAAGTGTCATTTTAAAAGTGCTGTAGAGACCCGATAACTAGGGTAATTACTGCCAGAGGAGCAACTAGAGCCAAATGTCGGGAGGAGGAGGGTTGGGGGGTGCTAAGAAGAACTTTCAGGGGGGGGGGGGGGGCAGACAGACTGTTCCAGCAATAGGCAGAGTGGAGATGCAGGGGCTCTAAGAGGAGTGAAAAAACAACAAAGCCTAATTAACAAGCAAATTGTCTTTTAAAGGCCTGTGCAGTACTCGGGTGCGACTGTGTGTGCCCTGGAAACTGTCTTGGCCCGGTCTGTCACACATGATGGGGGGGGGGGGGGGGTGTGTTCCTGAAGCCTTTTCAGCCCAATGGGCGTAGCGCACCTGATTACTGCCCTTTATATGTACTAGTGACATGCTGAGAAGTGTGCGTATCCTCTAACCAGAGCGTATAAGAGACAAGCAGATAAAAAAGTATATTATGTCAACACAAGTTTTACAAGGATACTGCAGCAAAGTACTGACATCGTTCCATTTAAAAGCACTGCAGATTGAAAGGGCAAGGACTTTTCCATTTAAACGGAGATGCCCTCCCTACACTGTCCACAGAAACTATAAAGTGATCCTGCTGAGAGGTGATAGTACTGTTTGAAAAGGGTAAAAATATAAAAGTGCCTGCACGACCCCATTAAACATACTGCAGCCCTCTTCAGTCGTGAATACCAGTGCTGCACCCTAAAAGGTATTTCTAACGGCAAGAGCGCAAGCACAGAGTCTTTAAAAAACCATTGAAGTGTGGTACTTGGGGTCTGTCAGTGCCTCTGTTTAAAGTGCCGTCGCCTTGAAGTGTGGGGCAGGCCGTTGACCTCTGCCGGTGACTTTACTGGGCTCCCTTCTGGGATGAATAAAAGGGTTACGCCCTCCTCCCTCAGCTCTAAGATTGCTCGAGCAGTAATAACAAAAGTAAGAAGATAAAAACAACTGTTTTAAAGCACTCGTGCTTGTGCTAGCTTGCCCCTAGCGGGAGCGGGAGCAGCTGCGAGCAGCCATGCTAATTAAAAACATATGGTCAGCGCGCCGCTGCTTGCTCCTGCAAGGTGGATGCCACCACAAGCACGAGTGTGCAGGAGCAGCGGCGCGCGGCCATGCTAACTAAATTTAAAAAAAGATGGTCGGCGCGCCACTGCTGTTTTAAAGCACTCGTGGCTACCTTGCCCCTAGCGGGAGCGGGAGCATCAGAGCGCGGCCATGCTAATTAAAAACATATGGTCGGCGCGCCGCTGCTCGCTCCCGCAAGGTGGATGCCACCACAAGCACAAGTGTGCTTGAAAAGGAGATGACCGATTTCTAAAGGTCATCTCCTAGAGCAACGCATGCGCGCTGCCTAGGCGAGACCTAAAAAGCGCTATGATGCAGCCAACGCTGGGCTCATCATAGCTCTTTTTTTCCCAACCATGCCGCACAGCAGCCATGCTGCTGTATAGCATGGCTAAAAAACACATTGATAAATCCAGGCGGGTACTCTGTTGTAGAGAGAGCTGCTGTAGTCTAACCTGCTTATGATCAAAGCCTGGGTGATGGTCTTTCTGGTGTACAGGTGAGCCATTTGAAGATCTTTCCGAGCATGTGGAGGATGTTGAAGCAGCCTGATGTGACAGCTTTGATTTGGGGTCTCATGGAGAGTTCAGTGTCCAGGATGATACCAAGGTTTCGAGCCGGGTTTGTGGGAGTCAAGGTGGGCCTCCATTCAGTGGCCCACCAGGTGGTGTCACAGGGGGAGTTGTAGGGTCCGAAAATCAGGACTTCCTTTTTTCTGGTGTTGAGTTTCAGGCAGTTGGTGCACACCCAGGTGGCCTTCCTCTACATAGAAGGGAGAGATGAATGAAGAGAAAGTGAACCCAACACATGCTGATCAATCAGAAGCCCAGCACATGCTGATCAATCAGGAGCCAGCAAATAAGAGTGACAGTGAGTCCAACGCATGGTAAGCAAGGGTGGGCTCCAAGCCCCTTTTGATTAACAAAATCTCCCACAAGCGAGACCTAAAAACGGAGTTTGAATGAGAAGGTTTCAAATTGCCTACTTCAGTGTTCATCCTGCATCATATGCTAAAAGCAGCCGTCACTTTCACAGGTCCTTGTGGAGCATAATGAGTTTATGGAACCTGCATGCAATTGGGCTGCGCCCAGTGGTATTATGAGTATACCTCTTCTATGTGGCTGACCACATGGAGTAATAGAGGGAAGACAATGAAACACAATATGCAGCCTGTTTATGCTATACAAATTTCTTTCTCATAAAAAAACAAGTTTTCCCCATTGGTCACAATGCTGGCCGAAATGAACGAGGGTAATTTAATGTGTGCCACAGCCCAGGATGTGCTTCAGTTCCACAGCCCACATTCCATCCTGGGAATGATTTTAATCCAGCAGAAGTGTTTTATAATAATTTAAATGTTCTCTTACTTCCACTACTTACTCATTTATTCCCGTTACAGTACTGGGCCCTCTACAGTGAGTCAAATCACAGCATCAGCCGTAACATAGAGGCAAAAAGTCCTCTGATGGATCTTTCTCTGCCGATAAGAGGGATAGGAATTAGGGTATTTAAAACACAGCATTTGTCACCCAATGAGGACCATTGTTTGGTCGCTAACTCACAAATTTGACATAAGGTTCAATTACGCCACCCTAAAGGACCATGCATTAGAAATAAAGTATTATAATGGGAAGACCCAATCTCCTAAAGAAGTTAAGTCTAACCATAAATATGCACACCATGAGCTCTGCTACAGCAACACAGAATAAAAGAATCAGAACTTGATACTCCGAAAAGATTCTCTGGTTCTCCCTACAATGCATTTAAAACTAGATAGAAATATAGCACAGTTCAAAGAACTGTGCTATATTTCTATCTAGTTTTATATGCTTGTAGGGAGAACCATAGAATGCTGTAGAAGAGCTCCTAGTGTGCATCAAATTAAAGTCCACTAGGGGTGAGTGCATAAGCATGGGCCAAAAATGGGAAATAAGGCAAGATCAAATAGTTCAGCAAAGAAGGATTCCAGATCAGCTGCTTAAAGTCAGCAGTATCGGCAAAAGATAGAACAAAAATGGGAAATCAAAGAATAGTTTATAAAATCATAGAAAAGCATTCATACATCCCTCATAATAGGAAAAAGCATGATGTTGAATCTCTTGCAAAGAAAAGAAAAAGTATGGCGTTGCCCCTCCCTTGAGGTTTCTTCTTTTATAGCCTTTATGACGCTTTAGTGATGTAGTAGCACTCCACTATAGTCAGTCTGTCACATGGCTAGTTTACGTATGAAATCACCAAATACATTTTAGCTACTCCTGCATCCTTTCCCATGCTGATCATGAGAAAGAACTGGCTTTCCGGGCCTCAAAGGTTTGTCAACGGTTAGAGTTGACATTGTTACTGTCCATGGCATCAGGTTAAGGTGGACTTTCCCTCCAGACTATTTCACAGTGAACTGTAAAGAAATGTCCTTAAAACATAAGAAGATACCTGTACCAAACAAATAAAGCAACATTTGCAGAAACGCCAAAGGACCATTGTATTTTTCTTAGGGAAAAATGCAGCTTAGGAAAGAACACGTTTTAAAAAGTTAAAATGCATATGTCAGCTTTTAGTGAATTAAACTCATTTAGAATCAAATCTAATGCATTAACTTAAACATTTATAGTAAAGGAATAAAAATAGTAATGCTTCACCAATGTATTATTACATGGAACGGATTAACGTTAGCTATGGCCTACAGCCACAATTTTTCAACATCCAGACATGTACGTTATTCTTAAAAATCATTTCACTAAAATTGTTTCTAGTTATCTGTAATCATTAGGGTCTCTACTACCACATTTGTAAGTTTCAGCTTCCTATCTAATTATAGTGCATAATTGCACCATATTCTATTCATAATGCATCACAATGAAAAGCAATAGAAATGCTAAGCGCCATCATTAGAATCATTAATTCCATGAGGAAGTGAATAATAAAAACAAAATTTTCATAGTAATCTAGTTATGAAAACCTATTAATAAGCATCATAATCATTCAGCAATGAGTTTCTCTTTTTCTAACACATTCAAACACACTTCTATGGTGCAGTTATTTTACTTATTTCAACTGCTGTGTCACTTCTTTTAACACGCGCAATGTGTATGTTCAAGTTTCTGCGCCCAAAATCGGTAAATATGTTGTGTAAGTTGTTTTTAATTATTCAGTGTTATCACTATATAATCTAATAACCTTTTTTGATATAGTTGTTTGTAAAGGGCAATATTTTGTCTACTTTTCTCAGAATTGTATTTTATTGAATTAGTCAGAAGGGAAGGGGGTGGAGAAGATGGGGTGGAGTCGTGCGGGCAACCGTGAAGCACTCACCAAGTTTCATAAGAGAAAGAGCCCTTGATTTTATAAACATGCAATAAAGAGGCAGGTTTGCTATGACTCCTCCCCAAATATTGACTCAATTCTCTTTTTCATCCCTTGATCCAACTTATTGATTTGATTTTGCTACAGATGAGCGAATAAAAACACTCAAAATTTAATAATTTCATTGTTCAAATGCTTGTTGGCCAAGCGTCCAATTTGAAACAATTCACATCCTATGTAAGACAGTGCTTTCAGCTGCTGACACTCAAATCCTCAAATGAGTCCTGAAATTACTTTGCTGAATTACTTTCAAGAATTCAATTTCATCAATATGAGGTTTGCTTAAAATTCATCTCTCGCTGATTGCTAAACATGTTGTGGGCTTACACATTATCCAGAAGACCTGTCCATTTAACCATATATTCTTGCCTTTATGTCGCTCCATACAAGACTCTACATAGCTTGGATAGGCCACATGGCACCAGGAAGTATAAGAATTTCTTTATATGCAAAAAATTAATTGCCCTTAAGATTGTGCTCAACCCCATTTCAGCGGTCTTTTATGCCGAAACAGATAATGGTACTTTGAATTGCCACATGCTCTCAAGGGTATCTGAAAGTCATTCATCTGGTTTAAAATACTGTCTTTCTGAAAGCACATGTCCCTGGGCTTTAATTCCAGGGAAGACATACGTTTTATTCAGAAAATCATCAGGGCATTTTACCCTGCTTTCAAAAACAGTTTTATCAAGTGCTGTGGTAAGATTAGAAGGTAAAGTGTCCAATCAATGAGTGAAAAAGATTTTTTGTACATAAATGAATCAATTACAATAAATAATGTTGTTAATAATAACCCATAACTATCATTTGTAATATGTTTCTCCACCCACATACCCCTGTCTCTGCTCACTATCCATCCTCCTCACGGTTGGCTGCTTTGGGATTGAGCACAGTGGCACACACAGGCATTAGGTGCATTACCCCCCTCATCTGCGTCCTCCTCGTCCCAGTCCTAACACATTGAGGCAATCCCCACCTCTGACAGGAAATATCCCAAGTTAACTATTGCAAGGTTCCTTAAACCAAGCATTCTCATATTATAAGATATATATATATATAATACATACTGGCAGTCGTTATTTTTAAAATAAATATTTGGCCATGCATTGCCCTGGGGACCGTCACTACCCAGGGCCGGCTCCTTCTATGACCTGGGGTGCCCACCCCTGGGACATAACTGTTTGCTTTCACTTGGCAGGAGCAAACACTCCGGTTCCAGTGCACAGGAGCTGTCAAAGTGCTCCCGCCTGCTGGAAGCAGAGGTTACATCTCTTTCCGTGCCCGCAAACATGCGGGCAGGGAAAGAGATGAAACAGATTTCTCCTGTATGGAGGGAGTTGCCTTTCCAGCAGCTCGCTCCATGCAGCAGCAATGCTGGCTCACATAGGAGGTGGGGAGCCGACTGGGACTGTGGGGGCCTTGAGGCACTCCCGTGGTGCTGGAGGAAAAAGGAAATGTAGAGGCAAAATAAAGATCAGAAACAAGCAGAAAGAGGCAGAAAAATGGTCAGAAATAAGCAGAAAAAGGGAGAATAAAGGTCAGCGAAGACCAGAAAGAGGCAAGATAAAGGTGCGAAACTAGCAGAAACAGGCAGATTAAATGTCAGAAACAAACAGAAAGAGGCCAAATAAAGGTGGGAAATTAGCAGAAAGAGGCCAAATAAAGGTGAGAATTTAGCAGAAAGAGGCAAAATAATGATCAGCAACGAGCAGAGAGAGGCACAATAAAGGAAAGAAATGAGCAGAAAGAGGCAGAATAAAGGTCAGAAATGAGCAGCAACAGGCAAAATAATGGTGAGAAATGAGCAGAAAGAGGCTAAATGAAGTTGAGAAATGAGCAGAAAGAGGCAAAATAGAGTTCAGAAACCAGCAGCAAGAGGCAAAATAAAGGTGAGAAACAAGCAGAAAGAGGCAGAATAAAGGTCATCAATGAGCAGAAAGAGGCAGAATAATAGTCAGAAGTGAGCAGAAATGGGCAGAATATAGGTAAAAACAAGCAGAAAGAGGCAAATTAGAGGTCAGAAACAAGCAACAAGAGGCAAAATAAAGGTGAGAAAGGAGCAGAAAGAGGCAAAATAGAGGTCAGAAACCAGCAGCAAGAGGCAAAACAGAGGGCACAAAAATGGGCAGGTAAGGCAAAACAGAGGTCACAAAAACAAGCAGAAAAGGCAAAACAGAGCAGAAGAGGGCAAAAAAGAGAGCACTCAGACACTCAAACACCCACTCTAAGACCCATTCAGACACTCTCACACCGACCCACAGGCCCACTCAGAAACTCGCACACCCACTCACAAACTTACTGAGACACTCACTCGCACACTCACTGTCAAAGGTTAGTGGTCACATTTAGGAAATAACATTTTAAAAACCTTAGAAATTCATTACAAAACAATAAAGGTTACAGGGACGTTATGGTTAGGAAACAACATTAAAAAAACCTTAGACATTCTCTGAAAAAACAAAGGTTACAGGGATGTTATAGTTATGACATAGAATTAAGAAAACCTTAGAAATTCACTGAAAAAACAAAAGATTACAGGAACGTTATAGTTAGGCTCAGATTTTACTCATACAAAACTTGTAAAATTTAGCAGTTATAGTTAGCTGAGCTAACTATAACTTAAGCCCCGCAATGCACTGCCTATGATCGCACATATTACATCACTCATGACATGGTCAGTGACATCACTGATGACATCATGGATGACATCTCAAATGACATCACTGATGACATCATCCACAGAAGCACTCACACCACTATACAACCTCTCATACACCCACTCACATACCCACACAACCACTCACATACCCATTCACATACCCATACAAGTACTCACACAATCACTCACTCATCCATTGAGCTACTCATACAACCAGTCACTTATCCTTACAGCCACTCACACAGATCCACACTCACCCTTACAGCTACTCACACAACCACTTATTCACCTATACAGCCACTCACACACCCACTCACTCACTAATACAGCCTCTTAACACAGCCACTCACTCACCCATGCAAGCACTCACACACTCACTCACATACCCACATAACCACTTACATACCAATTCACCTATCCATACAAGCCCTCACACATCTGCTCACTCACCCATACATCCATTCACACAGACACTCTACAATACAGTCACTCACACACCAACTCACTTAAACAAAAAAGCACCCAATTAGCCACTCATTCACCCAAACAGCCACTTACACAGCCAGTCACTCACTCAGCAGCCATTCAGACACCCCTTTCAGACTCACCCATTTACTTCCTTACACACCCACCCATACAGCCTCTCACACAGTCACTCACTCACCCATACAACCACAGACACACCCACTTACTCACCAATCCAGTTACTCACACAGTCACTAGCTCAACCACACAGCTACTCACGCAGCTACTTATATACCCATAACCCACTTACACAGCCACTCACTCACCCATACAGCCACAGATGCACCCACTCTCTCACCAATACAGTCACTCACACAGCCACTCACTCACCCACACAGCTACTCACACACCTACTTATACACCCATACAGCCACTCACACACCCAAACATGCACTCAGACACCCACTCACACACAGATATACACAGTCACACAGCCACTCACATAATATATGTTAGAAATAGTAACTCTCATTAGTAGTACAGAAAGTGTAGTCTTTTAACTTTTGTAGTACCTTGGTATATATGTTTAACACTAATCTTTAAGGAAAAGCTCACACTCACTGGATGATGTCATGAGTGATTTCATTTGAGATGTCATCAGTGATGTCACTGACCATGTCATGAGTGATGTAATATGTAAGGTCATAAGCAATGCCTTGCAGGGGTGTAAGTTATAGTTACCTCATCTAATTATAACTGCTGAATTTCACTGGATTTGTATGAGTGAAATCCAAACCTAACTATAACCTTCCTGTAACCTTTGTCACTTTCAGTGAATAGAATATATATCTATCTATCTATATATATCTATATATATAACCAGTGCTTAATTTGGAAAATATAAAGTGCAGGTGCTCGCATTCTTCAGGAGGCCACACACACTTTCCCAGCTTTGCCCACACCCTCCAGTGGCTCCACCCACTTCCTTTATTGTCCCCACCAACATACACAAGCCTAAAACCATTAAAGCTACCTCCTTATTTGAGTTTCACAAGGAGCTGTAGACCTAGTTCTTCATATAAGCACATCGAAGACCTCACCTGATTAGTGCTCTATACGAATCAATATTACATTTTATCTTTTGAGAAGTCTATGGCAACAACTTAAAAGTGAACTCAAATTAGAAAATGTGTGTAAATCTCAAAATTTACCATTAGTAGGGTCATTTGAGGGCCTGAGGCAGCTTTATAAACTAAAGAGAATGTGCTTGTACTGTGCATAGTATAGAGACTCACAAACAGACGAACTGTTTGTGAGTCTCTATACTTGTGAGCAAGGCGTAACTGCCGAAACGCGTTGCTTTAGAGCGGAATAACCTACCTGAACTTCAATTGGATTGTGTCCTGAGAGTGTACTTATTTCGTGGTGTGAAACAAACTTGAATATTTGGGATTACCGGGCACTCCCCCGGTGCATGCACCACCTCCCACAGGTTCCGGTCTTGTTTAGAAGTGTTGGCTGTTCATATATATATATATATATATATATATTACCTACTGGCGGTCGCCAGTAGGTAGTTATAGTTAGGACCCTGTTTCCATAGGAAAACCGCAACATTCTATTTTGAATAACTTTGGCGCCGGTCGACGAATCCTCGCAAAATTTTCAAAATAGGTGGGGCGCTCCGCTCCGCTCCTACCCTGAAAGTCTCGGGGGGATTCGTCAAGCGGGGGCTGAGATAAAAGGGGGGTCCCAAAACGCGTTTTTCCCATGCATTTTTCCATAGGACCTTTAGACACAGCTACAGCCCGAACGGCTGAACAGAGTTCCTTGAAATTTGGCAGAGAGGTAGTCTACAGGTCAAGGAAGTGCCTTTTGGTGTAAATCTGTTCAGTAGATTCTGAGAAAATAGCCTTTAAATCAATATATATATCTGAGCCAGCTTACGGTGCGCTTACGGTGCGCTTACCGTACGCGTACGGTGACGTGCGCGAGCCCGATTCTGATTGGCTGTTCGATCTAAGTAAACATTCGAATCGGTCGAAACCAGGAAGCGGCGGCCGCCATTTTCTCTCTCGCACTCTGAGGGGGGCAGCAAAAACAAAGACAAAAACCATCAAAAGGGGCAGTATATTCAGTTCTTAACCACCCAGCATCGATATAGGTGTCCCCAAACAACCCCCAAGGCCAAAAAAACAATTTTATTTTTTTTCGAAAAATCACCGATTACGCTTACCGTACGGTCAAAATTATAAAAAACCAAAAAATGATCCACACTCTCCCCACCCCGTGTGCAAATGGTGCCCGAAGGGCATCATTTGTGCATGGCATACAAAACAAATAAAAGTACAAATGAATACCTTTTCACAACGAAGCGCATAATATGTCCCCCATGTGCGCACGGTGCGCGAAGCGCATCGTGCGTACATGGCCCATCCCGCATAACGTTCCCCCGTTATAGTTAGTGCAGGCAACTATAACTCACGTGACCGCAATCCTCTGCTGATGACATATGTGTCTTTATGAAAAAAAAATATTCGTAATATATGTATAGCTAAAATTTAATGGAAGAAGACATGGGCAAATAAGTGTCTAAATACAGTATTAGCATCAGCAGAGGATTGCGGTCGCGTGAGTTATAGTTGCCTGCACTAACTATAACGGGGGAATTTCATTGGTTTTTTACGAGTGAAATGTACAGCTAACTATAACTTGTGTGAAACCTATGGTTTTTTCAGTGAATACATATATATATATATATATATTGGGCAATAGACATAGAAGTCTCTTATGTCTGCACTTGCATGACAGTGCAATTGTACTTGTATTCAAAGAAAATTAATGATAAATGAAAAATACAACATCATTGTTACTGGATCATTCCTACATTAGCACAACAATACGTGAAACAATATTTAAGTTTTAAACACATCATGAAATTAACATGTGAAAACTGTTCCTGTGACACAGATAGACAAAGAAGAAGTAACTTTGTGGGTGTAACTTATTAATGTACAAATGCACAAGCCGGTTTATTTGTGTCATTAAACTCTCATGGTTGAGTCTGTGTTCCTTGGGTGGATATTATGACCAAACCAATTTGTGGTGCAGTGCATGCATAATTAAACTAAAGGAAATCCTCTAGTGTAAAGCGCAAGTCAGTCACAACTCATCTAAACTAAGTCTGATGTTTAACATAGCTTTGAGTATGTGGGGCCAATTGGGGACAAGGAGTAAAGAAGCTACAGGGATCAAGCCCAAGTGGGCAGAGTGATTTCAGACTCTATAGGAACTGGTCCTTGAGTGCAAAGTAACTATAGAAATAACTATAAAAAGGCGCCGCAGACTATATCAATGCTTAAAAGATGTACAGTGTGGAAAGATCTGTAGTGAGTGAAAAACGTGAAAATAAGCAAAAAGTAAATGAAAGTGAAATGTGACCTAACGTTACGGAGACTGGACAGGGGCGAGACAAGTGGCTAAGACAATTACAAATGCACATTTAGTGCCTCATCTGCATTCATCCCGTTGTGGATTTTTGAATTGAGGAGGATGATGTATCTTGATTCTAATCCTCTAAGTGTCAACTGTCTGTTCCCTGCTCTTAGGCTTTTGGGGACTGTGTCGGTCACATAGAAGAAGAGATCTTGGACCTTACTCCATGATATGCATTTATGTGTCTGGCAACAGGATAGGTTTGGTCATTATTAGAAATGGCCCTAAGGTGTTGCAATATGCGGACATGTACGGGGTGGATTGTACTACCCACGTATTTCTTGCTGCATGTGCAATATAGGACGTGTACTGCAAAGTCAGATTTACATTTGAAGCTGCCTCGGATTTCATAGGGTGAATGTCTAAAAGGCATCTGAACTGTTATGGTGTTAACCCCGTGTTTGCACGCCTTACATTTCGTGCACTTGTGAAAGCCTTTTTGAGCTTTTAACCACGTACATCCTTTTGTTATAGTAGGGGCATTGTTAACTAGCTCCTGGCGCATGGATTTGGCCCTCCTGAATGTTACCGGCGGTGCTCTAGCACATGTGGGGCCTATGACTGGATCGTTTCGCACTGTGCTCCAGTGTCTGTGTAGTATTCTGCGCATGTTCACGTGGTAAGCATTAAAACCTGTGATAAGCCTGGGGGTGTCTATTTTGTTGGGGTTTTGCTTAACCTCTGCCTTCTCTTTTGTCCTGAAAAGCAGATCCTCCCTCTTTATGTTGTTACTTTTGACTTTTGCTTTGGCTAGTGTGTCTGCGCTGTACCCTCTACGTTCTAATCTATTGCAGAGGTCGTAAGTGGACCCTTCTAACCCTTTGCTTGTGCTACAGTTACGCTTCATGCGCAGGCATTCTGCAAATGGTATACTGTCTTTCAGAGAGGTGGGGTGGAAGCTCCTCGTATGGAGTATAGCATTACCTGCGGTAGGCTTTCTATAGGTTCTTGACGATATTTTGTTATCCTCCACAAAGATTTCTAGGTCTAAGAATTGTATGTGTTCAGTACTGGTGTTGCACGTAAAGGTGAGATTTAGGAATTTTTTATTTATTTCTTCTGAGAACGTTTTGGCACTCTCTAGGGTACCCCGCCACAGGATGAATATGTCATCTATATATCTGACATATAGGATGACATTTTCAGCCATTTGTTCTTCCTGTGTTTTCAGGAGTACTTGCTCCTCCCACCAGCCCATATGCAAATTAGCATAGTTGGGGGCGAAGCAAGTACCCATGGCTGTGCCCTGTAGCTGTTTGTATGTGAGTTTATCAAAGATGAAGATGTTGTCGTCTAGACGCATTTCTGCCATCTGTAGTAACATTATGGTATGTTGGTGCAAATGCATAGGTCTCTTGCCAAGGTAATAGCCAAAAGCATTGAGTCCCTCTTTGTGTCTAATACTGGTGTAAAGCGTGTTCACATCCAGTGTCATTAGTATATAGTTTGTTTTCCAAGATATATCATAAATCTTTGTCAAAAAATCCCCAGTGTCTCTTCTATAGGCAGGAAGTTCACAGACAGCCGGTTGCAATATATATATATTCACGGAAAAAACCATAGGTTTCAGGCACGTTATAGTTAGAAATTAGCATTTAAAAACCCTTAGAAATTCACTGAAAAAACCATAGGTTTCAGGGACGTTATAGCTAGTTGGACATTTCACTCATACAAAACCATAGAAATTCCCCCGTTATAGTTAGTTCAGCTAACTATAACTTGCGCCCCTGCAATGCACTGCTGATGATGTCACATATTACATCATTCATGACATGGTCGGTGACATCAATGATTACATCACTGATGACATCTCAAATGACATCACTGATGAGATCACTGATGATATCATCCAGTGACTGTGTTTTTCTTTAAAGTTTAAATATGTATTACATATATACCAAGGTGTATTGAAGAATGAGTGGGTGTACAAATGTCTGGCTGGAGGATTTAGTAGGTGTGTGACTGACTGTTTAGGTAAGTTATTACATGTGTCTTACTGAATGCATGCATTACTGACTAAACTGTGTGAATGTCTGTATCAGTCTGTCTGCTGTTGTATAAGCTGCTGCATGGGTTGGTCAGTAGCTACATGAGTGTCTATATAGGTTATTGATTGGTTGCCAGAGTATTTGTATGGGTGCCTGAGTGTGTGTGTGGGTGCGGGGGAGGTGTGTGACTCTGTGAATACATGTTTGAGTGATTGATTCACTGGCTGTATGGGTTCAATAGTGCATGTGGAAACAGCTGTATGGGTGGGTCAGTGTATGTATGGGTGTGTTACTGAGTGAATGGATGTCTCAGTGGTACATGTCCAAGTAACTACATATGTAAAAGACAGTGTATGTGAGAGTTGGAGTATATAAATGACTTTATGTGAGAGTCAGTGATTGTGAGCGTGGCTGTATAGATGAGTGTGTACTTGTATCAGTGATTGTATAAGAGAGTAATTATGTGTTTGTTTCTGTTTAAATAAGGGATGTGTTGTGCGTATAACTCTGTAGGTCAGTAAATGGAAGTGTGATTGATTGTTTGCATGACTGACTAGGTGTGTGAGTAACTCTGGATGAGTGCTGGTGTGTGAGTGTCTGTGTAGGTGTATGAGTGTACATGATAGTGTTGTATTGATGAGTGACTGCATGTATGAGTGATTGTATGGGTGAATGAGTAGATGTGTGTGTAGTCCTAAGAACCAGTGAGTAGATATGTAGTAAGTGGCATTGGTGTGTCTCTTGTTTAAAAATAGCATTCTGTATTTTGGAGTGGGTGTATCAAAGGTTATATTAGGGAACTAGCCCACCAGGTACTTCCAGTATGCACCAGGGAGCTGCGTTGCAGAGAGGTGTTGAGAGGTCACGCCCCTTTTCACACCTCTCTGAAACGCAGCTCCCTGGCGCTTACTGGAGGTACCTGGTGGGCTAGTTGGCCCACAGGGACCATCAGGATTCAAGTGGACTTAACCCCCTAACTTAAAACGTAATTAGTCAGCAACTACACTGGTTCAGTTATGGGTTCAGGGACGGGTGGCAGCCATTACAAAAGTGGTTGCATGGGCGTGGCATAACCTCAAACCTGTAGTGAATTACAGTTTAGCATGGTGGGCTTAACACACAAGGAGTTATGAGGTACTGATTCTTGTGACTGCCGACATATTGATACAGTTGAGTTGGAAGTTGGAGGAGAAGGATTTGTCAATAGGGGTCCCATTGAATTATCCAAATCCAATTAATTTGACCAATAATGCCAGCGTGTGAGGTTGTGAATCCAACCTAGGGGACCTGGAGTTGAAAGGTCATTGGACAGAGATAGATAGTTGGCAGTTCTTGAATTGAGAGAGTTGTCAGAGGGAAGGCAGGCTTTCCAAGCTTTTGCTCCTCTATTGGAAAGGAAAAATGTCTTATTGTGGACTGACAGTCAGGTTGCTCAGTGTTATCTCACTTGGTGGCAAAGGGTTACAAGAAGCAGGGACCTCAAATTTTTAGCTAGTCTAATCTTTCCTTACCAGAATATCATCTGCTAACACTGAGTGAAGTCTACAACCAGGGATGTTTGAATTTTCTATCAGACAGCTTGAGTCGGAATCATCTGTTTCCAGTGAACTACCATCTGTCAACTCAAGAAATCATCCGACTATGTTACCATTTTAAAGCACCCTGGATGGACTTGTTTGTATCACTCCAGAACAACATTCTTCCCACGGTTTGCTTGGAAGCGGAGTGTCCACAGGCTTGGGCAATGGATGCTCTATTGATCCCATGGCCTTAAGGCCTTTTGTATGCTTCCCTCAAATTCTCCTCCTCCTGATGGCGCTTTAGAAGATTCAGGAGGAGAGGAGCAAGGTATTACTGATAGCATCATTCTGGCCACGCCAGCCTTGGTTTTCCTTCCTGATGAGCATGTCCAGAGGGCATCTGTTGGGTCTGTCAGTCCCACCTTCTTCTCTTCAGTTTCCACTCCTGCCAGTTTCTCCGCTTCAGCATTTTCTACTGACGGCTTGGTTCTTAAACATCTTGGCTTAAAAGAAATGGGCTGTTCCCAGAGGACTGCTTTGCACATTCAAGCCTCAGAAACTAGCAATTTTAAATTCTTATAAAAAGCACTGACACTCATTGCCTACCAGGTGCATTTCTAAAGGTCTGAATGACTCTTCCCTTGATTCTTTTCAGATTTTAGAATTTTTGAATGACTGTATTAATCAGGTGTTAGTCAGGGTTTTAAGTTGTATGAAAAAAATGGGGGGGTCTTTCACGGGGCGTGGCCAACGTAATTAGAGGCGTTGCTTAAAAACACGTAAACTGAAAATATGTGCCTAGCATAGTGTGCTACCTGACTGGTATTTTGCTGTTTCTGTCATTGCATCCAGATATATAATACAAGTAACATTACATCTACAACTAGCCAGGACAATTGGCTTTGCCAATGGTTATTAGTTGCATAAGATAAATAAGCAACAACTATGGCTTTGTTGTGGAGAATATTAAAAATGCTTAAGTTCTGAAATGATGAGACTGTGAAAGAACTATAATTAGTCTCTTTGAAGTTACATCAAAAGCAGTGAAGGGTGATACTGCTGCAGAGTAAAGATTTATTATTTTCACCGAGGGTGAGGGCGAAAATGGAGAGCCTGATAGTGCCCCTTCTCTGAACCTGCTTTTTAGAACTGCTGGTGCTCAGCACTGGCAGGACCACTTAAAGCCCTGATTTTAGACCCTTCTGCTCTTGCTGCTCAGTCGACACCAATCAAGGCTCTCAGAATGAGGGATGATTATGCTAAGATCATGCCTTTACTAACTCGGTTACTTCTTAATTTTCGTTTGAAACGCCCAGTGCTTCTCAATAAAGTGAGCACTTGGGATCTTTCTCTGGCACTAAATGGTTCTCAGCTTCATCCAATTGAACCCTTAGAAAAGGCAGACATGGTGTGGCTTTCAATGAAAGCAAGGTTTCTGGTGGTGATAACATCAGGTAAGAGGATGGGTGAACTGAGTGATTTACTAGCTACTTTTCTCTATTTAAGTTTTTTCCTGATTGAGGTGTTTTACAGTTCGATCCAAAATGTATTCCCAAAGTTCACTCACAATTTCATTTGACACAGGAGAAGTTCTCCCAGTTTTTGAGAATTCATCCTCTGAGGTTCCATCAACTTTTGATGTGAAAAGGACCTTGACCCTTTATCTTTCTCATACTTAGCTGTTTAATAAATCCCCTTCTCTCTTTATGGTTCAGCCAATAAAGAGAAAAAGGCTACATCGCAGACCATAAGTAAATAGGTCAAGCAGGTAATTGCATAGGCATATACTTCAGTGGGTGAGCAGACACCTTCACTTATTCAGAGTCGCTCTACTGTGGCACTCGACCTATTAGGTGGCGCTAAGGGGTGCCTCGCTCCAAGAGAAATGCCAAGCAGCAACCTGGACTTCTCATCTTATGTTTTTGAAACATTATAAAATGGAGCTGTCAGATCACAATTTTGGTTCGTGCTGATTGAAGTCAGCAATGATGTATTTGTTGATATTCACATTAAAGGTCTTTTCAGCAACAGATTGTCAGTGCTTTGTTTTCACTTGGTACATCTTCAATGTGTTAGGACTGGGACTAGGAGGATGGAGATGAGGGAGTCATGAAGATTACCTGTAAGTAATTGAATCATGTATGCCCACAGTCGAACACCAAGCCCTGTTTCTCACACTCTTTTGACACTTCAAAACCTCAATCTCAAATGACTTCCAACCTCCTGCTTTGGTTTGAGTTGTACTTGACGAACAGAGGCCAGGGAGCCCAGATCGGGTTGTTCATTTCTATGCTCATCCCTGCAACTTTCGATATCCCTTTTTGCTTCTTCATTTCAGCAATAATTGTGAGTCTGTGAACAGACACAGACAGTCCCAAGTCAGAATTTGCCTTTAAAAGATTATTCCTTGTTCGACCGTTGGTCACCATCTTGCCAGGTTCTTATCATTCACACCTAGATTCCCTAAGCTTGAGGACATGAACCTCAGCAGACCTCGACAACTTAAAAGCAGTCACTACCGCCCACCACAAGCTCAGCACTCCAGGACAGATTCCCAGCCCATGCACACAACAGCAAGGAACTCCTCAGCATCATCAAAGAGTTCGCCCAACCCAACAGTGAGACAACTGACATCCCACCCTCCCAGGACCTCTGCGACAGACTCTGCGCCTTCTTCCATCACAAAATCAAGACCATCTGAGACAACTTTGATTTTGATAACCTACATGCAGAACCTACTTCCACCATTCCCTACACCACGCAAACGATACTTGTCAGACCAATCTCCTTTCTCCCATACCCGGCAAAAGTCATTGAAAAAAACATTAACAGTCAGCTTGCCTCCTTCATAGAGGAAAACAACATCCTCGACCCCGCCCAATTAAGCTTCAGAAAAAACCACAGCCCCGAAACCACCCTTCTCGCAGCGACAGACGACTTCCACCCTCTCCTCAACAGAGGAGAGACTGAGGACCTCATCCTCCTGGACCTCTCCGCAGCCTTCGACACAGTCTCACACCGTACCCTAGCCCGCAGACTCCACAACACAGGGATCTGGAACAAGGCCCTTGACTGGATCCGCTCATTCCTCTCTGGCAGAACGCAGCGGGTCAGACTCCCACCCTTCCTCTCAGATCCCACACCAACCACCTGTGGAGTTCCCCAAGAATCCTCCATCAGCCCCACCCTGTTCAATGTCTACATGGCCCGCTTGTTCCCATTGTCAGATTCCACTGACTCAACATTGTAATGTATGCAGATGACACCCAACTCATCCTCTCCCTATCCAACAAACCCAACATCTCCAAACACAACTTTAAAGAAGGAATGGAAGCAGTTGCCAGGTGGGTGAAGAACAGCCGCCTATAACTAAACACAGACAAAACCGAAGTACTCATCATGAGCCCACACCTCATTGCCTGGAATGACACCTGGTGGCCCTCCGCCCACGGGAACCCACCCTCCCCTACTGACCATGCATGCAACCTTGGAATCATCCTGGTCTCCAAACTCAAAATGGACCATCAAATCAATGCTGTCACATTCTCCTGTTTTCACACCCTCTGTCTCCTATGAAAGACCTTCAACTGGATTCCCTTTCGAACCCAGAAAAACCATCACCCACGTCCACATCAGCAGCAGACTGGACTACGGCAACACACTCTACGCCTGGATCAACAAGAACCTCACCTGCAAACTCCAGAACATCCAGAATGCCTCCACCAGACTAGTCCTCAACCTACCGTGCCACTGCCATATCACCCAACACCTGCGGACACTACACTAGCTCCCCGTCAAGAAGAGAATCACCTTCAAGCTTCTCACCCACACCCACAAAGCCCTCCACAACACTGGACCTGCCTACCTGAACCACTGCCTCTCGGTCCCACATCCCAAAGATCCCTCCACACAGCCCAGCTCTCCCTTTCTACGGTGCAGCGCATCAAGAAGACCAGAACAAGAGATCATTCCTTCTCCTTCCTCATGGCCAAGGCTTGGAACCCTCCCTCTCCACCTCCGACAGACACCAACACTCTCCAAGTTCTTGAAGGACCTCAAGACCTGACTTTTCGACGAATCATCGAGATCATCCAGGTGCTGCAGCCCCCCTCATACAGCAATGCACCCCCCCTCCTACAGCACGTGAGACCCTTTCAGGTGAGTAGTTGCGCTTAACAAACCCTGTTTGATTGATTGAACCTTGATATTTCTCTCCCCACCTCCTAGACAATACCAAACTCCTGGGTTCTACATTGATATCAACCTCATCTTCAGGGTCTACAGACAGTTTGCTTGTCATTAGCCATCTCTGTCAGTGTGAAGCCATTTGTTGCAGAAGTAGACTTCAGAACACCCAACCAGGCACTTGTTTGACACCACATTGGTGATAACAATGCTCGATGAGACCCACTGAACCCCGAGACCCCTTGCATACCTCTGTAGAACATTCTTCATGAATTTGACAGTCTCATCAAACATCTTTGGACATGTTTGAGTAAAATTACAACCACCATAAAACTCTGTTAGCTCTCTCAGTCTACCCACATCACATTGAATAACTGCTGCATCTTTTGTAATATAAGCAACAACGACATCATTCTATATGAGGCGACCAGAAACACGATGTCCGGAAGACGAGTCCTCAAGACTTGCAGCGGTGCCAGATTGTAACGCTAGTGGTGCAGAAATAACGAGGCTGGGTGCCAGGCCTTCTCCTGCCGGGCTCCAGTGATATTGAACCACATTGCAGTAGCAATCTGCCATGCACAATGCATTCTCCCACTTCAGAAGAGGCATACATGCCAACCCTCCTGATTCAGACGGGAGACTACTGATTTCAAGTCAAGTCTCCCACCTCTCGAACCCTGCATGCAGAAACCTGAACCCCGTCCAGGCGGTGAGCACTCCCTCCCCGCTCCCCCCCATTTGTTGCCATCACTGCCCGCTTTTCCCTTAATTATCACTCGACCAATTCTTGGTGCCTGAAAAGGTCGCAGTTTTATTTTCACAACAAACATTTTAGTTACATGAAATCTTCATATTTCAAATTCCAAAACTCATGGTCTTACTATAGTCCTTCAATGACCATGTTTCACTTTCATCTATTGTTCATTGCTTGCTCTATTCGCATTCTGGACCCAGCTGCCTCAGAGGAGGTAGGGGCCCCATTCCCTGTGTTTTGATTCGCGGGTCTAGGCTTCAACTTGCTACCGATTTGCAGGGTGTCCCTTACAGGGCATGCCCGGGCTGAAAGTGACGTCCCGCTCGTCCTGTATCCTTTCGGGGCCCTCCCTTTTCCCAGGGGTCCCTGCCGTTTGGCATCCCAAGGACCTTACTTGAGCATCTACTCTATTTTCTTGCGGCTGGGCCCTTGTCATCTTCTCCGTTTGTACCCCTGCCGTAAGGCATCTCCGGGGTCCTGGGGGAGTGTCATCTCTATTCTTTCTCTGGCAGCACGCCGCCCAATGGCTCCCCCAGTGCCCCTGCCGTGAGGGATCCCAAGGACACTGTGCAAGCCTTTCATCTATCTCCTAGTAAGTTCGTTCTCTACTAGGTTCCTCGTGTCAGCTCCGCCAGCCTCTCTAGTTTTTCGATCGGAGGGAGCTCCCCCCTTAGCTCGGCCTACACTCGCGACCTACTTGAAACCTCTTTGCTCGAATATGCCTACGATGTTCAGCGTGCACTTGTCTATTCCTATCCCCGTGTGGTATACCCCATCTTCCAGGTGGTACCCTGGCGACTACCAGTTTATGAACCCGTGTCGCCCGAACACCCACCTCTGGGCCTTGTATGCTTTGGCCCTGGTGGTGTTTAGCTCTCTTCTGGATTTACTCTACGCCCTCTAGCTTCTCCTCTAACTATGCTTAGCGTGTGGAGTAGGCATAATGGACTAGCTTTTCGTAAGTGACATTAGGGGAATTGTTTTGCACATTTTTGCAACCAGGCTGGTTGTTTGGTGGCGTATGCCTCAGCACAAATTGTAGGAATATGACGTCATGCCCTTGACTGTAAGCTGATGGTTGTGCATCTCACGGGCAGAGATTCCCTGCCTCAATTTGCAGCAATCCCTCGCTATGCAGAATAATTTTCCCATTTCTCGATAGAGATGCACCTGTATTCTGTCTCAAAGCAAGTCTTTACTACCCTTTGACCACTGGGAAGGACGTGACCCCCACTTCGCGTCCGTTTACGTGGTACTTGAAGCTGTATGGTCAACGCTTGCTCCCTTTACCACCTCCGCCCCGCTTTCTCCCTAGTTCAGTTGGGCAGTTCTGAGGTTGGCCATTATGCTTCTGGGTGCCACGAGTGGTGCGCGCCCGACGAGGCCTTGCAGGAGGACCGCCCTCCCATCACCAGGCCTGTTTGCTGGCGTCTGGCCTTAGCTGTGTATCTGTTCCCACGTCAATCTGGATAGTTATAGCCCTAATCGGTATTGGTACCTTTCTGCTGTCTTTTTAGCCTGGCATGACAAAAATTGGTGTACTCTTTCTTACGGAGGCCATCCTCTAGCCGAAAAGTGGATTACCCCGGGTCTTAACTTGACCATCGCCCCGAACATGGGTAGCTTTTGTACTGCCCTGCTCGGGTCTTGCTCTTTTCGGAGAGTCATTCCTTCATTACTATTCTACTAGGGCAGGCGGCCTTGGGTTATACTCTCCTTTCCGCTCTTTCCTGGCTTATTCTACTGGGTGCCTCACTGCCATTTCTGTCTTGGAGTCGTATTATCCCAAAATTGTGAGCTATTGGTTTTCACCGTAGAACTGCGTACTCAACCCCCAAGTATACTTTAAAGCCTGGATTTCTTTCTGTGGAAAAGGGGTGCATGGGGTTTGAACCTAGTTTCCTTATCCAATGGAAACTCCCCTCTATTTCCTTTTACTATCCTGCACTGGGGCTGCTCCAAGCACTCCTCGCCTGTCCTGCTCACCGGTGTGGCAGATATGTGACTTTCCCTTCTTGTAGTTTTTTTTTTTTTTGTGGCTTCTTTACCCTTGTCTTTGCCCGATTTATCCGCAAGTGTTCGCCCTTCTTTGTGTAATGGGCGCGTGATGTGACGTGCTCTGCCATCCTTTACTGGTGTGAGTGGTGTAGCCAGTGCATCCGAGGGAGAGTGATTGGTTATATGGGACTTCCCTGGTGCTCTAGTTCGAAACTTGCTTGTTTCGGGACTGCTTGCGTATTGTGTTGCTAAATGCCCCAATAAGTGATGGAATCAGACGGCAGTCTGGCTAAAGCATAGGTTTGTGTGGGGTGAGTGAGCTCGATCTACCTAGCCTCTCGCTTGCCTAAGCAAACACTGCCCGTTTGCAGTAGCTCCTGACTCATTAGTGACATGGTCATATTAGACCTGTCATTCGTATTATCTACCATCCGGCTTCTCTGCTATTGTAAATTGGCGCCTATGAAAACATTGGCCTTACAACAGAACTAACGCAAAAAGGAGTCTGCTGGGTTCGCATCGCATCCTTCATTGTTTTGAAATATTGTAATTTTTTTAATCCGTCTGTCTGTCTCTTTTTTGTCTCTCCCCACTACATCTGGATTGTCAGTGCCTGAAGTTAAAGTGCCCGAACAGAGGCCTTGTTTCAACGATATGATGCAGGAATGTATGCGGTGGGAGAATTGTCATGGGTGGCGCTTAGTTTTTGAAAGTAAGGCTCAGTTGGCCGCCACAAACACCTCATATAGAATAATGCTTTCAAGCATTTTTTCAGACTTTTGTGTAACCAGCAACTCAGTTGCTGCTGTCCTAACTGTAGCTCCCCGAATAGCGCTAATTTCTCCCGATTTGTATTTCGTTGTTACGCATACTGTCCGGAAATCCAGGTTGCTGCAGGGCAAGTCGATGTCTTACCTCAGCGGCACTTTTGCTTGACCACAAGTCTGTTTAAACCTGATTGTCTAAAGTGAAATGACCACGCTGAATAAGATGTACTGCTGGGTACATTACCCGCATTGTTCTCCCCCCTGCCCCAACAGCTGCCCCAGTCAATAGTGCAGTTTTTGTTGAAGAAAGATCTATGCTTCAAATAAACAAGGCAGCGAAGAGGGAGGATAAAGTGTGGAGGGTGAAATATCAAAGTAACTAACTGTGCGTTCTCCCATTTAAGCCCTGGAGTGATAAATCAGATATGCATTTTACCACATGAAGTGATTGCAGGGCCCTGTAGCTAATTCGTTCGCCACAAACTAAGTGACAGACACTGGAGCTAATGGTGCCATAAAAGTCATCATCTTGGAGAGTGTTGGCATCGAACCATCGATCTCACGCATACTAAGCCATGCTCTACTAATTGAGCTACGTCCCAGTTCGCAAAGTAAATTATGCATTTTGGGTATTTCAAACACCCAATAAATGTCTGCAGGATAAACCCTTACAGAGGTACTCTTATACCAATCGAACTAGTGAAAAGACAACAAGCTGACATGTTGGAGCCGGTGGTGGGACTCGCACCCTTGCATTGGAGGGAACTGTCGCACCAAAGGCACTTGATGCTGCCTCTGAGCTACAGCTTCCGGGCCCGGGCCTTCCCCGGCCCAGGCCCTAATGCGCCAACCATGTTGGAAAGCAGCAATCAGTTATAGGAACCAGGACGAAGTTGCAAATAACTCTTTTCCTAATTTTGTTTTCTCTTCCGTATTATCACGTTATTGAGAATTTAATTTAGGGCAGTTACCTTAACTTGACTCGTAACCAAACCAAATAGGAGGAAGGTTAAAGGAAAAGAAAATTAGCAATGGCACCTAACCAAATCTGCAGTCATAGTGCAATTCTACGTTGTATTTCAGTACAAAAGTGCCATTAGAAAAGCTTTACTGCCCGGTCCAAGCTAGTATAAATGAAGCATTTAAAATGGTCGCTAAGTTAACTGAGAGCCGCACAGCATTTTTGCGTCTCTGATGTACGTGACCTCTGGCTCATCGACATAGAAGAAGAGTTGCATCGTTTGTAAACAAAAGCCCGCCGTCACGGAGGGTGCCATCTTGCTAACAGTTTTTTAGTTTGCGTGACTTTGTTCAGAAAACAAATCATTTTTACAGCCCAGCATCCGGTATGCCAAGACCCAGTTTGCGGACAGCGATACCATAAAAGGTAGAATTGCTATAATAGGCAGTATACAAAATGATATTGTAAGAAACACACAGTTCTGTTCACAAAGAAACAGAATTCTAGAAGAGTAGGTTTGCGCATCAGACAATAGCCCTGGCTCTGTGTGCCTAAACGTTTCCGAGGCTGTCTCGGTCCTGCCTAACGTATACCACGGGGGGGCTGAAGCCCCTTGAGCCAAAAATGTTTCCAACTTTAGTCAAATAAATTACTATTGCCTATATCTTTAATTGGAAAACCGATACATTGAACCACCAGGCACTGAACACTTAACCTTGAGAGTAAGAGTCTAAGACCTTAACCATTAGCCCACAGTGACTCTTCGTAAAGTGAGCTATTGCCCAAAATCACATGGTGCTGGGCTGATTTGCCACCAGCGATCGAGTCAGCCGCCCAAGCCGCTGCGCCACACCTCTTCCCCAATGGGGATTGTGTGTCCGCCTGCAGATGCCCACAGATTTACAGGCCTAATTGCAGTAATATTAGTGAGATGTGGCTGTTACAATGTCGATAACGCGTTATGTTCCCGGTTTATGTATTGCTCACGCATTTCAGTTTTGGACAGGTGCACATACAGTGAACTGTTTTTGATCAGGCCGTGGGGGGCATGATCGCGGAGTCAGGGCAGCACCAAAAACGGCCCTTGCTGGTTTACAGATTTTAAAATAAAACGTGGAAAATTCAAAAGTTTAAAGGATGGGGTTGGCGTCCAAACCGCAGAAGGGGGAGCACCTGAGATTGGTCGAAGGCACAGAAATATGTTACTACGGGTAACCATTTCACCCCAAGCATGCCGATGCAAATGGAGGGGGTATTTGGATGTCTAACCGCTATGCTTGAATCCGAATCATTAAAATCGGATTCGCAGCGCAGTGCATGTTTTACCCTCCCTAATCTTTAAATTAAATCCGGTCAGATTGAGACGTGGATAAACCGGCCACTATGCACGTTCTGGTCGAGCGCCCTACCTTCTGCTTCTTTCCTGCTCTACCCTTCTCATTACATTTCGGGCTTCGGACCCGTGCTTACCTACTTGATGATACCTTGTTTGGGGGGTCACCGCCGCCCGCAGCAACCCATGAGGTTCCCTGGTCACTGCTGTTTAGGCTTGAGCTGCCCTTGTAGCGCTGTCAGACACCGCTGTAGTGGCTGCAGGTGTCGGGCATGTGAAAGTGGCGGGGTGGAGGCTCTGCTCGCGCTGATCCCGCCGCACAACTCCCGGTGCCCACCTCTGCAAAAAACAGGAGGGAGGAAGGCCCAGCCCGGCCCTAAGATTAGCCGCTGTTTGCAGCCGCTTGAAAACCACAGATGAAAAAGGAGGCGCATCCAGCCCGTCCGTCGTTTGTTGCTCCGCCGGTCCGCAGTCTGTGGCAGGGTCGGCCGGCCGTCGGTAGGTCTTCGATTCCTTAATGATTGGGGGGAGGTTAGCTCCACTTCCTGGACGTGTCGCTTTCGATCCCTCAGTGCCCCGGGACTTGGCTTGGTGGCGCCACGCACCGCCGTTCTGGCTTCAGGTTCTATCGCCGTCCCACTTCTGTTTGTCGCCTCCTTGCTCATGACCCTGCGTCTTCTCCAGCGCTTGGGAAAAAAGGCGTGAAAAACCCGCACCTCCGGTGCTCTGTGGCGGGGGAATTTTGGGCATGCCTCTTCTTCTTTCGCAAGGGGAAGACTTGAAATGTGATTTTCTGGGTCGTTTGCCCCTCTTTTAAACTCCCCCTTGCCTTCCTTGCTCACCCCCTGATTTGGGGGGGGGGAGCTTCCTTTGTTTGCGGGCCTATCCATGCCCTCCCCGGCCTAGCCAGGTTTCTTAATTGCGGGGGTGCGGGGAGGGTCCCGCTGCCGGCCGGCGTTCTACCCGGGCCTCCATCGGGTCCGGCTTTGCCTACCCCGGCCCGGGTCCTATGGCACCGCGTGCCTCAATGACAGGTGCTGGTTTTGTGTGACTCGGATTCTGCACCGCCAGTAACCTGCTCCTGCAAGCAAGTGCGCAACATTTTTGTCACCCTTTCTCTGCCTGCCATAGCAATTACTCTGTGCTCCTGACAGGTATGGAAATCACTTTTACTTGCATTTCTGATATCCGATCCTGCAGCAACACACTTCCAACCCCACATGATGCAGGCCGCAATAGAAGTAAATGGGAGGGAAATACATTTTCCTGATTCTTTTTTTTAAATCTCCCACTTTCCTCTTCCAAGGTTTTGGCATGTATTGAAAATGGTACAAGCCCTACTCTTCTCGAACCACGATATAGGAGCCTTCTGAACAAAGCAACCGCTCTACCATCCCTTGCCTCGACACTACTTCTACTATACTACCATCTTTTCTCGACAATACTCCTCTGTCCCTATCATCTCCTCTTTTTCCTCTACCCCTGCTTATCTGTTCCAAACGTTCATCCTCCACCATCGCTTCATCCTTCCCTCGCCGCCCCTGGCCACCCCCTCGCTCTCTCTTTTTGGTGGTTATGTATTTCCCGTTTCTTTTGGATAGCAATCCGTGCTGTGGCAGCAAGGTTTAAACTTTACAGTTCACACACATATACTTACTTGCATGGGTGGGCCAAGCATGCATGGGCGAAACTATTCCTTTTGGTGCAAGTTCTTCTATTGTCCAGTAGATGTCAGTGTTTCCGCATGCTGTGTGCAGGTAACATATTTTACTGCAACAGGTGAATATTATTTGCAGTTTGGAGTTATAATTTTTTTTTTTAGGGTCGTTTCCACTGCTTTGAGTGTTTAATCTGAATTGATCAATTAGATGACTGATCACATCACAGATAAAAAGCCTTCATTTAGAGTGTGCATTGCAAATGGTAGCGACGTCATCGCTGCAATTTATTTACATGATAGAAAGGGCTGCTGGGACGCTGATGCAAATGTGTTTAAGGCCCCTGCTCTCTCTCGGTAATCCATGGGCAAAGCGGTTTCCTTGCGTCGTGATTTATACTTTCTCCCGGTGGCCACGGACTCAACCTCGAAAAGTCAATCTACCTAATCTCCGGAGTTTCGCACCAATCGTATTTTTCAGTGACAACATCCAAGGCCGAATATCCTGAGAAGGCACTATTTCTAAAAAGAAAACTTGCTTTCCAGCAAATAGCCGCGTGCCTATAAGCGTGTTACTCACAGTAGGCCGTGCTTTACTGGAATTTCATTCTGCTCACGAGATTGGACAGGGACGTTTACTTGAGTGAAAAATTACTCCTACCGCCCGTTGAAAGATACCAATTGCTTATGGTTCGCACTTTGCAGAAAAAAAATCTAGAAGCGGAGAAGCAGGCACCGACTTAGGTGCAAGGATGCGCATGCTGAACGGCAGGATCTGTGACAAGAAATATTGGGCTTGATTTTTAATTAAAACTTAACGTCTACACTGGGAGGTTTACGACCTCCCATCGGAACATATCTATGCATTCTGGGAATCCACAATAGTTTCCCACATTATTCCTGGAAAGAGAGCATTTTGGTGAATTTGCAATTGCAATATCTGAAATGCTACCACGTTTAGGCAATGGCACGATTTCCTCCATGGGGAAAATATTTTGTCCATTGAGAAACTTTTTCCATACCGGAAAGACATTTCCTCCTACTTTTAACATGAGTGTCAAACAGTTTATACTTTCTTAGTAAACTGTGCCGTGTCGTACAACGTACACGTCAAGACTAAGTCCACGCACACCATCAGGATATGTTGGCCTGAATCCTTGCCAGCTCACAGTGCACCATTTGTACCCCTAACCTAGCAAGGTAACAGGTGGTATGTGCAACCTCCGAACATGACATCCCTGACTACCCCAAGGAAGTTGTGGAAACAGATCTAAAGCCCTTTCATTCGGTAAATCATGCACGTCCAAAGGGAAACACAAGAAAACTCCAATTGTCATTTCAATTATTTATTGAAGCTGTAAGATTCTAATGTAAAATATGTGCACTGCAATAATTAATATAAGGAAATAGAACAGAGTTATCAGCATCATGAGAATGCTTAAGAAAATGAACAACTAAACTATTGTGCTGTTACGTATAAGATATGCTTGCATATAAGTAAAGTGAATTCCTACCTATCGCTCCCTACCCTGGTGTGCCTAGGGTGGGTGAATATGCCAGAATCCCTGTAGGGTGATCTAACACCCCAGTTACCTGTGGGTATGATTCATCTAGGAGCCCGTCTTGGTGTACAGCTGGGCATCATCCTTCTCCGGAGTTTAACAGGATTAAGCTGGGCTGGAAATCCGTCATGGGGCAACCTGGACAGTGTCAGCTAAATGCTTCTCCAGCTACTCAAAGAAGTGATGTCCTTTATGAAATAAACTTCACCCATGTTGCCATGCCTCAGTCCAAGTCAAGCTATCATTATTGATTCTATCCTGACAAAGCTGTCGCAGAGCAAACAATAACAAACGACAACATTACGCACAGTGAACTTTAGCCCTCATACAGATTGTTCAAGGCTCTGATAATATGCCTATGAAGATGTGTAAATGTAAGCAAAGTTATTTCATAGAATATATCCATACAAGCACGTAAAGAAATGTGTGTCAAATGTCACCATTGGAGAAAAGATGTAAATTTTAAATTTGAGCATTCAAAATGGTGGTGTTCCTGCCTGGGACTAATGTGAACACATGACACCCACTTCTTGGATGAGGCAACTAAAAAGCTTCCTAAAATATATGCTAATATATAGATTTAGTATAAAACCTCAAATCATAAAAGCCTTGTGCTTCTTCAATAACAGAAGCACATAGAAAGCCAAATTGTATTTAAAAATGCAAATTGGAAAACGATGAGTAAAAATACATCCTTCTAAAAGCAATTTAGCGAATAAAAACATAGCTGAATTAAAAAAAACATCTCCACTGCTCAAAACTGCCAGATTGTTTAAATGTTCCAAGGAGTAGATGAAACATTGCGGTTCCCAGCTTCTGCAGACAATTGCTCTGTTGATACCCCTCTCACCAGCTCCCGGGTACGAACATGTTCTAATCCAAACCCCTCAGCAGCTGCTGAAGGAGTGACTGCCCGTAGTGCATCTGCAGAGGACGATCCAGGATTTGAGTCACCGGGAGCTGAAGCATCACAGGAAAGCTCATAATATGCTTTTTGAAGCAACAGAAATCGCACAGGGTATCTGTACAAATGAGTCTTTATGGGACCCACTTGCATTGCAATGTCCGTATACTGGACTGGTTGCATCCCTGAGCATATATCCAGGGCACACTCAAAAGTGCACAGCTGAAAGTGGAATACAGGCTGCATGCAGTGTGGCCAAATGGGCTCAAAGGACGTGAATCAGTTATCATTCAGTACTTGAAGAAAGGGTGTGCTAAAGGATGCATCACTTTACCACGACTCAGTAGCACATGTGGTAGAGCCATCCCCATTTGGCCACGTGGCGGTACATCCATTGCAGAGCAAATAGAATAAAATCAGTGTCCCAACAACTAGGAAAAGGACAAGTGGTAAGCCTCCAAAAACGTTTCCCAGCATGGAGTGTTTGAAAGAAGGAATAACTCTGAAGACTATCTGGAAGGTACCAACCAACCCTGATCCAATTGTTTTTAAATAGTGCTCAATCCCCGCAGTATTGGAAATGTTAAATATGCAGCGCACTAGCTCCCAAAAATGGTGTGGGATATTGGTGCAAACTAGTCACTGTATCTTAGAGGAAGACCTTGCAACTTCAAGATCAAGCATCACTTGTGCAGATGTTAAGGCCACTTCCTTCTGAAACAATAATGCTTTCAGTCTGCTTAAAGCATCAAAGTTCACATTTGCAAATGTTGTTGAAGGACAAATTACCGCATCCGTTACTGTATGAATCACAACAGCCGGGGAGCCTTTCAGAAAACATGACAAGTTTGCCTTGGACACATTACATGCGCTGTGGAGTGTAACCTCCCTGCAAACTAAAGAATAGCCTAAAGTATTTTTGCAGTCTGAACCACTAAGAAAAACCTCTGTTGCACCATTCCTACAATGATAAGTAAAAAGTAGGATCCATGCCTTCTGTACAAACCCTTCTCCTAGCACTTCATATCTGCCTATGTGATGATGTTGCAAGCAATAGTTAAAGTGAAAGGATGAAATTTGGCAGAGAAATAAACCGGTGTATTATCCTCTCCACGGATGGTACCTCTGTAACATTAAATGGTAATATTTCTAACTTTTTATTGCGTACATAGTATATGTTGTGTCTTTCTTAGCCATAGTGGTCTGTTCTTTTGTTAAGCTGTATGGTAAAATCAAGCTAGTGGCATTTAGGTGTTTCCATGGAACTCACCTGTGCGTAGCGAGTGCAAGGTCCAACTTAGTAGCATAATAAACCTAAGCTGTCATTGCCCATGTTTCAAAGAGGTCATGTCACTCTGTATGATTTCAATAGCAGACGAAACAATGTTACCCAGAGAATACATCCTAGTAGATAATGTAATTATACCATTGTCAACTACTGCTAGAGCCTTGTCTAAATTTGCTCTATCGATCTCACGTAGTCTCTCAGCAGTTTCCTGCTGTAAAACTTTCCACACTTCATTGTACATTGCATACAGTAAGCAATTTTTACATGGCTTTAGAGGACCTAACAAAAAATCCTGTAGGGCCATGTCATCAGAAAGAAGAGACAAGTGTTCTTTCACCTCAAACAACATTGAATGTTTTAGCCACGCAAGGCGCAACTTTTAATCACTGTATGTTGTGACCACTCTTGCGTGTTGAGTCTGCACGTAACATGGGTCCGGTCTACTTAATCTGAACCCTTTCATGCTGTCAAGAAAACGTGCCTGATATCCGTTAGTATCTAACGGCCACACCAACTATACCTCTGGATTGAGATATGAAGAATTGTATGTCCCATTTTTAAGCATGCTGTCAAAGGTGTTCTCCATGTAATTTGTGAACTGCTGCAAATTCGCAAAACATGCACATGTGGGAATGTTTGATGTATTCAGATCCTTTATCTTGGCCAAACCGAGACAGGACATATGCTGCATGGTTTTATTTAAGGAATTCAGTTTGTGTGATACAAAGCATGATCTAAATAAAGCCTAATTTCCCCTGAACTGGCCATTCTCTAGTTCCCCATATTGATTTAAATCAGTATTGTCTCTCCAAAAGTCCTACCCTTGTGTCGACAACTGGGAAATGAAAGATGCAGAATAAATCAACTTTGTGTCAGTGAGCATATTTTTCTTTGCTGGAGATGGTGTAAGTTTATAATAATAATAATAATAATACGCTGGGCCTGCTGGCTCATGATCAGAAAAATGTGCAAATTTCTGTGAAAATATCTTTGAGCTACACTGTGGTGGTGAAGGGGGTGTTCCCATTGGGTGTAATTAAATACCGCACTTGGGGGTATATTCACAAGAACGTGTGATAACTACCGCAAGAGTAGCTTACCGCAACTCTCAACATCGCAGCCTATCACGGGAAAATTACATTCTGCCAACCAAGTATTCACAACGCGGCGGTAGCATGCAATAGTCACCAAATAAAGCGTCAAATGTTAGCGTTAAAATCAACGCCACGCCGCAAATATTCAAAACGCGAATGCAAAAAATCATGCGATGAGGCCAATCACGGTAAAAAAAATAGCGAAAACCAGCCACAGGCCTGCAAATCCCACGCGGCTGGCGGGAAATGCACTATAAAAGAAAGAAAGAAACCCCACCAAAACCAGTTCAAACTGCTTTGCACCATGGATGCACCGAGACCGAGTGCGGAGGACAAGCCGAACTCCACAAGCCCCACGGGGGACCAGCATGGAACTCCGTGTTCAGGGAAGGGCAAGGAGAAGAGGAAGAGGAAGACGGGGTTCAGTCCGCAGGAAGCCCGGATCATCGTCACAGAGGTGATAGAACACCATCAACAACTGTTCAGCACCTCCATTGCGGCACTGGCAACCCAAACGGAAATATGGCAGGCCATCGTCACCAACGTCAATGCAGTCGGAGTGTCGAGGAGGTCAATGGAGGAGGTCAAGAGGCGCTGGCATGATGTGAAAAGGCAGACCAAACAGAAACTCGCCACCAACAGGAAGGCAGCAACGGCAACTGGAGGTGGGAGTCCTGCGAGACAGGAGGAGCTGGATGAGCTGGAGGAAATGGTGGCCACAGCCAGCAGTGTGGAGACGGTGGCAGGATTTGGGGGCCTGGACACAGCTCGATACGACCTGACCCAACAGCAACAGGGTGAGTAACGACCAGGGGCTGGGGGGACGGGGAAGGCACAATGGCACACATGCACAATTATGTGTAGCACATTGCACACCCACAATGATTGTGGAACATGTCCCTGATAGCCTTGGCACACTACAGCACACATAGAAACACCAAGTAGGCCCCCATCCACAATGTGCACAAAAGGGCCCCCCTCCCTATCACCAATATCACAACCTACCCATGCACATGTGCTGAATTCAGCCAAGCAGCGGCTCTGTGAGCCACACTGACTATGCAAGTGACACTGCATACCCGATATCATGGTAGCAACCACAAAACATGACATGGCCCATGAATCAACATGGAGGTGGCCCAGTGCGGATCACATCCGTAAAGGAGCAGGTCACACCCTGACATATCCACGTGCACCCACAACCCATGGCGTACAATACACGCAGCAGACGAACAATGCACCAGGCCCCAAAATCTGTCAGAGAGCACACATGACCCAAGTCAAAAACAATTCAGGCCCCGAAAAGCAATTCAAAGGCACCCTGCCTCAAAGGGAGAAGGGCACATGAAATCAGAGCTTCAGGGGCAACTCCCCCACAATGCAGCACACGCACATAGCAACCACAGAACATCAGCAATGACTGCAATGTGGTACAAAGTGCAACACCAACACCACAGGACAGAGCTCACAACAGGTTCAGCTTGTGCGTATTAACTGTCCACTCACATCTGGCATTGCCTGACACTGTGTGATGATAATGTACAGGTACTAGCACACATCTGTCATGTAGTCGAAAAACACACTGACTGCCATAATAAAGCCAGCTCCACCAAAACAGTCACAATGTACATTGGCATGCAGTCTGAATGTAAACATCTGCAAATCTTCAACATACATGTGAAACTATGTTAACCTGCATCTCCCCTTTACATTACAGAGGGACAAACAACACCTCCTACAGAGCACACCACACTTCTTATCATCGATGATGAAGAGGACAACTTTGTTGGCAGCTCACCTGGGGTTCTGTGTGCCTCTGTTCCTTTCTTCTTCCTTCCCGCCCCGGTCCGACGCGTTAACTAGTACCGTTGCGCGGAGGGCGGTGAAGGTCAGGACAAGGCACTTCCGGGTCACTCAGGCTGTGGGGAGGCTAAATGCGCATGCTCCGGCGCCCGCGCAGCGCAGCGGGCGCGCCGCTGGCGCGCCGAAGGCGCGCCTAAGGCAAGCCCGTCTGCGCCCGTCCGCGGCCGTTCGGGGTCCGGGGCCAGTCCCCCTGGTAGTTGCAGCAGGGTAGTACGTTATAATAGTCACAGCCTTCGTGCTCTTCGCCCTAAATCTGCTGATACTTGCACTCATTCTATGTATGTTGACAGCCTAACTAGAGCCTGTAGTCACTGCCCTTTTAAATTTACCACCTCATCTGAGGGTAAGATGGACTCACCCTCTCTTACTTGCGGCCTCCTCAACTGCCGCTCTCTCAAGAAACACAGACTAGAGATTCACGACCTCTTGATTGACAATCAGGTCGATATTATGTTTCTCACTGAAACCTGGCTGGACGTCGACGCTTCTCCTGAACTCCTCGAAGCTCTGCCAGTCGGGTATTCTATTAACCACATTGATAGGAACTCTGGTAGGGGTGGCGGCGTGGCTATAATTTTTAAACATGATATTCAATGTACACTTGAGCCTATTTCCATCACTGACTGTGAGGCCGGTCTATTTACTATCACGACAGATAGCAGGCGTATCATTAAAGGTCTCCTGGCATACAGGCCCCCAGGGTATTCATCCCGGTTTGTCTCAAGTTTGATTGAATACCTCACTGCTTCGTCTCCACCCCTGCAGGCCAAGGATGGGTGGAGGAATTCAGCTCACCTGTGGCTGGCTGCTGCTAGCCTGCTCACACCTGCTGCATGTGATTACTGTGAGTTCTTTTAAGCCCCAGCTCCCTTCAGGCCAAGGTTGGTCATTGTAGGAGGGGGGCGTGGCCAGCAGCATGCAGGGCTAGACGTGTCTCCCGGGAGCTCCCGGCCGACGTCTATAGATCCGATGAACTACTTATCTCCACCAGCCTAAACTCACACCCTGGCTGTCGGTGGATGCATGGAGTGGGACGAGAGTAAAAAAACCCGAAACCGAAGCCTACAGAAGAAGTTTTGGCCGATCCAGACACGGCGCCCGTGGTGAAGGGCTAACGGCTGGCCAAGATGGCGGCGAGGTGAACGGCCCGAGGAGGAGTCCCGCAGCCCGACAGAAACAGGAGCCTACCTGCCAGCGCCGAGTCACCTTCGGACACTGGCGCCAGCAGCGACCGGAGTGTCGTACAAGCCCGGGGGACTGCTGAGTCGCCCGCAGGACGAATAGCCAAGACGCAGCGAAGGCACTCCGGTGACGGACGACGGCACTAGAGCGGACGGCGGAGGGACCGGAGCCCAGGGTGATATGCGGTGAGGCGGCCCCGAAGGGGCCAGAGAGGGAAGCCGGGCCCCGCGCTGAGTGGCCCGGGGCGGCGGGGGGCGCTGAGAAGGAAGGCGCACCTACCCAACATGGCGGCCACTCCACCGGTCTGACGACCAGCGACAGGTCCTGCGGTCTATCCGGCGGGAGAAGGGACCTCCCTGCCCATACCGGTTACAGCCAAGGCACGGAGGTGGTTCGCAGGATACGGCTAGAGCGAGGGAGCAGCGGACGCCGTGAGTCCACCTTCACCAAGATGACGGCCGCGACTACAGATGCACTCGGTGAGTGAGCGGAGCGGGAGCCGGAGGCCCTTCCCCCCCACCCCACACACTCCTCACGCCCTCACCGCCGCCCCACGGAGGTGGGGAGAGAGGAGACTCCAACCAGCGGCGGGGGAGACGGGGGTCTGATGGAAGCTTGCTGAACGTGCCGCTGCATCCGCTGGGCCAACTACAGCTGACTTGGAGGGGCCCCGCCGCGCACTGCACTGTGCAGCATTAAGGATTGGTGGGACGGGCAGCGCGGAGGGGCCACCTGGAGATACGCGACAGGACTGGAAGCGGGACGCGCGACGGGCGGCATCGTGACACTTTGGATCCCGGTGGGACACACATCGGGGAATCTGTTATAACCACTCGGCCCAGGGCGCTGGCAGCTGGGCCCATCACGGAATCAGGCACGATGGGGAAGAGGGACCCCCCACCCAAGCCCCCCAAACAAGGCACTCTGGACCTCGTCGCAGCACCAAGGTCCTCCAAAGACGGCACAGGCACGACGGCGGAAGGGGCCTCCGACACGGACAGGTTACTGGCGGCAATCCAGGCGTCGAGATCGGACATTCAGGAATCCCGATCCGCGTTGGAGGGGAAAATTGGGGAAGTGGGCGCTGAGGTCACACTACTGCGACAAGACTTTAGGAACCTCTCCGCCAGGGTGTCCGAGACTGAAACACGCATTGGAGAAGCTGAGGACTCCATAAACACCCTTAGAAGAGAAATGGCGGAGCTCCAGGCGTCGCACAGACAGCTGCTATGGAAGGTGGATGACGCCGAAAATAGGGCGAGACGGAACAATCTCCGATTTGTGGGATTTAGAGAGGGAATCGAGGGGAACAACATGGCAGCCTTCCTGCACAAGTGGCTCACGGACACCTTCCCTGGAGCCCGTTTCTCTACCTGCTTCGTGGTCGAAAGAGCGCACAGGGCGCTCCTGGCGAAACCGCCGGAGGGCGCGAGACCCCGGCCAGTAATCGCACGTTTCCTCAACTTCGCGGACAGAGACTTAATATTGCGGGAAGCGAGGAAAATGGGCGAAATCCGAGTGGAGAACACTAACGTAATGATTTTTCCGGACTATAGTCAGGAGGTCCAGAAGCAGCGGCGCTCCTTTGACTCGGTGAAGGTCAAACTGCGAGCACTGAACATTACGTATATGCTGCTCTTCCCGGCGAAACTCAAAGTCATCTACAGGGAGAAGGCGCACTTCTTCAGCCAGCCAGAGGACGCATGGCACTGGCTGGAGGAGAGACCGATCCTAAATAGTAGGGACACGGCAGGGAGAGAGGAGCTGGTGAGGGCGGCACAGGATAAGGCCCGGTGGGACACGCCAAAACAGCAGAGGAGGAGATCCAGGAGACTCTACTCGCGACACACAGGCACCCCATATCATTCGCGCACGTTGGCAGGAGCCAGGAGGGGGAGATCGGAATCACCCGGGATGTCGAGGACGGCACACAGATCTCAGGAAGGGTCTCGGGACCCGACAGGATCGGAAGGAGAAGGAGCACACCTCAGGGATTCGGAGGGAGAGGGCGAGGTGCCAGGCACTGAACAGCGCTCCTTGCACCCACTGGAAGCAGAGATCCGGCAGTTGGAACAGGACGTAACAGATAAACATTGCAGCACAGTACCGACAACGCAAGACTCACAGTCGTGACCCTGGGAAATGTGGAGGGTGAGATTGTCGGCCGGGACACGGTCATGACACGCAAGTGGCCAGCACCCTTTCAGTTGTTGTTTCTTTCTTTTTCCCTTTTTTTGTTCCCTTCCATTAACTTGTTCTTGGTGTTCTCAGGCACGGTTTATTTGTTAACAATAACAGTTGTGTAGAGGGAGGGAGGGGGGGGGGTGACAGACCGACTTCTACTAACAGCTTGGACCGCGATGGGGACGAGTCTGGAAGGGGAGAGAGGTGGGGTGGGGTGCGGGAGGGGGCACAGGAGAGTTTCAACAAGTTGGGGTAGCAGGAGAGGGAGTTGGAAAATGGATAGCACAAAGAGGCACGATCTGAGGAATGGGTGTCCACACTGTCACACGCAGCCGTTAGGGGCAACTAGTGGCCTCCGGAAGACGCACACAATATGGCAGATACACTAACCAACACGGAGGGCAGACGCAAGGGGTTATCCATTCTGACCTGGAATGTTAATGGTCTGGGCTCCAAAATAAAAAGGGGATTAGTGAATGCCTACATAAAGAAGACCGCCCCGGATCTCATCCTCCTGCAAGAAACCCACCTTAGGGCGGGAAAATGTACATTTATAGCTAGGGGGAGATACACAGTCCTGAATCATGCGGGCTACACGTCAGGGGCCAGGGGAGTCGCAATACTTATTAACAAAACACACCCCTTCGCCGTGGCGCGTACGTGGAGCGATACACAGGGTACATATGTGGGAGTACAGGGGGAGTGGAACAGACAACGTGTGACAATCATCTCAGTCTATGCCCCTCCGAAACTCCAAACACGCACACTCAGGGAAGTAGCGGCCATCCTACTGGAAACGGCGGATACGATGCAAATAGTGGGGGGAGACTTTAATGATGTCATGTCGGAAGAACTAAACCGCTCGGGGGAGCACCACCGAGGGGGGACACAAACAACTCTTGCGAAATACGTGGCGGACATGGGACTCACCGATGCATGGCGGTGGCGACACCCGACGCAAGAGGCATTCTCCTTTTACTCAGGGGCACACAAAACCTTCTCCAGGCTGGACTATATCTTTGTGGCACGACAGTATCTGTCGGAAGGGGACGAGATCGCATACAAGGCAAGGGGAATTTCAGATCACTCCCCCCTCTATGCGCTCTTAGGAAAGACCACCGAAAGGCGTGAGACGGAATGGCGGTTGGCGGCCTGGGATCTTCAATCCCCTGACATAGTGCGGGGTCTGAGGGCGGACATAAAAGTGTATGTTGCGGAGAACAAGGGCTCAGTGGACTCCAACATTGTCTTCTGGGAAGCCATGAAACCTGTGGTGCGAGATAGACTCAGGGGGAGACTACGGGACGAGCGCAACAAACAGCACAGGGTGGCAGCAGCGATAGAAAGCGAAATCCTGACCCTAGAAAGGCACTACCTGGCCAACCGAGAGGAGGGAATACTGCGGCAACTACAGGACAAACAGAAGGAGTATAGGGAGCTGGTCTCCAATGAGGCAAAAACACAGGCCCTAGCCACGTTACACCGCCTATATGATGTGGGCGACAAGTCAGGCAAGCTCCTGGCCTGGCTTAGCAGGAAAGAGCAAGCCGCGAGGTGGGTGGAGCGAATCAGGGACGAAGGGGGAGGCCTGGAAACTACCGACGGGGGAATAGCAGCGGCCTTCGCGCGGCACTATGAGACCTTCTATAGGGGCCGGGACCTCGGGTCGGTGGAAGAGGCCCTACTTTATATGGGAAATCTAGATCTCCCAGTTTTGGACGAGGAACTCAGTGCCCCTCTGGAGGCGAGAATCACACGGGAGGAGATCTCCGTAGCCATCAATAAACTAAAAACGGGGAAGACACCGGGGCCAAACGGGTTCCCGGCGGAATTCTTTAAAAGGACGGCGGACCTATTGACGCCCCACCTGTTGGCGCTCTATGTAGACGCATACGGACTAGGGAGACTCCCACGGGACCTAGCATTGGCAACCATAGTGCCGATATACAAACAGGGAAAGCCGAGGGAGGAATGTGCCTCGTACCGCCCCATTTCCCTCCTGAATATGGAAGTAAAAATACTGGCAACAATTCTAGCGGCGCGTCTACGAACGGTGATCCCGGGCCTTATACACGCAGACCAATCCGGATTCTTGCCGGATAGGGCAACAAAACTCAACCTCAGACGGACCCACAACTGGCTCCAAGAAATACACGGTAGAACGGAGCCGCACTGGTTCCTGTCCTTGGACGCGGAAAAAGCGTTCGATGCGGTACATTGGCCCTTTCTCACGGCGGTCTTGCGACGGTTCGGCTTTGGCCCCCGTTTCCTAAAATGGATAGAGTTGCTATACGAGGCGCCGACGGCGAGGGTACGAGTGAATGGGTACCTATCGCGCGAATTCCGGGTGGAGCGGGGCACCAGACAAGGGTGCCCGCTGTCACCTCTCCTTTTCACTCTCACCATAGAAATACTGGCGGCCAAAATTCGGCAGAACCCGGAGATCCATGGCTTCAGGTGCACCGAGTCGGGGGATACTCAGGAAAAGATTTCGTTATATGCAGACGACGTACTGTTGTATATTACGAAACCCGAGATATCCGTAGGGCAGTTATTCAGAGAGTTGGAAGATTTTGGGGGAATGGCAGGCCACGCCATCAACTGGCACAAATCAGTCCTGTACACACCACGGGGAGCAGTACAGGGGGTAACGCTACCGGAACGTCTCCTCAGCACCGCTGAGGGGTTCCAGTACTTGGGGGTATATGTCACCCTGGACAAAAGGCTCTCGTTCCAGAGAAATGTGGAACGAATACTGAAGGAGGCAGTGGAGGATATGACGAGATGGAGACAGTTGCCACTCACCCTACTGGGGAGGGCGGCGATGTACAAGATGATTACCCTACCCAAATTTCTCTACGCACTTCAAAATGAGTACTATCCGCTCCCTACAAATACTATTCCTAGAATACACGCTGACCTGCGGTCATTCATATGGTTGGGCAAACAACCACGCATTGCGCTCCAGACTCTCCAGCGACATCAATACAGTGGAGGGATTTCACTACCGAACCTGGAGGCGTACTACTGGGCGGAACACCTGACCCCCATTAATGACTGGCTGCACGCACTGGCAGATCATCCAACCTATGCCTTAGAGAGGTATAAATTATCCGCACACAACATACTTCATTATCTGTATGGGGGAAAGGCGGAGAGAACGCTCTTGCCAGCGACTTTGACTACGCTTAGAGCATGGGCCCGAGCGACTAGAGCCACGGGATGGGAAGGGACGCCAACGCGTCAGACGCCACTGTGGCATTGTAAATGGTTGAAGGAACTACATAAACTGAGAGGCTTCCAAAGGTGGGATGACATAGGGATCTCCACCATTGGGGACGTGATTAGTAGAGGTGAGCTGAAGACGTTCACGGTGCTGCAGGCAGAGTTCGGATTACATCACACACAACGATACAAGCACATGCAGCTAGTTCACGCTTGGAAGTCACAGCAGATATCACTACAGGGCATACCGGAATACTCACCGTTGGAAGGGAGACTCCTACAGGAGCAGATGGTCCACCAGGCAGTCTCGCTTACATATAAAACCCTCACAAACAACATGCTGGGAAATCTGACGAAACTCAGGGATAAATGGGAGGCGGACGTAGGACAGCTGGAGGACCTAGACTGGGAGCTGATATTGATGCACCCACGAGAAGTCGCCATTAAATCAAGGCTGAGGCTGATCCAATTAAATATACTACACAGGACATACTTTGACCGGAGGCGTCTCCACAAGATGGGTAGAATAACAGACGCCACGTGTCTTCGCTGCAAACCGGAGCTGGGAGATTTCTACCATACTCTATGGTCCTGTGAGAAAATTCAGACGTATTGGTCTCACATCTTCACAGAATTGGGGGAGGTGCTGGGAGTGGAGCTAACACTAGACCCGAAACTGGCATTACTGGGAGTGGTGACCGAAGTAGATCTACCGCGCCCACATATTATTTTCCTGGGACTGGCTCTGGTGGTAGCGAAAAGGGACATTGCGAAATACTGGGGAGTGGCGGAGAGGCCGGAGATAGAGGAATGGAGGAGAGGGCTGGACCTCTATATGGCAGCAGAAAGAGTGACATACAAAGCGAGAGGCTGTCCCAAGAAATTTCGAAAGATATGGAGCAAATGGAGGCAGTACCATGGCCTAGAGGTGGGACACATAGGAGGACACACATAGGGGGTAAATGGCGGGGACGGGCGGGAGGGACCAATTGCTAACGAGGAGGGCCGGGACAAGACAGTGACTGTGGTCCTCTGGAGGGGCCGTACAGGTGAGGTCCTATACTAGGTGGAGAGAGGGGGTCAAACATTACTACATTCTACAAGCATAACACCGATGGACTGGTGACACATAGTTGGAGGGACGTGGGAGCGGTCGGTCCACCCTGGAGGGAGACGTGCTATGGGTTTTGTGGGGAGGGAGGGGGGGCGGGGGGGAGGGATGTTGTGGGAGAAAAATAATACAAAAGCAGGATCGTGGGATTGCAAGTGAGAAGCGTACCGTGCGATACACGTGTATTCTACTGGACATACCTCAGTGCTGCGGCCCGGCCGTAGGGTGGGGCGCATAACGGCTATGATCTCATACCAAGATGTAAGTTTGTCATGGGGATCGGGACGTGTCACATCTGTAATTTTTTTCATGCCTGCACAAAAATAAAGTTTTAAAAAAAAATAAAAAAATAAAAAGTTTGATTGAATACCTTACCCTACCCGCTCTCCGTTATAGCAAGCTTATTGTGCTAGGCGATCTCAATCTACACCTCGAGGATGCCGGCTGTACAATGGCACAAACCTTGCGCCAGGACCTAGCGACACTTCAACTCCAACTTAGTGTCACGGGCCCTACCCATCAGAAGGGCCACTTGCTTGACCCTATCTTTACCAACTGGGAGGAGGTGGTAGTCAGCACTCCCCTCCCTATGATCTGGACGGACCACTTTTTAGTCCCTTTCATGCTTCGGATCCCCACTCCGAAGGTGAAAGAACACTCATTGGAGGGGATAACATGTCGGAAGTGGGCTGGCTTTTCCCCAGTCAAGTTCAAGAGTGCCCTCGTAAGAGGGGGCCCGCCCGAGGCTAAGGACGCTGATAGTGCTTGTCTTGAACTGGACGGAATGATAAAGGAAGCCCTCAATATAACTGCTCCATGGACATGTAAAACTCCAACCAGATTTAAAAAATCTGCCCCTTGGTTCAATCATACTCTTAGAGTTGCCAAAACAGAGTGTAAACGCCTAGAAAGATTATGGAGGATGAACTTCTCTACGCAAGGGAAAAATGATTATAAAACTACGCTGAAAGCCTATTATAGGCTTATCAGGAAAACCAAGGCTGAATACTACCAAGAAAGTATCAGGTCTGCTGAAAATTCAACAAGAGAATTATTTAGGGTCTATAGAGAGATCTCCTCTTTAGACTCAAGAGCAGTGCCTGTTGTAGGGTCAACCGAACGCTGCAACCAAATAGCGGAATTCTTCTCCGAGAAGGTAACTAATATCTACTCTTCTTTTCCTGATGTGGCTCTGGCTGACCAAGATAGATGGGTTACTTCTCGCCACACTATTGTTGCACAGGAGGAAAAGCTCGAGAACTTCTCAATTCCCTCCCCGGAAACTCTGATAAAAATCTGCAGGAGCGTTAAATCAGGGTCTCCCAAAGACCAGGCCTCCCCAAGAAAACTCGAGGGATGCTTAGAAACTCTGGAACCCTTTATCAGATACCTCCTGGAGATTTCATTTAATACCAGCACGGTCCCTCGTCGCTGGAAGGAGGCAGTCGTTTTCCCCCTCCCCAAAAAACCGCACCTGGGCCTTGATCGCCTTGAGAATCTACGACCCATTTCTCTGCTCCCCTACTTTGCCAAGATTGCAGAGAAAGTGGTCAACCAGCAGCTCACGACGCACATTGAGAATTTCCACCTCCTCCATCCCACCCAGTCGGGCTTCCGCTCATGCCACTCGACAGAATCCGCCCTTCTCCTGGCCACTGAGACCATCCGGCAATATGTGGACGCAGGCCAAACTGTCGCCCTAATTCTGCTCGACCTCAGTGCGGCCTTTGATACTGTGGCCCACAAGATCCTGGCCGATCGTCTGAAGAAGGGAGGTGTGTCTGGGAAGGCCTTGGACTGGCTCGTCTCTTTCTTAAACAACCGTAGCTTCCAGGTGAAGCAGGGGAAATTCTATTCCAAAGTGATGGCACTGCAGCAGGGAGTCCCCCAGGGCTCAATTTTAATCCCCACCCTCTTTAATCTTTACGTGGCTCCCTTGGCCGAGATTGCTGAAGGTTTTGGGATTGGAGTGGTGTCTTATGCCGATGACACCCAGTTGGTGGTGTCCTTGACTCAAGACCAACAAACAGCAGCACCCAACTTGGTGGCGTGCCTCCAGGAACTTGCGGCCTGGATGGATATTAACTGTTTAAAGCTCAATGGCAACAAGACGGAGGTGCTGATAGTGGGGAAAGCCCCCTCTGTCTGGTCATCTGCGTGGTGGCCGCAAGATTTGGGACCCACTCCCATACCTTGTGCCCAAGCTAAAAACCTTGGGGTCTGGATTGACACCCACCTCTCGTTTGATTACCACACTAGGCGGGTGGCTGGCACTTGTTACGGAATACTAAAAAATCTCAGGAAAACCCTTGATATATTGCCCACTGCAGCCAGGAAGACCATGGTCCATGCACTTGTGACTTCCCGCCTTGACTATGGCAACGTCCTCCTTCTGGGGACTACAGAAAGGTGCACTCAGAGACTTCAATGCGTCCAGAACGCAGCGGCCCGTCTAGTCCTGAAACGTCCCAGGAGAGCTCCCTCTAAACCGACTCTAGCCTCTCTTCATTGGCTCCCTATCCGGGAACGAGCTCGTTTTAAGGCATTATGTGTATGCCACCGCATTTTGCAGGGGACCGCTCCTACCTACCTGCGGAACCTTCTCACTCCCTACAATCCCATCCGCCGCCTCAGATCTGAGGGACTGGGCCTACTATGTGTCCCTATGATAAAAAGAGCCAGAATGGGGGGCCGGTCTTTCCGGCTCTTGGCGGCTCAAGCCTGGAATAAACTACCTGTGTGCCTCCGATTAGAACCAGCGGAAGGTATTTTTAGGAAGAAGCTAAAGACTCTCCTCTTCCCCCACAAATAGACCGAGTTCTGCTTTTGCTGCCCCACCGCAGCGCGGGGACACACTGTTCCTAGTGTAACCAGGCGCTTTACAAGACCCGTTAACATAACATAACAACCTGCACATATGTCAAGACACCCTCCAACGGATAATGGACAGCCTCTGCACCCCATCCCCAGGAGAAGGGCAGGCCAGCTGCCTCGAGGTGACCGTACCACCTGCACAGACCACACCGCAGGAAACACACCACCACGGCTGTCTCCCAGGAACACCCGACCAATACATGGAATTCCAACAGCGTGTGTGGGGTTGCCAGGTGGAGTTGGCTGATCAGCTGCGGGTGGGTTTTAAGCTTGTGGCAGCCAAACTCGATGCCATACGTGGATGTCTGAGTCCCATCAGGGACCACGTACAGTCCCTATCGGACAACCCCTGTACACACCATGCTCCACCACAGACCTTGGCTGACCTAGCTGGGGCCATTAATGGGATACAAGAACTGTCTGGTCAGACAGGCACGAGCGATGACAGCACAGAGTTGGCACAGATGCGGAGGTCAATGGAGACCATGGATAAGATGCAGGCTGGAAGTATGGCTGCCACAGCTGGACGTCAGCGAGTAGTAGCTGGGAACTTCAATGCCCTGCAGTTCATCATCTTGCCATTGCTGCCACTGAGCCCGTCCCAGATCATTGCAGTGGGAACATCGACACACACAGCTCCGACCCCTGATGTGTCAGTGGCACACAGTGATGCAGCCCCATCACCTTCACAGTCTGATGTGTCAGTGGCACACAGTGATGCAGCCATTACCCCGCCACAAACACCGGACACACCGAACACAGAACCCGTATCAGGGGAGTAAGATGGGGATGGTAATCACTGCGTGAGGAAGGAGGCAGTAGCATCCATCACCGCCATATGGCCTGTCCCTGCCTGGTTCTGACCTATGCATCATGCCCTGGGACAATACCTCCCACTGACCCTAGGAACACTCTGCAACATTCACCCGGACCCCGACATGGACTGTCATATCTTCACTGCTGGACAATTACACAGCAATCCAGTTGCGGACTGCACTCCCCCTCTTCCAAATCACTTTTTAATCTCCAAAGGACTCTGGTTGGCCCACCACTGGGCTTCCATGTAATGTGGGCTTGGATGGCCATGTACAGCTCCAGCTCCGTCAATCACCTGAATGTGAATAGAACATTCTAAATCACACAGATGTGTCATGACTATGTTCACTCACGTATGGAAGCATGGCTGGATGTAGGGACAATGATTGCACATGAAGGGACACCCTGGTAACTGACATCTATGTGCATGTGTATCCCTGAGACACATGGCCAATTGGATGACTGTGAAGGTGAGTACTGGCTGTGTACCCAATGCACATCAACAACAATCTCACAACCCCCCAACGTAGGCACACATCCATGTATTGAATAGGGCTGTGTGTAGGAATGACCAAATCGGTAGCAGGCCAGAAGTGGTGTACTACATCACATGTGACAACCGAACTTCACGTCGCATACCTACCCACACACATCTGTGTGGACACGTCCTGTTACAATTCATAACATTGCTCCACATGGTCTGAGTTTGGACACCATACTCACATTGCTGAAGTCACGTAAGAGCACAGGTCGGCCAGCAACTATCCCAAAACAATGTCTGGCTCACAGAGGTGGAGCTTGTAAAAGGGAGCCATCCCCATTGTACATGTGTCAGTCAGTTCCTCCCTTTGTAGGGACGATGCTCATTGTGGCACACGAGTGGGCAATCTAATTAACACTCATCACAGTTAGACACCAGTGGAGTTGCACAGACTTTATTGGCATGTGTGTGTCAGTATGGATGAGGCAACAGCCACAACAGGCATGGACATGCTTAAGACACTTACACGCAGCATGGGAACATGTTGAGATTCAGAAAATGGTGAGCCAATAATGGACAACAATCATCACAGATGGCAACGGTCTCAGCCCACCTTGCCATGCTGGACGAGTCATGAGTTGTTTGGCATCTGCCCATTGCCCCGTGTGAGGGGGCACGACTCACAGCCCATGGGGTCTGCATAGTGCTCTGCCACCGGAGTGCACCGATTGTCTGCTCTGCTGACAGTGATCAGGTGAAAGGGTCCGACAGGTTCACATGTCGTGCTACATTGCCATGTGTGTACTCTCCCCCAGCAGTGTGTCCGAATTGGTAACATTGCAAAACGACACTGTGTTGATCTGACCATGGACCTGCATCACCTTGCACAGGTATGTGTACACAAGCATAGTTCCACGCACATGCATCCAGAGTCCTGACGAAGGCAGACATGTCCTCTGTTGTGGTGGGATATGTGAGCATTCCCCACGATGCAACAAGGTGTTGGGACCTGTGCTGTGGGTGACAATCCGATGTGGCTGCTGGAACGTAGTTACTCGTCTATGAATGCCCGTGCAGCTTCATGTGCAATGTGTTCCAATAGTACATCATTGTCGTGTTCAAGGAACCCCAGGGTGAGCCAATCCATTAACTAGTCCGGCAGGTGTGCTCAGCCCACACCGTTTCACCAATCCGCAACACAGTCCAATAGGGGAGCGCCTCGATGTGGTCACTGCACACGAGGAATTGTGCAATCTCCCATGCACAACTGCCAATACATACGCAGTATGTCAAGGCATCCCATGCACGGCTGTCTCGGTTACACTCCTGTTCGTGATCCAACTGGGGGCACACACACAAGTCATAGTCCAATTCATCTACGGTTGTGTTGGATAGGCAGACATCCATGAGACACTCGAATGTGCATGTTTGGAAGTGGAACCAGGGTTGGATGCAGGTGATGTAGGCAAGGCAGAAGCTCAGCCGGTAACTGATCCGCAGCACTGCCAGTGGCAGTGCACCCAGTAAATGCAGTATACGTGCATGGTACTGTTCCACGTGATGGGGGTTGTGCATGTGCCTGGGATGGCCTGCCATTGCGATGGTGCGTCTCGTGGAACTGGCACTCTTCTGAACTGCGGCAGTTGTGTGGAGGATATGCCACTGCTCTGAGCAATGATTCGAATGTGGGTGCAACGTTGGGGAGAATGGGTTGCTGTTTCCGTGAGTGTCAAGGGCATCCCATGCAGGGGTACCTCAGGCAGGGGCTTCTGTGTGTGGGGTGTAGATAAGTTGGATAGTTCATTTGTGCAATGCGTGGTGTGGGAGTCGTCCCCATCTGCCATGGCATCTGTCTCAGGGTGCTCCAGCCGCATTCAGGACCAAGGTCAGAGGTGCAGGTGTCCTCCTGCCTTCTGCATTGGCACACAGGAGCTTTCTTCCCTAATCTTTGTCTGACTACTACTTGCGTTTTCGGAATGTGATGTGGCTTTGGCGCTGAGATTGAGACAAGGCCTTGGGCTCATGGTGTACCAATGGCGATACACACACACATGTTGGCATGTGGAGTCAGGTGCCAAGAGGCCTTGCGCTGCTGGTGCAATCTCACTCCATCTCTCTTCCTCTCTCTTTCCCTCCCTCTCTCCCTCTCTCCCTCTCTTTCCTTTGTTGGGCGCATGGCACACCTTCTTCTCTTGGATTTTGTCTTCCAGGCTGTGTCCTACAGATTGTCCAGTGAGTGCCCGCTAGGACTCATCTGAATGGTTGTTTTGGCTTTTGTTTGAATGGTGTTTTGTGTTGGTGATTGCATTGCTGCATGACTGATTCTCCATTTTCTGGCCACGCATGTATGTTGATTTTCCTGCTTGTGCAGCATCAGGCAAAATATTTTGTTTTGGGATTCGTAGTGTTGGTGTGCAGTTTCTTTGTCCGGGGTTGGTGGGGACCATGGGGGTGTTGCGGGCCTGGGTGTGGTGTTGGTGGGTGTTGTGGCCCTCTTGGGTGTCCGTGCTGCCTGGGCAGTTGCTCAGGGGCATCTGTTGTTCTTCATGTGTGGCTATGGGTTGTGCTCCCTTGTCTGGCGCAGGTTGTGGTCCGACTTTGCACCAGGTCAGAGCAGGTGGTCATTTCCTGGTGCTAACGCGCCTTATCGCATGTTTTGTGTTCTTATCGCAGATCTGGCTGGTCGTTGAGAATGTTGCAGAGTGATTTGTCGCTGCTTTTTGCTCGGGAATGCCTACTCTGCATCTCTTTAGCGATGGTTGCGGGGTCATCCGTGGCGATGTTTGTTGTGGATGCTAACGCCGGAAAAGTGGTGCTGTAGGCTGTTTGCACCGGCTCGTGAATGGGGAGGTACATTTATCATGACTTTGGCTGCGCTAAAGGGCCATTAACTCGGAGATAGCTCCTTGAGAATATGGCCCTTGGAGTACTTGCTTTATGTAAATAATGGTGACCATAATTGTGAAAGCAGAACATTTCATCATAATTAAATGTATTATTATACATTTCTTCACTTTTAAAAACTGTGCAATGCTCTAAATCAGCAAGCATTCCATGCACTGTGTTAAAGTCCCAATCATCAGAGATAGTACCAGGAGTGATAACATCATTTAAGGATATGTGAAATATGTATTCGACTTGCAGAGTTTCTATTGATCCAAATATATCATAGGATACCTAAAACCAAACAATTTCATCAGGAACTGAAACAGCTGAAATGATCACCAGGGAAAGGCTTTCTCACATTTACCAGTTCAACAGCAGAGCATTTGGGGGGGATAGTATCCATTCAGAAGCAGCTAAAAGACAGACACAAAATATATCCAAATGAAGAGGAAAAGTAATGATATTGTAATCCAAATATATGTCCATGGAAGGATAAGATATGTCTTTTTAGCCAACTAAAAAATTCACGTGGTCCTCTTTGTGGAGGTGGGTCTGAGGAATCTGAAGAGAAGTCATCAAAGTTAAAAAAAAATAGCCGGAGGCTGTTTGCACAAATGTGGGGGGCTCGTGAAGCTGTGTAGAACTGGTAGCTGACTCCAATGGTGGTACGTTGTAGACAAAGACATTGTCTGCTTTCTGAGTTGAAATTTGTGTAGTTGTATTTGATGATATAACTGGAAGTAGTGACACTTCAGTGTTAGCTGTCCTCAGCCAGGGAGAAGAAGCTTAATCATTGGCCAAAGCTTGTAATGGAACTTCTTGTAAGGTAGTGAGAGGAGGCAGGTAACTACCCAGGAGCCCTCGTGGTCTATTATGTACAACTGGCCACCTAATGTGGTTTGATTAGATAATTAGGCACAAATCCTTGTTTGCTGCCAGCAGGGGGCGGTAAAAGGACAGTTCTGATACCTTCAAAAGCCAGGATAGGCATGGGCGCTCTGTAAGAGGGCCCAAGCTCCTTACTGTCATGTATTTTCTCCCGTACTAGATCCCCGATCTGTGGAATTCAGCCAAGAGTTGCCGGTGCTTCCTTCACTTCACCAGTGGCAGAATGTTTCTGCTGGACATTGCTCTGAGCATCTCTGAAGTCGTTCAGGTCTTGTAAAATATCCAAACATTCACTGATATCAAAAGGTGTTCCCGCTGGCAATGTACTGGCAATGTACTGGGGTTACAAAGCAAAACCAAAGGGGTTGATGGACGGAGGGTTGAACATTGCAAGCACTCACCCCCAGGCAGCTGATCTGGGTTTAACCCATCATCATTCTTTAGTTCACTCTGCCACCCCAGTTTAGACATGGCCATATCCAAATCAGTCTGACCCTGTGCCTCATGGGAACAGTCCAGCCCGAACTGCCAAGCCATGTCTTTCCTGGACCGGAAACAAGCATCCTGGGACCGGTTTCTGGGTAATCAGCCGTCATCAGCCAGGCTAGCTTGAATCCAGGGCCAAAGTGAGCAAGGGACCCACATCTGGGCATACCCTGCCAACTTAGGGCGAACAAAGCAAAACCAAAGGGGATGATGGATGGAGTGTTGAACATTGCAAGCACTCACTCCCAGTCAACTGACCTGGGTTTAATCCATCATCATTCTTTAGCTCACTCCGCCACCCCAGTTTAGACATGGCTAAATGCAAATCAGTCTGACCCTGTGCCTCATGGGAATAGTCCAGCCTGAACTGCCAAGCCAAGTCTTCCATGGACCGGAAACAAGCATCCTGGGACCGGTTTCTGGCTAATCAGCCATTATCAGCCAGGGGAGGTTGAATCCAGTGGCAAAGTGAGCAAGAGACCCACGTCTGGGCATACCCTGCCAACTTAGGGCAAACAAAGCAAAACCAAATGAGAAGATAGCCTGGCTGATGAGGGTTATGAACCCGAAACCGGTCCCAGGATGCTTGTTTCCGGTCCAGGGAAGACATGGCTTGGCATTTCGGGCTGGACTGTTCCCATGAGGCACATGGTCAGACTGATTTGCTTATGGCCATGTCTGAACTGGGGTGGCAGAGTGAGCTAAAGAATGATGATGGATTAAACCCAGATCAGTTGACTGAGGGTGAGTGCTTGCAGTGTTCAACACTTCAACCATAATCCCCTTTGGTTTTGCTTTGTTCGCCCTAAGTTTGCAGGGTATGCCCAGACGTGGGCCCCTTGCTCACTTTGCCACTGGATTCAAGATAGCCTGGCTGATGATGGTTATGAACCCGAAACCGGTCCCAGGATGCTTGTTTCCGGTCCAGGGTAGACATGGTTTGGCAGTTCGGGCTTGACTGTTCCCATGAGGCACATGGTCAGACTGATTTGCATATGGCCATGTCTGAACTGGGGTGGCGGAGTGAGCTAAAGAATGATGATGGATTAAACCCAGATCAGTTGACTGGGGGTGAGTGCTTGCAATGTTCATCACTCCGTCCATCATCCCCTTTGGGTTCGCTTTGTTCGCCCTAAGTTGCCAGGGTATGCCCAGACGTGGGTCCCTTGCTTACTTTGCCACTGGATTCAAGATAGCCTGACTGATGAGGGTTATGAACTCAAAACTGGTCCCAGGATGACATGGCTTGGCAGTTCGGGCTGGACTGTTCCCATGAGGCACAGGGTCAGACTGATTTGCATATGGCCATGTCTGAACTGGGGTGGCGGAGTGAGCTCACTGGAGGTGAGTGCTTGCAATGTTCAACACTCCGTCCATCATGCCCTTTGGTTTTGCTCTGTTCGCCCTAATTTGGCAGGGTATGCCCAGACGTGGGTCCCTTTCTCACTTTGCCACTGGATTCAAGATAACCTGGCTGAGAGGGTTATGAGCCTGAAACCGATCCCAGGGTGCTTGTTTTCGGTCCAGGGAAGACATGGCTTGGCAGTTCGGCCTGGACTGTTCCCATGAGGCACAGGGTCAGACTGATTTGCATATGGCCCTATCTGAACTGGGGTGGCGGAGTGAGCTAAAGAATGATGATGGATTAAACCCAGATCAGTTGACTGGGGTGAGTGCTTGCAATATTCAACACTCCGTCCATCATCCCCTTTGGTTTTGCTTTGTTTGCCCTAAGTTGGTAGGGTATGCCCAGACGTGGGTCCCTTACTCACTTAGCCACTGGATTCAAGTTAGCCTGGCTGATGAGGGTGATGAACTCGAAACCGGTCCCAGGATGCTTGTTTCCGGTCCAGGGAAGATATGGCTTGGCAGTTCTGGCTGGACTGTTCCCATGAGGCACAGGGCCAGACTGATTTACATATGGCCATGTCTGAACTGGGGTGGCGGAGTGAGCTAAAGAATGATGATGGATTAAACCCAAATCAGTTGACTGGGGGTGAGTGCGTGCAATGTTCAACACTCTGTCCATCATCCCCTTTTGTTTTGCTTTGTTCACCCTAAGTTGGCAGGGTATACCCAGAAGTGGGTCCCTTGCTCACTTTGCCACTGGATTCAAGATAGCCTGGCTGATGAGGGTTATAAACCCGAAACCAGTGCCAGGATGCTGGTTTCCGGTCCAGGGCAGACATGGCTTGGCAGTTCGGGCTGGACTGTTCCCATGAGGCACAGGGTCAGACTGATTTGCATATGGCCATGTCTGAACTGGGGTGGCGGAGTGAGATAAAGAATGATGATGGATCAAACCAAGATCAGTTGACTGGGGGTGAGTGCTTGCAATGTTCATCACTCCGTCCATCATCCCCTTTGGTTTTGCTTTGTTCGCCCTAAGTTAGCAGGGTATGCCCAGACGTGGGTCACTTGCTCACTTTGTCACTGGATTCAAGATAGCCTGGCTGATGAGGGTTATGAACCCAAAACCGGTCCCAGGGTGCTTGTTTTCGGTCCAGGGAAGACATGGCTTGGCAGTTCGGCCTGGACTGTTCCCATGAGGCACAGGGTCAGACTGATTTGCATATGGCCCTATCTGAACTGGGGTGGCGGAGTGAGCTAAAGAATGATGATGGATTAAACCCAGATCAGTTGACTGGGGTGAGTGCTTGCAATATTCAACACTCCGTCCATCATCCCCTTTGGTTTTGCTTTGTTTGCCCTAAGTTGGTAGGGTATGCCCAGACGTGTGTCCCTTACTCACTTAGCCACTGGATTCAAGTTAGCCTGGCTGATGAGGGTGATGAACTCGAAACCGGTCCCAGGATGCTTGTTTCCGGTCCAGGGAAGACATTGGTTGGCAGTTCGGCTGGACTGTTCCCATGAGGCACAGGGTGAGACTGATTTACATATGGCCATGTCTGAACTGGGGTGGCGGAGTGAGCTAAAGAATGATGTTGGATTAAACCCAGATCAGTTAACTGGGGGGGAGTGCTTGCAATGTTCAACACTCCGTCCATCATCCCCTTTGGTTTTGCTTTGTTCGCCCTAAGTTAGCAGGGTATGCCCAGACGTGGGTCCCTTGCTCACTTTGTCATTGATTCAAGATAGCCTGGCTGATGAGGGTTATGAACCCGAAACAGGTCCCAGGATGCTTGTTTCCGGTCCAGGGAAGACATGGCTTGGCAGTTCGGGCTGGTCTGTTCCCATGAGGCACAGGGTCAGACTGATTTGCATATGGCCATGTCTAAACTGGGGTGGCGGAGTGAGCTAAAGAATGATGTTGGATTAAACCCAGATCAGTTGACTGGGGGTGAGTGCTTGCAATGTTCAACACTCCGTCTTTCATCCCATTTGATTTTGCTGTGTTCGCCCTAAGTTGGCAGGGTATGCCCAGACGTGGGTCCCTTGCTCACTTTCCCACTGGATTCAAGATAGCCTGGCTGATGAGGGTTATGAACCCGAAACCGGTCCCAGGATGCTTGTTTCCGGTCCAGGGAAGATATGGCTTGGCAGTTCTGGCTGGACTGTTCCCATGAGGCACAGGGCCAGACTGATTTACATATGGCCATGTCTGAACTGGGGTGGCGGAGTGAGCTAAAGAATGATGATGGATTAAACCCAAATCAGTTGACTGGGGGTGAGTGCGTGCAATGTTCAACACTCTGTCCATCATCCCCTTTTGTTTTGCTTTGTTTGCCCTAAGTTGGCAGGGTATACCCAGAAGTGGGTCCCTTGCTCACTTTGCCACTGGATTCAAGATAGCCTGGCTGATGAGGGTTATAAACCCGAAACCAGTGCCAGGATGCTGGTTTCCGGTCCAGGGCAGACATGGCTTGGCAGTTCGGGCTGGACTGTTCCCATGAGGCACAGGGTCAGACTGATTTGCATATGGCCATGTCTGAACTGGGGTGGCGGAGTGAGATAAAGAATGATGATGGATCAAACCCAGATCAGTTGACTGGGGGTGAGTGCTTGCAATGTTCATCACTCCGTCCATCATCCCCTTTGGTTTTGCTTTGTTCGCCCTAAGTTAGCAGGGTATGCCCAGACGTGGGTCACTTGCTCACTTTGTCACTGGATTCAAGATAGCCTGGCTGATGAGGGTTATGAACCCAAAACCGGTCCCAGGATGCTTGTTTCCGGCCTAGGGAAGACATGGCTTGGCAGTTTGGGCTGGACTGTTCCCATGAGGCACAGGGTCAGACTGATTTGCTTATGGCCGTGTCTGAACTGGGGTGGTGGAGTGAGCTAAAGAATGATGATGGATTAAACCCAGATCTGTTGACTGGGGATGAGTGCTTGCAAAGTTCAACACTCCGTCCATCATCCCCTTTGGTTTTGCAATGTACTGGGACTGTTAGGGTCTGGAACCCACATTTTAACCCTGAACAGGACTTCACAGGGAATCTGGCCACCAAGGATCTTCTAGGCAGTTTGTTTAATGATCTCTGGTGGTATGTTCAACATCTGAACATGACAACCTTGATTTCCCAAGGAAATCATGGAAACAGATCAAAAGCCTTTTCATTCAGTAACTCATGCATGCCCAAAAGGTGAACACAAGAAATAGTGGAATTGGCGTTTCAAATATTAACTGAAGCAATAAGATTCTTGTGTAAAATACTTGCGCTGCAATAGTCAATAGAAGGAAATAGGACAGAGCAATTTCATCACATGAATGGTAAAGAAAGTGTACAACTCAGCCATTGTGCTGTAGATAGAATATATGTTTGCATGTAAGTACAGTTATATCTATGCTAATAACCTAGCACTCCCTATCCTGGTGCACCTAGGGTGGGTGAATCTGTCAGAATCCCTGTAGGGTGATCTAACTCCCCAGAGGCTTGCGGGTATGTTTGATCCTGTAACCTGTCTTGGTGTAGAGCTGGGCACCATACTTCTCAAGAGGTAAATAGGATTCAGCTGGGCTGAATATCCGGCATGGGGCAACCTCAACAGTGTCAGCTAAATGCTTCTCCAGCTACATAAAGGAGTGATGTCTTTTATATCATAAACTTCACCCATGTTGACATGCCAGTGTCCCAGTCAGGCTATCATTATTGATTCTATTCTGACAAGGCTGTTGCAGAGTGAGCAATAACAAACAGTGAACTTTAGCTTTAGTACAGAATGGTCAAAGCTTTGATAATATGCTTACAAAGATGTTTAAGTGTAAGCAAAGTTATTTAATGGAAAATTTTCCATGCAAGCACGCAAACAAATGTGTGTCAAATTTCAACGTTCAAGGAAAGATGTCAATTTTAGATGTGACCTTGTAAAATGGTGGTGTTCCCAGCTGGGCCTAATGTGACCACTTGGCAGGAGTAAATATCTAACCTATTATAGGCTGGCAGTGGGTCAGACAGAAGTTTGTGAATTCCCCTCAACTGCAGAGTGTGTGTGCTCTAACTTTTATGCCATTGAAGCTCTGAATACTCACCCCACCCTCTCTCCAACCCTAGGAATACATGAACTCACATATAAATCCAGATGAGATCAATTATTTTGTGAGTGTAAAACCAACTTATTTATTCATGTAGGATGAAACTAAGCCACAGTAGGTAATGCCAAAAGATCGAACCATCTTCAACTTACAACCTGGAGAATCTTCATCAATACATTCCATACACAGAAACATAATACATCACAGGAACGTATCCTGTGAAAAATAATATTATCTCTTTTTTTTAAAAATCAAAAGCAAAAAGCGTTTACTATCATCATGACAAAGAATAACAAATACAGCATAAAATTGAGCAAAAATTAAAAAAATATATCAACACCCTAACCATCAAAACTAGGAGCAACCAAGAAAAGGAAGAAAGGCAAAAGTAGAAACAGACAAATATAGAAACAATTCAAAATACATCTGAATTTCCAAGGGGCAGTTTGACTTTTGAAGATTTATGAAGTGTGTGAATTTTGGAAGTGTTGTTTTTCTCAAAGACACACAACCTTACGCGAGCACCATCTTAAAGAGATACTTTCACACTCGTGGACGAGGTGCTTTGCACAATGTCATTAGACCCAGTTTGATCATATACTTGTTGAGGCACTTTCATAAGCCTTTCAACATTTCACCCCTGACTGCCGTGGACACCAACCACATTACCACAAACTTTCTTTAGAATGACAGCGTCACTATAGCATCAGTGGCATAACAGAAGTCCCCACGGTTCGGGGAGCCCCCAAGCTCCAGGCCCCCCCCCTCAGCAAAAGTACAAGGTGGTGGGCTAGGGAGGCGGAGGCCCCATCTGTGCACTTTGCAGGGGCCCCCCCTCAATTTTCATTACGCCACTGTATAGCATGTATCCCCTTTCTGTATGAAACAAGATTTCTTGATACGCACCTCATCACCCAGAGAATATGGGAACTGTTTAACATATTTCCTGGCATTGCACTCAATTCTTTGTTTTTCCTGAGATTCAGTAACTCTCTTATGGACATCGTCATCCAAACTAGTTTCAACCACCATCTTATGATGCCATTGGCCCTTCAGGCTGGAAACAACACAGAAGTGGTTTTGCGGACGCTTAGTAACTCGAAAGGAGACAAATTAGTGACTAAATGGGAGTGGTGAGGTAGAACCACAACATGGACCTGATTGCCTCTTCTATTATGCAACTATTGTTTTTGGCTCATGTGGCACAGTCAGTCCAGAAGACTCTGTTTATTGTCTCTACCATTGGTTTGTTGGTGGAAAAGTGAGCTTTTAAGATATTTGTCAACAGAATCAGTCAGGACTTTCATTTGAGACCTGACAAATTTGACCTCGTTATCTGGAATTAGGAATTCAGGAAACCTCTCTCTTGAAAAAAAATCCCTCCAAAAACTCAACAGCCTTTTTACAGTTCAGAAGCAAAACGTACTTCAGCACATCTACTGTAGAAATCCATAAGAACAAATACATATTAATGTTGTTGGGACAAAAACATTGAATGGGGCAACCTTATCTATGCCAATCGTATTCCAGGGATAACTAAGTAATTTAACGGTGACTAGGGGAGACAAGCACAACTTGTCTTTTTTTCTGAATTGCTGCTCACCACACACTCCTTAATGGCTACATCAATATTATTATCCATTGAAGGGAACCAAAAATATTTTTTGTCATGGCGGAACCCAAGTGAACTTCCTGTGCAAGATGTACCAAGTTCATGCAACTACTGGAAGGTGGTACTAACTTTTCACATCTCAAAACAACAAGGGTCTACACATCAGCAGTTTTAACAAATGGTTGAAGCCCAATCTTTCTTTGAGCCAATCCTCCTTGCTGACATTTTTTACCACAATGAGAATCTCATCATTTTCATACACTCTCATCTACACATTCTCTGAGCATGCATTAGTTTTGGGAATGTCTGCTGCTGCTATAAAGCAACTCTCCACACCCTTCTCGCCAAAAGGTGGCTCTGTTTCATTGTCATAGTCAGCAAACTTTATTCAGCCAATACAACTGACCATAAGCAATGGACATTGCAATAAAAAGCTACCTCCAAAAACAAATAAAATGTATCATTTTTCCTCAGTTTAATAGCAGCAACAGTATAGCTAAGTATAGCGGTGCAAATTTCAGGTGACGCTAAACTTGTAGATGTAATACCCCTTCTTTATAAGAAGTAAAGTGCTTGTGCAGAAGTATTGGGCATAAAAAGTGCATTCTAAAAGTATGATACAAGGTGCACAAAAGCATAAAGTGCACTGTGGATTGGGCAGATTTAGCGTTGCATGTGCAGAATAGAAGTGAGGCAGACCAAGTGCCTTGTAGAAGAAAGGCCACTAAAAAGTGGATCATGTTTAGTCTCAGCCTTGTCAAACACAATCTATATTCTGGGTTGGCAATCCAGGATAGATAATGTTCCATGCCTGTGATGGTAACGTTTTGCATGTACCTGATGATTGAACTCATTTCAAGTGATCTTTCCAGTATCAATTCCTCTCTGTTTGATTCAAAGCTATATTTGACTATTTCTTTGTATTTAAAAGTAATACTTTCAAGTGTGTCAAAAAGATAGCTGTATCCCAGAGTATAAACTATATTTTTGACATAGGTCAACCATGGGGTAGCAAGCATATTTTCTAAGCTAAGGAAGTCTGCCAACACCTGCCTTGAGACCCGTGCTCTAGGGTTATGCCACATCTTTAACCACAGTAATGAAGAGGCCACATTAATTTGGTCCTCCACAAAGCTCATGCCCAGTTCCAGATGGGAGATAAAACTATATGTACTTCTTGGAATGGCTAAATGCCTACACAGAAATATGTTTCCAGCTACCTGTAATTTCAAGGGGGCTTCATAGCTTCAGATTCTAGCGCCATATGTGCCAGCTGAAAGACGCTTTCATTTGTAAAGCTGGATCAAATCCTTGATTGACTTGTGGCCTTGTCTCTTGGCGAATCTAAAGATTGTGCTGCAGGCTGCCCCCATTTTTTACACTCTCTAGTTTATTAGCCTGTCCCAAGTCCCAGTCACCTCCAACAGTAAATGTAAATGTGCTAGTACTTATATAGCGCACAGCTACCCCGGACCGGGGTCTCCCGGCGCTGTATTCATACCGCTAGGGAACCCTTCCTGGCTTTCCCTGTGAAATGTCCACATCTGGGCATCCCCAGGGTGAAGCCAGGCATCCCCAGCGCTGTGGGGCCGTTGTGGAGATTAAGCAAGCTATTGCCCAGAGTTGCAGCGTGGGACCCATGATTAGAATAGGCACTGAGGCGAGAATATCCGGTCCGTGGAATTTATAGCACGAGACCCTGCCGCGACGGGAATCGAACCCTGGTCCCAGACCAGTGCTCTGCATCGAGGTCTGCCGCTCTAACCATTGAGCCACACTTCTCCACTAAGTAATTAAAATCAGATACATTTTCAATGGGAGTCCCCCCTATGTAAAAGCTTTTAGATTTAGTGTTTTTTGGGCCACAGGTCATAATGAACGATTTTTACTGATTCACTTTAAGGTTTAGGGTCCTAAAGTCCTGATTATGAGTTTGGCAGTCTTACTGGAATACCACTGAGGCAGTCGTACCAAGAAGACCACTGAGGCAGTGGTCTATCACCCGCACGCCGTATTATGATTCCACCCCTGTGCCAGTTTCTGACTATATGTTCAAATGTGTTGATGCTGTTGTGTGTATTTTAACTGCACAAGTGAGCCTGTATCTGTTTGCTGCAAGTGCCGCCAGTGGTTACCGCCTGCTGCCACCATCAGGGGACTTCAATCCCCAGAGTCCCAAGCGCCGGGGAGGCGCCAACGTGTTTTTTTCATGCCAGGAGGCGCTCAAAAGGGGGCTTCTGTTTGCCGCAAGTGCCGCCAGTGCTTATTGTCTGCTGCCGCCATCAGGGGACTTCAATCCCCAGAGTCCCAAGCGCCGGGGAGGCGCCAACGTGTTTCTTTCGCTCCAGGAGGTGCTCAAAAGGGGGCTGGGAGCCCATATCTGTTTGCCGCAAGTGCCGCCAGTGGTTACCGCCTGCTGCCGCCATCAGGGGACTTCAATCCCCAGAGTCCCAAGCGCCGGGGAGGCGCCAATGGGTTTCTTACGCACCAGGAGGCGCTCAAAAGGGGGCTTATGCTCCCACAGCACGGGACGCGCAGGTGTGCTCAGGCCGCGCCCGAGTGAAGCCCGGGCCAAGGGTGGGCCGACTGCGCCTGGAGGAGGCTGGGCTGGGCCCCCCCTATAAAGTTTTAAGTGGAACCTGGGATATAGCAAAAATACGGGGTGAGTGTTGCTGTATTTACCCTTTGGAAAGCCCACGGGCTAGCTCGGTATTACCTCATTCTTTGAAATTGAATTTTGAGTTGCCATAATGGGAAAAAGTACTACGATACCACCTGCACGCCCGATAACTTACAGTATCAATAGCATGCTTGTGAGGGTGATTAATATTGTCTTAGGGGAAATTGAACTTACGGAACGGCGCATGTCCTTAGGCATTGAGGGGAGAGCAGACATTGTCGAATTTAGAGGCGCTTCTAATATCTGTGAGCAAGACTTACCATCGCCAAAGCCTCAGGGATCTGGCTCCCGCAAATGTTATAAATCTCCTACCGCAAGCAGGAGTGTAAGTGGGCCCGAGACTGTTGAGGGACGGGCACATGCACAGTCTGACTTAGATATTGTTACACCTGTGTTATTCCCAGCTGTTAAACGAAAGAGGAAGAGCGGGAAGCCCATCTGCATTAAAAGGAAACAGCCCACTCGCACTGGTCCCCCTTGAACCTGCCTTTCTGCCTGGATACAGCCACCCCCAAGTACTGGCACCTCTGGAATCCCTGAACCCTTTGTGACAGCTCCTAACGCAAATTTGAGCTGCTCAATCAGCACACAGACTGAGGTGACATTGGATTTTGAGAACCTTGGGGACGCTATTGTTAATGCTACTGCTGAGAGGGTGACTAAACAAATTAATGAACTCTTAGACTTAAAATTAGCCTTACTACAGGACCGCCTAGAGAATTTGGTTGCACTTATAGGGGGTTATGGTCAACATTGTCAATCAACAGTGACCGCACAAATTGTTGTAGATGAAGGGGTTGGGAGAAGGGGGAGGTCTCTTGCCACCACAAGTATTTCAACTAGTGACACCCGGTCCCCTACCCCTAGAGTCCCTGTAAGTAATTTGAGCACCAACCGTGTGCAAACCAGGGGATCTTCCAAAATGCCCCTCAACGGTCCTGTTAATATATCTAATGCAGGCTTGGTCACCACCTCACAGCCCATTTCTATCTCGGGCAGTGCTAACAGAACCAATGGCTCAGACCAGAACTTATTGCCTGGTAATTTGAGCAGCACCGCTTTAGCCGCTCAGAGTAGAAGTCCCCGGAAAGCAAGTAAGGATGTCCTGAGCTTGCCACCTGCTGCCTGTCCGTATGTGTTGGTCTTAGCCGGTGTACCAACCCTAAAAAGAGATCAGAATGAGTCATGGGACCAATTACGCAATAAATGTGTGGATTGGGTATCAAGGAATAAGCGGTTCCACCCGTCCGATATGAATGACATTGTTATGGCACGCAGAGTTGGGTGGGATGGTTCTTCCCCAAAGAATATTGAAGGGGACTGTATCGTGATTACCTTCCGTTGACCTTCTTTGGTGGGTCATTTATTACAAGCATGTGAGTCTACAACTTTTCACATCACTAATATCTATTCATTACCATTAGGCTATTTTTACAAGCCAAATCATGGACCCCACCCCAATGAGATCCCCGCACTCATCACTGCAAATAGGTTCTTGGCTTTGTCCGGGTTGGATGCCCAGGATTGACTCCCACCACCTGCGAAACCCCCCGGCCTAGATGACAGTCCGCCATCTCTTTTGACAGTAGTTGAGCCCACTAGCCCAGTCGTATTACCTAAGGTTGTAGCCAACTCAGATCGTTGTATCTTAAGTTGGAATGTTGCGGGGTTGCATTCAAAGTTGCACCAACCGGATTGGTTAAAATTTATAAGAAAGCAGGATATTCTCCTGTTTCAAGAAACCTGGACTACTCAAAATGTATTCATTGATGGGTTCGAATGCCATAACATCTTAGCTACATCATCTAAACATGGTGGACCCTCAGGGGGATTATCGATTTGGATTAAGATTGCTCCAAATGGCTGTATTAAAACTATATGCACTAACAACAATAACTTCCAAGCTATATTGTTTAAAAGTGGGATTACTTTTTTCTTAATTAATTTTTACAATAATGATTTTCATTCCGTACCTAATGGGAATTTTACAAACTTATTTTATTTCATTACGTCCATCCAAAAATCCAAAGAGTGTTTTCAGACAACTGGTATTTGCCTAGGAGGCGATTTTAATGTTAAATTACCACAACTGTGGTTAAGTAAAAATCCATGTAATGGTGGATATAACTGCCATAGGGACAAGGAATTACCGACCACTTAAACAACCATAATTTAATTAATACTATGGAGATTGCAGCCAAAACAAAAGATCATGCTCCCCTGTAGCCGACATTTAGAGGGAGGGGCTGCTCATCCACAATTGATTATGTTTTTATTTCTTCTATCGTTGAGGACAGCCTAGTGAAAGCGGAAACCATTGCCACTACTTTTGGGGATCACAACCCAATCCAAATAGTGCTAAGACTATCCCCTGGCCCAACACCCAATATAGAATGTGGAGCCAGGAACTTATTACCCTCTATGGATAATCTAAGATTGGTGTGGCGAGGTGTTTTGATCTATTTAGCACAATGGTCAAGGAAAATCTGAGCATCATTAATTTTGCTTGCTGGACCAGGACCCTCATCCTGAGGTAATTAATGCATTCTCTAAACTCTGTGGAGCTGTCAAATCCCTGTTGTGCAAACCTATTACTATAGTGCACCTTGAACCTAGATGGTTCAATGACGAGGGCTCAGAGGCAAATAGCCAGCTATGCAAGGCCCTGCTACAGGGTCCAAGGAGCTATTCTTTCATTAAGTTGTCAAGGCAGAAGTAAAAGTCCGTCATTGCAAAATGTAAGGAAGAAAATGTAAATGAACATTGGGATACGTTTACTAATGCTACTAGTTTAAAAAATGGGAACATATTTTGGTCTGCTGTTAAAAATCTTAGAACAATAGGGCAGCCATTAACTCCCATAAGCTGCAACATAAGCAGTAGAACTTGGGAAAGCCACTTTTCCACAATTTGTTCAGGAGCTCGATCCCTTTAAGAATAGGATTCCATCGAGGGTTCCAATATCTAAAACAGAGGTTGAGGGGACCATATCTCAGAGCTTGGGCAATAAAGCCCCTGGTCCTGATGGGTTACCCATCGACCTCATTAAATACAAACCAGATTTTTAACCCCCTTTGTTGTTAAACGTTTTTAATAACATAAAGAATGCTCCATTGCCAAAATCATGGTCCACTAGTATTATTGTCCCAATTTTTAAAACCTTGCTGCTATAGGCCGATCTCCCTAATAGACAACACCCTTAACATTTTAGGAAGAGCTTTATATAATCAAATTTTAACGTGGGCTGAGGACAACCACATTTTAGAGTACTGTCAATTAGGTTTTAGAAGTAAAGTAGGTACAAATGAGCAGTGTTTGAATCTTAATCTGATCATCGGAAAATATCATATATCACAGCACTCGCCACTTTATCTAGCTTTCATGGACCTGACCTCTGACTTTGATTTTGTTAATAGATCCCGCCTATGGTCCATCCTCCTAGCATACGGCTTAGAGGAGGCCCTTGCACGCTTTTTGGCCTATTTGCACACTGACTTGAAGGCACAGTTCAGGATTTGTGGCGGGGGGAGGTGTCCAATGACATCAATGTCGGTAGAGGGGTCAGGCAAGGCTGCGTTTTAGCTCCTCCCCTCTTTATCATTTATATTAACGATCTGTTTAAATCATTGATTGCACTTACCGATGATGTTCCCAGAATTAAAGGCAAAACCCTTCCGGTGCTTTTAAACGCAGACGATGCGGTTTTAATTGGACGCACCCCAAATGCACTACGCACTTTAGTACGGGGTTTTACGGATTTTATGACTGGCCTTGACCCATGCACTAATTTCAGTAAATCTTTTATAATGTCCTGTGGGCCCAAAAAATACCCCCTAAGTTCCATTTCCGTTGGTGATCAAAAACTAGTTTGCACTTCCACTTTCCCATATTTGGGGATGGTCTTTGCTGCAAATGGTACTTGGTCTGAACATATGGGCTTTTGCAAGAATACGTTTGTAAAGGCCACCAATTCTATCCTCAGCCTCTCCCGCCCAAAAAGATCAGGGGCAATTCCGACGATCCTAAAGATTTTTAAATCACAGTGCATACCTATGGCAACTTATGGTGCAGAGGTTTGGGGTATTGCTAAAAGCACCAGCATCCAACTGGAAGAAAACATTTTTTGCAGGAAGCTTCTGGGCGCACCAATTTCAACTACTCAGTATATATGCCACAGTGAATTAAAATTAAGTTAGATTGAAGATTTTATAAGGGCACACCCCGCATTGTTTTAGCTAGCCATTATGAGAAACCCTGCATCATTACTTACTAGGAAGATAATAGATGATTGGGTCGGCTGTGAGAAAGGGATGGATATCCCCTGGCTCACCTGGGTTAGAAGAGCCTGGAAAGTGTCAACTTTGGAGGACTGTTTTTAAACCTGGTTACTGCCGAGACTGTAGATAATAAAGTCCTCAGGTCATATGCTCTTTACAGCATGGAAGGATCTGAAAGGGAATTAAAGAAACAAACTATTGCTAGCTTTGTACCCATAGAGCAAACTGAGCTTTCCTTGCCCAGCTATATCATATTACCGATGTCACATTGAGAGAGAGGACTTCTTTTTCGCTTACGGGCTGGGACTGTAAAATATTTGCTCTGCTTTCCCCTTGGGTACAACGCTAAACTTGATTCCCTACCATGTCCATTTGATGACCAGAGTGGACAAACACTCCTTCACTATTTATTTTTCTGTAAGTATCATATTAAATATTCAAAATGGTTGTTAATCCAATATTTTTAAAATCTCTCTCCTATTTTATTGGTGGATACAGTTAGCAGTATATTTAAATTGGAAAATGTGGAATTGATCATGCGTGTTGGTACTTTCTTACGCTTAGCCACAAGTGGGCGCAAATCAATGTGCAACCCATGAAGTCTATTTGCACCCTGATTTTAGTATTACGAACTTTTATCATGTCCCTGTCATTGTTTTTATTGTGCACTTCTTTTGCTACTTGCTCCATATACAATGAATTCTGATTATGCTATTTAATTGCTTATTGTGATTTTAATATTGTATGTGCTATACTTTTATAGATACAGTGGTATCAAACAACAACATCTTTATTTAGATATAACACAGATATCTTTAAAAGAGATTACAAATCAATATTAAAAGAAGAAAAGAAAACAACTGTTTTAAAATACAGAAAGAAAAATAGAAGACAAGCAGCGGTTCAGTTACCATATTTGAAGTAAAAATTTTCCGCATCTTAGATCTGTAATTCAAGACTTAATAACAAGCGTTTAAAAAACTGTTCAGACATTTTTAATGCACTAATTATAAAAATACAGGATACGTATTAAAAACTGAGCAGTGTCCTAAAATAGTGTTTAGTGTATTGGCATATTCAAGTGCAGAGCATAATGATCGTCCTATACAACATCCCTAAAATCTTTGTTAGCTAGTCTCTTTTTTGCCTAGAGTACGATATGCACGCTGAATAAAATTGGTTAAAGCCAGATTTAGGGCTGTATTTTCGGGGTTCAGGGTCGCGATAATGGCTTGCCTACAAGTCCGAATTCCCAGCCTGTTCCACTCAGCTTTGAGTTTACTCCTGCGTTGGAGGTAAAAAGCTGGGCAGAGACAAACCACATGTAACAGAGTTTCAGCTGTCTTGCCACACCCTCTGCAGATTGTATTTTCTGTCGTACGTCTCCAGGGGGGCAGATCTTGCAGGAAATGCCATTCGCCCGTTCTTATTGCCATGAGACTGCGTTTTAAATATAATGAGTATGTACAGGACAAGTAAGTTGCAGGGGCTACTCGTCTATATGAATTTACAAGGGCCCAGGCATGGCTGCGTTTGACAGTCGTATCAGAATATAGTCATTTGGATCGGATTGGATTGGACTGCACAAGTGTTAAATGTACACATTTGCATGACACATGTGAAAATATACCTACTGCTAGCACTTTTCCATTGCCCAGACGGTTTGTGACCAGTTGACTCAATGGGTAAATACTGCAAAAAGGACTTACCTGGATTTCTGCACAAACAGGGTCATTTTCTATGGGTTCAAGATGCTGCTGTGAAGGGGGGCCCTGGAGGAAGGGGTCCACGTGGGAGACTGAAGCGAAGAAATGGAAATCGGTGAGTATGCATCTAAATTCCCTTGATTCCGTCGACTCGAAGCAGACAGTCTTCCCACCACGGTCAGCTCAACAGAAAGCCAACTCATAATTCCGACGATGGTGAACTTGTCTGTACCGTCCTCTGACAGCTGCTTTCCCCCTACCGCTGTCGCGTTTCGATCTCCTTTTTTATAAACAGGCACTACAATAGCTTCTCTCCAGGAATCAATGACCTTACTCCTCACTGCTGCCCTCAGTACATTAGTGACCAAGGGTGTCCAAAACACATTGTGTTTGAATAAACCAATAGTAACCTGATCAGGGCCTGGCACATTCCCGTGACCAGCGCTTACAATAGCTTTAGTAACGGATGTGAGGTCTATGAGATTTGTCACCAAATTCTCAGTAATGGGACGGGGTTTGGCTCTATTTTCCGTAGACTCCCCCCCAATGTATGGATTGAATATGAGGGAGAAGTGGTCAATCAGTCTTGTTCTGAGATGTTACACTCAATGCTGCTGATTGGGCTGTCTGAGAAAAAGGGGAGATTGACTTTGTATCAAGTGAGCAGCTTTATTCAAATCCTCCAATGGTTTCATTTGTAACTATTGTTTCCTTTTCTGAATGGCTCACTAATAAATATTTCTTGCTTCCTTAATGCCAGCAGTGCTATGCTGTATTTTATTGGTGGCCAGTCTCACAGCTTTAAGTGCTGTAGTACATTCAGGGCTAAACCCTGGCTGTAAGGCTCACTCTTTTCAAGGGTTTGTTTGACAGAAGGCCATGGTAAATAACTCCACAAATCCCCACAAAACTGTCTAAAAATTAGAGAAAGGCAGCTTGAAATGTCATAGGAAGCCATGGTAACCATTTCAACAACAAACATGTGGGTTAATATAGCCCCAGTTTAATTGCACCCCTTATCTGGCAAGTAACTAACCAGGGGCACAGTCCTACCAGATACTCATTGATGAAGAGGAGTAGAAAACCTTAGGATAATGGGTTTGTGATCACTATAGGGTTTTGGGCCCACCTCATGATATGCAGAATCCAGTGCCAAGTCCTTCGACAAGAGGATAAATTCTATTGTGCTGCCCTTACCCCTTCCTGTAAAGGTGGTAACATTCACTGGACTATTTACCTGGACATCTGATGGAAATGTTAGATTATGTGATAGAACCAGCTGGTTTGGAGCCTCACCATAGGTTGAACGTATGATGTGACCGGGGTCATCCCCTTGAGTATTGCAAAACCCGCATATGCGGTTCCCACTATACATACATTTTGTGATGTTAAAATCGCCCACCCATACTATTGAGATGTGATGTTTTTGCGTGTATACAAAGTCTGAAACTAATTTTCTCATGTCTTGAATAATACCTACTAGGTGGGTGGAGAAAAAAAATTAAAGTAAAAATGTATTAAAATATATTAAACACCTAAGGCAGTTGGAGATTTAAAGTTTGCTAACAGAGCAGTAAGATTTGAACACATTTATGTATATGAAGCCCAGGTGAATGTCTCCTGACAACGCAGCATGTCAAATTCTGCAACGAAAGTCAGACAGTCCTCGTCATTTAGTTTCAGGCCAATTCCGGCAATGTTCCAGATAAGAACTGCATACCGTGGCAATCTGAAGTGGTGTTTGAAACCTGGGTGTTTGCCCCGGAATCTGATATGGCCGCAACACCACCATTTTTCCCTGTGTGTAGTCAGTCATTGTCCTCCAGACTAGAGAGGACCAGAAACCTGTTATTTAAAGGTAAATGAGAAATTGATTAAAGCCTATTTCCAATTTGGTTGAATCCATAAGGCAAGATGTTATTCAGGATGGCTGGAGCTAGGTGCTTGTAAAAGAAACCCAATGGCAATATCCTTGTCGAACTTGATTTTGTTAGGCCAGCCTTTGCTTGTTCCAAAATGTCCCCAGCAACATTTAGGTTTTCGAAAGTTAATGATTACAGTATCCCTTGGGTAGCTCCTATTCAGAGATCCAATTTGGTGCATATTAGTCAACACAATGAGATAAGGGCAGGTAGTTGGGGGAAGGCCAATCACCGGTAAAGAGGCCAGGTTTAAGGAACTTCTACCTGGCTGACTTCTGGACTGTGTTGGAGCAGCTGAAGGCCCGCTCTTTTGGGATATCAAATTAAAGGCTGCTCCGGGGATTGTAATCAAATTGTAGGTATTGACACTGCCGCTATCTCCACTGACCGCATTACAGATCACAGCTTGCATGGCAGAAAGCGAAGTTGCGATCGCACTTGCAAACGTTTGCAAAGGGGGAAGGTCAGCTGTTCTGTGTAGCTGGGTCTTCCTTGTATTTGCATTGCAACTTTCTGTTTGTTTCATTGGTATATCTATGCTGGCCTCGAGGACAGTAAGCAGATCATAAATGTTGTGTGATTTGTCATCTAAAAGGTCACTGATGTGCCTACTTATGGTGTCCCAAGGATAGACAACAGGAGATAATATTGATGCTAAATTGCTCTGTGTGAGTTCATCCAGTGCTTGTATAGGATTAGTTGATTTCTGTTTGGTCCCACGTCCGGTGAAGTGCATCTGCACTCATTTGCATACTGATGGGTCTTCCTGGGCAAAAGGGAGTGGAGGAGCTCACACACACCTGAATAGGTAGTGGCCTGGCCTCACACAAAACATTCATTTACCCACCCCCACAGATAATCTGGAAGATAGAGCTGGGCTGAAAGAGACTTGTGCATGACACAGGTGCTGCTTTGTAATCACCTTCTCTTCGGGGATACCTTTGGGTATAAGTATTGGGTCAATGACCCCCTCTCACTAGTTCACTTCGGGGTCCTAAAGAGACTCTGCCAAGAAGAGAAACTGTGCTACAGGGGGGTCCGCCACTTTGCTTACTGCTTTGCTAAGTTACCCTGCTGCATGCTAATTGCTGGGCCACAGGAGGGACTGCTACTTTGCTACCTGCTCTGTTGTGTTGGTCTGCTGCCTGCTGCCTCTGACCGGGGCTGTTAGAAGGACTGGACCTGTTCTCTAAAAATGTTGCTGCATATGTAACTCCAAAGGATTTTTGGCTTGCCCCCTGGAAATCTCAGGACCATCAAAGATTTCATTGGCACAAACAACCGCTGGTAGGCTCTGCTAATCTGGAGTCTGACTCTGCCTGAATTACCCTCAACCTATAGTGGGCCTTCACAGAGTGTCGGCAGCTGCTTTTTGACATCCACACGCATTTGCGCGGTGCACCGATTAAGAACCACCATGTCTGCCTTATTGAGTGCAGACCATTGTATTTGTTGACTTTGCCGAAGCCGCAGCGCCCGAACGCTGTGCAGCGCAACCCAACCCAGCGCACTCTGCACGTATCTAGGAAAGACGGACGTCTGCTCTCCGTGATTCCAATCATCGCATCTAGACACGAGGTCCTGATCCTGAGGCCTATGGCACTGCTGCAATCTCCTAAGGATAGTACTGTTTAATCCTGGACTTATGTGGTCCCTGCTGCCCACCAGTGCTCGAGCGGGTGACCCCGAACGGAGCAAGTAGATCAATCTCCAGCAAACTTGATAGTGCATTTTAACTGTAATAATTTTGGAAGCATTGCTTTTCCCTGACCTGGTGAGAAAGTCAGTTCCCAATCCATGGCGTGGATCGCTGTGATTTCCTCAACTTTACCATAAAGAGCCTACTAAAAACATGAGGGCTCTTTCAGCATTGTACATTCTTGGGTATTTGCAACTTGAGATGCTTTAATTGGATTCTTATTACTTTTATATTGCTTTGAAGAGTGAAAGAGATACTATTTTCATACCTCATTGTGGAGTATTTTTTGTGGTGTTTTCACTGTGTTACTGTATCCATGTATGCATAACTGCTTTACACATTGCTTCTTATGTAAGCCTGACTGCTCTGTGCCAAGCTGCCAGATGGTGAGCACGGGCTGATTTAAGTGTGTGACTGACTTACCCTGACTAGAACTGTGGTCCCTACTTGGACAGGGTGCATTCCTCTGCCAACTAGAGACCCAATTTCTAACATTGGTGATCAACAGTGAGGATTGGACTTGTGTTATGCAATACCTGACAGTCATTTGGTGTACACTACTATCCACATAAAGATCAGAACCAAATTCATTTTTTCTGATTAGCCATTTTTGTGATTCCTCTAACAAATCATTTCTCAGTCTGGAGAGCCAGCAGCTACATCTGCTGTGAAGGAGTCTGAGCTGGAAGCTTTAGAAATCTACACGGTGAACCTACTCAAAAATTTTGCTAACAATTTAAATGTTCATGACCAAAAAGGAAGATCTTCATAAGGTGCTGAGAGCCTGGATAGAAGCGAGAGATGTAGCAGCTATGACCCAGGGGAGGGGGATAAGTTGTTCTCTGAGGAGGAAAATCTGAGACTACCTGTGGGGCGAGTGGTCAGCCGGCAAGGAGAGCTGCCTCCCCCCAGAGCAGGCAGCAGTGTATCCTCCAAGTGTCTGCCTCCAGAGAAGCTGGAGGACAGGAGGGAAGAAAGTGAGCTCAAATTGTATCTAATAATAAAAAGTAGAGATTTGTGATCTGTCTAAAGAGTAAATCTTCGGCCCCAAACATGGAGTCTAAATTTTTCTGTAGCCCAAAAGTATGCTGGATGCTCCTTCCAAGAGAGGCCCCTGCAGGAAATAGCAGTGGGGTGGGGTGGGGTGGGGGGGGGTGATTTGACAGACGACAACAAGGGAAAATAAAATAAAAAAATGAAATCACTTTCCTTTCGCTCGCCGCACCAAGCGTAATGTAAGTGGTTTTCTTTCCTGTTTTTTTTTATTTTCCCTCATTGTCGTCTGTTGACTCGCCCCAACCCACCCCATTGCTCTTCCCTGCACAGGCTGCTCCTCTCTCCTTCCTAGCAACTAAGTAGTGCATTTCAGGTTCCTTTAGAACTCCCGAAACATAACATATACTAGGCTCTTTTAAATTTTTTTGTGAGAACTTTGTCCATATTTACTTATATCAACTCGGATTACATATGGAAGGGATTTTCATTTTCACACATTCAAACACATCCTGACAATTATCATCCCGATTGAAAGAAACAGATTTTTTAAAACATATTAGATATGCCCTTCATTTTTGTTGCACAGCCAGGAATAAACTTTAAGTAAAATTCACAAATTCTCACAAACGAGTGTAACTCATCTTTATTCTTTGGAACGAGCCAATCTATTATTGCTCTTACTCATAATACCTTCACCGGAAATAAGATGACCTAAAAGTTTAAAATTCAATACTTTTCTTATAAAATTCTTATTTCTGTTGCTTTACAACAATTCCTCTTTCTGAAATAACTTGGGAACATTGTGCAAGACCCTGTCATATTCTTGGAGATTCTTGGACTAAATTGGAGTATCATCTGGGAATACTGCAATGCCTTTTACACCACCCAAAAGGTCTCTGAACCACAGAGACCGGTGATGCTTGGCCAAAAGGCATACACAAATACTGAAATGTCCCTATAGTAGAACTAAAAGGAGTAAAGTACCTGGAATTTTTTTCCAACTCTATTTGATGAAAAGCAGATGCTAAATCAATCGTCAAAAACCATTCAGCACCACTAATTATTTAAAAAAATTCATTACTTTTGGTGAGAAGTTGTGAGTCCACCCAAATTTCCTTGTTAAGACTACTCAAGTCTACATAAATCCTCATGTCACCATTTTGTTTGTGCGCCACAACCAAAGGAGATAGTCGTAACAATTCCGTAACAATGCCGTAACAATGCTTCCACTGGCCTAATTGTACACATCTCTTGCAATATGTTCAACTGCATTTACAGAAAGGCACTGCTCGATTGTTGTGCATAACTTGTAAGACGCCATCTTTAATCTTACTTTTCTATTTAAATGCTGGAATTTTGCTTAGGTTGTTTGAACACACTTGGAAAATCCTGAGCAAGTTTGTCTATCTGTAGCTGCTTCGTCATTGACAACTATAACCTGATCCTTAGTGCCAGGCCTCAATACCCAATAACCTTTGGTGAAACCACACAAGAATAATAAAACCCTTAATAGCCACTTATAGATTACATTGAACTCTAGTACATCTTCCACCTTCTACATAATTTGTTTTCTCCCTCCATACAAGACAGGAGCCTTCTCAGGAGAAAACAGTTTCCTTTCACCCCACATCTCATGAAAAAATGCTGATGTAAGCATCAAAATCCTGGCACCAGAATCTACTGAAAAATGCAGAGTTTTTCAGTCACCCTGGGCACCGACTGCAGAGTGAGCACAAGTCGCAGCAGCAGATACTGACAGGTTTTAAATAAAAGCCCGCCGGTCACTCGAGGCAACCCGAAAAACGGAAAAACAGTTACTGGTACAAATAACCAGTAACAATCACAGAAGAAGGGTAAGTCATTGGCCTACCTCTTTTAGGCCGCAAATTTAGTAACCTAATTCCACTAAAGGTCCTGAAGAAAGCCCCCCGACCTGGCTGGGCAATTATGGGGCTGAAACATATCGACCACCCACATGAACAAACCAGTGCGTTAGATTAGTAGCTTATCTCCATACGCACCACCTTGATTTTATTTTTTCCACTTCTCCAATTAATTAAAGTGTTTTCTAATTTGGAGTTGTAGGCAATTTTAACTCACTTCACTTGAGCACTTTTTTCATCACTGATTACTACTGTATTACCAGTGGTTCTACCTCCAGGTGGAGGACAGCATACCCCAAAAAAAACTATGATGATGTTGTCACGTCAGAAATAGGAGGATAATCAAGATATACCGCCCGACCACCTGTGTACGTGAACGAGGGTTTTTTAAGAGGTCCACCATACCCGACCCTGGTTGCACAGGTACAAGTGATCCATTCTCTTTTGATATCTGAGTTTTTCAATCAACCACAATATCTACAAATGGGTCAATACACTCCAAAGGATTCCCCTTATTAACACCCTTCTCTGAAACTACCACAGCCCTCTCTTAGAATTCCTTAATCAAATTCTCACTGGGAAAGCTTTGGATTACTGTGTGAATCCGGTCAATTATATTGATCAGAATGACTAACAAGAATTTAAAATGTGATCCTGTTTCTGTTTTTCCACAGGCCACTACAAGGACAACATTTCAGGTTTACTGTACATATGTGACAGCCATGAACAGAGCAGCACAAAATTCTATCTTTTTAACAACTCCACTGCATAAGTTGAATGTATATTATGAATACTTATTTGATGGGCTTTGTGCCGAATGACTCCTGTGCGGTGGAGTAGTAAGTAAGTTTGATATTAATTTAAAATGGGGACGCGCTTCAGAGTTTCAGAGCTTTGTGGGCATAGTTCTTGCTACACCTACCTGCCATGAGGGGAACGGCCATCGCAGCGGGACACTGCTGATTCCTACTCGGCCCACGACCTTTGCCGCCGTGAGGGGAACGGCCAACGTGAAACCACATCCCCCAGCATTCCCTGCTTTCGACGCTTGCTGGTGACGGCGCCTGGTAGCGCCGGAACACTACTTAGGCCGCCAGGTGCCCCCGCAGCGCGGGACGCGCTTCAGAGTTTCAGAGCTTTGTGGGCATAGTTCTTGCTACACCTACCTGCCGTGAGGGGAACGGTCATCGCAGCGGGACACTGCTGATTCCTACTCGGCCCACGACCTTTGCCGCCATGAGGGGAACGGCCAACGTGAAACCACATCCCCCAGCATTCCCTGCTTTCGGCGCTTGCTGGTGACGGCGCCTGGTAGCGCCGGAACACTACTTAGGCCGCCAGGTGCCCCCGCAGCGCAGGATGCGCGTGGGCGGCGCCGGGCAAAGCCCGGGCAAAGGGCGGGCCGTCTGTGGCCTTCAGGGGCCGAAAGAGGCCGGGCTGGGCCACCCTATTGACAGCCCCCCATTTACTCCAGCCATTGCTGCAAGGTACTGGACAAACGGAAATATTAATATCATTGGATTGATAATTGTATATTGATCCTGTAATCATAAGTGTTTGGTTGTAGGTCTGACATATCCATTAACCTATTCCCCCAAGCGCCCAGCGCTCCTTGCGCCTGTAGGGAGGCTATACCATAATTAGCCTGAGTATCCTACCCTGCTTCCTAAAATGAAAGGAAATGGCAAAATGAGTAAAAATCCTAAGGCTACTACATCTCACCCTATGACTAGGTGCCAGACAGCAATGACACAACCCCTCCCAAGTCTTACAGCCATCGATAAAATGCTCCAGCAAACTATTGGTGTGGTGGCCACAGCTATAGAAAATACGGAGAGGCGACTATCAATTACTCCTGCTAATCCACCCCCCCACATTGTGGAGGATATTTCAATTGCTATTACTAATCCCCCTGATTTTGATTCTTCTCTTTTGTGTTCATTTGCCGAGTTGCCCTGTGCCCAGCCAGTTTTAAATGAAACTAACGCTCTAGAGACTGTTAAAACTCCACCACATCTTGTAGCAAACAAGGTGCCTGTAACCTACCGTGCTAGTAAGAAATCTAGGATTGGGAAAAGAAAAGTAACTAAAAAAAAAACTATGCCCCAAATCGCTCCTATACCTGATGATGATGGTCCCCCCTCTTCTCTGTCCTCCACAGGGGCACCTCTTTGGGCTACCCACCTGTTACTAGATTTTCAGGCACACATGGAACAGGTATTTGGCTCACATTTTAAATCTTTGTTATCTCGGTTGGACAGACTAGTATCTGCCATTAATAATGCAGGACTAGGGAGAGTCCAATTGACTAGCCCAACAGGGAACCCCAGTACTAGTTCTACCCCGAATTATGAAATCCCCCCCTGCTAGCAAAAATATCCCATCTGCTCCCCCACAACAAACTGCCAAGATTAACACAGACTTAACAACGTCTCTCCCAAGGGATATAGGCACTGGTAATTCTATACCACAGAGAGGGGTTACGGGTGAGGGGGTAAAATGTTTGGACAAGCAACCACAAGGGAGCAGAAACACTGATAGGGAGGGGCCTCAAATAGCTCTGCCCTGCATAGATCTCCCACCAGAGTCTTTACCCTATGTCGTGGTGCTTGCTGGTGTTCCTCCCCTAAACCAAGGGAAAAAGGAAGACTATTCCGAACTGAAAAATAAATGTGTACACTGGCTTAATTCCAATAGGCCCCTTCCCACCAACATCTCTGGTGAAATATTGGGTGTAAGAAGGGTAGATTGGATTGGGACCGTACCTAAATCCATTGCAGGAAATTGTGTCATTATCAACTTTAGGCACACACTTGCAGTAGATTATATCTGCAGCAGGGCACCAACTAGGTCTAACACCCAAATTATTCCATTACATCTGTCTTATTTCTACCCGGTATCCCGAACCAGAACAGGGCTGAATAGAGATGCTTGGTGTGCGGGGGGCAAGAATACCCTACCGGCCAGAGCACAACAGGGACAGTCAACCTGGGAGGATTGGCAGCAAACTACCCCCCTACTCTCACTATTTCCCCAAAAGAATAGGTTCAGTATGTTAGAAGAGGTAGACTGACTACATGCGAGACAGGGTTCGGTATCGCATATTGATAACATTTTGAGCACTCAAATAGTGATAGTGCCGGGCAATGATGGGAGTAATATCTCCGATTCTATATTAACATCACTCTCTTTGAGTACGGTGGAGGGAGGGATTTCTGTGAGAAAAACCACCGAACACCTGGGGGCCTTTTTTCCATCAGATATGCTGCGAAGTGATGAAGCTAGGGTAAAGATATCAGAATCAGATATGCGAACTCGAGGAATCAGTTCAAATCACAATGAGGGTGATCCATGGGCTAGTAATAGGGTGGAAGATGGGAAAATAAAGATTTTGTCCTGGAACGTGGCTAGGATTAAGAATAAGTTACCAATATCTGAGTGGGGCAATTTTATACGCAGGCACGATATTTGCCTGCTACAGGAAACTTGGGCACTTGAGGAGAATGTAGGGACTGGTTTTGCTACCTTTGATATTTTGGCAACTACAAAGGGTAGGGGGAGGCCCTCGGGTGGTTTGACAATATGGGTGGGTATGCATTTGGGCGTACAGGCAGTTCAAATACCAACAAGCTCCCTTGACGTCCAATGTGTACTTTTAACACTCAGAGATATGTCAAAGATAGCCATAATAAACATCTATTCTAGACCAGTCAAGAGTGGCCAGGAATCTGGTACTATTAAAACATTAAAGCATTTTATATTGACACTTGACCCCTCAGTGGCTCTGTTAGTTGGAGGAGATTTTAATTGCCAATTTGAGCCCCTTGAGAGTTTAGACAAGGGAGAGTTAGATGACGAGGATCAGTTTTGGCACGTTCACGATCCTCAAATTCCCTTCATTAGAGCCTGGACTCCTCTGGCTCTTCAACTCAAGTCCTTTTCCCTTGTAATGTCCTGAAGGGCCTGTAACGGGAGGTTGAACCCAGATCGCCCGGGGTCAGCTACGTTCAATAGACCCGGGCAAACCTCCATCATTGACTATATACTGATGGAAACTAGACACTGGGACAAGTTGTTGGAGTTTATGATATATCCCAGACAAGATAGTGACCATAATGCCCTTGTCTTAACTCTTAAACCGGGAAGTTTCGGGCTAATAAATCCTGCCCCTGACCCCACTGGTCCGCTGCTTCCTCTGTCAATATCTAACAATAGGCGGAGGGTTAAGTGGCCCCATTTCCAGAACTCCCCCTCTAAACTTGCTAAAATATACCAGATAGCCATACCATTTCTTTCTGATATGGGGGACGTTAGTATAGGAAATTTGGGTGTGGATTCCCAGGACATTCCAGTCGAAATCCATAAGCAGTTGGTTGTCAAGCTTACGGATGTGTTAAATCCAGTGGGGAAGGCGATGCCAGGTGGATCGGACACATCCTTGGTATGATACCTCCTGTAGAAAAGCAAAAAAAGCCTTGCTCTCCGCAATCAAAGATGAAGATCGAGCTAATATTAAGAAATCCGGTTTAGACTACAAAAAGGCAATCCTCAAGGGAAAGAAGGACTGGGAGGAATATAGATGGGAGGAACTTAGATTAGCTCTCTCTCGAAGGGATTCTAAGGCGTTTTGGACCACTGTGTGTTCTGGTGCGGGAGGTTTGACCCCATATATAAACATAGCATCCCAAGTGTGGGAATCCCATTTTGGAGCACTTTATGCTGACTCGGGTGAAGATTCTGTACTACTTTCTAACCCCGACCAACTTATGGAGGATGGATTGGTGAGTGAGATAGATTTGGCTTCTGGTGAATCTATGACTCATCCTCCGTTTACCGTCCCAGAGCCCCAGCAGGAGTATCGATCGCTGGGGTTTTTCGACGGTGGACGGAGTGAGGATTATCCGGTGGATGGGAGTGGGTCCCGTTTGGGCCAGCCCGAGGCCATCACCCTTAAGGAAGTCAAGTTGGCAATAGTGAGGTTGCTCCCCAATAAAGCTCCTGGATTGGATAAGATGCCCGGAGACTTATTTCGCTCTCAACCCAAAATATGGGCACCGTATCTGGTGGTTTTATTTAATTCAATACTTATGGGGGTAGATCCACCTGATACTTGGCTGGGTGCAGAGATTGTCCGCATTTTTAAGAAAGGTTGTCCACTAATTCCAACAAATTATCGGCCCATCAGCCTTATAGATATTTCCCAGAAACTAATGGGTCGAATCATCTTAGATAGAATACAAGGGTGGATGGAAGAAAATGAAATACTGACCACACTACAGGCTGGCTTTAGGTCAGGTATTTCAACTATAGATCAAATTTTTCGGCTCCAGGTCTTATTTTGGAAAACGGTGAGTGTGGAGGGTGGCAGCCTCTACCTCACTTTTGTTGACCTGCGTGCCGCTTTTGATCTTGTACCAAGGGAAAAGCTGTGGAAAGTCCTAGTTAATTTGGGTATCCCTCCTTATTTACTGAATATCTTAATGAGACTCCATAAAGGTAATTATGCCCAAGTTAGGTGCGGGAGGCATGGTGATTTGTCTGCACGCTTCCCAGTTGGGAAGGGTGTACGCCAAGGGTGTGTTCTGGCCCCGACATTGTTTAGTCTCTATATCAATGGTCTGGTGGAGCACTTAGCTGAGGTAACTGATAGTGATGCCCCTAGGCTGGCTTCTGGCCGAGTGCCCGCTCTGATGTTTGCGGATGACACTTTGTTGTTATCCAAAACATCATCGGGCATTCAGCGTATCTTGAACGGCTTTGCAGCATTCTGCACTGCTCGAGGTTTGGAGATAAACTTGAGCAAAACCAAGTTCATGATTTTTAACCCCCCGAAGCCAAAATCCGACTCTTAACGGGTCTGCACTTGAGAGAGTTAAGACCTTTATCTATCTTGGGATTAGCCTAATGGAGAATTTTGATTGGGACTCCCAAATCCTGAAATCCACACTTAGGCTGTCCCAGATTATGGGGGGGATTAACCAAGTCCAACGAACTTCGGATTTTAAGCCGGCAGCTCCGGCTATAGAGATATACCGATCACAAGCCAGAATGGCCTCATTGTATGGAGCTGAACTTTGGGGCCATAAAAATGTATCTAAACGTGTCAGGGTGGAGCATGGTTTTATGAGAAGTCTCCTGGGTTTGCCGCAAAGTACACCACTCATTCCTTTGCGACTTGACTTGGGGCTGGAACCAGTTGAAGATCTAGCAGCTGTACGGCCCATGCTCTATTGGAAGAGACTTTGGTCAGTGCCTGAATTGGCGGTATACAGAGAGGAATTCCTAGAGGTCTGGGCTCTTATAAAAAATAAGAATATTTTGTGGTTACACCACATTAAGAACCTCAGTATAAAGATTGGTCGGATTGACCTCTGGGAGTCTCCGGAGGTGTGATGTTTAGGGTTACCGAAACAGGTACTTATAAGTCAGCTGAGGGAACAGAAATTACTCGCCCTATATCACTCAAGTACCCTGGGGAGACTCTCTAAAGAGTATCTTCTAGTAAAAGCTGACCCGCAAGCAGAAGTCTTTCTAGACGTAATTTACCCACCGCTTGTGAGGAAGCTTTATGTACAGCTAAGACATGGCACCTTACCACTTAGGGCATTTACCTACAAATGGGCACAATCAGAAAAAAGTGCTTGCCCGGCATGCAACTGCAGCCGAGAAGATGTACGCCATATTATGCTCTTCTGCCCCGCCTATCAATCAATAAGAAAACTCTGGTTGATCCCGCTATGCAGGAATCTTGGGTTTAGGCACTGCACCCAGGCATGTAGGGTTTTAACATATGATACTCATCCCCCTATTGTTTTTGCTGTCTCCCATTTTTTACTGGGTATGTGGTGAAGGAGGAAACGTTTCGAGTAAATACAGCCTCTTTCTTATTATTTACTATCTGATAACTTCACAGTTTAATCTTTTTTAAACTCTGTATCAATTTGTTGTTATTTATTGTTTTAATGATCTGTGCACTTCTGTATGTATTTTACTTGCACTTTTATGGTCTATGACCGAAATAAAGTTATTGATTGATTGATATTAATTTATTGTTAAGAATATTAAAACCCCACTTGCCTTGTCTCATTTAAAAAATGGATGGATACCAAGTGGACCCCTTTTACTTACAGTGACTACCTTTAGATCTAATTGAGCAGTGCACTGACCCTCACATTGACTTGCTATTGTATTGACTTGGCTCTAGCACTTTAGTTGATAGGACTGGATTTACCAGTAAAGCTGTCCTGTTGATATAAAGGTCATATCAATGTCAAATCAGTTCACCCAAAATATGGTTGAGCTTGTAAATTATGTCCAAAGTAGCATGCCCCTGATCATGTGTTATATTTGCTTTGTTTAATACAATGATCTAAATCAACCCTATTATGTTTTTGGTGCACTCCATGGGCCTGTTACAATGTAGAAAGAAGACACTAAGGGGCATATGTAAAAACCCCTATCGCCACCACAACGTCACCTATAGTGACTTTGTGGTGGTGATAGGGGCTGCGCCTTATGTAGAAGGCAGCGTTAGGCCACTTAACGCAGCTTAACACTGTCTTGTACATAAGGCCCCCTTTCACGCAATGTTTACGTGAGAGGGGTGGGCAGTGGGTGTTGTGGTGGGCGTTTCACCGTAACACACAATCATTTTGACGCTGCCCCCTATGTACAAGGGTGGCTTATATAGGAGGCAGAGCCAAAATTAAGACCAGGTGAAAACTGGTCTTAAGATGGTGAAACGAGGAGAAATGCCTCATTACTCCTAGTTTTTGCTTTTTCCATGTGTGCTGCCTTGTGCAGCACACATGGAAAAAGCAAAATGCCATGGTTTGTTTCTGTGTAGGAAGGTGTCCCTTCCTGTACATAAAGAAACATTTGAAAAAAATGCCATTTAGTCACTTTCATGTGTGCTGCATGAAGCAGAACGCATGAAAGTGACAGAATGGCATTTGTAGGATTGTTTATGTGCACATAAACAATCCTCCCCTACACACAGACACCCTTGCACTCTGGTGCAATGGTGCCTGTGTTAACGCGAAGTTGCTAAACCTAGCACTAGGGGGAAATGCAAGGCTGCACTGCATTCTTGTAAATATGGTGCAGCTTTGCGTTTCAGAAGTGGAGGAGAGAGGCGTTAAGCTCTCTTCTCCACTTCCTAGTATACATCCCCCTAAGTTCTTCATTTCAAGTTGGGCGCAATGTGAAAAATCGTTACTTGAACCAGTGTTTCTCTTTGAGACCATTTTAGGTTTAGTGCAAATAGCCCTCACTCCAGATTTGGTATCTCCCACTGGGTTCTAACTTGAGGAAATTGAGCAGGCAAAAGAGTATAGTAAGTACAGTACCAGAGCAAAAAATGCCGGCCAAAACATTCCAGTTGCCATTGGTTTTCACAAAACATAAGAAGGAGTGAAAAAACAGACCAGATACAATGCTTAAATTGAATTTTCACTGTATGTAGTATGTATTTGCGCCCATTATAATCGGCACTCACTTGGGGCTGGATTTGTGCCAGGGCTGCATAATAAATAGTGGAATTTGCTTTCCAGTGCAAAAGTTTATTTGTTGTTGAAAATTGCCCTAAACTAGTGGAAAGTGATGCTTTGACTGCTTTGAGTTGCTGTGCATCAACCCATTGTTTTGAACTCACAACCCTACTTACTAACATTTGTAGATGGGGCTATGTGTCAAAGCATAATGGGCCCAATTCACTGGCCTCCTCATTCATGGTGGGATATGCGCACTACACTTTCTCATTACTGAGAACCCCTAGGACTGTGTAGCCTCCAACAAAAGTGTGAAAGCTCCTTGTGAATTGTCCCCAATGCCCATTTGAGGTTGGCATTAAAAAGGAGAAATGTTTTTATTTCTCAGAGCATTTCTGACTTTGCACATGTGCTTCACTGTACAGCACACATTCAAAGTGGTAAAAGATGTAAAGTTTGTCTAAGCATAGTATTTTGTGTCAAAAAGGCATCCTCAAAGGCAAAACCTACAGTAGACATCACACGGTTGCCTTTATACTATGTTGCAAAGGTTTGCGCGTGCTGCTAGACAGTAGCTATGGCGCTATCCTGCTCACTTCCTTTCACACAATACAGTGCAGCAACTTTGGATGGCGTGCTGCGTTGCGTGGTGTTAGACTTGGCATATTTGTGGTGTTTTTCCCGTCTTTTTTGCTTCAAACCTCCTGTTTTTGACTGTGTGCTGCATTTTGTTTTGCTGTTTTTAGGATTCAGAGCAACTTACCACAGCTGACCAGTGTCTGTGTGCAGTCTAGTACTGCCATGTCGACTTGGCAAGTACACCCACTTGCCAGGCCCTAACCTTCCCTTTTCTTACATGTGATTCACCCCTAAGGTAGGCCCAAGGTAACCCTGCGTGCAGGGTGCAGTGTATGTGAAAGGTAGGACATGTCCTGATGTCTGTTGCATTCCCTGATAGTGATTTCGTTTTCACTATTGAAAGACTGCTGTCCCATAGGATAGAATGGGAAGTTTATTTATAACAACTTATAAGTATAACTGCCCATGGGAACAGGAGAGGAAAGTGGAGTTTGGTATGCCTGAACTCAGAATATAAAGATGCATATTTTAGTAAGGATTATTTTTTATATTCTGAGTTTGAAAATACCACTTTTAGAAAGTCGGTATTTTCTTGTTTAGCCATCTAGTGTACCTCTGCATGGTTTGTGTATTGACTGTCTGGCTTTAAAGTGACATGGGCTGGGGATGTGCCTTCTGTTCAGACAGCCACATGGGGGGAGAGGTGTGTCCTGCCTTTCCAGGGTGAGTCAGGGCTGGGCTGAATAGACCTGGGCTGCATTTAGAACAGGGGGAAGAGATTTCCTTTATACCTGAATGGGCCTGGTCTGCCCCGGACACTGCTGTCTCCACATCTTGCCAGAAAGCTGGGCCAAGGAGGACAGAACTGGTTTTTGCTGAGCACAGACACTCTTTGTCACAAGAAAACAAAGGAATTTTGACTATAAAAGTGGGGCCAAGACCCCAGACTTTTAGATTACTTCTGGAATTGAAGAGGAACCACTGCCAAGGAGAAGAGCTGGGAAATACTGAAGGAGAAGTACTGCCCCTTTGCTGTGTGCTGTCTGTGGTTGGCCTGCAGTAACTGCTGTCTCCTAAGGAGAGGAATTGCGTGTGCATCCTGCTTGAAAAGTATCTCCAAGGGCTTGATGTAAAGCTTGCCCCCTGTTCAAGAAGTCTCTGGAACATCAAAGACTTCACCATCCCTCTGGGCACCGTCTCTGGAACCATGGGTTTCAGTCGCCACAGAGGAGAAGAGTGGCCACACTTCGCATCACAACCCTGGTCTCACCGATGCCGCTGGATGACCATCTCCGAGCTGCTGCTTGCACCGCGTCCTGTGGGCACCGCACTCCGCACCGCCTCGCTTCACTCTGCCGCCCAGACCTCACCTTCACCATCACTGCCCACGCATACTTCAACAGGCTCCTTTGCCTGCGCCGTGACCTGCCAGCAGCACATCGAGCACCGCCTCACTCCGCATTGCAGCCCTGGTTTCACCAATGCCGTTGTACGACTGTCACCGAGCCGCTGCCAGCACTGCGCCATGAGGGCACTGCACACTGCACCGCTTCACTTCACAGCCCAACCGCAAAGGTTACTCGACCCACTCGTACCAACGGGATCGGCTGCAACGAAAAAGGTACTGTCTATGAGTCTGGCGACTCTACAGCTGACCTGTATCGACGTGGTCGGCTGGAACTGTTCGACTCTGTTTCTTTGGGATATTTCTGCAATCTCAAGGTTATCTTGCAAAAAACTTATTTTTCAGTATTGTATGTTGGATGTTTGTCTTTTTTGAGTCTTGTTTGGTTTAGATAAAGATTTGCCATTTTTCTAAACTGGTGTGGCGCCCATTTGTAGTGTTTTCACTGTTACTGTATGCATGCACAAATGCTTCACACACTGCCTCTGAGATAAGCCTGTCTCATCGTGCCAAGCTACCAAGGGGGTGAGCAGGGGTTATTTTAGAAGTGTATTCTCCTTACCCTGACTAGGATGTAGGGTCCCTACTTGGACAAAGGTGCAAACCATTGGCAACTAGAGACCCCCATTTCTATCTATTTGCATATGTGATTTACTAGTAAGTCCCTAGTAAAGTGCACCAGGTGTGCCAGGGCTTGTAAATCAAATGCTACTAGTGGGCCTGCAGCTCTGATTGTGTCACCCACATAAGTACCCTTGCTAACATGATTCAAACTTGCCACTGCAGCGTCTGTGAGTGCAGTTTTAAACCGTCATGTCGACCTGGCAAATGCACCCATTTGAAAGGGCCTAACCTTCCCTTTTATTACATGTAAGGCACCCCTAAAGTAGACCCAAGGTAGCACCATGGGCAGGGTGCAGTCTATGTGGAAGGTAGGACATGTACTGGTGTCTTTGACTTGTCCCGATAGTGAAAAACTGCTAATTTTGTTTCTCATTATTGCAAGGGCAATCCCTCCCATAGGTTATCTTTGGAGCTGCCTTGTAACATCTTACAGGTGTAACTTCAAATTGAGACAAGATAGAGATTTGGAGTTTTGGTTCCTTATACTCACAATTAAAAAATACATCTTTCAGTGAAGTTGGTTTTTAAATTGCATGTTTGAAAATGCCACTTTTAGAAAGTGGGCATTTTCTTGCTTAAGTATTCTGTGCCTCTGCCTGCCTGTGGAGTCCACGCATGAGGGAGGGTAACAGTTGGGCTGTTTGTGCATTCACTATGGACAGTCACACAAAAGAAGCTGAGGTGTGCCCTGCATATCCTGATGGCCCATCACCAGGCTGATGTAGTGCAGAGGCACTACCATATATGGGGACCACCTGATGACCTGTGACTACCATTGTTTTAATTGACTTTTGGTGTTTTACTTTATCCTAGCTTAAATGTACAACATCAGTTTTCCTGCATGTGCACTTTTCCTTGAAGATTTCTTTTGTGTCTCCTTGCAGCTGCAGAGTGGGAGTGCTTTCACAGAGTAGAACAGCCTTGCCAGGCACAAACATGTGGGATGTCCATTTGATAGCACAAGAGAGAGAGAAAAGTGTGGAATGTATTTCTCGGTCTCGGAGTGTAGTGGTATATGCAGTGGCGCTCAAATGTGCAATATGTTGCACATTGGGAGATGTAGTGTGTGACAATTCCCCTCAACCAGCTGAGAAGTTGCAGACAGAAAAGGTAAAAATTTGTCATCAGACCCAAAACAGAAAAAGGAGGACATGTGCTTTAAAAAAAAACTTTTTGCAAGAAGAGTAATGCTTGTTTTTTTTTTAGATCATACAGCGAAGTGCTGGTGTAACTGATGTCCCTGCCCTGTGTGTGGGTGCCTTTGTCTGAGTGGGACCGTGAGGGTGTGGAAGCCCCTGACCCTGAAGTGGTCACCTGACAGCATAGACTGAAACCATTGCTGACATCCTTTGGCTGAGTCAACCAGATGGGTTTATTTAGCAGAGACTGAATTGAACTGCTCCTGAAAGTGTAAATTATGATTCCAAGCATACTTTTGAATGAAGAAAGATGTTAAAAGATAATATTTTAAATATAGCAGGAGGGCTGTGTACTTTTACACAGAACTGATGAAGGATATTGTTTCATTACATCCAGAGTGTTTACAAGAGAAACTGTTTAGTTTGATGAAAAAGATTTTGAGATTCCTCTCAAAGTATATACGTTTAGCTGCTTCAATAGTAGGAGTTCCAGGAATAGCCATTTTTAACACTAGAAGCATCAATTAGTTAACATATTTGATTATAATTGTGTATCCATTTTGTGTATTCATCACATATTTATTTCTTAGTTATTATCAGATGTACGTGAATAATTATTTATTTATTAGTTATTATCAGATATACATGGATTATTTTAGATGAAGTATTATGTTACATGCCTTTATAATCTCACTGCTTTAACGTGTGCTTCATTTCATACTCATGCTTTCACTTTAAAAGCTGATTTTAGATATGCATGTTATGATAGTCAAAGGTCATGGGATAGAATGAAGTGCCAGAGGCACTCCCATATATTGGAACCACGTGATGACCTTTGACTACCATTGTTTTAATTGACTTTTTGTGTTTTACTTTATCCTAGCTTGTATGTACAATGTACAACATCATTTTTCCTGCATGTGCACTTTTCCTTGAAGATTTCTTTTGTGTCTCCTTATAGCTGCAGAGTCGGAGTGCTTTCACAGAGTAGAACACCTTTGCCAGGAACAGAACGTGTGGGATGTGCATTTGGAAGCATGAGAGAGAGAGATAGGTTTAGAATGTACTTCTCTGTCTAGGAGTGTAGTGTTGTATGCAGTGGAGCTCAAATGTGCATTATGTTGTACATTGGGAGATGAAGTGTGTGATGCTATAGGCAGTGGTGAACAAATGTGCATTGTGTTGTACATTGGGAATTATTATGAAGTTCTTACTATTGGCTTTGACATGCCCTCATGGTATCTTGTATTCTGACTCTGTCTAGCTTGAGCTTTGCGCACACAGGCAGGCCTCCAGATAATTCAAGTTGCTTAGGCTATCTACATTGAAGGTTGTTTTCTGTACTTTTGGAGATTGTTTTCTACTTTCTCAAGCTTCGCCAAGATAAGGGACTAGAGCATGTGGGTACGCAGAAGAATACGTGAGAATTCCTTTGCCTTTGAAATGCTTGCATAGAGAGTAGCCAACTCCAGTAAGTTTCCTTGGCAGAGAGGAGGCCCTCTCGGAAACCTCTAGTGCTTTGAGATTATAAAACTGGGGTTCGTTGACTTGGATGCAGGATTTTGGACCTGAATGGAGGCGGGTGCATCTACTTCAGCATAGGAGTTCCGGGCTTGCTTAGTCTCTTGACCCAGCTGTGACTCCCCCAGTCAGGAGTGGGCTAAGAATGATGCAGAGTTTGCAGCCGGTGATGTGTTCTTTTCTATTATAATGGCATTGTGATGTGCGAGTGTCTGTGTGCACATTCAAGTCTTCAGTGGTTATAATCATCTGATGTAATTAGTGATGATATATCTTTCTGATTACTTGCATTTAGCAGTGCTTATTTCTTGCAGTGGACGTCAAGTATTATTATAGGTTTGTATTTTATTCCATGTATTTTTTTCCAGGAATTTAACAGTTGCATTTACTTACTTATAGGTGTGTTATTATTGCTTGTACACATATACATAGATATATTTCTCTCTATATACATTTGATGTTGTTCATTTGACATCTGTGAAAGGTTTTTGTGAGAGAGTGTTGCACAAACAAAACCATGCTTTATTATGAAAACTGTTTTTTGATGTGCCTCATTTTATGAGAGTGAAATCCCTTTCCAGGTGTTTTTATTGCTTCGGTGTGTGCTTGCCTCAGTGTGGGGGTGCCGTATTTTCTATTATTTGGGAGGAAGAAGCAATACAACTGATGGGTCTTTTTTAAGCTAGACTGGTAGGAGGAGTTGTCACTGACACCTGAATAGGAGTGTGCCTGTTCTCATTCAAAGCTGTCTCCAACCTCGTAGTATGTCTGGAGCTAGGTCAAGGAAAAGCAGTGTCTTGTGCACTACCGAGACCTTTCTTTGAAGTTTACCTACTTCAAAGGCAGAAACTAGTACAAGTAGTGGAGTTAAGACATCATAACTTCAAAAACTTTTGGACAAAAGGAAATTCTGCCAAGAAGAAGAACTGGATGCTGTGGGAGGGACTGACACTCTGATGGTAGATTTGTTGTGCTGGCCTGCTGCTTGCTGCTTCTCTCTTGAGCAGTGCAAGGACCAGACTTTGCTTTCTGTATCCTGCTTCCAACGTTCTCCAAGGGCTTGTGTGTGCTTGATTCCTGTTAAGAAGTCCCAGGGCTATCAAAGACTTAATCTTTAGACCCTGAACTCCTGTGTGTGGAGTTCTGACCTGTCAAGTGATGCCAAATCAAGTTCCTGGACCCTTGGAAGTGGTTTAGCTGCGAAGAAGCACGAAAATACATGTTTCGACTTTCAGCACCCGTACAAGACACAAGAAAATATTTGTCAGGGTTGAGGACCATGGGAAGCTTGGGATAATCACATTAATATTATCTCCATGGTCCTGCATGAATCTATACACGTCGACTTTCCCCGCCTTGCATACCAGGAAAATTGCAGCATTAAATCTACTAAGAATAGGTACTAAAACATAGTAGTGAATCAAATTGACTATAACAGGGTGTACTACATCCTTTGCTTCAGCTTTTGGCATGTACTGCGCATTTTGTGTACATTTTCTGAGAGTTGACCTTCACTTTTTCGAGTCCCATCAAATAGATAAATCAAACGTCATAGGCCCCTGTGGACCACAATGTGGATGCCTGTGATAGCAATTCAGTTAAATCAGGAGACATAACAAGCTTACCCACTTCACTTGGGCAACTTAAGCTCTCACATAATAGCACCTGGTTTTGTTGTTGAGGTATAAAACACTCCTTCCAAGGTACAAAACACAATGCAATTGAACTTACATAAAACATCCCTGCCTAGTAAATTTACTTGGCAGGCTGGGCTAACCAAAAAGGAATGTTTATCACTAATCGATGAAAGAAAGTAATGGAAGACGGTCACACTCTCAAGTATCATGAAACTTAAGTGAATTGTAATCAGGAAAAAACTCTTAGGTGCTTGTACCACCTCCTAATCTCCTGAGGTGTAATTTTCAAGTGGCTCAAGCCGAGGACCAGAACCAGAATAGGTAGCATGCCGGGTGACTGCTCTTATTGAAGACCGCCCTCATTGTTATTCTGGTCCTGTGTGAAACGGTCAACCTCCCCGAATTGGATGGAGCCTGGCAGTTGACACACACTTTTCTTTAAACTTTCCACGAGGAGCAGCTACTCTGCCCCCACTCTACTGACAGGATAGGGACTTCCCATCCTAGTAACTACATTCAAATAGGGGGTCACTCTTGCCCTGAAGAAAGTCCTGGACCTTTACGGCCACTTTGGACTGAAACATGTCGGCACAAGGGGCTTAGGACCATAACACTACAACAAAGACCCACTTTTAAACATTTTAATTACCCAGAGTATTTTTTGTGAAATTTGTAATCTTCAAGTAGCCAAAAAGCGTCCTCCAAGGAAAGAACGTCCTCACATAGCACTCAAGGATAGCAATGTGCTTGCTTAAATAATTTTCATTTATCCAATTTGTTCTTTTAAATAAAGATTTTAATCTTCAATTTATAATCCTCATATGATGAGTCTCATACGTGAGTATCCAAAATAATTACTGAGATATCAATAGAGTTCACATATTCAATGAAGATGCAAAATAACAGGTACCATGAATTCCCCGATGCATTTCGGGTCTAACCCTTTGTCAGGGGGAATTTCCTAAAAGCAATAGGAAAACAATAGGTTGAGCTATGATCCAAGAGCTCAAGAATGCAAAACAGATTGTTATGCACAATATCCAAAGTGACCATATTGAAGTGGAATGCAAGGGACATAGGTGCCCGTCAAAAGTTAAGAAAAATAATAGACGTGTCAAAAAGTACGAACAGTGAATCGTGAACAAGAGTGCAGATCGTAATATCCGTGCTTGCTAGTGTTAAAGGACATGCGTGATAATAGAAACTGGTCTACAGACGTGAAGAATAAGTAAGTGCTGTGATGCCGATTAACGTGTGCGTACTTGTAAAGAAAATCGCCTGGTTGTGAGCATGTCCAATCAAAAGCTCGAATTAAATAGAACGAGTGCTCAAAAATCAGCGTATATACGAAAGTCACCGAAATAGCGTGTGCTACAGAAAAGATTCCCACTAGTGTACAAATAATAAATAGAAACGTGTACCTGTTAGTGCGATTGATGATGTGTAAACAAAACAGCTTCTGCGTGCTAACTCCGCGTGTGCCGACATCGGAAATAAAATAGTGAAAAAGTCCGGAAGTGTACGCGCCCAAGGTGTAGACATGGAAAAAATACTACGTTAACAACAGAGAAAGAAATGTGAAGAAAGCCTGATTCGAAAGTGGACACCATAAAATGTAAACAAAAATGAATGGAACGTATTCCATAGTGACATTAAAAAAGATAGGAGGAAAAGGTTGAAAAAATAGTGGAACGAAATACAATGGTTGTATAAAAATACGAACGGAGAATAGGAACAAAATCCTAAAACAACGATGTGAATAAAACATACAAAGTACAAGTGAATCAAAATGAAAATTAACATGGGTCACAAATATTCAGTACAGAGTACAAAATTATAAATAACAACTAAATTCTAAACGTTCGTTTCACCCCTTGGGGTGCACGGAGTTAAGTTTGTTAATCCAATAGAGTTCACGTTGCAAAAGGAAACTTCTATTGTCTCTTCCTTGTCGTGCGATGACTTGTTCCAATACCATAAACCTAAGTTGACTGATGTTATGGTTAGACTCAAGGAAATGTGCCGCCACTGTAGACTTGGTGTTCTTTGTCCGTATATTACTTTTTTGTTCCGTGAGTCGGGTCTTGATTTTACGCTCTGTTTTACCCATGTATGGTAATCCGCACAGACATTTTAATAAATAAACTATGTTGCTTGAGTCACAAGTAGCCGTGACTCGTAGTTTAATGGGTGTGCCTTTGGTGGGGTGCATGATGATAGTACTCTTGATGATGTTATTACAGCTGCCACAATTATGACAGGGAACAGTGCCTTTGTGATGGAGTTCGTGTTGCGGAGTGCTCTAATTGAGTAGTTGTTGAAAATTATAAGTGCGTTGATAGGCAAAAATAGGGAATTGATGGAAAATGCCTTTGAAGTCCAGTTCAGCTTGTACAAGTGGTCAATATTTGTGAATGATATTCTTGATTTTAGCGCTTTTGGTAGAAAATTTAGATAAAAATGTCATTCTTGAATCTTTAGAATCGTTTTGAATTTTCGGTTTGAGAAGATCAATTCTGTTCTTAGATTTAGCTCGGTTGACTGCTTCTTGTAGGATGGAATTTGGGTATGCTCTTTGTTTGAATTTGTCAATAAGTTTGAAACTATGCTCTTGATGAATTTCTTCTGTCGATGAAATTCGTTTAATTCTTAACAGTTGAGAATATGGCAAATGCTTTTTGAGGGATTTCTGATGAAAACTGGAAAAATGCAAAAAATTAATGCTATCGGTTGTCTTGGTGAATCATTTGGTTGTCTGTATAGTAATATCAACGTCCAGGAAAGAAATATGATTTGTACTGATGTCATGGGTGAATTGTATGCGATCATTGATAGTGTTCAGCTGAGTAATGCCAGAAAGAAGTTTAGATTGATTTCCCTTCCAGATTAAAAAGATGTCATCAATGTATCTGTGGAAAGCCACCAGGTTCTTCAGCCACTGTTCTTGGGATAGGATATGGTCTAGCTCAAATCGGTGCATAAAAAGATTAGCATACGCAGGAGCTTTGCAATTGCCCATTGATGTTCCAGACACTACAGATTTTCTTATCAAACTCAGTAACATTAAGATTCAAGACTACACTCAACTTGTACTGTGTACTATTGACGTTAAGTCACTGTATACCTCAATTCCTCACGATTTAGGATTACAGGCCTTGGAATCTTTTTTGATCAACAGTGATATGGATGATGGTCTCAAAATATTTTTACTCGAATTAATGCATTTTACTTTGTATCACAGCTATTTGTCTTGGAACAATGCTATTACACCCAACTGTCTGAGTAGTCCCTTTCAGTGGGGGCTCACCACGTTTAGATTGTCCAGCTCCCATCACCGTCCTTTGTAGTTCACATTTGGGTAGCAGGGAAAGGGTCTTTAGGCCGTATGCCTGCAGCTCTTCCTGTGGAGGGAGGAGGGAAGGAAACAGAAACTGAGACTGAGTTTCCTTTTGTTATGTTTTTCCTAAATGATCACCTGAAGTAAGGGGGAAGGTTTCACATTCAAAGGTCTCCTTGCCTTCAAAGGACTTTCCATGAGTGCACCTGAAGGGACTAATGAAGGGTTTGTGGTAGCTAGATTAGAGGGTTTCTTTCCCTCAAATGTTCATAACAAGTGCCTGTGCTTCGGTTCATGGCATTCCTAATTATTTCCCCCATTACCACACTGTTTCTAGAGCCTGCATGCACAATACCATGGGTTCACACTTATACTCATTTTGTGTTGTCTGTACTCCTCCCTGTTCTACCTACCCAGCCAATTTCATTGCATATATTCTCCACCGTCTCCTACCTAGACAACATTTGTGCACATCCTTGTTGATAATACATTAATTACAAAACAATATAAGCATGTAAGCAAGCAGCAAACAGAGAGTGAGCACATATATACTTTACCTAAAGTTTTGTTCCAGTTCACCTTCATACCTTTAGGCAATTCACCAGGTCCAGTGCTGCACCCTTCACCCTAGTTTCCTTGGAGAAAATTCTGCCTTTTCTCAGTCACTTTGGATTGGGCAGTCCAGTGCTCCCCTGCTTTTTTTGTTGAGGCAATTCCTAATGCAATGTATTAAAAATTAAATACAACACATCAGGAAGCCCAAAGTCCAACTTGCATTTAAGGCAAATTAGAATATTGGAATCTTGAGCACTCCATTGTAGATAATTGAGTGTTCCGGGCTTCTACTGACTGGTAGAAGCCCGGAGGGCATCATTCCAATGTTGCTTTCATTTCACAGCTGCTGCTGTGAACAAAGGCCCCTCAGAGCCCAAGGGGATTTAAACCCCTTTGGGCTCCGAGAGGCCTTTGTTTTGACTAATTAGAACATTCTGCCCTCTATGGGCGGAATGTTCTAATAGCCTTAGAGCCCTCCTAGCGGGCTCTACCATCCATTAAAGGCTTGCTCCCTTATTAAAGGCCCTTGCCTTTGGCTCGAACCTTTAACGCTGGAGTGGGCCTTTAATGGCTGGTAGAGCCCGCTAGGTCAGGCTCTAAGGCTATAAGAGAAAGCCGATAAAGAAAATAATTAAAAGACATTTGTCATTTCAGCTGACCAGGGCTCTTGCTAAAATGATGTCAGTTGGACCATAATGCTAAAATACATAAAAGTTAGGAGAGTTTATACAGTTTTATCTCAATACAGGTGTATGGAACATAATTATGTGACAAAAACATGTAGTTGTGTCCTTGCCGAGCTCTGAGGAGTGGAGGGCCCTCCGTTGCCCACGCTTTGACCAAATGGAAGTATGAAGCCATTAAATATGGATCCAGGGTGTATTTCTACACTGGCATGAGCTGTTGGACTCTGCCTTTCTGCCCTAGAGGACGGCGACTTAGACCTACGTAGTGGCCTCTCCCTGGCTCTGGGTGGAGAAGGACGAGATGGCTGTATTCCGAATAAACTGCCTCCTAATGTCCTGACTAGTGTTTACCACTTTCGTCAATAGGACTATATAACTGTTACTGCCAGCAAAAAGTTATCTGATGAGCAGGTGACAGGATCGTCTCCTACAGGTACCACAAAATGTCCTTGAGGAAAAGATAGAATTCATGAATACAATACTGAGCACTTTATTCTTCCTAAACCGTGCCTCCAGTTGTCAAGATTGGAAACGAGGTCACGCTTTGCAGAAATGTGCAATTGTACAACTTGGAATAACATGGCTTTTGAGCCTACTAGAGCCATGACATCTTACAAGCATAATTAAGGCTAATGGATACTTCAAAAAAGCATCTTGTCTTAGTTCCGACTATGAAAAGGATGCGCAGCGGAGGACGTTGTTTTGGGTACAACGCTGCAAAATTCTGGAATAACGTGCCACTGTCGATTCGGTCTGAATCAAACTATCTTTTGTTTCGTAAGCTTCTAAAGACTTTCCTGTTCCCTTAAGTCCTCTACCTGCTCAAAGGGTTGCTGTAGCGCTGGGATGCTTGAGGGTAGCCATGCGCTTTATAAATGCCCTTTCAATTCAATTAAATTCAATTCAATTCAAATCAATAAGAAAAAACATTCATATTTGATTTTAAAAATCTATTGCTACACACTTCCTATACATATATAATACACAAATACTGCAATACATAGGAATATATTATTAGGTTTTCATACTATGGATGGAATTGGAATTATTGTCTGTAGCCCCTTTTGATAACATGCTGACAACATAAGATTTCCATATTACCTCATTGTGAAGAATATATGTGGTTCTTGGTTAAGTGTTCAGTGTTTATTTAGGTGTATTAAGTATGCTTGAAGCAACCATCCAATGAAGAGATAAAAAAAGCAATTCTCTTTATCCAGTCCTGCATCTCTAAAAAAGCACTACCAACAGGTATTCCAGAATGTGGCATTAAGGTCTGCTTGTGTTTTGAGATCTGCAGTGACATCATTTATCATATGATATGTTATTATACCTTTCATTTATTTTTGCTATTGAGAAAACAAACAGACCTCATCTTCGTGAATTTGTTTTACAAAATAGCTCACCCTTACATGAGCACAAAATTATGACAAAATGAAATTCAGCACCACTTCAACAGTTATGCAGGTATGCAGAGTAGGCGTTGCAGTGCAAAAACACACGAAAACACCACTTCACAATATTCTCAACGACCAGCCATATCTGCGATCCAAAAACAGGTGATAAGGCGCATTAGCAACAGGGATTTAACACCTGCCTTTTACTGGTGTAGAGCAGGACGACTACCTGCAGTATGAAAGGGATCCCAGCCCAGAGCCACATCTGAAGACCAACACATGGCATGGAGACACTGATAATGCAGCTCGGAGACCCAAGAGGTCCACAACACACACCGCCACCACCCCCATGCCCCCCCGGACCACACCCCTCCCTGGACTACCACGGAGGCAGCGCAGAACAGGACAGCGTACGTTCCGAAAACGGCATGGCCCCTCAGCACACAATAGCAGAATGTGGGGAAAGGTGGGAACCAAGTATGTGTGAAGGTGGCAAGTCACCCATGAATAAGAATGCACACAATGCCAAGTGTGGCGGTGATGTGCTGGACAGACCTCAGTATGCAGAGCACAGACCTGTCCATGTGGACATATACTGCTGGTGTTTGTAGTGTTGTGGACAGTGGATGCAACCATGTTACCTCAGGCTGTGGGGAAGACCTTGGTCATGTAGCTGTGTCGCCCCCCGTAATCATAAGCGGAGTGGGCTGGTCCAGCATATGTCAGTCCAGCGTAGGAGTGTGAATAAATAGGCCGGGGCTCTGGCCGTGGTTCACTTCAACGCGTCTGCCAGGGCGACGCCCCTCACCCTGCCACGAGGCCACAGCCGTGACCGCCGGCCTCCTCAGCCGATCGCTGGCATCTGCGACACAGGCCCCCAGCGAACCCAGCGGCACAGCACCGCAGAATTATGTCTGTGCTGACTACTGCCTTCGACCTACACTGTGGTTAGCAGGGCTCAGAATTCAGATCGAGTCGCGATTGCAGATGACGCAGTCCAGTAGGCAACAGTCATTGCTACCAGTGGGGCCCGCCCGGACCACACATCATCGCAGGCTGCACACACGCTGAGTGCCACAGGTGTCACTAACTCTGTGCACCACAAGCCAACGCCACGTGGCCATATTGAGACAGAATTCAGTATGCAAAAGACATTGCTCCCAGTGTGGCCCGCCCGGCTGACGCATCATCGCTGGCTATGCAGCCCCTGAGCGCTTCAGGTGCCACTAGCTCTGTGCACCAAAAGTCAACGCCATGTGGCTGTGGGCCCCTGCTGACCTCTGCCTCCGGCGAACACTGTGGTCGGCAGGGCTCACACACATCAAATCCATTCCTGACCTTCACGGACGACGCATCATCGCAGCCTGCGCACCCGCTGAGCACCACAGGTGCCACTTACTCTGTGCACCTCAACTCATGGACCCTTTATGATTGAGTTACGTGCTGTGGACTGTGGACGCAGTAATGTCACCTCAGGCAGTGTGGAAGACCTGGGAGGATGATGATGAAGATGAGGCAGGTGTAACACACCCCACTGCAGCTGCACAATCATTGATCATTTCTTCACATGAGCACGCTTAGCTCTGGTGCCCCTATCTCAGTGCACCACAAGTCATGGCCCCTTCTGATTAAATATTTGGTGACCTCTGTACTTTCTCTGGCTACCTCCATGATGCTTCACAGTTGTTTGTGTCATGTTGGTATTATCTGTTCCCGCTTTAATAGTAATCACTGTTCAAGTTGTTGCCAGCACCAACCACTCGCTGAGGGCTGGCTCACACTCACCCCACATCCATCCAGCACAGGCGTCACTGGATATGTGATTCTGGTAATAAAAAGGGGCCGGGAGCACGTGCCCGTAGCCAGTTCCACTATCTATCCAAGTGTGTCCGTGTGGTCATTATGTATGAGTGATGGCCCCAGGCCCTACCACATTACATTACATTGTGCTGTGGACAGCGTACGCAACCATGTCACCTCAGGCAGTGGGTAAGAGCCTGGACATGTAGCTAAGTCGTCCCCCCCTGTAAGTGACAATGTTGCAATGTAGCATGCACCTGGAGGGCGGGCTCGCACGAACGGAGTAATGAAGGAGCACAAGACTGCTGGGGGTCCAGGATCATACATGCCAAGTGTTGTGTGTATCTGTACTGCCGCAGCATGAGCCAAATGCCTAGACGCATTAGCTGTGCCAGTTCAGCCAGGCATGTACTCTACATCTGTGTCCACCCTATCCTTACCATAGGCCTACACTCACATGGCCCACCACCTTCAAGGCCAACATCACAGAGTTGTTGTCAGGTTTGTGGACATGCGCAGACAGGCATGACAATACTGTGCTGTAGTAGTGCAAGTGATGCAATCGCGCAGCGCACATAAGTAAACAGGTTCGGTGGGAGGGAGGAGCAGCTGTGAGGCAACATAACACACAGTGATGCCGCTCATATGCCACATGCAAGACATGTCAAAAACGAATGCCAAAGTCGCACTCATCCCACCCCCAACAAGCCACTTCACATTTCATGAATGCAAGCAGATTACTAACTTACAGTAGGGATGAAAGCTCTTTTGTCTGAACTATCAGGTGGAAGCACATCTGCACCTCCGACCTTGGAATTGCATGTGCCCGGCAACCCCTGACAGATACTATAGCAGCTGATGCTGAATCCCACACTACACACAGCCCGACGTGAGACCATTGTATACACACCCCACACACAGGAGTCCTTGCTCAAAGTTATCTTGCATGGAATGGCCTTCACACTTACTCCCAAAACATCCCAGACGTTCAACCGGTGCACACTAAAACAACTCATTGATCAGAGATGTGGCATTTCATCCACAGAACTGGCGCAGGTCAGAATAGCGCTGCTTCAATAAGAGCCACTAACGCAATAGCCAAACATCCAGGACACATGAACACCCCTGTCATGTGGAACTGTACCGTGCACAAATGCTGCATTTACTGGGGGCACTGCCAATGGAAGTGCTGCGGATCAGTTACCGGCTAAGCTTCCGCCTTGCCAACGTCACCTGCTTTCAGCCGGTGTTGCATTGTTGAGCGTGCATATTCGAGTGGTCCATGGATGTCTGCCTATCCAACAGGATGGTAGCTGAACTGGATTTTGACATGTGTGTGTGCCCCCTGTTGGACCAGGAGTGTCACCGTCATATCCGTTTATGGGATGCCTTGATACTTGGCTTACATGCTGGCAGCTGGACCTGGGAGATTGCACAAATCCTCGTGTGCAGTGACCACATTGAACCGCTCCCCTATTGGGCTGTAGTGCTAATTGGTGTAAAGGGGTGGACGCAGCACATCTGTCCGGACCTGCTAATGGATCGCCTCACCGTCCTGTTTGATGAATTCGACAACGACCTCATGTTAGAAATGTTAGCCTACGAAGCTGCAATCGCTTTCATGGATGAGTAACTACGTACCTGCAGCCACAACAGATTGGAACACATTGCACATGTCCCGACACCTTGTTGCATCTTGGAGATCTGGTCACATATCCCACGATAAAAGTGGACATTGCTGCATCCGCCTGGACTCCGAATTCATGAGCGGACAACAACGCGGCTTAACACACACCTTTGAAAGGTGAGGCACTCCCCAGGAGAGGACAGTGGTGCTTGGCAACATTCCTCATTCTGACATACTGCTACATTGGTCTGCATGTTGTGGCACTTATCTTGCCCGTACTGACACGCATATGCTAAAAATGTCTACGCACCTTCACTTGTATTCAACTGTGATGAGAGTTGATTTGAATGACAATGTGTGTATCAATGCCTATCTGGGTCACAGCCATACATGCGCATTGATAGCATTAACCAGGGAGTACCTTTTTGTGGAATCACTTTCCCTACATTCATCCATACTTTCGTTCTTGATTGATCATGGCCATGACACATCTGTGTGAATTGGAATGTTTTATTCACATTCAGTGGAGTGTTGAAGCTGGACCAGTTTAGGGCCATGCAAACCCCACTTTACATTGTTGGCCTGTGGAGGGCCATCCAGAGTCCTTTCGGGATTGACAACTTCATTCTAGCCACAAAGCCAGATTCATTATCATCATTGTCCTCTGATGTGTCAGGTGCCTCACATGCGGGTGGTGGTGTTTTGTCTGCATCACTGTGTGGCAGCGACACATCAGGGGATGGCGGTGGAAAATCTGCTGCACTGTGTGGCACTGATACTTCAGGGGGAGGAGATGTGGATGTAGTAGTAACACCAGCATCCATTCGTGGCAGGTCTTGTGGTGGCAATGGCATGACGAGGATCTACAGGGCATGGAAGATCACAGCTACATCTCGCTGGTGTGCAGCCGTGGCAAACATTCTTTCCGCCTGCATCCGTTCCAAGCTCTCCATCATTCTCCTTATGTGTCCCAACTCACGGATGATATCGCTGGGGCCACTCTGACTAGACAGTTGTTCTTGGCTCAGAGTCAGGACTCCAGCGATGGCAGCCATGGCTTGTTGTACAGCAAGGAGCGGACAGTGGGTGTCAGTTAGGGACTGTGAGTAGTCCCTGATGGGACTTAGGCACCCACGTATGGCATCTAGTTTGGCTGCCATGAGGTCGAACTCCACCCGCAGCTGGTCAGACATCTCCTCCTGACACCCTAACACACAGCGTTGGAAGGCCATGTGTTGGTCGTGGGGGTCCTGGGAGACAGCCGTGGTGGTGGGTGCTTCCTGTTGTGTGGTCTGTGCAGGGGGTGGGGTCTCATGAATGCAGCTGGGCTGCCCTGCTCCTGGAGGTGGCGTGCCGGAGCTGTCCCTGAACTGTTGGAGGGCTTCGGTGTAAATGTTGGGGAGGTCCTCTTCATCATCAGTGCTGTGTTGTTGGGTCTGCTCTGCAGGAGATGTTGATTATCCCTCTACAATGTGAAGGGGAAATGCAGATTGACATTGTGTTCACATGTATGTTCATGCATTGTACAAGTTTACTGTCAGACTGTATGGCAATGTACATTGTGACTGTTTATGAGGAGAAGCCTATTTGAAGCGGGACACTTGGCATTTCTACGCCATCAAGGATGTGAGGTTGTACTTGTACATTGTCATCTCACAGTTTCCTGCTATGCCAAATGCGAATGGCCATTTTCTACACACAGACGGCAGCAGCTGTGTCCTCTGTTCTGTTGTGAAAGTGCTGCAGTTTGTACCACATTGTTGTGAATGTTAGGGTGCTCTGCATCTTATGTGTGTGCTGCATTGTGGGTGAGTTGCCCCTTCGGCTCTGATTTGGCTGGCCATTATCCCTTTCAGCCGGTGTGTCTTTCACTTCTGTGCGTATTCAGTGCTGAGATGTTGCAGACTTGCATAAATTGGGCTCTTGGTCGGAATTGTGACTCTTGGGCATGGTTTGTCCACACATGTGCTAGACTTACTTGTGCATGTGTGCCATTGTGCCCATCTCCCCCCATCCCCCAGTCCCTGGTCATTACTCACCATGTTGCTGTTGGCTTAGGTCATGTTGTGCAGTGTCCGTCCCCCAACTCCTGCCACCGTCTCCCCAATGATGATCCCAGGCTGGTCCTCCGTGGGGCTTGTGGGGTTCTGGTTGTCCTCTGTACTTGCTCCGGCTTCCTCCATGGTGCTTCGCAGTTGTTTGGGTCTTGTTTATGTTTTTCGTTGCCGCTTTTATAGTGATTTTGACCGCCTGACTTTTGGGACTTGCAGGCTGCCGCTGCTTCTCGCTGGATTTTTTATCGCAGTTGTGCCCATCGCAAGCTTTTTACGTTGGGGGTCTAGATTTTTATCGCCATCCAGGGACTTTTTTCACAGACATTTGACGCGTTGTCGGGGGACTATCGCATGTTACCGCCGTGTTGAGAATACGACGTTGACATGGAGTTATTTTCCCACGATAGACGTCGATATGAAAGATTGCGTTAATCGATTTTGGTGATGATTATCACACGTTCTTGAGAATATCCCCCTAAATGTCCATACATTTGGTTTGGACGTTTGCTGTACTTTTATTTTTTAAATATTTTTAGTTGTTTGTATCATTTTATTCTTGTTCATGCACATAATGGTTATCTACGGGTGATTCATAATCTATAGCACTGAGCATATTGCAGAAACATGGATGTAACTATCTCAAAATAGCTATTGATGGTATTTCAGATGATGTGATCTACATATGGAATCTGTATGAAAAAACAATACAAATATATTTAAAAAAGAAAGTGATGTAATGAATCTCACACATGCTCAAGGTCACGCTCCATCCTAGTCTTCTTTTGTGTTTGCTGGTAGCACCTATTTGTCCTTAAAATGAACGTCCAGTTCATGACACACTTCTAGTATGTTACCGTGTGGCCGCTCTTGATGGCAGCCTCACGGCCAAAAGTGACGTAGACATGGGCGCTGATGGAAGAAAGAAGGAGAATACTTTTAGGTGACCACCTTTTTCAGGAGTTGGAAGGACGCGGACTCAGCAGGCCCCGCAGTACCCCGGCATGGAACTAGAGATAAAAAAAGGAGGGGAGAGAGTAAAAAGAGGGTCGAGGAAGAGAAAAAGAAAGAGAGATCAGAAAAGAGAGAAAAGAACTAGAAGATGAAATGGGAAAGGAGAGGGGACAAAAAAAGAAAGGAAATGAGACAAAGTGGAAACAAAAATGCTGTACCTTAAGAGATAGCTGACGGAAAAGGAGAGATAGAAAAAAGGTCAGAGATTGATGGAAAAAAACAGGAGTGGAGAAAAAGTCAGAAAGAAAATGTAGAGAGAAAACAATTGGAGGAAGACGGTTTGGAAATTCTAGGGGTGGGATGCTCTGTGCCCGTTGGTGGACCCTGCATTAAATGAGATAGAGGTTTTTGTGATTACAGTAAGTCCCTTGCGAGCCATTTAAACGCAAACAAACGCACATTACGTGCATGCATGCACACAGACCTCTCTTTCTTTGTTCATCCCTCTCGTTCTCTTCACCTCTCACACCTCTCTCTCTCTAAATGAGTAAGAGAAGTCTTTAGTAGAGCGTAACACAGGCTGGCAATTTTCCCTTCTAGGAATCAATACCTATTAAGGCTGAAGAGGTAAAATGCATTCCAACTTGTTTTTTTATCTTAAGCTGATCATCACCTTTTACGATTAAAAAAAGAATCAAATGGACACTTTTGATAGATGAAAGGAAACAGTAGTTATAATCATGCTGATTTGTCTTAATACTATCAGTACTTTTTAAGACTTAAGAGGAGGCATGTTTGGTAAACAGGTTGGCCCCAGATCACATTGCCTTTCACAGCAATGAACCTACATTTATTCCCATAAATAGCTGCATATACGCCTGGCGATTATTCACAAAAGGATACCTGTCAAGCGTAAATGTTTTTACAAAATGCATAAGAAGTGCCAGTGGTCTATAATCATTTCAGGGTGCATCAAGCTTAAAAAACAGAAGTAGGCTTGGCTACGATGAATGCCCATGTAGTCATGTCCTTGGTGAACTCTGAGGGCCGGAGCGCACTCGTTGCCCGTGCCAGGACCAGATGGTAGCTTTAAGCCCTTTCATGTAGAGCCAGGGTGTAGGATGTGTTTCTACACCAGCGTGAGCTGTTAGACTGTGCCTTTCTGCCCTAGTGGGCAGTGACTGAGACCTACGTAGTGGCCTCTCCCTGGCTCTGTGTGGAGTGGGACAAGATGGCTGAATTTAGCTCACACCAAAACCAGGATAAACTGTCTGCTGATGTACTGACTAGAGTTTACCACTTACATCAATAGGACTACATAATGAAAGTGACTAGGCAGTCTGAATCCATAGGGCCCTAGGCACCTTATGTGTAAGTTTACTATTTTTAGGTATTGACAAAGGTAAAGTTAGGCATTTACGAGTAGTATCTTTACGGTTCGCACTTGGAGTGGAATCTCAGTTCCGCGTGTGCAGATTCCACTCCTGGTGACGAGAGTAGACTATGGGTGAGGAGTGTACTCTCTGCACCTGGAGTGGAATCTCCACACTCAGGGCAGAGATTCCACCCCTGTGAATACCGAAAGTCGTAAACTTAGACTTTTGGTCTAAGTTTACCTTTGTGAATACCTAAAAGTATACAAAAGTGTAAGTTTACCTTTGTGAATCAGGCCCACAGTGTTTTGGGGATCGATAACTGCATTAAATCTTGCTATAAGGAAATACTTTAAAATTGCTACAGACTACTTACGAGTTAACAAGATCCCATATCGCAGGGTTCTTTAAATGGGTCTTAATTCTCCGGTTGAAAGAAAGTCGTTACTCCATTGGGTCCAAATGAAGAAGGCAAGAGAAGGACCTTCTAGTCGATGACGTCAATAAATGTAGTTCTAGTTATTATTACCTGCAGCAGTTTCATTGTAATGCTTTAATTTAGACTAAGGGAGTTGCGATCCTGATAAGAGCTGCAATGCCTGTCCATGTGGATTCAGTACACAGAGATGAGGAAGGGAGATTGGGTTTTTTTCATGTGTGGCCCTGGTCTCACTTGACAATTTGAAAGTCGGGGTGAATTTAAAATAGCCCTTGAACCTAGTATTGATAGGTCACATTAATTCTCCCAAACACTGAACCTCCCTACCCTACTTGGTCGTGGGCCTAGATGACCTGAAACTTAGATGTGTGGCATACACAAAATAAAGCAAACAGACATGATACATTCTATTTTAGCATCTGCAGATAGCAAGCAAAGATCAACTATATTATTGTCTCTCCGTTGATTATTCTTGTGTCGGCTCCCCAGATTAGTCACTCAGTTCTTGTCAGACCATGTGCCAGTGATAAAATATATGCCTGTTGCCCTTCCGGGGGAGCCAACCTGTAGGACCTGGAACATGAATGAGATAGGCTTTCAAGACCCTGTCCTTAGAGGGAGCATACAAGAGTGGCGGAAAATTAATTCTAGGTGAATGAGACTGACAGAATGTCATGGGTGACTATATGGGATGCTGCCAAAGTGGTAATTGAAGGCAAACTGATCAAATACACCACCACCTTTCTATGTATGGTCAGAACTAGGCGCTTAAAGCTCGAGGCAAAGTTCACTAGACTGGAGCTAGAACTCAAAATAAAAAATGTAATACCTTTGGAAAATGCAAAGTGCCCAGCGAAAGGCCAGGGTGAAATTGTAGGCAGTATTGACTAAAGAAGTGGCTCACAAACTGCTGGAAAACTAAGCAATAATATTCAGAGCATAGGGGTAAAGCTAATAGGCAATTGGCTCATAAGATACATGCACACAGAACGAGAAATGACATACACTCTGCTGTGGACAACAAAGGGAATCTGCATACGACAGACCAGGGAATACTAGAGAACTTGACATAATGTTATATGGCTCTCTGTAGGAGGTAGCAGTGCAAAACACAATAATGCATCCATACCTTGAGAGGGTTTCCTTTCCTGAGATAGACTCTGATATAAAGTAGGAGTTAGAACAGCAGATAATTGTGGAAAAGGTGGTGCAGGCCATTAAATCGCTCCCTTGTAACAAAACCCCGGGCCGGGGTAAGTTCCCCAATTCATTCCACATGGATTTTCCTGTACTTCTGCAAACTTACCGGACTAAAGTTTATAATTCCTTCCTTGACAATCAAGAAGTAATGATATTGATGATGGAATCCCTTCTTCCTCTGATAGTTAAACCGGATAAATACCCAGAGGAGTGTGGGACCTATCACTTAGGTGCATTCCTGAATGCGTTACGAATATCTTTACTAAGATCTTGACCTTTAAGTTGTCATATGGCCACTGGGGTAATGATAGGCATTGCTAAGTTAGCAGGAGCTCTGCTGCCATGATGCTGCTTTTGTGCACGTTGCTACTTGACTTTATTTTGTAAGACTCTGTTTGTGCCTTTCACATGAGAACCGTCTGCTTTCTGCGTTCTGTGACTGTTCCTGGAGTTTAGTCTGAACACGGTGTGCAAGGTCGATAAACAATGCCCCTTGTTATTGTGTTCTGGTCAGTCCCTAGCATCTAGACAAAACATGCTAACACAGCTGCTACTGCTGGAAACCCGTGCTTTAATATTATGGGGATGCATGTTGTTCTAAATCACACTTGGAGAGGGACCTTTCCAGGGAGAAGAGCGATGCAGTTCCTATGATGTAGAAATACCATCTAGGCACTAAGGTATGGGGTCTGCTGACAAAGCCCAGAGATCTTCTTTTATATAATAAAACTTCTTCTAGTCAAGGGGAGGGTGGTTAGGTCTTATAGTACTTCATCCACTGTCTGTATATCGTGACATCCCCCTTTTTAATCCATGGAATTGCAACAATGCTAACTGTATTAGGTTTATGCGTTTTGCTGCAGGCAGGGGCTCGTATACTGCATTATAGAGCACTATAGTTGAAATAAATATTTTGAACTATAATAGTGGCTCTGTCAGTTCTTATTGTGGACAAGTACGAGTGAGTGAGCGAAAGGGTATGTCTTGCTACCGCGATTCCTGAGAGAGTCTGGAGTGTTGTGTTCTGGATTGTCTAATCATGATTATGTACGAGAACGAATGAGACACTATAGGCAGTCGGTTTTGGGATTTTGGGTACTGAGGCGGTAGGAAGGATTAGCCCCTACACACGAGGTCCTGTTTTCCTGCGCATTTTTCTGTACATGTGCAGAATACCTGCAACATGGTGCCGCCAACGTCTGGTCTGGTACTTATCTGCGAGACTCCAGAGTAGTGCTTGTGCTTGTCCACAATCCCCTCACATCTGTTTACGGAGACAGTTGTGACGGTGTAGCCTCCTATATTGTGAAGTTATAGGTTTTTCAAGCTTGAATGCTTAAATGATCTTTTACTTTCTTTTGCCCATTGTTGTGCTGCCGCTTGTAGGTTGTTAATCTCTTGCATTCATTATGGCGGTTGACATAACGGCTCCGAACCACGCTCCAGTCACCGTTTATTTGACTCAATATGGAGACCTCAATGGTGGAGCTGATCTTATTTTTGTTGTTGAAGCGGATGAAGCGCACCGCTTCGAGGTGTATTCTTTGATCCCCTTTCCGGCTGTTGGTGATAAATGATAACTTCTTTCATGAGTTTACTGCCACCGCGCTACCGCGGAATTATCAACCTTCTCTATCTCTTGAAGTCTCAATAACAGCTTGGCAACACACTATTTTGTTTAATTGCGCCCTTCCTCACCCTTTGACAGCTGTCTGTTTAGGCGCCTTATTCAGATTTTAAAGTCTTTATTTCGATAATAAAATCATAAAAGACAACAAAATTTACACAAACAGTTGAGGCCATACATTACAAACGCCACATACTAACCAATTTACACATAATAAAAACTATACATTAAAAATAATCCTTGTCAAACATCCCATTTATGTTTAGACGATCCGTTTATGTATACAGTTTTTTTTTAAAAAACATAAAATCAATAAATAAAACCATCTTAAAATACTGTGCAATATCCAACTTTGGATTGAAGCTTTTAAGGACGAATCGCATGATCAAACATTTCTAGCTATTCATGGGCTCTAATGATCCAAACCCAGCCCAAGAATTTCGCTGTGCTCACCGCAAACAACTCAGAAGTATTGGTCTTTAGTGCCCGAATCGCCTCTGCAGACCTACCACAAGTAAGGCGTTGAAACAGCGGTTTTAACCATTTTTTACGAGGGTCGTGGTACTTGGGACAAGCAAATAAGAGGTGGCCCTCTGACTCCTTGTGGCCAGGACACCATTTACAAAATTCAGTTACACCAGAGCCCCAATTTTTAACAAATGTATTCAGCGGCAAAGAACCCACCCGAAACTGATGGTTGAGTTTCTTATCTAGCGGCCTGGTGATAATGTCCCAGTAGTTCTCACGGGAATGGTCCAGCTTGTTAGCCAGGAACCTGCCTGTTAGACTAGTGGAGCTGGAAGCAGACACTAGGGTTTGTCGGACCGAGGCCCAGTACAATGCTTTGAATTCTTGTTTGGAGGGAAACACATTGGTTCCAGGAGACAACCACAGCTGTTCCAGACCCATTTGCACCAAAATGGTTCTAACCGTACGTAGCCATGGAATTCTCCCGGATCCCTCCAGAGACCTGACTTCAACAAGCTCCTTAGCAAATAAGGCAAGGTCAGGGGAAGACCAAATCCGTCTCCAAAAGGCGACCAGTCTGAACCTCGCCATCTCATTAATTGGATTGCACCCTAAGTCCAAACAAAGGGGTATAGATGGAGTTGATTGAGGAAGCCCCACTAGATTCCGCAAGAACTTACACTGTGCTTTAAACAGACTAGATAGATCCATGTACGCCCAAAGATCCGCTCCATATAAAATAGCAGCGTTAATCTTTGTGTCGTAGATTTTTAGCGCGGGGTGCACTCGTTTAGTAATGGATCTCTTTTGTTCCCTAAGGAGACAGCCAGTTAAGCGGGCCAGTTTAAGCTGCTGTTCGACTACCTGCTCCTTCCATCGCAGACGAAAGTCTAATGTAACCCCTAGGTAGGACATGTGATCTACTTGTTCCAAGTTAGCACCACCCATCATTACCGCGCTCCGAACCGGAGTATTCCTTGTGAATACCATGAACTTAGTTTTGCCCACGTTTACCTTCAAATCATTGATGACACAAAACTCCTCAAAGCGGTTCAATGCCCGCTGTAAACCGCTTCTGGTCTTAGAGAGGAGCAGAGTGTCATCAGCGAAGATGAGCATGGGGAACTTCTTCCCAGCCAGGGAGGGAGCATCTGTTGGGAAGGTATTGAAAAAGTTTGCTACCTGGTCAATAAATAGCAGGAAGAGAGTGGGCGCCAGGACACAACCCTGACGAACCCCGCGTGTTACTGGGAAACTGTCCGTCACTTGTCCTTGACTGCCCCACCGAACCCTAGCAAAATTGTCCTCATGCAATTTAACAATTAAATCCAGAAGTTCCAAGGGTAAACCTAGGTCTCTCAAAACGCACCACAGTTTAGCCCTCGGGACCATGTCAAAAGCAGCCTGCAGATCAATGAAAGCGGCGAAAATTTTTCCCCCGCCTAGCAGCACCACCTTCCAGTATATCAGACAGAATCTAAACACCTGGTCGATGGTGCTGATACCAGCTCTAAAGCCTGCTTGCATGGGAGACAAAATGCACTCTGAAACCATCCATCCCTGAACTCTACCTAAGATCATTCGTGCGATGACCTTTTGCAGGGAATCAATTAGGCTGATCGGGCGATAATTGCCCGGGTTGGACCGATCCCCTTTTTTATGTATTGGGAGGATCTCAGCCCCCTTCCAGCTCATTGGGATTCTAGCTCCTTGGGCAATTGCATTGGCTAACCTAGTAATATACGGTATCCAAAGATCTTGGTTGGATTTAAACAGATCAACGGGGATTAGGTCCATCCCTGGAGCCTTCCCCCGCTCAGTCAGGCCCAATGCTAATTCTGTTTCTTGTTCAGAAAAGAACAGGACCCCACCGTGGTCCAACAGTGTGTGCTTGTAACTTAGCAAAGTGGGGGATACCGAGATCTCAGACCTAAATTGGGTAGCGTAGAAATCCACCCAAGTTCCGGGGGGGACATGATTTGTAGGCTTTTTCAAATCTGGGTCCCTGCCCCACTTGACCAGTTCCCAGAATTTCGTCTGGTTATTGGATGTCGATGCATCCAGAAGATCGGACCAATGCCTATCTTCCCACTCTCTTTTAGCTTCCCACTGGGTTTTTTTATACTGGACCCTGGCTACCTTAACATCACTCATAACCCGTGACTTGACCGCCTTAACCAGTTGACTATAGGCCTCCCTACATTTCCCGTTATACCATTTCTGACGGGAACCTAGCTTTTTTGGCAGGCCTGCCAGGTATGGACTGGATAAAAGAATTTTAAGCTGTTCAAAACAACCTTCGTGGGTCTTGGTAACATGATCGAGGCCAACCCCCTCGGGCACAGTGGCCATAAATTCGTTCACCGTGTGAGTAACCAATTGTGTAATACTTTCATGGAGGGTGGCGTCACCCGCTATCCTAGACCATTTCAACCTTCTTCTGTCATTTGTCAAGGTGAGGTCTCCTGTCCTAAGAGTATCTGGGTTCTTCAATCTATCAGAACCCAGATACCTTAGACTGAGCGACAGGGGGTTGTGATCACTTTCTGGGCGGGATACCACTTCCATGTCGATCATATAATGCCAAAGTTCCAACTTTAGCAAGATATAATCTATACGGCTTTTCCTTAAACCATTATCATAGGTATTACAGGCACATTGATCTGATAAGGAGCGGCCATTAACTGCCCTTAAGCCCCTGTTCAAACATAAGGCCAACCAATTCAAAGCTGCCTCAGTCCCTTTGGCGATTTTATCTATTGACAGGTCAGGAATGTTCCAAACTGCATCCTCTGAGGACCCCCAACTGTCCCCAACTGCCTGGAGCGGCTCAAAGGTACAGTTTAAGTCGCCCGCAAGGACAAAAAGATTATCGCTTCCTGAACTATCAAGATACCTATCAACTACATCAACAATGCCAGGGCAGCGGCCACCGGGTAGGCCTCGTGCGTAGATGTTAATAATGAACAGGTCCCGATGGGCAGCTTTACTCAACTTGATGCCCATAAGGTCTTGATGTTCCAGAAAGATTTCCGTTAAATGGACTCCCAAGGATTGCTTCACCCAGATCAATAGGCCCCCTAAAGCGCGCCCTTTGCTACCTCTGATTGAGGGTTTGGAAAAATTAATGAACCCAACCCTGTGGATTGGGGCCGTAGCCCAAGTTTCCTGGAGTAATATAATATCAAAGGTATCTATAAATTCCAACCACTCCTCTGAGAGTAGCCGGCCCTTGATCCCAGCCACATTCCAGGAGGCTACCTTTAGAATGTCTTGGGGAGATGTTACGTTACTTTTATATGATTGGATCGTTGGCACAGTAGGGGCTGGGATCTCCACTACCTTCTCGGGTTCAGCCCGTAACTCGAATCTTGGGATCATACAAGCACCAACCACCCCCATGATTTCCTCTGATATATCCTCAGTAGTTGCTACAACCGACCCCTCCGTAGGATTTAACAATGAGCCCCCCCCAACAACCTGCCCCATAGAAGATTCCACCCTGCCGGGGCACAGATATTACATTCCTTTGGCTCTCCACAATACTATACTTCTTACTTGATAAATGTAGTCAATCGACAGCCTCAAGATCAGAAAGGGGGCCGTATCGATTGAAAAGGTGAAGATGTTGGGAGTGATAAGGTGTTCTCACGATCGGGCGCCTCCTATCTAATAATCGCTTGGGACGGGGGCCTGGTGTGAGTTTAGAATGTCTATCGGGGTAAAAATAAGCAAGATCCAGTGTTTGTACATCCCCCATTCTTGCAAACCTTGCTTCCCTTCGAATTGACTCTACCACCCAGGGATCCTTAAATGATACCAAAATGCAGTCACCCTCTAAGTCTTTAGTCCCAAAACCCACCCAATCAACTCTCCTCACTAATAGGATTTCGGTTGAAATAGATGGCGGGAGAGGGCGATTTTTATTCAGCCAAAATACTACTTTATTACGTAGGTCCCTGTCTGTCTCTTTAACACCCTCCTTAACGGGTGCTGCCCCAGTTAACACAATGGTATATTGATTAGATTCTGGGGGTAGGTCAGTGCGGGGGTGAACACCCTTAGCAATGTTTCCCCCATTATGAATTGTAGGGTTACGGATAGTAGTTGGCTTTCCTAAAGGGGGCTGGGATGGGGTGCTATGTGCAACTTTTGCCCTGTCATCCACCCTCCCAGTTTGAGCTCGTTGCACTGTTATCATGGAGGAGGTCTTACTAGATTCCTGCACCAGGATGTCTGCACCAACGGTGCTATCTATATCCTTGGAAACCACCTGAGCCATAGATGTTATTTTTGCAGCCCCCATTGTTTTACCAAGGCTCACATTGTCTGTGTTGTTGATTATGTTTGCCTGAAAGGTGGGGGCCCCCACTACCAAGGGGGGGGCAGTTAGCTTATGGAGTAGGCGCATGTTCCTGTTCGCGACAGATTCCAAGGCTTCGATTTTGATGGACATCAACCTTGTTTGCTCCAAGACGGGGCGCAGGAGGGTTTTAAACATGGCCTCCATTTTTACCAGGAGGATTTCATCGCTGTTAAAGCAAGTGGGGCAAGGGTCAGATGAACCGATAGGGGTTAGAGAGGGGCACAATACATTGGGATGTACCAAGGGGGGGTGTGTAGCATTGTGAAACTGTGGAGCAGCTGCATTGGTTTTATTAGGAGCAATTAATTTAGGCAGCTTCTGTACTCTCCCCCCATGTTTGCTTTGGGTATTTTTCCTTTTACAGGTTTTTTTTTTGACGGAGTCAGACACTTCCGGTGGCTTCGACACCGAATTATTAATTGTGTCCCCTCTGTCCAGGCCACTAGCATTTGACCCATTGTACTGGGTAACATCGGAACTCGAATCAAGGTTGTCTGTCGAATGTAGAGAATTCACCCCATCTCCCACAGCATGCATCAGTGCCTCTGTCGTTATTGGATGTACATAATTAGATGGGGCTTGGGCTGCAGGACTAGGAATTGTAGCCAGGGCACCTATGGAGGAACGCTTACCACTGACTAAATCTAGAGAGAGCCTTTTCTCGGTCATTGCTATTTCTTTTTCTAGGATCCCGGTGGCTCTAGTTATGAATGCATCTAGTGGGCCAGAAACTATTCCCTTGGAAGTTTGTAGTTGGACTGTACGGTCTTTACCTGACCTTAGAGGCATGTTAGAATGGAATAGAAACAAGCAATACCTATGTCAAGCCCCAAACTATAATAATAAGTGGATGCCTGCGGTGATAAAGAACACAATAAAATGTGAGAGAAAAGGCCGAAAGGTGTAGACAAACTCAACCTTGACCAAACACAGGCAGGCACTGGCCAAGCCCAGGCTAAACCCGGGGTAGTTACAAGTTCTCAGAATTGACCCTATTACACAGTAGACAATGGACAATGGCTACACTGCCTGGGAAAAGACAAAATAAGCAAACTAGCATAGGGGGGTCGACTGCCGCAGTGCTCAGCAGATGTATAGCAGAAAAGAGCGGGTGAATAACCAGGAATAGTGCCAGAGGATCATGAGAAAACAAAGTCCACAGTACCTTGGGGAGACCAATGATGGACTGGCACAGCTTGGAGGGGTGGCCCTGCCCCGGCCAACTCCGGTCAGTGACGGGCAAGGACGGGCCCGCCCTTGGCCCGGGCTTCGCCCGAGCGCGGCCCGCGCAGCGAGGCAGCTCACCGCCTCAAGTAGTGGCCCGGCGCTGCCTGATGACAGCAGCGGCGGGCGTCGGGCGCTAGGGATGCTGGGGGTGGTAGTTTACCAGGCCGTTCCCCTCACGGCGGCGGTGTGAAACGCTGGCGAAATCGTTGCAGGTAAGAACCTGAAGCTGGCCGTTCCCCTCACGGCGGGCCCGGATGGGTAGCAGAGCGTGACAGTGTCAGAAAGCGCGTCCCGCGCAGCGAGGCAGCTCACCGCCTCAAGTAGTGGCCCGGCGCTGCCTGATGACAGCAGCGGCGGGCGTCGGGCGCTAGGGATGCTGGGGGTGGTAGTTTACCAGGCCGTTCCCCTCACGGCGGCGGTGTGAAACGCTGGCGAAATCGTTGCAGGTAAGAACCTGAAGCTGGCCGTTCCCCTCACGGCGGGCCCGGATGGGTAGCAGAGCGTGACAGTGTCAGAAAGCGCGTCCCGCGCAGCGAGGCAGCTCACCGCCTCAAGTAGTGGCCCGGCGCTGCCTGATGACAGCAGCGGCGGGCGTCGGGCGCTAGGGATGCTGGGGGTGGTAGTTTACCAGGCCGTTCCCCTCATGGCGGCGGTGTGAAACGCTGGCGAAATCGTTGCAGGTAAGAACCTGAAGCTGGCCGTTCCCCTCACGGCGGGCCCGGATGGGTAGCAGAGCGTGACAGTGTCAGAAAGCGCGTCCCGCGCAGCGAGGCAGCTCACCGCCTCAAGTAGTGGCCCGGCGCTGCCTGATGACAGCAGCGGCGGGCGTCGGGCGCTAGGGATGCTGGGGGTGGTAGTTTACCAGGCCGTTCCCCTCACGGCGGCGGTGTGAAACGCTGGCGAAATCGTTGCAGGTAAGAACCTGAAGCTGGCCGTTCCCCTCACGGCGGGCCCGGATGGGTAGCAGAGCGTGACAGTGTCAGAAAGCGCGTCCTTATTGATTGATGGGGCCACGTGGCCCATTTTGGCTGGGTATACCCCGCATCCCAATTAGCTTAATGCTACAGTCACAGAGCTACGCGTATTACACACTTCGTTAATACGTGTACATAGAGCTGCTATACAGTTCATGTCACGCAACCTGCAGGTGGGACCACCTGGAGTTGCTGCAGAACTGCCGGGACCCGGTGGTGCAGATGTCAGTCCTGTTATGATTAATTTGGTAATGGGCAAATGCCCGCAAAATAAGGACGAGCTTCCTTATTGGCTTGCTGAAAAATGTGGGCAACTCGGAGCTGCTTTTCCAAATACCACACCTGTGGAGAAGCACAGGATTCTGATCATGAGCTTACCTAAAGGCCTTGTTCCTGAGTTAGCTGATTGTAACACTTGGGGTAGAGTGTTTGCAGCGGTATATTCGATGTGTTTTGGCACTCCCTCAATGACCGTTCTCCCTTCAGTGATAAAAAGTGCTCAGGATGAACAAGGGGCCAAAGTGGCCCTGGAGTTGGCAAGTTGGCAATGAGACTGGTGGGGGTGTTGGATATTGTTTGCAATATGATCCTTGCTAATGTGAAGGGTGAAGCAGCTGTAAGTTTACAAGTGGCACAGCGCTTGGAGGCTGTTGCTGACGCAGACAAACAGCACGAACTGCCAAAGAGTTTTGCAAAGCTTATAAAACCTTGAGGCACGATAGTCTGGGAATTAGTTCTTTTGCTCAAACCCAACCTCACCAAAAAGCCCAGACTGATAAGGATGGGTGCTCGTTCTTTACTAAAAAGAACTGGAGAAATAAAAAACAGGGTCAGCAGCAACAGAAGCAAGGTTTGCGTGCTGGTTCATCGACACCTGATTCTTCTGAGTGAACTTATGATTTGCGCGACCACGTGAAAATTAAGACTCCTGATAGAGTTCAAGTCCCTGATCAGCGCTCTCCTCGTTCTTTACAGGACACATCGGACTCTCAAGTCGGAGTTGGAAAGCGCCAGGTTCGCGGTAAAGGTGCGACCACACAACAGGGACGTGATCAACCTCAACAGTTTGACATAAAGGCCAAACAAGATGGACTTTATCGTTTTTGACCCCCCTGTCAAAAGAAGAAAGTTGCCACTTTAACAGTGAAATATGCTTCAGATGGTGAGAACACTACACCTAGACTGGACATGGGCAGTGGCTCTGCTCGACAGCACACAGGAGTTTAATGTAGTGTCTTGAGGCGAGAGCAACTGATACACTTACTACAGTAGAAATAGCAGATACTTAAGTTGCACCCCCTGATAGACTCTATGAAATGTCCTTGCAAATTGAAGGTGATATACAGCGTACAATTACTGGGAATTCTGGGAAAATCTCACCTCCTCTATGACATTTGGTTGGCAGAGGCAGATTGGCCTCCACCATTTGTTCTGGCTGCTTCTAAAGGGAAAGACGTGATGCTTCTGAGTTTTTCGCGTTGGCCCATGACCCAGCGGTGCACCGTAATCAGGTGGGCTGGCATAGAGATTCGCCGGCGCATGAGATACTATTATGGTCTATGCCTCAGCCACACCCGCAATATCCCATCAGACGAGAGGCTAAGGCTACCGTTTGTGACATTCTGACTCAATTGGAATATCAAGGAGTAATTGAATCCTGTGTATCACCGATGAATAATCCTCTTTTTCCGTTATCTAAACCGGATGGTTCATATCGCATTGTATTCGATTATCAAAATTTGAATAGTCATTGTCTTACATTTGCTGTACAGAACACACACAGCTCTGCGCTAGTGAACAGCCTTATTCGTAAAAAATAAAAAACAACACTGGGATACATCCAATGGTTTCTACAGTCATAACTTGGATCCTGAGAGCCGTGACTTGACAGCATTGAGCGCCGTCAGACATCAGAAAAAATTTACACGCTAACCTATGGGGTATAAGAACAGCCCCGGAGCTTTTGCTCCGCGTGTTGTGTCTTTGTTGCACAGTATAGACCCAGATGCGTCCTCGTACATAGAGGATATTTATCTGACAGACAACAAACTGATACCGCATATTGTTCGAGTCGACCGCATCATTCTGTCATTTGCTGACTATAGATACAAATTCAATTTTACTAAATCACACATCGTTTGTTTTGCTGTGCTCTTTTTGGACTACGAGCTCAATAATGAAGGTAGGGGGTTAGCCCCCCACTTTCTGGAGAAATGTGCACAATTGCAACCTCTATCTACACTGAAGAAACTTCAGTCTTTGCTGCGATTTTAAAATTTCGGATGGACTTACATCCCCAACTATGCCAAGCGTATCAAACCGCTTTATGCGTTGATACAACCTCCTTATTCTTCTGCCTGCTGGCTTCCAGAACATACCTCTATTCTTCAATCTTTGTAGTCAGATCTGCTAGCGACCAACTACTTGTTGACGCATGATAATTCCACGAACCTGGTCATACGTATTGTACCGGGGATGGTGAGTTTCACTTGACGTTCAACGAAGGCGACACAGTGCCTTTTGCATACAAATCACATTTGTACACAGCAGCAGAAATTTGATTTTCGAATGTTGAAAAGATTTTGACTGCGGTCCAAATCGCGATTCTGAAAGAATGCTCAGTGGCGCTGGGGAAACGCATTCTTATGGTTTCGCCTATGCCTGCTTTAGAAGCAGTGACTAAGGAAAGTCTACTGAACTCTAAAGCTTTACACCGCCATTGGATACAATGGGCTACTTCTTTGCCATCGACTGATGTCAGATTTATTTTTGATCCTGCTCTTCAGACACAGGAGTTTTTACAGTATGAACATGTTCATCCTCCTCCGTTGTAGTTGCTTCCTTTGGATGAGTAAAAATGTATCATTTATACCGACGGCTCGTCTCAACCGGCCATTGGGTCCAAACATGCTTATTCAGCACCTTGCACTATTGTGGCTGGTTCAATTGTAAATGATGAATGATTTAGCTGACCTCATACTTACACAAGAACCTGACCTACTAATTCTGACCGAAACATGATTAAACAAATCTTCTACGCCCATCCTCGACATACTAGTACCCCCAAACCATGACATCATCAGACTAGACAGAATTGATAAGCCAGGGTGTGGCATTGCCTGCATACACCAGAACAATCTCTCAGTGAACCAATCCCAGTGGCCAGTATTCCCCTCATGTGAATACATATGCTTAGACATCACTAGCAATAGCAAACCAGTTTGCTCTCTGCACACTCTCTATCACCCGCAAGGTGATAACCTCACCTTCATCAAACATCTCATGGACATTATCTCTACTAATGTCGGACATCAAAATACCCAAATATTTCTCGAAGACCTCAATCTCCACTGGAATGACCCTAATGATTCAGCGGTCAATAGCCTCAAAAACTTCCTCTCGGACCTCAACCTCACCCAAATCTGCAACAGCAGCAAACATAACAAAGGATCAATCCTTGACTTAGTCATCTCTAAGGCTGATTCCATTCAGCTAGATATGATCCATCCATGTGATTGGTCCGACCATCATATCATTACCTTCTTCATCAATGAAACAGTGAAACTTAATTTTGCGCAACCCACAAGATCTAAAATATGGAAGAGGGATCTGAAAAACATTCATTCTGACCTACTCACAACCTCCAGCTCCAACATCCTTCTTCCCCCAGTAGAACTATCAGATGTTTAAGATCCCACCAACCACTACTTCAATTCTATGAACATGATTTTAAACAAAGTTGCCCCCCACGACTAAAGAGAGTCTCCACAAAATATTCAAAACCCTGGTATGGGAGGAGCCTAGCGCGCACCCAAGATGGCCGCGTAGGTGCGAGGATCCCGAGGACCTCCGCGACCTCCTGCATAAATCCTGACCGAATCCTGTCCTAGATGAGGGGACTGTGTTTGTGAACCCGAACTGAGGTGACGCCCGTTTTCCGTTTTCAATTCGGACTTCGGACACCGGCGGGAGCACCGATTAAGGTTTGCGGCCTTCTCCACACCGGCCCCCCGTACTGGAGTTGTGGGGCGATCCGGCGACGAAGTGAATAACAGCGGCGGGCAAGGCCGGGCGACTCGCGCACCCCGCACTTTCACTTTCGCTTTTGCGCCCTCCTTGCTGCCAGGCGAGGTAGGGTCGCGAAGCGGTGTGCGGTGGTGTGGCCTCGTTGGGGTGCCCTGCCGGCCCGCCGGCGGCGGTCCGTCCTGCGGAGCGGTGGTCGCCCCCCCCCGAAAGCCCTTGAACGGGATTGTCTACCCCCTTTTTTGAGGAGATTGGCTCGATTTGGAGACCGCGACCATGGCCACAAAACAAGATGGCGACCGGGCTAAGGTGAAGTCGACCCGTCGTGGCGCGGCCCATCAATCCAACAACATGGATCGCTACACCCTCCAGAAGGGGTCTCCAGAGGCGCTGCGTAGGTCCCCTACAGGCCCGACTGATGCTCCTGCTCTGCCCACGGACCTGACCCTCCGAGACGTCATGGGCGCTATCGCCGAGATGAAGGCCTTGGTGGACCAGCGCTTTGACACTCTGGCGCAGAAGATCGACTCGGTCCTCGTGGACGTGGGCCTCGTGAGAGCCGATCTGTCAAAAACAAATGACCGGGTCGATTCTTTGGCCCACTCTACCTCGGGCCTCACATCTGACGTGGCGGCCCTCCAACAGGAGGTGCGCAGGCTTGGCCAGGCGAGCGCCCTGATGCATCGTCGACTGGAGGATTCCGAGGGTCGGGCCCGGAGAAACAACGTCCGCATTATCGGGGTGCCGGAAGGACGCGAGGCAGAGGCAGCGGATCTGTTTGTGGAGGACTTGGTCCTCACCCATCTCCAGCCTCGGGGGCTGAGTAAATTCTTTGCAGTGGAACGCGCCCACAGGGTCCCCGGGGGTAGGCTTAAGGCCGGAGCCCCTCCGAGGCCTCTCATCGCCCGGATTTTCAATTTTCGGGACAGGGACGCTATCCTGCAGACTTCCAGGCTACAAGGGCCGGTCAGACTTGATAACATGGATATAAATTTCTATCCTGACTTTACTCCGGCGGTCCAAAAGCAGAGACAGAGCTTTCTCGGTGTCAAACGTCGCCTACGGGACCTGAATCTCAAATATGCGATGCTTTTTCCGGCTAAGCTGAGGGTGGAGGTGGATGGCCGCACGCACTTTTTTGATCGTCCAGAAGCGGCCGGGGACTGGCTGGACACTTTGCCCGGAGATCGGGGCCGGGGGGGTGGGGGGGGAGCGGTTGGTGGGGAGGGCCCGCCGGATCAGGACTGAGGGACTAATGGTAGGCCTTGCTCGGGACTGTGTTATTGTCACCATTGACTGTTAGGGTAAGTTCCCCTCCTGTGAAGGTCGTGTGGGGTCTCTTGGGGGATCTCCCTCCTCCTCTGGGGGACTAGTTAGTTTTCTTCTATGGGGCGACAGGCACACTGCACTTTGGGGGGGCTGTTTGGGCTCATGCAGGGGTGCAGGGTGGGGGGAGTTCTGTTGGGATGGGTGGGTTGGGGTGGGGTGTGGTTCGTTTCTACCGCAAGGCAAACCCTTCATTGTATTGGTGTTTTTGAGATGCTCTCCGGGGGACAACTGATGGCTTCTGTATGTGATGGGGGGTAGGGACCTGACTTTGTTGTCCTGGAACGTTAACGGACTGGGTGATAGGATTAAGCGGGGTGTGGTCCTGCAATATCTGAAACGGATTTCGCCTGATGTGGTCTTTTTGCAGGAGACGCACCTCATTGGTAACACCTTTTGTGCCATGAATCGGCGTGGCTATCGTTTGGTGGCCCACTCGGGCTTCACATCAGGCTCACGAGGGGTGGGCATTATGGTCAAGACCTCGCTCCCGCTAGAAATAGACGAGGTGCGCCATGATGAGAGGGGACGCTACACTGTCTTGGTGGGGAGAATGGAGGGCAAAGTAGTCGTCTTTGTCTCAGTGTACGTCCCACCGGGGTTACAGTCCACCACCTTTGCGGACCTGGGACGCCTCCTGCTTGACCTTCCGGGGGGGCTTCTGGTGGTTGGGGGGGACTTCAATGCGGTGGCCTCTGGGACTATGGATCGCTATCCCCCTAGGGACCTCCCCCGGGCACAAGCGTGGCTGTCTGGCCTTTTGGACACACTGGGATTGGTGGACTGTTGGCGTCTAAAGCATCCCGCTCAGCTGCAATACACCTTCCATTCGGGGGCCCATGGTAGCCTTTCGCGGCTTGATTATGTCCTTGTTCCTGCGGCCTATGCCGGGAGAGTGGGGGAGGTGCGCCACTTGGCGCGGGGTATTTCAGATCATTCCCCACTCCTGTTGCACTTTGATGTCTTCCCGAGGGGGGAGGGCAGGGTAGCTCCAATCAATGCCTGGTACCTGCGCGACCCCACTATTCGTGCGGACTTGATTAAATCCTTGCAACGGTATTTTGAGGAGAATGTGGGGTCTGTCTCGTCGGCCATCTCCCTGTGGGAGGCTTTCAAGACAGTGCTTAGAGGGGAGGCCCTCTCCTTTATTTCCCATGCCCAGAGGCGCGCACAGGAGGAGGTGACCCGGGTGGAGGCCGAAATTACTGAACTGGAGGGGGATCTGGGGAGTGGGGTGACTGACGCTGCGCTGCACGTTCTACACCTTAAGCAGGCGGCCTATAGGTCCCTCGTCGAGGAGGCGGCCAGGGGCCTCAGCAGAGAGCAACAGGGGCGATTGTATGATGTGGGTGATAAGGCTGGCAAGTTGATTGCGTGGTTGGATAAGAAGGAGAGAGCTAGTCGTGTGGTCCCGCTGATTGAGAGAATGGATGGTGTACGTGTTACTGAGCCGGAAGGCATTGTCTCTTGCTTCGCAGATTATTTCCGCGAGGTATATTCCCCGGTTTCTCCCTGCCCGGAGGAGGATTCCCATGCCCTGCTGCGTGACATCGCGCTGCCCTCCCTCTCAATGGAGGACAGGGAGTTGATGGAGGCCGCCCCCACCTCGGACGAAATTGCCCTCGCTATCCGTTCAGTCGCTTCTGGCAAGGCCATGGGCCCGAACGGCATTCCTATCGAGTTGTATAAACTGCGACCGGATGTACTGGCACCCCATCTCCGCGCAATGTTCCTTGCGGCCCACTCGCGGGGCTCCCTCCCGCCGGACCAGCGTCTGGCTACCATCGTGGTTATCCACAAGGAGGGGAGACCGCGAGACCGGGTCACATCCTACCGGCCTATCTCGCTCTTGAACGCGGAGCCTAAAATCCTCGCCAAGGTGCTCGCCAACCGGCTGGTCGGCGTGGTGGGCGATTTGGTCCACCAAGACCAGTCCGGCTTTATTCCCCATCGCAATACGGCCCTTAATCTGCGGCGCTTGCACGGGGTGCTCGCGCGTGATCCGTTCGTGCGGGAGCCGGCCATCTTGGCGTCCTTAGACGCCACCATGGCGTTCGACACGCTCGAATGGCCCTACATCTGGGCGATGCTGGCGAAATTTGGATTTGGCCCGGGATTCATCAGTTGGGTCAAATTGTTGTACTCGGACCCATTGGCACAGGTGGTGGTGAATGGTCGAGTCTCGGCCCCATTCGTGCTGGGACGAGGCACGCGACAGGGTTGTCCCCTGTCGCCACTCCTTTTTGCACTGGCCTTGGAACCCCTGGCGGAGTGGCTGCGGTGGCACCCTTCTATCCGTGGTCTCCGTTGGACCCCCGAGTATGAGGACCGCGTGTCCCTCTACGCTGACGATATCCTTTTGTACTTAGCCTCCCCGCGCAAGTCACTGATTGTCCTGGTCGATGTTTTGCGCTCCTTTGGCCGTAATTCAGGCCTTGTCATCAACTGGGCTAAATCCTGTGTCTATGTGCTTTCCGGGGAGGCTCCTGTCCTCCCCCGGGGTTGTCCGATCCAGATTGCCTCGCAGGGATTTCGATACCTGGGGGTCTATATTACGCTGGACCCGGTGGCCCGCTACGAGCGGAATCTGCTTCCCCCCCTCCAGCGCTTGAAGGAGGATGTCGCGCGCTGGCGGCGCTTGCCGCTCTCGCCGCTCGGCCGGGCGGCATTGTTCAAGATGATGTCATTGCCGCGCTTTCTGTACGCTCTCCAGAACACTATGGACTTGGTCCCGGCGCGCTACTTCCGTGAGGTGGAAAGCTTGCAGCGCCGTCTGTTTTGGGACGGGAGGCCGCGTATAGCTCTGGCAAAATTGACGCTCCCGTGGTACGACGGAGGGATTGCACTCCCGGATATTAAGCGGTATTACTGGGCCTCCCAGTTAGCTGCAATTAATCACGGTTTCTATGGGCCCGCCCTAAACCCGGCATTTGAAATGGACAAAATGCTCCTGCCCGGTGGCGACTACAATCGAGCGCTCTACGCTAGTGTGCCCGATTCCCGCTTGACGGGACCCACGCGTGTCATGGTGCGAGTATGGCACGCGGCTAATGCAGCTATGGGATGGAAGGACCGTTTAACCCGAGCGTCACCGTTGTATGCGTCGGAGAGGCTGGGCTCTTTGTGGACCTCGAAGGGCTTCGAGAGGTGGGACATGATAGGCATCAGTACAGTGGGAGATCTCTGGACGAAGGGAGGATTCAAAACATTCGAGATGCTGCAGGCGGAGTTTCAGCTGCAGGGCAGTGAATACTTTCGCTACCTGCAGATCCGTCACGCACTGCGTTCCGTCTTCCCAGACGTGGCCTCCATCCCGGAGTCCTCCCCCCTGGAGGATAGAGTGCTAGATGGCCACGTTCCGGACAGCACGATCTCCCTCATTTACAAGAAATTGATAAATGACCGCCTGGGCTTACTGACTGGCCTCCGCGAGGCTTGGGTTGCCGATGGGCTGGAGCTGGACGACGAGGACTGGATTTCCGCGGTGGCCTCTCCGAAGGAGGTGGCCATCCCGGCTCGCCTTCGCTTCGTCCAGCTTAAGATACTCCACCGGGTGTATATGACGGGGCCAAGGCTTTTGCGTATGGGCTATGCCGAGGATGGATTGTGTAAGCGTGGGTGTGGTGCTTTGGCGACTTTTTTGCACATTCTGTGGGAATGTCCGAGGGTGGAGCGATTCTGGCGTGGTGTGCATGAGGTCCTGCGAGCGGTTACGCATGTCGCGTTGTTGCCTGAAGCGAGGAGATGCTTGCTGAATGTGTGGGAACCGACCGATTACTCGGTTCCGCAGACGCGATGGGTGACTCTGGGATATATGATAGCTAAACGTGACATTGCTCAACTGTGGGGATCCCAGAGGCCCCCGGCGGTGTCAGCCTGGAAAGAACACATGGATTGGTGCATGTTCCGAGAAAAGGTGGTGTATGTGGCGCGGGGTAAGCCTGGGGCATGGGTGAAGATATGGGGCCCCTGGAACGCCTACCGCGGGGGTATTTGCGAGCCGCCGTTGTTGCCTCCCACTTCACCAGCTCCATCCCCCTAGTTGACCCCCTCCCTCAGCCCCGGGCACATTGTTCTCCCAGTCCCGGATCTGTTTCCCTTCCCCTCTCTGGATTTCTTTGGATGGTTGGGGTCCCCCACTGGAGGAGCACGTGTCGTCATTTTCGATCGCGGGTTGCCTTGCGGGTGTGGTTTTATGTTGTTGTGTTGTATAAAACGAAACCGTATTGTGGGCTCAGAGTCATGTGGCCCACGTTGTTGATACCTCCTGCTTTATCGTCTCTGCAAAGTCAGGTGCCTTATTGTATGTATGTCATTTGCTTCTGTCACTTTAGCGGCCGGCCGGAAGGTTGTAGGCCCATACTTGTATATATTTGAGATTGCAATAAACGGTTTAAAAAAAAAAAAAAAAAACCCTGGTATGATGGAAGACTCAATGAGGACAGACGATCCTCAAGACTAATTGACCGCAGATGGAGATCGGCTCCATCCGCCAACCACCTCAAGTTGCTAAGAAGGAAGAGAAACTCCTACTACAGAAAGTTCAGATGATCTAAAGCAGACTTTTTCAGTCATCAACTAGACCAGGTCAAAAATCGTCCCAAAAAACGTTTCAAGCTAATCAAAACACAATGTACGGATGCACCTCACCCCCCCCCCCCCCCCCAAGCTAATACAGGTACACTTCCCATCTGCGAAAAGTGTGCCTCCTTCGTCCTTCTGAAGACCGAAAACATAAAGAAGGACCTACTCAACGGCTTAATCACACATACGGACTCACACATTGACTCTTCATCTTCCCTTCCAGGAGTCCCACACCATAGCTCACCAAAGTTCGACCTAAAAAATAATGCATCTTGTTCATCCTTCAATACTTACAGTGAAGGAACTATACTAAAAATGCTCATGGCTTTGAATCCCACCAATCACTTCACTGACCCTTTTCCAACAAATTGCACAAAAAACTTCATCCCACTGATACTGCCTCTTTGGACCAAGATTATAAATGCCTCTCTCCGTCAAGGAACCATCCCTGATATTCTCAAATCCGGGCAGGTATCCCCCATCCTAAAGAAGCCAACGGTTGACCGCGAGGACTTAAATAATTACTGTCCAATATCCAACATCCCCACCCTGGCCAAACTCTTAGAAAAATGTGTACACCTCCAGTTTGGAAGACACATAGACCATTTCAGCTTGCTCAACAAATTTCAATCAGGTTTCCGTACAGGTCACAACACTGAATCAGCAATGACCCACATAATTGACGATGCACTACAAATCCTAGACCAAAACAAAGCCTGTTTACTTATCTTGCTCGACCTTTCCTCGGCCTTTGACACCATCAAACACGACAACCTGCTAGACCTTCAGAAACACAGAATAGGACTATCTGGATCTGTTCTAAATTGGTTTACCTCATTCCTCCAAAACAGATTACAGCGATTCAAGGTTAATAACTCCCTGTCTAAACCCGTCCCAGTCACTTTATGAGTCCTAAAAGGATCATCCCTCTCTCCGACACTTTTCAATCTATTAATGGAACCACTCACTGAAATTCTCAACTCCTCTAACGTACAATACCATATGTACGCGGACAATACACAACTATACCCAAAACTCAGACCTGGCTGGTCAACAAGCATCTAAAACTGAATACCCTCAAAACCAAATTCCTCCTAATCGCTCCTCCCACCCAAGTACCCATAATTCAAGATTGGATCAAACACCTTACAGCACTCAATTGCCAACCTCTCATCGTTGAGTAAGCAAAATCACTGAGAGTAACTCTGGACATCAATCTAAATATGTAGAAACACATCAGCACCGCAACAAAAGGAGCAAACTTCCAGATGAATACATTGAGAAAACTAAAATCGTTCCTGCCTGAAAAAGACTTCAAACTGGCAGTACAAGCTCTAGTTATCCCAAGAGTGGAATATATGAGTGTCTCTCTCTGCGGCCTTCCCACATCCTCAATGGCCCCTCTAAGAGCCTCAATCAACGCAGCAGCTAGACCTATTACCGGCTCCAAAAGAAACTCCCACATATCCCTGGACCTAAGATCCCTTAACTGGTTACCTTTCGAAGCCAGAATTCAACAAAAAATCACATGCATGATGCATAAAGCCATTCATCACAACACTCCCAGCTATCTGACACAGAAACTGGTGCCTTCATGTGGCAACAGAGCATCCAGAAGTGCCAACAACCTTTTTATTGGAACCACAAAGATTCAACAAGAAGAAAACATATAACCGTTCCTGCTCAGGGATGGCGCCCAGGATCTGGAATGCATTGCCCCCAGAAACTAGACTGAATCCCTCTACTGCATCTTTCAAAAAAGAAGTGAATTCTCTTCTAATGGCTAAATTCACTTGAGCCTAGGTTACTGTGATTATACGATTCTTGATTTATATGGAACTATATATTATTCACCACTTACCTATGTATCTTCGATATTACTGTGATTATACGACTCTTGATTTGTATAGATCTATATGATGTTTACCATATGCCAATGTATCTGCGAAATTTACCTTGTAAAGCTCTCTGATACCCGCAAGGGTCTTGTTCGCGCTATATAAAACCTTTGAAATAAATTAATAAAATAAATGGTATAAAGATAGAATATCGACGGGAAAATATCGACTAGCATTAATATCGTGGTAAGAATATCGACTGTGAAAAATATCATAATAGAAAATATCTTTGTAAAAAATATCGTTTCTTGAGAAAGACAAAAATATCGTCCAGAAAAAATATCGATGAACAGAACATCGTTGATCAAAATGTCGTTTCATATAATATCGACAGAAAAATATAAGTTGTTATAAAATTTATAAAAAAATATGTATTATGTTTTTAAAAAACTTACAAAACTCCTACTAGTAATAATATGTGTTAAAAAATATTTTCTACAAAAGAATTGTTAAAATTTTAGTAGCGGGTTATTGGTATTATAGGGGATAAGGGTGGGTAGTAATTTAAAATTTGGTTTTTACAAAATTTCTAAAATATAAAAATATTAGAAAATAATTAAGAAATCGAAATTTTAATTAGAAATTTCGATTTGTTCACGAAATTAAATTTGTAATTAAATTTTAAAATTCCCCAAAAAATTTTTAGGAGCGGGTTATTGGTATTATAGGGGATAAGGGTGAGTAGTAATTTAAAATTTGGTTTTTACAAAATTTCTAAAATATAAAAATATTAGAAAATAATTAAGAAATCGAAATTTTAATTAGAAATTTCGAATTGTTCACCAAATTAAATTTGTAATTAAATTTTAAACTTCCCCCAAAAAATTTTAGGAGCGGGTTTTTGGTATTATAGGGGATTAGGGTGGGTAGTAATTTAAAAATGTCGTGTTTTAAAAGTGTAGAAAATATTAATAAATTAGAAATTTATCATGAAATCAAAATTTAACTTCGAAATTTTAAATTTTACATGAAATTTATTTTTTAATATTAATAAAAAATATTAAATTAGTATTGAAGAAGCGTTATTTTGGTATTATAGGGTAATAGGGTATAAAAAATAATTTAGATAGAAAAATTTATATTGTTTACTAACCTGCACATTTCCTGACTTATGTTGGATTGGAGTTAGAATAGTAATTTGTTATGGTTTACTATCCAGCACTTTCCCTGACTTATGTTGGATTGGAATTAGAATAGTAATTTATTATGGTTTACTATCCAGCACTCTCCCTGACTTATGTTATGTTTGGAGTTAGAATAGTAATTTATTATGGTTTACTATCCAGCACTCTCCCTGACTTATGTTATGTTTGGAGTTAGAATAGTAATTTTTTATGGTTTACTATCCAGCAGTTTCCCTGACTTATGTTGGATTGGAGTTAGAATAGTAATTTATTATGGTTTACTATCCAGCACTCTCCCTGACTTATGTTATGTTTGGAGTTAGAATAGTAATTTATTATGGTTTACTATCCAGCACTTTCTCTGACTTATGTTGGATTGGAGTTTGAATAGTAATTTATTATGGTTTACTATCCAGCACTCTCTCTGATTTATGTTATGTTTGGAGTTAGAATAGTAATTTATTATGGTTTACTATCCAGCACTTTCCCTGACTTATGTTGGATTGGAGTTTGAATAGTAATTTATTATGGTTTACTATCCAGCACTCTCTCTGACTTATGTTGGATTGGAGTTTGAATAGTAATTTATTATGGTTTACTATCCAGCACTTTCCCTGAGTTATGTTATGTTTGGAGTTAGAATAGTAATTTATTATGGTTTACTATCCAGCACTTTCCCTGACTTATGTTATGTTTGGAGTTAGAATAGTAATTTATTATGGTTTACTATCCAGCACTTTCCCTGACTTATGTTGGATTGGACTTTGAATAGTAAATTATTATGGTTTACAATCCAGCACTTTCCCTGATTTATGTTGGATTGGAGTTAGAATAGTAAATTATTATGGTTTACAATCCAGCACTTTCCCTGACTTATGTTGGATTGGAGTTAGAATAGTAATTTATTATGGTTTACTATCCAGCACTCTCCCTGACTTATGTTATGTTTGGAGTTAGAATAGTAATTTATTATGGTTTACTATCCAGCACTTTCCCTGACTTATGTTGGATTGGAGTTAGAATAGTAATTTATTATGGTTTACTATCCAGCACTTTCCCTGAGTTATGTTATGTTTGGTGTTAGAATAGTAATTTATTATGATTTACTATCCAGCATTTTCCCTGACTTATGTTGGATTGGAGTTAGAATAGTAAATTATTATGGTTTACAATCCAGCACTTTCCCTGACTTATGTTGGATTGGAGTTAGATTAGTAAATTATTATGGTTTACAATCCAGCACTTTCCTTGACTTATGTTTTGTTTGGAGTTAGAATAGTTAATTATAATGGTTTACTATCCACCATTTACCCTGACTTACGTAGGATTGGAGTTAGAATAGTTAATTATTATGGTTTATTATCCAGCATTATCTATTTACTATTTTTAATAAGAATAATATATGTCATATTGTAATATTCATTTCAACAATATAAATTAAAAACATTTTTATAACATTTTTACATACATATGACAAGTTTCTAAATTAAGAAATAACAATTTTTAGATCTTTTTTTTTATTCATAGTTTAATTTGTTACTGCAAAGATTTTGAACATTTTATAAAACATTTAACATAATTTTTGTTAACAAATTATATTGCAGTTTTGTACATAAATACAGTTTCAATTATGCATACATTAGTATATTAAATTTTTATATTTTTTATAAAAATTTAATATATTACATATTTTTTATGACATTGATTTTATCATGATATGTACATAACATAAATTTACATTTTTTAACATCTGAGAAAAATATTTAACAATGAAAACATGTTTTAATATACAATAAACAATTAATATATAATTCTATTGAACATATTAATGTATATTTTACAATAAAAAGTAAATTATTACTAAACATGGTAAATTTATATTTAAAGGATGGATTTAGCTATTAGGTCTAAGTATGCTAGACCTTCTATACTTGGGTACAGTCTAGTTTTTTGCTGGAGATATTCGTACATATTTAATGTTTGTTTACTTAGTTTAGGGCCAATTTTAGAAAGGGATTGCTCTATTCTGAGTTCTTGGTAGCTTTTTTCTTTTTTAATGCTTTGGATTAGTTTGTGAAGTGTTGGTTGACTTCTTCCTAAAGTGGCTTTGAAGGCATTATGCCATCCTTCAACTGCGTTGTTAGTTTTAGCTTTCTGTGCTATTGTACTAGCATACACATTCCACCATGGAATTTGAAATTTAGGTTGTCTACGGTGGCCTGAACGATGTAATCTTCCAACCCAGGTATCTTCAAAATAGTCCAAGAAGGGAGTTAGTATTTTCTCATTGGTGCGGTAGAAAGGGCTGTCAATTAATAAATTGTAGTAGTTAGCTACTTCTGTTGTTGGTACATATGCCAATGCAATCAACTTTTTTATTTGATAAGCAAAGTGACTGTTTGTACAATATTCAATGCTTAAGGTAGATTTTTGTAAGTGCCTCCATATACTTTGGTTGTAGTGATAATAACAACCTTGTATTGAGGTATGGGGATATATCTTAAGGATAGCTTGAATCATGGCTATTTCAAAGTCAATTATAATTCTTTGAGGATAGTAATTATCTGTTAATTCTTTGATCTTTGTTAAAAGTTCAACGTAGGTAGTATTTGTTTTGTTTGGCAGCAGAGTATAAATTAGAGGGATATTTGTATCTTGGTATTCCCCATGGATGGTGTAAAGTTGATAGAAAGGTTTGGGACAAACTTTAAAAGTCCCGTCCATCATCCATGTTTCACATGATTTAAGTTTTTGCAAAATTACTATTAGTAGCAAAATGTAAAACTCGTTTGTCATGACTCTGGTTGTCATACATTAGGAATTTATCCTCATTATGTGTAATGGTATATTCAGGGTATATTTTTATATCCTTAAAACTTTCTGGCGTTGGTGGAGTTGGATCTGAAGCACGTTTAGTTTTTTAAATTAATCTTTTTAAGTTGGGAATAGAAGGTAGCTGTCCTGTCACATGTTCTGGCACTTTGCTTAAAACATTTTTCAAAATACTAGTGCTTGTTTCTTGTGATCCTTTACTAGCATCTTTCAATGTTTCCAGTGCTTCTCTAACTTCCACTTCTGTTACATTTGGTGGGTGGTTATGCTCACGTACATTTACCACATTGTTATCAACAGTTGTTGCTCTACCATAGCATGCACTTGAGTAATATTTGCTACATTTCCAATGGGTCTTATTCGCTTTTACTCTTTCTTGGGTGTAGGTGTAACCCATGTAGTTCAGCATTAGTTTCCCTTTTTGCGAAGTAATGAAAGTAGCTCCAGTTGCCATGTCTAAGGTAGATCTGTGGAAAATATATATATGTATTTTTAAGAACATTGAAGACGATTTACAGAGATGTGTATAAGAGCAGGAAAAAGCGTGAACATATACTTACTATGTGGCTTCACTGGTAATTCTTTTATTCTTATTTCTCTTTCTGAATTTTCTTATTTTTAAGTTCTGTAGTAGTGTTAAAGAATAATTGAAAGACATGATTTAGTGTTATAGGTGTTTGATTTTACTTTCAGAATTGTTATACATACAGTGACTATACTTACTTGATGTAGTAGAAGATGTTGGTAGTGTAGTTGTAGATAGGTAAATAATTTTGTAGAGTCTGTGGAAAAAATAATCATTGTGTTACTTATAGTATTTGGATGATAGTAGTTGTTAACATATGAAGTAAATAGTACATTTACTTAGCAAGTTTAAATAATTTTTATCAGCTATCTAAGTAGACATGGATAAGGTAGTTTATAAATGTTTTTACATCTAATTTTTTGGTCGTTGTTGATAAGTTCAACATGTTTTGTTTTCACTCTAAAGAAGAACAGTTTTTAAATTAGGGAGTTTATCTACTTTTTGCTAAGTTCGAATGAAAAAAGCAATGGGATTTTACTTACTTGAAGTGTAGTATGACGTTTTGTAGTTGTAGTCGTAGGTTTGTATTCTCTTCTCTCAGCAAGGTAACCGTTTTTCTCCAAGTTTGTGCCAAAAATGGTAAATTACGTTAAGTGTATAATTGTTTTTATATTAGTGAGTTAATTAATGGTAGCTTTTGATTGGTTCAATTAGTGAAATTTCAAAATCATTGGTCGAGAACGTAATTTCGAATTAGAAAACCGTTATTTTCGTAAGAGTTTGTTGCATCACTATTTGTTTGTTAAAGTACATTGTAAAAAGTTTTATATGTGCTTTTTTGTTTTATATGTAAATAGTTTATATGTAGAAAATAATGAAATGTGTTTCACATTTAGGCCATCGGAGTGTATGATAGTATCAGTAAATGTAATTTTTTTTAACATATATTATATATTTTTATATCAATAAGTATTAGGAAAACTAAATAATTATATGTGTGAATAGTTTTGTAAAGTAAAATAGTAAAAACAAGTGAGTAAAATAAAAGAATCGTGCATATCGAGTTGGTAATAAAAAGACGATATTTTTTGTATATTTCTATAAGCAGATAGGTCGTCGATGTTAGTGTAGTCGATATAAATGTCTAAGGTAATGATATTTAAAATAAAGTCGATAATGTAGTAGTCGATATTTATGTTGTAGATATTAGTGTGAACGATATTAGGGTTGTCGATAAAAAAAAATCGATATTTGTGTGAATTCTTGTTTAAGTATAGGATGACGATATTAATGTAAGCGATATTTTAGTGACGATATTTATTTCTGACGATATTTATGTTAACGATATTCCATCATGGAACCAAAATAAATAAATAAAATAAATTAAGTCTTCCATTGTGTATACACAGGCACTTGGGGACTTTACGGTGCATTTGGTGGAGCTGCGGGGTCTTGTGGTAGCTTTCGAGTTTGCAGATCCTAATGTGAATACTCTGTGTGCGATTCTTGCTACTGTGTCCAGTCTTTTAATGACAACTTATTCTTTTGGTCTCGGAATGATTATCGGGGCTCTAAAGGCAGTGCAATAAAATGCTTTGGGTTTGAGTGGCAGAGCTTAAAGAACGTCTGCCACTCACACAGGTTGTAAATACTCTTGGCCATCAGCGTGTGGGAACACATGCTGTTGGTAATTCTTTGGCTGACGAGGCAGCCAAATGTGCAGTAGCCACTTGTTCCGTTGCAGCAGTCACAAGATCCGTAGCCAAGATAGATAATTCAATTTTGGCTGCTATAACTGCTACGAAGGATGGAACTGCTTACCCGCAGGGCTTCCCTTTAAAGTATCCTTATCATTTATCTCCCAAACAAGTTCTTTATGCTACAATTCCGTCAGTTGGGGATTGGCTGATTCCCAACATGGACCGCAGGCTTGCTTTGATCACAGCCGCACACGAGTGTATGGCTTCTCCACATGCCGGGGTGTCTGCGACTGTCTCTATTTTACAGCAGCATTATTAGTGGCATTGTTTAAATAAATAAACCCGTAATTATGTGCTTTCTTGTGACATTTGTCGACAAATCAAACCGTCTACCGTTTCACGACCACCACAGACACAGCTATATATTTCAAATCAGCCGTTTGGCTGTGTATATCACTGCGGTCCATTGACTTCTGCTACTGCATATAAACACATTTTTGTTGCAGTTGATTTGTGCACTAGATTCCTATGGGTTTGGACACAACGCAGCACTGACACTCGAAATGTCATTATAGATTTGCGTGTCTTTGTAGGGACGTTTGCCTGTGGCACCTTCCATTCTGACCAAGGTCCAGCATTTGCCTCTAAGGCGTACAAGGACGCGACAAAGTCTATCGGGGTGCTGGTGCAGTTTTTGTCTCCATATAGGCCTAAGCGCAATTCAATAGTGGAACGAATGAACCGTGACTTAAAGCAATCTTTGACAGCTAGGGTCTTAGGTACTGGCAGGAACTGGCTGGCCCATTTGTATGGAGTTCAACCTGCACTTAATAATCTCCCAAGAAGATCTCTGTGTGGGCGAACCCCATGCGAAATGCTCCTTGGCATTAAAATGTTTGTGCCAGACCTTGATGGTCCAGACGTTGTGGCACCGGCTGCAACATTCGACGTATATAACCATTCTACTATGTTACAGGACCTTCAAAAGACCCGTGAAAGCTACGCAACAGAACATATACCCTCTTCCAATGACACAGCAATGCTGATTCCGGTCACCAGCTGGCTTCCTAACTTTGGAGAGCTAGTTCAAGAAAAGCTGGAGAACTAAAAATAATTTGGTCCCTCTTACCGTGCACCAGTCCCAGTTCTTGGATTGAAGGGTACTTGCACAGTCATTCTGACAACTTTGCCTGGTCGCAATGAAAACAGATACATTTAAGTCGACAATGTCGAACTATACCATCTGGCCGACTTTGAATACTGTGACTCCTAGTGTTTCATGCAATGCTATTTCTTTGAAACTGATGGCTTCAGCCTCTTCAAATAATGCCCGTGTTGTTGAGGGTGAGACAGAAACTACTATTGACCTTTTGCCTGTTGTGCCTTCATCCTCTTCCAACGCAGATGTCGCGTATGCTTAGACTGCGGATGAGTCCCACATTGAAGTACCGGACAGTCCTTTACATCATCAAGCTGATCCTGCGCTACCACTGTTAATGCATGTGGGAGCAAGTGGTTTTTTTGGGCCCCGTACGAGCTTCTCTTATGACTCTTCTTCCTCGTCTTCCTCTGTGACAACCCCACCAACAAAGACAAGTATTTTCATCGCTTGGTTAAAAAAGATTTACATGGTCACACCCTGGAACTACATCTGGTTGGTGCTTATCCTTATTTTCCACTTCATGTTGATTGGGTTTGTGACAGTATTCTTTTTGCTCATCAATGGTCATTATTTGCCAGAACGCTCTGCTGTAAAATTGGTCGATGGAATTCTGGCTCCCCATACATCGTCCCATATCATGAAATGTGATCAAGCCCTTGTGAACATTTCGGCTTTCCCTGTCGCATGGCATCGTTTGGCATAAAGTTGCATTAGAAATCCATGGTCTGACCGAAGTCCTCAAGATACCATACATGTTTCCCGTTTCATTAGAAGATGAGGTAACACAGGACATACATTCTGATGATTGGGATGTGCAAGCAGTACATTCATTGTTTTCTGATTTGAAGTATTATGCTGCTTTTGATGCTGAAGATTTATATTTAAATTCTGCCAATTATGCTGATTGATTCTGTTTTCAACATTATGGCCATCATTTCTTGCACAAAACAAACACATTAAGACCTTCTTTTAATTACACGTAGTGGGAACATTGTCCAACTCCCGTACACGGAAGTTCAAACACGCTTAGAAGTAAGTTCACATATTTCACTAAATACAATATGTCCAATCCAGAATCCTATTTCTTTAAATTGAAACTGCCGTCTCAATCGAAATATATTCTGACACACACAAAATTAATCTATTCCAATTCCTTTAGAACTGATTTGGCCTTACAGGGTTATGATCACTGGAAATATATCATTGATTTGAATAGTTCTGTGTATGTGCAGAATCCCTGCAATAAAGTTGAGAAGAGTTTGGCCTTGTTTAGTGTTTCCTTACCAATCGGGTTTTGTCAGAGACAGACATACAGTGGACAACATTAGGCTGGCTCTTAATGTAGTTGATAAAGCATCCAACACGGGAATCAATAGCAACAAAAAAATATAAACAAATGCCATTCACACCAGTACTTCTCAAAGAAGAGCACTCAAAATACAAGCCCTTTAACATACGTCATACTTAAGGCTCAGTACTGCTCCGGTACAACTGAGAGGCAAACCTCGGTGTGATTTTTAAATAAGACCTTCCAAACAGAATATATGGCGGCAAATTTAGAGTGGTAAAATTTGTACCACAATAGAGACTGCATTACAAATACAAACGTGTCACAGCTGCACCCTACAAATAGTATAATAGAATGGCAACATAAATTACAAGTTCATGATAAACGCCAAATAAACAAAATGTATAAAGGCTTGTTTGTATGACATGTCATTACATAATAGCAAGTAAGCACATATGCTACTGTCAGAACTACCTATATGTGTAGTCTGTTAGGTCACCATGATTACAGACAAAGTGTCAACAATTCAATTCATCGCTGCCATTACAGAACAAATTAATCGGGTGCCGTTACATAGTCAAATGAAGCCAAATAAACAAATTGTATGAAGGCTTGATTGCAAGACAAGTCCTTACATAATAGCATGTAAGCACATATGCTACAGTCAGAACTACCATTATATGTAGTATATCGTGTCACCTTGATTACAGACAAAGTGTAAACAATTCAATTAATCGCTGCCATTTCAGAACAAATAAATCGGGTGCCGCTACATAGTCAGAGTAACGTTATTCCAGGCAAAGTGCCTGTGCAGTCAAGGGTCCTGTTACCCAATATCTATTGGTCCATAGTCCAGGTATCAACATTAAAAGCACCGTAGTTGTAACTGCATGATATATACATTAGTGCAAATTAAACAAATGGATAAATAAAGATGAGAGAAAGAAAAAACAATCTTATCTGTGAATGGTAAACCGGTTACAACTGAAGGATAAGGGTAGGGATCCCACAGACGGACAGCGAGAATATCTGGGTCCCTTCCTTTCCTCCTGGAGAGATAAATAATAAATAGATAGTTGTCAAATATAGGTATAGATAGCTTCAGAGTATACACAATATAGGTGGTAAAGATTGCATGGGAACAGAGAATAATATGCAGCTGAGCGCAAGTTATCAGTTACTATGTAAATGTACTGTCATCTCCTCCTCAATATTATGTCCCCCGGGATAACGGGTTCCTAGGTCAATGATATACTTGGACTCACGCTTGCGTGTCTGAAGTAATCTGTTACTGCCACGGATATTGGCATGTACTTGTTCAATGGCAAAATATTTCAGTTTTGAATTGTCTGAGTAATGATATGTTTCAAAGTGATGGGCAATTGGATAGTGTTGATCTTTATTAGTGATTGCCCGCATATGTTCCATGGTCCTCTTTTTTGCCATGTGCTTGGTGCTCCCTACGTAACGTAGGTTGTATGGACAAGCCAGCACATACACCACAAAAGAGGAGCTGCAGGTAATGAATTGATTTATAGGTACCGTCTGACCTCTGTGAGGATTATCATATTCTCTTTTACCATGGTGCTGTTTTTGCAGGCTTTTCAGTGGCTGCATGGATAGAAACCTTTCAGATTCATATTGTTGTGCTGTGGTTGGTTGGTAATGTCATTACGCGTCAATGTGTCCCTGAGATTGCGACCCCTGCGATAGGTTATTTTAGGTCTGGTAGGGATAGACTTGCCTATTATGGGGTCTTTGGACAGTATCTCCCAGTTTTTGCTAAGGTTCCCTTGAACTTCCTTTGAGTCATTATTGAATGTCAAGATGACCCGGGTCGTCCCGTCTCTTCTTCAACATTATGGAGAGAATCCTGAAGTAATGTTTCTCTTTCTTTCAGTTTCACCTTATCAACAGCCTTTTGCAGCACCCACCCTGGATACCCTCTATCTGAGAACCTCCTGAGCATGATAAGTTGTTATGCCATGAACGACTCCTCAGAGCTAAAATTATGCTTAGCTCTGAGGAGTTCCCGTAGGGGATACTCCATTTTAAATTCTCTGGGTGGCTGCTCATAGCGTGAAGCAGACTATTGACAGCAGTGGATTTCCTGTAGAGAGGTCAGTGTGTATTTTGTTGTGCTTGATTATCACTTTGGTATCTAGAAATTCTATAGAGTTGTTACTGACATTACTGGCAAGGGTAAGATTTTCTGTTGTTACAGTTCAGTTTGTTGATAAAGTCCTTAACCTCTGTCTCAGTGCCTCTCCAGATCATGAACAGGTCATCGATGAAGCGTAGCCATACGACGACCTGTTCAAAATCTTTGGTCAAGGCATTGGGGCTCCCCCCATGGTCCCCAACGTAGTGGCCAGGTCCCGGGGATGGGGTCCCCTGGGCCAGAATTGGCCTGGGAGGGGGGCCACGTGGCCCCCCTCCCCGTTACTTAAATAAAAAAATAAAAAAACACGGAAAGGCCGGCCCTGGGGGATGGGGTCCCCGGGGCCATAAATGGCCTGAGGAGGGGGGCCAAGTGGCTCCGCTCCCAAACAATAAAAATAAATAAAAATTCTGGCCAGGCTCTGGGGGATGGGGTCCCCGGGGCCATAATTGGCCTCTGAAGGGTGGCTACGCGGTCCCCCTCCTGAATACATATATTTTTTTTAAAGGCTGCCAGGCCCCGGGGGATAGGGTCCCCGGGGCCAAAAGTGGCCCAGAGAAGGGGGGACATGCAGCCCCCTCCCATAACAGTGAACTAATAAAAAAAGGAACCGGCAAGTTGCCGGAGGACCTGCCTCCTCTCTGCAGCACTCTGCAAACGTTCCTCCTGGCGTGTTGTAAGTTGGGGAATTAATTCCCCTTCAATTCTGAGGGTCCCTGGGGGCCAACTAGCCCACCAGGTACCTCCAGTAAGCACCACAGATCTGCGTTACAGAAAGGTGGTCCGAGGCAACGTCCCTTTTTAAACCACTCTGCAAACGTGGCTTCTGGTGGGGCGATGAGGTCCTTTGTGTCCTGAGGACCTCAGGACACAAGTGGACTTGGGCGGTTGAACTTTCTCCATTCAGAAACCCTCAGATCCTATATATACAACAAATAAATCAGTAATTAATTTGTCTTGCAGGATCATAACAGCAGAGGAGAAGTCTCTGTTACAATTGGGATTATCCTTTCGCCCTACAAATGATATGGATTTTGTTAGCACTCGCATGAAATTGATGAAAATATACAAAATGGCTATAAAATCCAAAACAGCTAGAATTGGCTGTTCTATATTTGAGGATGCTCCTGACTTCAGCATAGAGGATGCCAATCATATCTTGGACATACATCAAATGGAGGAGGACATGGCAGACTTCTCTACCAAAGAGAAAAGTAGAATGTTAATTGAGTTGGGCTTTAGACCAGATGCTACCTACCATACAGGCCTAAGACCAAAATCGACATTCAACCCCAATGTCCCACACGATAATATCGAGGCCTTCAATTTGATCATGATACATGAGAGTAACAAGCTAAGAGGGGCACCAGGCAGGGGTGCCCGCTCTCGCCCCTCCTGTTCGCGTTGGCAATTGAGCCCCTAGCTGCGACACTGCGTACGACACTCAGAGACAGCATCCCCTTAGGGGACGTGACGCATCAGGTGTCACTGTATGCAGATGACCTCTTGGTGTTCGTCAGAGATGTCAGTAACATCCCGGTCACTCGAGAGTGCATACTGCTCGACTTCGCCGCTCTCTCGACCTTAGGGTGATCACCACTAAGTCCTGCCTTTATGCGTTCATCGGGGATATCCCGGACCCAGGCTATATCCTGGATGGCGTGCGTGTACAGTGGAAAGCGGAAACGTTTTGATACTTAGGAGTTCAGATGTATTGACAGCCAGCAGACCTCATTGAGGGCAATTTGGGCAGGGCTGTGACAGCGATTATGTCCCAGATGTGTTTTTGGAACACGCTTCCACTCACAGTCACCGGCTGGGTAGCCTTATCCCCATCTTCTGTACTACTTTGCCAATCTACCAATATATATCCCGGAGGCCTTCTTCACCACACTCACGCAGTCGCTCCGGGATTTCATCTGGGGTAATGCGCGTCATAGGATGACTCTGCCCAAGCTATATTTGCCCACCAACCAGGGAGGCCTGGCTGTGCCGTGCTTTGAACATTATTATCTGGCAGAGCAGCTACAATGGATAGCCCGCTGGCTAGCAGGCAGAGGCCTCAACGACACTGCAACAGCAGCACCTCCCCTATCTCTAGATGACATTACCAAACTCTTTCACCCCGCCACGAAAGCCTCAGCGTCGACACCACTCCTCATGGTAGTGGCCTACAAATGCTACCGCTGCAGTCTCTACCTTACTAGAACTCTGGGTCCCTATGCTCCGGCCATACCACTGGAGGGCTCCCCCAGCGGGCTGGGGGCGCTCACCACTTCTGAACTGGCGGAGTGGCACACAGCGGACATACAGATCCTGGACGACCTCTATCGGGACGGCACCCTCATGACGTATGAATCCCTGGTCGATGAGGCGGGCCTGCCACCTGGGCAATTCCTCAGACACCGTTCACTGATTGCGACATTGACCGCTAGATGGGGGGACATGAAGGAGGAACCGGGCCAACACCTCACACTACAGTATCTCCATGTTATGGGGCGGCGCAGGCACTTGATACAGTGGTTTGTGGCCTCCCTACGCACACATGCAGCGATCAGCCTAGAACTGCTCCACCGCAAATGGGAGACAGACCTAGCGAGGCCACTGGAGGATAGGGAATGGGGTAAGATACTACAGAGCCCAACACGCATACCCCGAAACATGCGGTTCCGCCAGATACAGCTGTTTATACTTCACAGGGCATACCTCACACCCGAAATGATTAATAGATACTTCCATCGCACAGACACGGCTTGCCCCCGTTGCGCGGAGTTAGGAGCTGGGCTAGTACACATGCTGTGGAGTCAATCCAAGAGGCGCTACATACATGCACAGGCCGTACCATACCATTTGAGTGGGCCGTTTACCTACTGCACCTCGACTTGGGGTTGGTGGTGGCTAAACGGCTACTCACTAAGCGCTGGAAGGCGCCGGACCCGACGCACACACGGGCATGGTGGTATTCGCTCCAGGCGTGGGCCAAGGCGGAAGGCATAGCTCTCCAGAGAGAGGAAACACTGGGACGTTGGAAGATGCCAATCACGACACAATGGGAAGGTCTCTTGCAGGCCTTGACATGGATTGGGGGGAAACGGCAGAGAGACATCCTGTTCATGGGGGAGGTGTGTTCCCGGAGGTTGCTGAGTAGGTTTATGAGGATCATTTACCCGCCACATAGTCAGCTGTGTACTACCTGATACTCAGGGTGGGCAGTACTGGGCTTCCTGTGTGGTGCTGCCCACCTGGGAGATGCTGGGAGGTGGGGGGGCGGAAGCGCTGGGGAAACAATACGGGATATACGTTTACATGTCGGACTCTGCTGCTATTCTTGGTTACTGGGGGTTCTTGAAGTTCTGCCCCTCTTTATATTCTCTTTTACTATCTGTACCTGCATGTATCCTGAAGACTCTGCGTAGACTCTGTGCACCATACCACTGGGCCTATCCTACCAAAATATGATGCTGTGTATCGTATCGTGGTTCGTATTACCACCACTTTGTCATTGACACCATTGTATGTCGGGGGGGGGGGTCCTCCTGGCTCACGGTACTCCTCATCTGTTCTTGCCTAATACTTTGTGGTATGGTCGATGTTAATTGATGACTGATGCCTGTCTGTAAGCTGTAAAATCTGCAAAACAATAAACAGATTTTTTAAAAAAAATGAGAGTAACAAGCTAAGAGAACAGCATCTTAAACCCCGATACAACAATTTGACTAAATCAAAAAGAAACGCCCTGAATGCATTATCTAATGATGGAAGTATAATTATAAAACCTTCTGATAAGGGTGGCAATGTTCTTATTATGGATGTCCTGCAATACAATCAAGAAGCATTAAGACAATTAAGTGACACCTCTTGTTACGAGGAAATCAGCTGGCATCAATACAGAACTTCGATCAGTAAGTATCATGAACTACTGAAAGGCTGGTGGGAGGAGGGCATGTTGGACAAAGCGGAGTATTAATTTCTAAAAACAGAAAATCCATGTGTTCCTTGTTTCTATCTACTGCCAAAGATTCATAAACATCCCTCTAGACCACCAGGGAGACCTATAGTATCCTCCAATGGGGGGTTGCTGGAGAATACCTAAGTTTTTCTAGTTTTGTTTCTATCACCCTTTGTAACAAAATTGAGATCATACTGCAGGGATAGTGCTGATTTTTTCTGCCGCATACATGGCATCACTTGGGAGGAGAACTATCATGTGATAGCACTAGATTTATGCTCATTGTACACTTGCATTGATCAGAAGGGTGTGGAGGCTTGTTTGTACTTTCTCAGGGAACTACATATTTATCTCTGGGAACATACACAAATGTTAAAAACAATGATGCTTTATTGTCTCAACGAGAATATCTTTATCTTTGATAAAACACTGTATCGCCAAAAATCTGGCACAGCAATGGGCACTTTTTTTGCCCCATGTCTGGCTACTCATTTTCTAGGCTGGTGGGAAGAATGGATTGTATGGGTGAAAGCGAACGAAAGATTCACTGAGCACATCGCTATGTGGATCAGGTACATTGACGACCTGTTCCTGATATGGCATGGACCTGTGGATCTAGCACAGGACTTTATTGAGAAATTGTGGAAAAATTATTTAAATCTGACTTTTACTCATTCCATTAGCCCCTCATAATATGAGTTTCTGGATGTGGCCATTCGTATAGAAGATGGCCACATAGTGACCAGCCTTTTCCGCAAAGATACTGCTGTAAACATCCTGCTCCACGCGGATTGCAATCATCCCGCTCCTCTGCGTAACAGCACCCCCTTCGGAGAATTCCTATGGGCGCGAAGGAATTGCAGTACCGAAGGTGATTTTATCAAAGATCAACAAGCCATGGAAAAAAGATTTAGACAATGCGGCTATAAAAAAAGGTGATTACAGCTGCCAGTAAAAAGGCAAGAGACATCACACGAAATGAAGCCCTTTTCTCCTCAAGAATTAATACCAAAAGTAACACTGAGGTCCCTAGATTAATTGTAACACCAGGTCTAATAATTTAAAACGCATAATGAGACGACACTGGGGATTATTGGAATCTGATTCCATAATTGGTTCTTGTATAGGGAAAACTACATCCATAACTTACAGGAAATCTAAGTCCTTCAAATATTACCTTGTTTGTAGTTATCATAATACACCAACCACTACCACATGGCTGGGAACTGCTAAGGGATTCAGGAAATGCAATTCCTGCAAAGCTTGCAGGCATAGCAGTAATCGTGATAGCTATTATGTAGACAGGACAAAAAAAAGAAAAAGGCGATCAACAAATTCATAACATGTACCTGTGACAATACCATCTATGTCCTGGAGTGCCCATGTGCTCTCAACTATGTGGGCAGCACTAAGTTACAGTTAAAAACTCGCATATTACAACATATGAGAGCAGTAACTATTGTAAATTACAATTACCCTGTTGCCAGACATTATCAAGAGAAACATCAGAGCAATGCCAATCTGATAAAAATCTTTGGCCTTGATAGAATCTTGCCACATCACAGGGGAGGGGAGCGGGAAAAACTCCTACGAGTTACAGAATCCAAGTATATCATCGACCTGAATACTAACATCCCGAATGGGATGAATTATGATGAGGAGCTTGCCACCCATGTAGGCTACAGATGATATGATGTTTAAATATTACTTCCTAGAGTCTCTGGAATTGTTGTTCAGCCATAGCTGTTTTATAATTATTCACTTTTAAAATTTGGGTGTGTGAGGCGGTTGAATTTTCCCATATGGGATTGATTCTGTTGTTGGGATCTTGAAGCTAGTATATATGCATTTGCAACTTGCTTACGTTCCCTCTATGCTGCTAGGCTTAGCGCATTGGATCAGATTCTCCCTTGTATGGGTGCTAAAAATCAGCATGAGTAGCTCAATGTGCTGAATTCTGCCTGCTTGTGGAACTCCACGGAATCTCGCAGAATCTTGCAGAGATTTTATGTAAGTCTGCAAATTCTGCCCACTGCTAGTCATAAGCAGTGCATTCCAGGGATCTAAGTTAGAGTTAGCTCAGGTAACTATAACTGCTGAATTTCTATGGTTTTGTATGTGTAAAATCTGAGCCTAACTATAATGTCCCTGTAACCTTTATTTTTTTTCAGGGAATTTCGCATGGTTTCTAAATTGTTTTTCCTAACTATAACGTTCCTCTAACCTTTTTATTTTTCAGTGTATTTCTATGGCTTTTTTAATGCTGTTTTCTAACGATAACATTCCTGTAACCTTTGGGTTTTTTTGTGTGAATGTTATAGTTTAAAAGAAAAATTACATTGTATTACAATTTAACCTATAAATTCAATTTAGTAATATATATTTTTACGAGTTTATAAATACATTTTTTTCACACATTTATTCATATACATTTTAAAAAGTAACAATTAACAAATAAAGGTAACTGTTAGACCTGGCACCTTGGTGTGAGTCTCCCTTCCACTTTTTGTCGCTGTGCCTCATGTGTTTTTATGGTGTTGGCCGCTCAGCGCACTGTGCCACTGCCAACCAGTGCCACAGTGCAAGTGCTCCCTATGTAAAATGTATATGTTGGTTGGATTCCATGATTGGCTTATTTGGTTTACTGTCAGACCCCAGTAAAGTGCACCAGGAGTGCCAGGGCGTGTAAATACAAATACCGCTGGTGGGCTTACAGCACTGGTTGTGCCACCCACAGAAGCGGCCTGGTAAAATGTGTCTAGGGTCTGCCATTGCAGAACCCGCGTGCAGTCTGGTACTGACATGCTGACTGGCAAGTGCCCACACTTGACAGTCCCTAAACCTTCCCTTAACTTCATGTTAGTCACCCCTCTGGTAGGCCCAAGGGCAGGGTGCGTTGTAAGCATAAGGTAAGACAAGCCCTGATGTGCGTGGCAAGTCCTAATAGTTCACTATTGTAAGGTTACCCTGTTCTCATAGGCCAGCATGGGCGGTTAGGATTATTACATCCTATGATCCTAACCGACCCAGGGAACATGGTAGGAGATCGAGTTTAGTATGCCTGAACTCAGAATAATAAGGTACATCTTTTCGTAAGGTTTATTTTAATATTCTGCGTTTGCAAATGCCACTTTTAGAAAGTTGGCCTTTGCTTGCCTAACCATTTCAGCCCGCATCTGCGTGATGTGTATCTGATGTCTGGCATGCGTGAGTGACAGGGCTGGGGGAACCCAGATGGGCAGGGCTAGGTAGCCTGGTGGTGAATAGAAAGATTGACAGGCAGATGGGTGGGAGGAGTACACCTGGACTCTGAATGGGACTGTGCTCTGCCACCACAATGCCGGCTCCGCCCCCTGTGGAGAGTCTGATCACTCTGCCCTGCACTCTGAAAGAAGAAGCCTGAATTGCGTCAACAAAGTGCTCCAGAACTGGACTGAACTAGGCAAGGGCCCCCCTGGCCTGGGAGAACAAAAGAAATGCAGTATAAATGTAGGAGCCCTGCTCCTAAGAAATCAGATCCGCTTTTGACCCAAGAAGAATCTCTGCCTGAGGAGGAGGCACCGGGAAAGCTGTAAGGAGGAAGACTGTCCCTATCCTGGGGGACTGGCCTGCAGTGGTGTCCTTGCTGCCAAAGGAGAGAAGAGGAACCCTTTGCTGAAGACTTTGCTTTATTTGTACTTTCAAGACTTGTGCTTTTCAAAACGATCTCCAAGGGCTTGGAAGTGAGCTTGCCCCCTGAACTGAGCCCCAGGACCATTGGGCTCAACCTGACCTTCACTCGTCCGCCGCTGGACTGTGGTGTTCCTTCCCTCGCCGGAGTCGTGACTCCTGTGCCCCCCAGCCCCTCCTTGAGCCGTGACTTGACTGCTTAGCCGCCCCTGCCTTGGGAAGAGCCTCGCTCGATCTGAGCCGCTCCCCCGATGCCGTGCTGGGCTGCCCCGTCACCTCGCTTGCCTGAGGCTCACTGTGCACCATCACCCCTCCCGCCGGAATCGGCGTTGTGAGCATCCTCAAGCCTCGGACGGCCCGGACGTAGACTGCGTGCCCGGCTGCCCCGCTTTGTTCACTTGCCACCTGTAAACACCCCCGCTCTTGCCGTGAGCCTGAAGGACCAGACCCCCATTGTTAAGTGTGGGAGCCCCGGACGCCGCCTCGCCCTTCTGACGAAGAGCCGCTGAAATCCCGCACCCACCTTCATGTCAAGAAACAAGGTACTGTACTTACGAACTCAACCGCGAGCTTGCATCGGATCCAGGGTCCGCAACGTTCTAATTTCTCTGTCGTCTGCCGCGTGCTTCCCGGGTGCCGCCTCAGCGCGAAGTGCGCTGAGGCCCACATTCACCTTTGTGCCCGCCTAAGAACTTTCCGTAACAAAGAGAACTTTACCATATTTATAGAAATTGTGGCCCCACCTTTTCACCGTTACTGGGCCGTGTACTGAATCTGCTGAAACTATATAAAAATCGTATTTTCGTATACAACCTGATTGGTGTCCGTTTGTGGTGCTTTACTGTATGAATAATTGCAATTGCTTAACCATGTACGCCTGAGGTTTAGCCTGGACTGCTCGCGCCACGCACCTAGAGGGTGAGCAGGGGTTATTCTGAGGAGTCATCCTTCGCCCTGACTAGAAGTAAAGGGTCCGTGCTTGTCGCTGGCACTTGCCTGCGCCAACCAAAGTCCCCTCATTTCTAACATTGGTGGCAGCGGTGAGGATTTTCGGATTTGCATTTGTAGTTGGCATATAGTGAATCATTGATCGCCACATAGAGAGTGCAGACCAGTAACGCAGCCACAATACTACTGACTTTTGCTTTGCCAAGAATCTCCGTTTTTGAGAACCCATGCCTGGTTCACTCCCTGCAGGAAGGGCAGCCTCTATAGTCTCTGGAATGGACGATGTAGATTGGGGAGAAGGCGCACTTGAGAGCTACACAAATGAAGATTTAAAAGGTTTTTGCTCCAAGTTCAGAATTGCCCAAACTGGATTGAAAAACAAGGCCCAACTTGTAAAGGCGCTGAGGGGCTGGTATGAGTCAAGGGCACCAGAGAATATGGTGGAATTGTGTCACCCAGAAAGCGTCCATGAGTTCTCCAGGAGCCTGTCGCCAGAAGAGTTGGGAGACAGGGCAGCAACCAGGGCACATGAAGTAGAGATGGCAAAGCTTAATGGGCAGATGGATATGGACAAACAAAGGTTAGCCATAGAAGAAAGAAAAAAACAAATGGAACATGAGATGAAGCTGAGGGAGCTGGAGCTGAAAGCGAAAAGTTTGGAGCTCAATCCCTCTGGTGGCAGCACACCGCCAGTGCAGGCAGAATCAAGGGTATATATTCCTAAAGATGTGGTTAAGGAGTTTTTTAAGAATGATGACATAGGGCAGTGGTTCAAAGCCTACGAAGTAGCCATGTCCTCCCACCGGGTCCCTGAGAAGGATTGGGGAGCGGGGTTGTGGGGACGGTTCTTGAGTGAAGGGCGGGACACACTGATAGATTTGCCCTCAGAAGTGTATAACTCTTACCCCCATATGAAGGATGCTTTAATGACTAGGTATGGGTTACCTCCTGAAATGTATAGACAGAGGTTTAGGGGTTGCACTAAGATTCCCAATAGTACGTATGTGGAGTATGTGACTTTTTTTTGCAGAGCACTGGATGGTTGGGTAAAGGGTAGCAAGGTTAATGATTATCAAGGGCTTCTTGATTTAATGGCATGGGAGCACTTGTCCAGTAATTGTTTTCCTGAGCTGCGCCAGCACCTGATAGATAGTAGGCTGACTAACCCTAGGAAGCTTGCTGAGGAGGTGGACCGCTGGGTCAGTACCAGGGTCCACAAGGGTCACGTGGGAGATTCCACCAAAGGTGGGCAGGGTCCCCAGCAGAAGAGTGGGGGGGACAGGGGTAACCAGAGGGAGTTCCCAAAAAGGCCCCAAAGTAATCCCCAAGGGAACCAAGGGAAAGGTTCTTAGCCTCCCCCACCCCCGAGACCAACCGGGGCCCGACAGGTCCTCCTGTTCAGAAGGGGCCCCTAAAATGTTACCGGTGTGGTAACCTGGGGCATTTTGCCTCTGATGTAAAGGGTCCGTTGTATGCTAAACCAGCACCCACTGGTGGTCCACCCCGGCAGGTGACTAGTGTAGCATTGGGGTGGAGATGGGTGTCCAAGGTGGGTGGGGTCCCACAGAGATGTCCCTTGTCTCATTAGGAGACTGAGAAGTGGTCCCCAAACCCAGCTGCCTGATAACACTAAGAAGTACAGGCAGTGGGTGACCATAAATGGCCATAGAGTGGAAGCTCTAAGAGATACAGGAGCCAGTGTGACAGCAGTCAAGTGTCACCTGGTGTCTCAAGAGCAGGTTGTTCCCGGAGCATTCAATTCAGTTGTTGCAGCTGACAACACAGAGAGTCACTGCAAGGTGGCTCAGGTTCCCTTTGAGTGGGGGGGTCTCTGGTACTCTTCAGGTAGCTGTGAGGCCCGCCATGCCTGTGGATTGTTTGTTAGGGAACGATTTGGAGAGCTCACCTTGGGCTAAGGTGGAGCGGAGTGCTCACCTGGAGATGTTGGGTATGCCGGATTGGGCGTGTGTCACCACACGGTCCATGGCAGCAAGTAGAGGTACTCAAGAGGTCCTGGAGCCTGAAGTTCCCACGGTCCAGGAGGAAGCAGACCTTGAGGGGTATGCCCTGGAGCCTACAGGGGAACAGATAGCTGAACTGGGGGACCTACCGGAGCTGACCCATTGGCAGCAGGAAGGAGGCCCCACCAGGGAGGACTTTTGTAAGGCGCAAAGTGAATGCCCTTCTCTCGTGGGTATGTGGCAGCAGGCTGCAGACCAGGCCGCAGGTGATCAGTCTGGGTCACATTTTATTTACTGGGAGAATGACCTCCTATATACAGAGCCTAAGGTTGCTGAGCCTGGGTCAGCCCGTGCGCTGGTGGTACCCCAGGACTTCAGAGCCTTCCTACTGGGGCTGGCTCACGATATGCCATTGGCAGGGCATTTGGGGCAGGACAAGACCTTTGAAAGGCTTGTCACCCACTTTTATTGGCCCCAAATGCGCAGGAGTTCAGACACTCACTGCAGGACATGCCAGACTTGCCAGGCAAGTGGAAAGAGTGGAAGGAAGCAGAAGGCTCCACTCCAGCCATTTCCTGTGGTCGGTACCCCATTCCAGCGAGTGGGGATTGACATTGTAGGGCCACTGGACCCCAGGACAGCGATGGGCAATAGGTTCATCCTGGTCCTGGTGGACGCCCGTGGTGAGACGTGCACTGATGGAAATTTTCTCCCGAGTGGGATTCCCTCTAGAGGTGGTGTCTGACCGAGGTACCAATTTCATGTCCAAATACATGAAATCCCTTTGGCAAGAGTGTGGTGTAACCTACAAGTTCACCACACCTTACCACCCCCAAGGAAACGGGTTGGTTGAGAGATTAAACCGTACCCTCAAAGGCATGATAATGGGCCTAGAAGGACCCATGAGGCATAAGTGGGACGTCCTCTTACCATGCCTTCTCTTTGCTTACCGTGAGGTGCCACAGAAGTCTCTAGGGTTCAGCCCCTTTGAGCTCCTGTACGGCCACCCAGTGCGAGGACCTCTAAGTCTAGTCAAGGAAGGCTGGGAGCAATCTCCCAGGAAACCTCCCCAGAATGTATACAGTTACATGCTGGCCTTACAGAATTAGACTAGGCGATTCAGGCAACTTGCTGAGGCAAATCTGGAAGCCAGCCAGGAGGAGATGAAGCGGTGGCACGACCAGAATGCCACTCTGGTAGAGCTTCAGCCTGGACAAAAGGTATGGGTCTTGGCCCCAGTGGAGCCCTGTGCGCTCCAGGATAAGTGGACCGGTCCCTTTGAGGTGGTGGAGCGCAAGAGTCCTGTTACCTACGTGGTGGACCTGAAGTCTCCTAGGAACCCCCTTAAGGGTCCTACATGTCAACCGCCTCAAGCCCCACTTGGAGAGGTCCCAAGTGGGCATGCTCCTGGCAACAGATGCTGGGATGGAAGAGGGGACCGAGCCTCTTCCAGACCTCCTGTCAGCCCAGGAGCAAGATGGGTCAGTGGATGGTGTCATCCACTCTTCTGCCCTGACCCCTGAGCAACAGAATGATTGTCGCCAGTTGCTGGGGCAATTTTCTGATCTGTTTTCCTTGGTTCCCGGTGTCACTGATTGGTGCGTCCATGATGTGGACACTGGGGATAGTCCACCCGTGAGGCACAAGGCCTACAGGGTGACTGACAGGGTGAGGGCATGCATCAAGGAGGAGGTCTCCAAGATGTTTGCACTCGGGGTAATTGAGTCCTCCAGCAGTCCTTGGGCCAGCCCAGTGGTCTTGGTCCCAAAGGCTGCAGCGCCGGGAGCCACACCCGAACTCCGGTTCTGTGTGGACTACAGAGGACTCAATTCAGTCACCAGGACTGATGCACACCCCATCCCCAGAGCTGATGAGCTCATAGATCATCTAGGGGCTGCCAACTACCTCAGCACGTTTGATTTAACGTCTGGGTACTGGCAGATCGCTTTGACCGATGGGGCCAAGGAGAGGTCAGCATTTTCCACCCCAGATGGGCACTACCAGTTCCGGGTTATGTCCTTTGGGATGAAGAATGCCCCTGCCACCTTCCAGAGGTTGGTTAAACCAGGTGTTGGCTGGACTGGATTCGTTCAGTGCTGCCTACCTGGATGACATCGCAGTGTTCAGCTCCACTTGCGCCACCTCTGGGAAGTGTTGATGGTGCTGCAGAGGGCAGGCCTCACGATCAAGGCGAGTAAGTGCCAGATCGGGCAGGGTTCTGTGGTGTACTTGGGGCACCAGGTTGGGAGCGGTCAGGTGGTGCCCCTTCAACCCAAGATAGAAACCATCCTGAATTGGGAGTCGCCCAAAACCCAGACAGTGGTGAGAGCCTTCCTAGGTCTCACCGGGTACTACAGGAGGTTTGTCAAGGGGTATGGCAACATTGTTGCCCCCTTGACAGCGCTGACTTCTAGGAAGCAGCCCAGGAAAGTGATTTGGACTGACACCTGTCAGAAAGCTTTTGAGGCCCTGAAAGCTGCTATGTGCACGGCGCCCGTGCTCTTGGCTCCCAACTTCTCCAAAGATTTTATCGTTCAGAAAGACGCTTCAGAGCATGGTGTGGGGGCTGTTCTTTCACAGATTAATGAAGAGGGCCTAGATCAACCTGTAACCTTCCTTAGCAGGAGGTTACTTCCACGGGAACAGAGATGGAGTGCTATTGAGCGTGAGGCTTTTGCTGTGGTCTGGGTGCTGAAGAAGCTAAGACCCTACCTGTTTGGGTCTCACTTCCGGGTTCAGACAGACCACAGGCCCCTCAGATGGTTGATGCATATGAGGGGTGAGAATCCCAAGCTGTTGAGGTGGTCCATTTCCCTACAGGGTATGGATTTCACGGTGGAACATCACCCTGGTACAGATCACGCCAATGCTGACGGTCTGTCCAGATTTTTCCGCCCTAGTGAGGAGGAACTCCCTGGGGTAGGGTAGTTCTCCCCACTTTTCAGCTGGAGGGGACACGTGTTAGACCTGGCACCTTGGCGTGAGTCTCCCTTCCACTTTTTGTCGCTGTGCCTCATGTGTTTTTATGGTGTTGGCCGCTCAGCGCACTGTGCCACTGCCAACCAGTGCCACAGTGCAAGTGCTCCCTATGTAAAATGTATATGTTGGTTGGATTCCATGATTGGCTTATTTGGTTTACTGTCAGACCCCAGTAAAGTGCACCAGGAGTGCCAGGGCGTGTAAATACAAATACCGCTGGTGGGCTTGCAGCACTGGTTGTGCCACCCACAGAAGTGGCCTGGTAAAATGTGTCTAGGGTCTGCTATTGCAGAACCCGCGTGCAGTCTGGTACTGACATGCTGACTGGCAAGTGCCCACACTTGCCAGTCCCTAAACCTTCCCTTAACTTCATGTTAGTCACCCCTCTGGTAGGCCCAAGGGCAGGGTGTGTTGTAAGCATAAGGTAGGACAAGCCCTGATGTGAGTGGCATGTCCTAATAGTGAATGACCGCCATTTTCGTTGTTCACTATTGTAAGGCTACCTTGTTCTCATAGGCCAGCATGGGCGGTTAGGATTATTACATCCTATGATCCTAACCGACCCAGGGAACATGGTAGGAGATCGAGTTTAGTATGCCTGAACTCGGAATAATAAGGTACATCTTTTCGTAAGGTTTATTTTAATATTCTGTGTTTGCAAATGCCACTTTTAGAAAGTTGGCCTTTGCTTGCCTAACCATTTCAGCCCGCCTCTGCGTGATGTGTATCTGATGTCTGGCATGCGTGAGTGACAGGGCTGGGGGAACCCAGATGGGCAGGGCTAGGTAGCCTGGTGGTGAATAGAAAGATTGACAGGCAGATGGGTGGGAGGAGTACACCTGGACTCTGAATGGGACTGTGCTCTGCCACCACAATGCCGGCTCCGCCCCCTGTGGAGCGTCTGATCACTCTGCCCTGCACTCTGAAAGAAGAAGCCTGAATCGCGTCAACAAAGTTCTCCAGAACTGGACTGAACTAGGCAAGGGCCCCCCTGGCCTGGGAGAACAAAAGAAATGCAGTATAAATGTAGGAGCCCTGCTCCTAAGAAATCAGATCCGCTTTTGACCCAAGAAGAATCTCTGCCTGAGGAGGAGGCACCGGGAAAGCTGTAAGGAGGAAGACTGTCCCTATCCTGGGGGACTGGCCTGCAGTGGTGTCCTTGCTGCCCAAGGAGAGAAGAGGAACCCTTTGCTGAAGACTTTGCTTTATTTGTACTTTCAAGACTTGTGCTTTTCAAAACGATCTCCAAGGGCTTGGAAGTGAGCTTGCCCCCTGAACTGAGCCCCAGGACCATTGGGCTCAACCTGACCTTCACTCGCCCGCCGCTGGACTGTGGTGTTCCTTCCCTCGCCGGAGTCGTGACTCCTGTGCCCCCCAGCCCCTCCTTGAGCCGTGACCTGACTGCTTAGCCGCCCCTGCCTTGGGAAGAGCCTCGCTCGATCTGAGCCGCTCCCCCGACGCCGTGCTGGGCTGCCCCGTCACCTCGCTTGCCTGAGGCTTACTGTGCACCATCACCCCTCCCGCCGGAATCGGCGTTGTGAGAATCCTCAAGCCTCGGACGGCCCGGACGTAGACTGCGTGCCCGGCTGCCCCGCTTTGTTCACTTGCCACCTGTAAACACCCCCGCTCTTGCCGTGAGCCTGAAGGACCAGACCCCCATTGTTAAGTGTGGGAGCCCCGGACGCCGCCTCGCCCTTCTGACGAAGAGCCGCTGAAATCCCGCACCCACCTTCACGTCAAGAAACAAGGTACTGTACTTACGAACTCAACCGCGAGCTCGCATCGGATCCAGGGTCCGCAACGTTCTAATTTCCCTGTCGTCTGCCGCGTGCTTCCCGGGTGCCGCCTCAGCGCGAAGTGCGCTGAGACCCGCATGCTTCCCGGGTGCCGCCTCAGCGCGAAGTGCGCTGAGGCCCACATTCACCTTTGTGCCCGCCTAAGAACTTTCCGTAACAAAGAGAACTTTACCATATTTATAGAAATTGTGGCCCCACCGTTTCACCGTTACTGGGCCGTGTACTGAATCTGCTGAAACTATATAAAAATCTTATTTTCGTATACAACCTGATTGGTGTCCGTTTGTGGTGCATGCAAGGGGTTTACTGTATAAATAATTGCAATTGCTTAACCGTGTACGCCTGAGGTTTAGCCTGGACTGCTCGCGCCACGCACCTAGAGGGTGAGCAGGGGTTATTCTGAGGAGTCATCCTTCGCCCTGACTAGAAGTAAAGGGTCCCTGCTTGTCGCTGGCACTTGCCAGCGCCAACCAGAGTCCCCTCATTTTTAACAGTAACTCATGTAATTTTTCTTTTCTATAGATTCAATGCACCACGTCTTTCTCTTTTTTTATTCATGTTATGGATCTGTGGATCTGCCACTATTCCAGGAACACACCCAAACATCAACTTCTCATTTGATACAACTAATCTCCACCCATCCACATTGCAAACCAAACCCTAAATCACTTATTTGGGTTTCGCATCTCTCTGGAGCCAGACTAAAAACCACAGCTCTATCCTGTTTTTTAGTTTTTCTTCAAAAGGACTGATTTTTAAAGTCAGGATGTCTTCTGCAGAAGATAGAAGGTGACAGCAGAACAAAGAAGAAGAAGGTCTTACCACCTCCATAGAAGTCCTTCGATGTTTGGAAATATAACTCCATCCCTTCAGGATAAAAGAAAGTTCTTCCAAAAATTGTTCCATGGAATAGATGCAGCAAATAAATTGTTGAGAGGTATGTGGAAGAAGAAGTCACATGGCACACCCTCTATGTGGAAATACCTGAAACCTTACATATAAGGAAGTATCACAGAATAATGTGAGAGAGGGAAGGTGGTGCATCATCATCAGCAGTTGGGCCATCTGTAGGGCCCTTACCACCTGACCAGATGGTTACCATCCCTGCTGTTTCAACAAAACTGCAAGACATGATTACTCATTGTGGCTAATGCCATATGACAGTTGCCCTAAAAATGTCATCTGGTGCCCAGTTTATAGATGTTGTCAACAAACATAATTGTTCATTTTTTTATCTCACAGTTCCACCTTCCATTCGTCTTTAAACACAAGTAAATATCTGAAAAGCATAGAATACATTTAACTTTACATTACATACTATAAGCAAGTGAATAGCTACATAGTAGTTATGTCAGTATGTAAGAGGCTGTGTAAGTGTCTGAGTATGGATGTGTAAATGGGTATATAAGTGGCTTTAGGGGTGGGTGACTGCGTGCATGAATGAATGAGCGGATATGTATGTGAGTGTATCAGTGCCTCTGTGGGTGAGTCACTGGGTGTGTAAGTTTCTGTGTTGGTGTGTGACTGGGTCTGTTAGTGTCTGTATGGGTGTCTAAAGGGGTAAGTAAGTGGCTGTATGGATTGGTATCTGGCTGTGTTGGTGGGTGTTTGGGTGTGTAACTGTTTATGAAAGTAACTCTGTTAGTGGTGGATACATAACTGCTGTGCAGGTGTGTGAGTGGATGTGTAAGTGTCTCTGTTGCTGTCTGGCTGAGTGTGTGTGTTGCTGTATGGTCTTGTAAATAGATATGTGAGTGGCTGTATGGGTTGGTGACTAGGTGGATGGGTGTACAGGTGCATGTGTAACTGACTGTCAGTGCTGGGAACATGAATGGCTGTACAGGTGTGTGAATGTGTATGACAGTGCCTGAATAAGTGTGTGAATGACAATGTAAGTGGATTTATAGGTGAGTAAAAAGGTATGTGAATGGTTTTATGGGTGTGTGACTAAGGGCCCGATTCCGATATCGGTCCAAACGGCTCCGAATCGGATATGGAATTGCCTAAACCGATCCAGAGCCCTTGTTTCCAACTGAATCATTCACAGTTTCGAACAACCAAGTAGGATGCCTGGAAAGCCTGAGTGCTGACCGAATTGGTTCCGGGAGGCATCCGGAGGGATAGAGCCTTCTGGAGCTGATTCGTACAGCTCTATGGAGTAGGTTTTTCAAGCGGGCAAATACGATGAACGATTCTGACAGTCTTTCTGATTCGGTTTGCCCGGATCAAAAAGGCTTCCGGAATCAGTCTTTGGGGGCTTGTAGCTGGCCCCCCTTCACCTGGGACCCTCCGAATTGGGCTGATGGGGGTACCCATGGGTCCCCTTTTTCCAACCATGCAATGTATGGCAGACACCAAGGGGTGATCGCCACAGGGTGCCCAATTATCCCCACCACCCCTTTTGTCATTGCGAGTCTGTGTTTGCGTTCGGAACACAGGCTCCCACTGAAGTCAATGGGAGCCTGACCGAATCGTATCTGGATGCATTCAAATGCATTGTACTTATTCAGTCAGACTCTTCCTATCGGAGTCGTCCAGAAAGCATTCCGGACCAGAGAGATTCGGTATGCTTTCCGAACGAGATCGGAATCTGCCCCTAAGTGTGAACGTTATTGTCTGTCTACATGAGGGGGGCACATAAGTGGTTTTGTGGGAATGTAACTGGGTGCATATGTACCGGCCAGGCTGTGTGAGTAGGTGCAAATTACATTCTATTAAATTACATACTATAAGAAACCACCCACATCAAAAACACACTCATTCATAGTGACTTAATAAAATAACTTTATTTTCAGTATAGAAATTCCTCCTTCTCCATCCTTTATTTTTAGTTAATGTTCTCATCTAATCTCCCTTCTATTTTGCCTTTTACTGGAGTGTCTGGAAGCTACACATTTTCTTTCAGCTTATATACACTCATAGGTTTTTTTAATAAGCTTTTTTATAGTACAACCTAATTAACATGCCTGTAAAATCTCTTTGCTATAATCCAACTTTCATTTTAATATCTGTATTCCAAAGCAAATCTCAAGTCATAAATATGGCAACCCTTCTCAACTCTGAATACAAAAGTTTCAAAAATAGCTACCCTTTCCACTGTGCTCTCACTCATACTCCTGTACTTAGTAAATCACAGACTTCCTTTCATCTTTTATTTTTGTTATATCACTTGTAAGCGGCAAATATTTGTTAATAATTTCCATGTTCCCTGTAAAGAGGCCCAGTTAGGTAGTTTTTTTGCAGATTCGTGGATCCAAAGACGTATACTTCCTACTGAGTATTTTTACTACACTAGTCTGCTTTTCAGTTTCACACTGCAGTCTCTTTTGTTCCCTCTCCTCACACTCTTTAGATCCGTTTCCATAGGGACAATGTTTCAAATAGCCTCTGCCTCCCAGTAGTTCAAACATTCACAAGACTTTCTCTCAACAGCATACTAGGTTCACATTAACTGTAGCAGGTGTGGTTGACTGTTTGCAATTCCAAGCATATCCCAAACAACATAACTCCCCCTCAAACCTAATCACAGGGTTAATTACTTTTTTTAGTTCCTTGCATATCTCCACCATCTAATCAAATATGTTATTTTTATTTTACTTGTTGTCCCCCTTTGTAACTGCCTTTCATCTTCAACACTGCCTCATTCTGCTGCAGCCTTTTCCTGTGCGCTACTCCTGCTTGTCTCTCAAATGGTCAGAGTCTGGATTGTGGGCCATAGATATGGCCCAGAGAGAGTGCAAGAAAGAGTGGTATTGACTGGGACCTGGGTTTACCTCATATAGACATTACTTGGTGGCCAGAGATAGTTAACGTGGCATCAATTGCTGCCTTTAGTCGAAAGCATTGCGGATTGCCAACATCCAGACCTTATGATTGTGCACTGACTTAAGTACATTTACTGGATTAGGACTGGAAATCCTAAAGAATGATACCTTTGGTAAATGAATGTCACTTTCCCACTTACTGCCTTGATGTTCTCCAACATTTGCTGAAGACTGAAGTGGCAGTGGGCAACCCAATTTTATCCACAGATAGCGAAAACCAGGAAACATTCCAATAAAGTTGTTTCTGAATTTCTCCAAGACCACGACATGGGCTCTACATAACAACTTACGCTTTGACATGGATGGAATATATAAACAAGACAGAGTCCATTTTACAGACACAGGCAACAGGGTGTTCTTCAACAGCTTTAAAGACTGCATCCTACTCTCTGTGTAATTATCATCTACACACCATAACACAAAGGCTCTTTTCAAGTCCAACCCTTTTCCCAAAACTCTCTCTTTGTGTTTCCAAATCCTTTTTTCTAATTTCTCACTTGGATCTGCAGATCCTCCACCAAATATGGAGTCTGCCAGCCGGCTATGATGCAGGTGGATGTGCGGATCCATCCCCAACCAAAAGTACACATTCAATACATATAACAACACATTTAATACAAACATATCCTATTGCAATTTATTTAACTGTATTGCTGCCTGTGTGTGGATGTGTGAGTAGCTGTGTAAGTAACTGTGTGGTTGTGTGAGGGGCTATATGGGTATGTGAGTGGGTGTGTTAGTGGCAGTGTGGATGTGTAACTGGTTGTGAGAGTGACTGTGTGACTGTGTGAGTAGCTGTCTAGTGCCTGGGTGGGTGTGTGAGTGTACTTTTAAATCTGTGAATGGGTGTGTAAGAATGGGTGTGTAAGTGCCTGTATGGGTGTGTGAGTAGGTGTGTGAGTGGTTGTGAGTGGTTGTGTAAGTGGTTGTGTGAGTCTGTGAGCGGGTGTGTGATTGGCTGTGTGGGTGTGTGAGTGGCTGTATAGGTCAGTGAAGGCATGTGTGAGTGGTTGTATGGGTGTGTAAGTGGGTATGTGAGTGTATGGTGGGTGGGTTTACGAGTGGATGTGTGACTATGTGGGTCTGTGAGTGGGTATGTAAGTGGCTGTATGGGTGTGTACATGGGTTTGTGGTGGGTGTGTGAGTGGGTCGGTGTGTATCTGTGTGGGTCTGTGAATGGGTGTGTGAGTGAGTCTATGGATGTGTAAGTGGATGTGTGAGTGGATGTGTGAGTGGGTCTGTGAGTGGGTGTATGTGTCTTTTAATTGGGGTCTTGTTGGAAGGCGGACCCCGAGGAGTCGGCGAGACCACTCAGGGGGGGGGGCCCCACACTGTACGAAGTAGCCGAGCGCTGCAGAGAAGCCTCCTGGGAGATCCTTCTCCTAGAATGTACTAGCACAGTAACACCACCACACCGGACTCAAGGAGGTTGTCTCAAGATGAGCAATTCTTTATCAGCACTTAAAAGGTTACGGGATCAATATGTACAGAAAAGGGGGATCAAGGGATCCGCAAAAAGTCTCAGTGTCTCGTTTTAGGAGGGAAGAGGTAGCGGGACAGTCTTTGGTAGGGGTTTGGTACGAGGGTACCTGGGGCCTAGTTCTTATCCTCAAGCTGGAGGACCTCCGGGTCTCGGAGGGGTCGAGCCGCGACGGCGTCAGCAGGGCTCTGGCGTTCAGTTCGTGGGGAGCCGCGACCAGGTCAGCGGGACTCTCTAGATGGTTTCTGCTCAGCTCGAGCCGCGATGTCGTCAGCAGGGCTCCGAGGGAGGTTTCAGCGAGGTTGGGCCGCGACAGCGTCAGCAGGGCCCCGATGTTCCGGGGGACTCCAAGGTTTCCGCAAGAAGGAGCCGCGACGCAGTCTGCAGGGCTCGTGGTGGTTTCAAGCAAGGGTTTCTTCTCTGTAGGGTCGGCCGCGATTCAATCAGCAGGGCTCTCGACTCCGGGATACAACTGCCGGTCTGTGGCGGGGTCGCCCCAGATATAGGTCTGGGACCCTTTGATGTCCGGACCCTTGCGCCCGGGTGGCGGAGAGGCCGGGTTGGGAGTGACCAGACGCCCAGCAGGAGAGGCGCCCGGCCCAGGAGAGATGGAGGCCGATCGCACCTCGGTGTGTGGGAGTGGTTGGGGGTCCCATCGATACCGCCCTCTGCCAGGGCGATGAGGTGTTCACGTGATACCCCCTGGCCAGTTCTTGGTGCCTCAATGTCTGGGCCTTGCTGGGGCCGAGGCCGGGTTGAGCGGAGTCATGAGGACTGGTGTGCAGGGTCACGTGGTAGGCGGCAAAATGGCGGAGCCCCGAGGTGTAGGTGACCTCGTGCAGCCCGAACGGGTAGCTCGTGGGGGCTAGGGTGGGGAACGGGCCCAACCCCCGGGAAGTCAGGACCACGCCACGAGGCCGGGTCCAACAGGCATCCCCCCCAGCCGAAGGCAGGGAGAGTCACCCATCTTCTTGGGGATTCTCCTCGTCAAGGCGGAAGAAGCGGGACAGGCCGCCCGCGTTGGCGTGGTCATTGCCGGGTCGGTGCTCAACCGAAAAGTCCATCCCTTGCAGGGCAATGGACCACCACAGCAGTTTGGGATTCTCGCCTCTCATTTGCATTAACCACCGCAAGGGCCGGTGGTCGGTCTGGACCCGAAAGTGGGTACCGAAGAGATAGGGCCGGAGCTTCTTAAGGGCCCACACTACGGCGAAGGCCTCGCGCTCGATGGTGCTCCATCGTTGCTCTCGGGGCAGCAGCCGTCGGCTGATGAAGGCCACTGGGCGGTCGAGTCCCTTCTCATCAACCTGAGACAGGACGGCCCCGATCCCATATTCGGAGGCGTCTGTTTGCCCGATGAACTCCTTACTGTAGTCAGGGGCCTGGAGCACGGGGGCAGTGCACATTGCTGCCTTGAGAGTCTCGAAAGCTGATTGGCAGCGGGGAGTCCAGTGCACCTTCTTGGGCTGTTTCTTCGAGGTGAGCTCTGTGAGAGGCCCAACAATGCTCCCATAGTCCCGGATGAACCGCCGGTAGTACCCAGTGAGGCCCAGGAAGGCCCGCACAGCGGTCTGGGTATTGGGGGGTTCCCATGCCTGGATGGCATCGATTTTTGGCTGGAGAGGGGCCACTTGACCGCTTCCCACCTGATGGCCCAGGTAGGTCACCGATCCTAGGCCGATCTGGCATTTGCTGGCCTTGATCGTGAGCCCGGCCCTTTGGAGGGCGGCCAGGGTGGCTTGGAGGTGAGTTAGGTGCTCAGCCCAGTGGTTGCTGTACATGGCAATGTCATCCAAATAGGCCGCGCTGAAGGCCTTGAGCCCGGCCAGAACCTTGTTTACAAGTCTCTGAAAAGTGGCCGGGGCGTTCTTCATGCCGAAGGGCATCACCCGAAAGTGGTAATGCCCATCAGGGGTAGAAAAGGCGGATCTTTCTCGGGCGCCGGGGGTGAGCTGGATCTGCCAGTACCCGGCGGTGAGGTCCAGCGTGCTCAGGTAGCGGGCGGACCCCAAGCGGTCGATGAGTTCGTCGGCCCGGGGTATAGGATGGGCGTCCGTCTTGGTCACAGCATTCAGGGCTCGGTAGTCTACACAAAATCGTAACTCCGGGGGATGGCCGGGGGCTGCGGCCTTTGGTACCAGGACGACAGGGCTGGCCCACGGGCTGTCGGAGGGCTCGATGACCCCCAGGACCAGCATCTTCGCTACTTCGGCCTGGATGCATGCCCGTACTCGGTCGGGTACCCTGTAGGCTCGGTGTCACACGGGAGGGCTGTCCCCGGTGTCGACGTCGTGGACGCACCAGTGGGTCACCCCCGGGGTGAGGGAGAAGAGGGCTGCGTAGTTCTGCAGCAGTTGTTGACAGTCGATACGCTGCTCCGGGGTCAGGGAGGAGGCAAGTTGGACACCTTTGATGGATCCGTCGTGGACGTCGTTCTGTAAGAGGTCGGGTAGGGGCTCGGAGTCGTCCTCGCCCCCCTCGTCGGTCGCCAGCAGCAGGATCAGTTCGGTCCGGGCAAAGTGGGGTTTGAGCCTGTTAGCATGTAGAACCCGGAGGGGGTTCCGGGGGGACTCCAGGTCGACTAGGTAGGTGACGGGGCTTTTCTTCTCCACCACCTTGAAGGGCCCGGTCCACTTGTCCTGGAGGGCGCAGGGCTCAACAGGGGCCATGACCCAGATTTGCTGGCCTGGCTCGAACTCAATGGTAGAGGTGTTCCGATCGTACCACCGCTTCATGTCCTCCTGGCTGGCCTCGAGGTTGGCTTCGGCCATGGCTCGGATCTTGCGGGTCTGGTTTCGTAGGGTCAGGAGGTATCAGTAGACGTCAGGAGGGGCGCCTTGGAGCTTCGTCTCCCAGCCCTCCTTGACCAGGCTGAGCAGTCCGCGGACCGGATGTCCGTACAATAGTTCAAACGGGCTGAACCCCAGGGACTTCTGCGGGACCTCCCGATAGGCGAACAGGAGGCATGGTAGTAGGACATCCCATCTCCGCCGGAGGGGCTCTTCCAAGCCCTGAATCATTCCCTTCAGGGTTCTGTTAAAGCGCTCGACCAGCCCGTTCCCCTGAGGGTGATAGGGGGTTGTGAATTTGTACGTGACCCCACACTGTTGCCACAGGGACCGCATGTACTTGGAGATGAAGTTTGTGCCCCGGTCGCTCACCACTTCGCGGGGAAATCCCACTCGGGAGAAGATCCCCATTAAGGCCCGGCCCACCACGGGGGCCGTTACAGTTCTTAGCGGGACCGCCTCCGGGTACCGGGTGGCGTGGTCCACGAGGACCAGGATGAAGCGGTGGCCCAGGGCGGTCCGGGGGTCCAGGGGCCCCACGATGTCGATCCCGACCCATTCGAACGGGGTGCTGACGGCTGGAAAGGGCTGGAGGGGGGCCTTGACCCGACCCCCCGTCTTCCCGCTGGCTTGGCAGGTCTGGCAGGACCGGCAGTGGTGGTCCACGTCTCTCCGCATCCGGGGCCAGTAGAAGTGGGTCACCAGACGGCTGTAAGTTTTGTCTTGCCCTAGGTGTCCGGCGAGGGGCACGTCATGTGCCAGGTTGAGAAGGAACTCCCGGAAGCGGAGGGGTACCACCAACACGCGGCTGGCCCCGAGTTCTGCCACTTTCTGTTCACTGTACAATAGGCCCTCGGCCCAGTAGACCCAGTGGGTGCCGGTCTGGTCCCCGTTGGCTTGTGCGGACGCTTGTTGTCGGACCCCTTCGAGAGAGGGACAGGACTGTTGCTCGTGCTGGAACTGCTCTCGGGTGGGGCCCCCTTCGTGGCGCCATTGTGCAAGTTCTGGTAGGGCGCCTAGGGAAGCAATCTCTTCGGGGGAGGGTTCATTAGGTCCAGTGTCGGTGTCCGCCTCCCCCTCGCTGCAGGCGGGGGGTGGTGCAAGCCCCTCGGGCTGGGCGGCACCGGGGGCCAGGGACGAGCGGGGGGCCTGGGCGGTCATGGACCGGGTGATGGCGCAGTCCCATTCGGACAGTCCCAGCATTCGGAGGTGCTCGCGTCGCTCCACTTGAGCCCAGGGGGAACTCTCCAGGTCGTTCCCCAGGAGGCAGTCTACTGGTGCGTCGTCGCGGACAGTCACTTTTAGTAGGCCTGTCACCCCTCCCCACTCGAAGGGGACCAGGGCCATCTGGCACAGGCTTTTGCCGTTGTCGGCCGTCCGGATGGGGCACAGCACATTTGGTAGGATCTGTTCGGGGGTCACCAGGTGGCAGCGGACAGCGGTGACACTGGCGCCGGTGTCACGAAGGGCTTCGGCCCGTTGTCCATTGACGGTGACCTGCTGCCGGTACTTCTGGGTGTTGTTTGGGATGGGGGTGCGGGGCACCATTTCTCGGCGGCCCACGTAGACCAGGGCCATGGCCGCCGGCTTCCATTCGGTGGTTCCTCGGTCGAGGGTTTCTTCTTCTTCTTCTCCTTCCCCCAGGGCGGCGGCCGCCAGCTGTCGGGGCGGGGGCCCGCTGGCCCCGCTTCTTCGGTTCAGGGGGCAGACCGGATCGCTGGCATAGTGTCCGGTTTGTTGGCAGCCGTAGCATGTTACTGGGGGCCGTGGTCCGGTTCTGGCTGGGGTCGCCCCTCTTCGGGCTGGGCTCGGGGAGAGGTGTTGCTGTGGCGGCCCTCGAGGTGGGCTCCTGGGGGCCCCGGCGGGGGGGTCCCGGTTCCTGTTCGGCCCTCCCCCTCCACCGCGTTGGCGGGGAGGTCCGGTGGGGCTCCTCTGGTACTCCCCCATCGAGTTCCGGGGGACTCGGGTGTTGACCCATCGATCGGCCTCGACGGCGAGTTTTCGTGGGTCGGTCAGCTTGCTGTCGAGGAGGTGTTGCCTCAGCTCCACTAAGCAATTGTTGGAGAGATGTTCCCAAACAATGAGGTCGACCAGCTGCCCGTAGGTGGTGACTTTACTACCCTTGATCCATCCTTCTAGGGCCCGGCTAAAAAAGTCCACATATTCCACCCAGGTAGTACCCGGGATCTTCTTGCAGTCTCTGAACCGCTGGCGGTACATTTCCGCGGTTAGCCCGTAGCGGGTGAGCAGGGCCTCCTTCATGTGGTCATAGGAGGTCATCGCCTCCTCTGGCAGCTGGAGCAGTGTGTCTCGACCTTCACTAAGGAACCGACCCCACAGGCCGGCGCCCCAGTCCTTTCGGGGCACCCGATGGGAGGTCATGGCCACCTCGTATGCCTTGAACCATTGTTGGATGTCGTCATTCTTATAGTACTCCTTGACGACATCTTTCGGGATATGTACCTTGGCCTCGGCAGGCGGTAGGGTGCCTCTATTACTGGGGGTGTCGGTCCCCCCTTGCTTTGCCTTGATCTCGAGCTCTTTGAGACTTCGCTCGTGCTCAAGGGTCAGTCTTTTTTCCTCCAACTCTCGGTGCCGTCTCTTCTCTTCTATCTCCTCTTGTAGCCGTAGCTGCTCTAGGGCCAGTTTCTTTTCCGCCAGCTGGAGTTCGCCGTCCAGCCGCAGTCGTGCGAGCTCTAGTTCGTGGTTCCGGACCTTCTCCCGCTCTCGTATCTCCTCTTCGGAGAGGCCAGTTTCTAGGCTATTTCTTCTTCCGGTTGCCGGAGTCGGTGCGGTGGATGTGGCCACAGTCAGGGGCAGGGGACCTTCTTCCTGGGAGGGGCCTGCCTCGGCCTCCAGCCAGGTCCTCAAGGCTTTCTGCATCTCCTCTTTGGTACCTAGGCCGGTGGTTGCAATGCCCTTGTCCTTGCAGAACTGTTTCAATTCTTTGTGCGTGTATTCCTCCAACCGTTCGGGCTGGAACTCCGTGGTCGCGTTGTTTTCTTGGTTGCTCATGACTTCCGTTTGTCTGGATGGTTAGCTAGTGGGTTACTGGCTGGTACGTACTGCGTTCGGCTCGGATCCCGTCGCTGGCCACCAAATGTTGGAAGGCGGACCCCGAGGAGTCGGCGAGACCACTCAGGGGGGGGCCCCCACACTGTACGAAGTAGCCGAGCGCTGCAGAGAAGCCTCCTGGGAGATCCTTCTCCTAGAATGTACTAGCACAGTAACACCACCACACCGGACTCAAGGAGGTTGTCTCAAGATGAGCAATTCTTTATCAGCACTTAAAAGGTTACGGGATCAATATGTACAGAAAAGGGGGATCAAGGGATCCGCAAAAAGTCTCAGTGTCTCGTTTTAGGAGGAAAGAGGTAGCGGGACAGTCTTTGGTAGGGGTTTGGTATGAGGGTACCTGGGGCCTAGTTCTTATCCTCAAGCTGGAGGACCTCCGGGTCTCAGAGGGGTCGAGCCGCGACAGCGTCAGCAGGGCTCTGGCGTTCAGTTCGTGGGGAGCCGCGACCAGGTCAGCGGGACTCTCAAGATGGTTTCTGCTCAGCTCGAGCCGCGATGTCGTCAGCAGGGCTCCGAGGGAGGTTTCAGCGAGGTTGGGCCGCCACAGCGTCAGCAGGGCCCCGATGTTCCGGGGGACTCCAAGGTTTCCGCAAGAAGGAGCCGCGACGCAGTCTGCAGGGCTCGTGGTGGTTTCAAGCAAGGGTTTCTTCTCCATAGGGTCGGCCGCGATTCAATCAGCAGGGCTCTCGACTCCGGGATACAACTGCCGGTCTGTGGCGGGGTCGCCCCAGATATAGGTCTGGGACCCTTTGATGTCCGGACCCTTGCGCCCGGGGGGCGGAGAGGCCGGGTTGGGAGTGACCAGACGCCCAGCAGGAGAGGCGCCCGGCCCAGGAGAGATGGAGGCCGATCGCACCTCAGTGTGTGGGAGTGGTTGGGGGTCCCATCGATACCGCCCTCTGCCAGGGCGATGAGGTGTTCATGTGATACCCCCTGGCCAGTTCTTGGTGCCTCAATGTCTGGGCCTTGCTGGGGCCGAGGCCGGGTTGAGCGGAGTCATGAGGACTGGTGTGCAGGGTCACGTGGTAGGCGGCAAAATGGCGGAGCCCCGAGGTGTAGGTGACCTCGTGCGGCCCGAACGGGTAGCTCGTGGGGGCTAGGGCGGGGAACGGGCCCAACCCCCGGGAAGTCAGGACCACGCCACGAGGCCGGGTCCAACAGGTCTGGATCCATGAATCCACCATAGTTTCACACAAGGGGTCGGTGTGTGAGTGTCTGTATGGGTGTGTGCGTGTATAAGTGGGCGTGTGTGTGATGAGTGAGTGCGAGTGAGTGTGTAAGTGGCTGTGTGGGTCTCTGAGTGGTGTGTGAGTGGATACGAGGGTGTGTGAGTGGGTGTCAGTGTTTTTGCTATATGGGTGTGTGAGTGGGTATGTAAGTGGCTATATGGGTGTGTGAGTGCTAGTGCGGGTCTGTCAGTGAGTTTGTAAGTGGTTCTCTGGGTCTGTGATTGGCTGTATCAGTGACTGGATGGGCATGTAAGAGGGTGTGTGAGTGACTGGATGTTTGAGTGGGTGTATGTATTTTTTAATTATGGTCTGGATCCACAGATCTAGCGTGTATTCATAAAGGGGCCATGCTGAGCACTTTGGTGAATCTGTGGGCCCTTGCGTAAGCAGAAAAACATGTTTCCACAATTTCTTCCACATAAGGGTCCCTCACAGATTCCTCCATCAGTCCCATGGGATCAGGATACTTCTATCCTGACCCCTTTTATCCAATTTCTACTTTATTCCCCCACCCCAGGATACATGTCCCATTTCACAAAATGGCGGCCACAACTTTTCTTTCATGTTGAGGTCAGCCAATCAGGGCATTGCTGTTGGCGCATGGATCTGCGGATCCTGCAAAATGGAACTATGGTGGATCTGCATCTCTAGATATACATAAATCTTTTTTCTTCATTAACTCCAAAACTACTGAACAGATATACACCATGTTACAAAAATCACTCTTTCTGGACCAAGATCTAGCTTTCTGTCAAGTTTGGTGTAGTTCTGTTCAGCGTGTCGGGCTGTAGTCGTGTCTAAAATCCCTATGGGAAATTGCATGGGGAAAACGAGTTGTAGGACTTTTCCCTTTTTCTCAGCTCCCACATAAAGAACCACCCTGAAACTTTCCAGACAGCAACTTAAGTGACTGGGACACTAGGTTTGAAAATTTTGTGAAGAAAGTTATTAGCAAATCAAAAAATGCTTTTCCTATGGAAACTAGGTCCTAAATAGTAGGTAGGTTTTATCAATTAGATTACTGAGATAGGGACTCTCTCCAGCTGGATAACTTTGCAAAATGAAACCTTAGTTTACAAAGTGCAAATTCACCAGTAAAAGTACATCTCATGCAATATAGCTATAGGAGAACATATTGAAGCGGACACGAGGAGAAGATAGGTAATTGTTGTTATCGCAAAAAGAAATCTACTTAATAAAAACACCCCCAACAAATCAGCCTGATGGGCTATAATATAAAGTGGAGATAAAATGGTGTATCCAAACTGTAAAAGAAAAGAAAAAATACTGGAAATGATGTTCTCGGTGGAGTCAGTGCACTAATGAGATGAAGACGATGAGGCAGTCATTAATTATGGTAGTAAAGCTGTTTGCATTTTGCAAAATGTTACAGAGCAGACTGCGTTGATGTAATTTTTTGTCTTGAAATGTAACACTGGTCAGTGGTTTTGTTAGAATTAAGAATGCTTTGAAAATGTCACCATTAATGTTTTCTATTATTTGTTTTTATTGAAACATAAAACACCTGATTACATGTAACTTACTAACAATGGCAAAATGGGCCTGAGAAGCATTTGATAACAAAAAATAAAAGGCATTAGTGTAATGTTGAATAAATGTGGTTTCAAGAAAAACTGGATATAAGAATGATTGTTAATACACTTTTAAGCAATTGTTGAAAATTTAGAGAGGTCTTGGCACATATATGTGTATATCAAAACCAAAAGTTAAAATGACGTTTTAGTTATGTGAAAATGTCAGTGACAAGGTAACATTTTAAACTCAAATAAAAGCCGGAAAATCACCAGTTACACTTATCTCAAGCAACTATACCTTGTGCTTCATAGTAACCGTAACTCGCACCCCTGCCATGCACAGCGTTGTCATCAATTATGTTCTTTCAGATCTCATTGGGGATGTTACTAATACAGTCATTGACTTGGATTTTTTGTTTTGCTAATACCTTTGCCACCATTTGATGAATCTTCTCAAATCTTTCCAAAAGAAAGGCTCATTCACCATAACTCCTTCCTGGAAAGATTTGGGGTGATCCCTCTTGGGGGCCCAAGAAAAGGAGGGTATCAAAATGTGTTTTTTTCACACTATTTTCCATATAGCCAAAACAGCCAAACAGAATTACACCAAATCTGGCAAAAAGCTAGATCTTTACCCAAAAAGTGTGTTTTTTGAGATTTAGGGGTCGATTCCGATCCGGGTCGGACAGCTCTTCGAGAGCTGTTCGTAGCCTTACTTTGCGACCGACTCGTACCCGGAGCCGGTCCGTCCCGGCGATGAAGTACGATGCGTGTAACTGACAAAAATCCGACCGACACGTAGGCTGTGATACAAGCTTCATTCTCCGTCTGAGCCGTAACTCCGAACGCCGAACTGAGTCGCCCGGAAACAGTATCCATAGCAGTTTCCGGCTGGACAAGTACGATGCGCAAATCATACGCGCCGGCGGGTCGCCACGTACGTCACATCACAGCATCCGGAAAAGAATCATATCAGGTACGATTCGTGCCAGAACCCAATCCACGGCTACGAGACGGACCAGCTTGCAACTGATACGAGACGGAGCAACAAGCAGCGTGTACGAGACAAACGCATCATGAATCCCATCGCGCAAGTCATACCAGTACTATACATCCATGACCGGATAAGGAACCGACATGGACGGCGCACACGGTAAGTCAGACACCCACCCCACAAACAAACGACACGTACCCGCAAAATGTCACACACACACAGGGGATCCATTTCCTGGTCACTAGCAACAGGCCACCATAGGGGTTGCATGGCCAGCACCACTACCACCCCCACTCATAGGGCTTATGTTGCCCATCACTCCTGCCACCCCCACCTATAGGGGACCTGTTGCACATCACTCCTGCCACCCCCACCCATAGGGGACCTGTTGCCCAGCACTACTGCCACCCCAACCCATAGGGCTTATGTTGCCCATCACTCCTGCCACCCCACCCATAGGGACTATGTTGCCCATCATTCCTGCCACCCCTACCCATAGGGGACCTGTTGCCCAGCACCACTGCCACCCCCACCCAAAGGGCTTATGTTGCCCATCACTCCTGCCACCCCCACCCATAGGGGTCCTGTTGCCCATCACTCCTGCCACCCCCACCCATAGGGCTTATGTTGCCCATCACTACTGCCACCCCCACCCATAGGGGACCTGTTGTCATCACTCCTGCCACCCCCACCCATAGGGTACCTGTTGCACACCACTCCTGCCACCCCCACCCATAGGGCTTATGTTGCCCATCACTACTGCCACCCCCACTCATAGGGCTTATGTTGCCCATCACTCCTGCCACCCCCACCCATAGGGGACCTGTTGCCCATCACTCCTGCCACCCCCACCATAGGGCTTATGTTGCCCATCACTACTGCCACCCCCACTCATAGGGCTTATGTTGCCCATCACTCCTGCCACCCCAACCCATAGGGGACCTGTTGTCCATCACTCCTGCCACCCCCATCCATAGGGGACCTGTTGCCCATCACTCCTGCCACCCCCACCCATAGGGCTTATGTTGCCCATCACTACTGCCACTCCTACTCATAGGGCTTATGTTGCCCATCGCCCCTGACACCTCCCACCCATAGGATGGCTGATGCGCCACACATCCATCATACACCATTAGGTATGTCAGCAAAATACATCCCCCCTAACATCATGACAACAGTGTGTAGTCTGTGATAAATGCCCACAACAGTGATTATGACTTCGAACATACAATGTAACTACCATCACATGTGTGACCAAAAACTGAGTGCGGCCTACACAAGGCAAGCATCACTATAGCACTGTGTCAATGTAAAACTAACACCCCCTCACTATGTAGAACAAAAGTTAAGTGTGTGGTTCCAAACTGCAGCAAATATTGAGCATTGTGGTAATGGGGTCCAAATCCCCCCTCATCACAGTGACCAAAAGGTAAGTGTCATCATGGTCAAAGTTGCAAATGCCAAACAGCATGTATGATTCCTGGTCCCAACACATGAAACACTTTTGGGGCAAAGTAGTGGTTGTGTCCCATACCCACAGAGATGTGGTGAGGCTAACAGTGCTGTGGAACCCTAACATACTCTCGGCCATGTGCAGACAAGCACCACCCATGGGGTCTGACAATGCATACAGTGTACAATGACACAAAAGCAGACATGACCATCACAAAGCATACACACATCTCGAAAATAGACACACAAATCAAAACAACCTGTGTAGACTGTAGGTGTCAGGTCACAAACTCCCATTCCATGCCAGCAATGGAACCTAACAACCAGGATGAATGTGCAGAATTATGTGATATGACTCAGAGGGACAGCAGGGTAAATCACAAAAACAACATCCAGACAATGGCCCACAACAGCAATACCAATGCACTGGTGCAGATGCAAAAATACAAACAGGCAACCTCACACTGCACATCTGACACAACATGTGTGTGTGTGTGTGTCTCAGTATCCCCAGGCAACTACACAACACATGAGGGTGGCTGAACCACAGTGAGACAAATGTGGACACAGTGCCATACAAAAGTAAACCATCAATGGGTCCGCTTAGTGGGCAATCAGGCATTGTGAGATGAGAGGGAGCACAACAGACACATGTGACACAAGCTGGAATGAACAGCAAATAACACAGGAAGAGACTGACACACAACAGCACTACCCCCAGGGACCAGACATTGGGGTGACACAAGCATGCATGCTACGTCCACTGTGCTGACAAAGGTAGATGTCGTGCAAACTGGGAAACCCAGACATGTGTCCTGTGCCACAAACGTACATCACACCTACACAAACACAAATCACTCAGCATGGCCCGTCATCCGTGGACAAACGGGAGCTAGGGGTCCATCCATGCAAACATTTACATCAGTCCACCCTCAACATCACACACCCTGAACTGCACCAATGTACATCTGCGAAGACCACATGGACAAGTGACATTGCACATGCACCCATGACAAACACAGTAATGTTGGGAGGAACTAAGGTGCACAGACTCATCACACAAAGACAGTTTACAACAATGGTGAATGACAGACATACTGCACAGTATGCGGTACATGGCCATGACGTCAAAGCTCCCGTAACCTTCGGAATACCTGCCACAGTCCCAGGACAATGCAGAAGCCAAGGAGAACCACAAGGCACACATGCTGACACCTGCCAACATTGCAGCCCTGAACCGGACAAGTGGGAGCAGTCACACACACATACACATGTCTCAATCACTGAAAGGTACCACCTAGGGACAACTACATGATATTGCGAACAAACAAGTGCCTTGGGGACCCCTGACTGTGTCCCATCTGTGTCTGACCACATCATCACCACTCAGAACTGACAAATCCCAATGATGAAACACCAATTAACAGTAGTGTGTCATGCACCCCCACAACTGGTAGCCCATGGCAAAGTTGTGGGATGAACACAGTACAACTAAGCAAGCATCAACAACAGGAACATATCAAGGGAACACTGCCTGTGTATGAAAAGGGATGTGGACACACACACACATGCCCACACAACACACACCATGGGCCCAGGCAATGTCACGGAACAACACACTTACTTGAGGGGACTCAACTCCTATGGAAGCTCAGCAGAACACTTGGTCTGTCAGCCATAAGTTACCACACAATGAAGGCTCTGGTCACAACAGCCTGTGTACGGGAGTGTCCCTTAAGTCATCTGCACATACTCAGTACATATGTCGAGCAAGTTGCACAGAGGACCCAGTTGCTTCTACACCAATGATGCCCACACTTACATGTGCAGTGGAGATGCGCCCACAGTCAGGGAAATAGACAAATTGGACAATGGGAAGCACATCATATGTGCATGTGTGCAAGCCACAGATGTGACCATGCAAATGAAATGTTTACAGAGATATTCACAAATTGTTAATCATGACACACCCAGTTAGCTGAAAAGGATGATATGGATAACGACCAGAATAGGATACTTATCTCATGGACCACATGGAGTACCTCACATCAACACCTCAGTATTCAACATTGTAAATCCAGCATTACAACTGCAAGGTCATTCTAAACATCGTAAGCATAATGTACAGCTGAATCAAATTCACAAGGTTAAAGAAAAATGCTTTATTCAGCAATTTTAAAATGCAAAGTCCTTTCAAAACAAAGGCCAATGGCCAGTCCATATCCAAATGACAAAAAGTCAACTTGAGTGACAACTGTCACACGTTGCTTGCCTGCACTGATAAGGACAGGGGACATCCCCTTGGAGGGGCACACATGGGGGAAGGCCAGGCACCGCAGGGACAGGATCAGGGTGCAGCAGAAGGAGGAGGCAGTGAAGGGGTGGTGGCTGCAGGAGAGTCACTGGCAACTGCAGTGGAGCTGCCTGAAGTAGTGGGTGCAGTCACAACTGTGGGGCACAAGTCAGATGGGGTGGGTGCTGGCACGACTGCAGTGGGCAGGTCAGATGGAGTGGACTGGGTCCCCACTGCAGTGCCCAAGTCAGACGGGGTGGTCGTGGACTCCACTGCAGGGCCTAACTCAATGGGAGTGGAATGGGGTTCCAGTGAGGTCGGCAGGACAGGGGGGGACACGGTCCCCGCATCAGTGGCACAAACTGTCTGACCGGGGGTGGAAGAGCAAGTGGTAGGGGGAGGGCCTCAGCATTTTGGGGAGGGTGTATCTGTGTGTGGGGGAACCTTTGGCAGGGTGTGGCGGGGGAACCTGTGGAGTGGTGGCCTGGGGATGGAGGACGGAGACTTCGTCGTGGAGCTGCGGGGCGGGGTGGGGTCTTGCTCTTCCAGCTCCGGGGGGACTTGCGGGTGGAGGCCTCAGTCTGACTGCACCTGGGGAGGGTGTCTGGGTGTGAGGGGCACTCCCCTCTGTGTGTGGGGACTTCCTCTTCCCCTTGTAAGCTGGATCTGCTGGGTCAGTGGGGAAGAGGCCAAGGTCACAGAGGAAGAACTTCTGTGGAGATGGGGTTGCAGGGAAGGGGGCTGGGAGGGAGAGGTATCAGAGGACAGCAGAGGGGTTGTGAATGACTGTGTGTGTGTGTCTGCAAACTATTCCCTGTGAGTGTGGTATCAGTCCCCTGCGTTTGCTTGTGTGCACGTCTAGCCCTTGGTTTGGGTGTTTGTGTGCTGCCCGTGTCTGTGGGTTTGTGAGAATGTGCTGTTGCGTGTGTGCTTGGGACAGGTAGGGTGCTAGGAATCGTGGGTGGTGCAGGGGTAGGAGGGGTGCGGAACTTTTGGAGGAGAGACACTGCTGCCATCAGGGAGGAGGCCGCGGACTGATTGGTCCTCTGTAGGGCAGACATGCCCGATGAAATGCCCTCCATGAACGACACCAGTTGTGTCGACAGACTGGTGTGTGCATGGAGGACACTCAGCATTGATGTCTTCCATACATGGATCTGTCGAAGCAAGTCCACAGTCTCCTCACTCAGGGCAGCAGGGAATACAGGGGCAGGGGGTGCAGTGTCTGGCACAAAGGAGACATGCTCCCGAACACGGGAGCCTCCACGGACCTCTGGGATGGGAGCCGATGGGAGGATGGTGGTGGGGGCAGGGACAGCCTCACTAGCTGGGGTTTGGTGGCTGCTGACACCCGCCTCCACAAGGGAGTCATCCTCCGAACTGCTGTGGCTCTCAGCTGGGGTGGTTGTTGCTGAGGACTCCTCGGTGTAGCTCCACTTGCCCTCCGTGCCACTGGGTCCCTCCGACTCCTCGCCTTCTGTCCCAGTCAGGCTCTGTGGCTCCTCCTGGTCCGTGGAACTGTCCCCTCCTGTGGCCGTGGATGTATCTGGATAGAAGTAGGAAAAAAGAGAACAACATCAGTCACCTGCACTGACTGCACACACCATAGTGAGTACATCACATCACAGGGCAAACCCTGGCATCATCAGCTGAACACTGCTCAAAGTGCTCACACTGTTAGAATAAGCCAATTGTCAGTTTCACCATCAACCATGTTACTCATATCCCTCCTGGACTTGCACCCATATGTCTGTTGCATGTTGGATGCTAATACCCCAATGTGCCGACATGCACCACCTACACATTTGTTGGACATGTAAGTGAACATGTAGGAGTATGTCACTATACACACATCACATCTCTTGCCATTGACTCAGTACAGGTGTCAGGATGAAGGAATGGGCCGAGTCTCATTTCACATGCTTGTGATGCATGCCAGCAACACACACTATGATGTTCTCATGTCCTGATAGTCAATCCCACAATGGGGTGCATGGAGCACATTTGAACACAATGCAGGATCACTCATAGCAAGTTAAGTGCCATGGCACTGGTATGCCTGGAAAGTCAGTCAACATTGTCTCCTGTCACAGGGGCAGGGCATCCAGACAACAATAGTATGCACTGTGTCACAATCATAGCTCATGGGTAAAGCAAACTCTGCAGCTGACAAGTGCACTTGCCCATCTCCTGCAAACAACATATCCCAGGCCCAGAAGACCCCACATCATACAAAACAGACATATGAGTCTCTGCGAACACAACTCCATGTACATTAGCACATCACAGTCTGCTGTGCATGTAACACAGCTGCCTGAAGTGCACAGTTGCATACACCATTGTGCACTGTCAAGTGATCACACACCTATATGTCACACAGGTATTGTCTCTCATAGTCACATCTCAGATGTCCTGCTGACCCTCAAACTCATGAACACCACAGTTGTACTGAAAAGGAAGCCACACCACAATGACACAGAGACAGACACCTGAAGGCCCATGTCACTAAGCACAACCTGTAAGTTGATAAACAGGAGTGGGATTACAGAGTGTTTCTAAATGCCCTTGAGTAGGCATGACTGCCCAGGTCTACGTGAAACCGTGTTTAGCCCTGGACAGTAGTCAGGTGGCTAAGCAAGTATGACACACTTGATATACATACTCCTGAGGCACACAAATTGGAGTCCCCAACTGCATGTGTTTGTTTGAAATACCCCAGCCACATGTGGCAAGTCAGACCAGCAATTGTAACACATATCAAGGACAGACACAGATCACATGTCAGATCTCAGGCATTGTGTAAACAATTGATCCACCCATGAAACACACAACAGAGTCACAGTAACAGATGCTGTCCGGAAGCTGAAGCATAACTGACTGCAGGGACACAGTGCCCCAGTGGCACAAGCAACAGACTGTAGGGTCCACCCACGTGGATCTGATGATGAGGGTGCATCACACAATTGAGGGACCTGAGAATTGGACTACAAGACCTACGTAATGTGGAAGTGTGACCAGGCCAAAAGACTGCAATTAGCATGTCAGACATAGTACACAGATTAGACATGGACTTACCCCCTCCTTGCTGCTGTCTGGCCTTCAGCTGCCCATCCAGGTCCGGGAAGACCACCGCCAGGATCCTGAGCATGTGGGGGGTCAGGGTCCGGTGTCCTCCCCTCCTGTGAAGAGGCGACAGCTTCAGCTGGACCCTTGCGATCCTCCGGGTCCAGCCCCGAAGGTCCTGCCACCACTTCTGGCAGTTGCGGATCTGGTGCTTGTAGACCCCCACCGATCGAACTGCCCGGGCGATGGTCAGCCATATCTCCTGCTTGTGGTGGGCATCAACCTGTGAGGATGACAAAGTTAAAAGTCCATTAACACACATTGCCTATATTTATGCTGCACACAGTTGGATATACATGTTGTCATCACAAAGGAAAATGAGTTACACAGGTAGTGCACCCATGGAAATAGACTAATGCCCTGCATGTCTGACATGTTAACAATGCCTTGGAAGTTTAAACTTGCACAAATGCACTTTAGCTGCAGAACACCTGTTCGTTACATGTACCTACACACTTTGGCGGATTAAAGTACTCAGTGAGTACGCTTGCCACTGGTGTACACACTGCTAGTACTGCTAGTCAGACAACATGCACAATTAGGAAGGCAGTGGGCTGCACACTCACCTGCTCCCCTGGTTTCCCATACAGCTTGCTGTACTGTGGAAGGAGCCTGTCCAGCAGGGCCTGGTTCTCCTCCTCAGTGAAGCCTGGGGCCCTCTCCAGAATATGTGCCATAGCAGTAGCCAGAGGATGCAGAGACAGCAGCAGTAGTAGCAGGGATGTGGTCCAGTAGCATGTAGTGCAGGCAAGTGAGCTCCCTGGGGGCCAGCCAGCCTTATATCTGTGCTGCAGAGGCAGAATCTGGGCCATGTGTCCCAAGTGATAGGTCCAACAAGATTGCATTCTATGAATCTGGCCAATCCATGGAAATGTACGACTCGTACACGTCTTCCGCATCGTTCAAATCTTCACCTTCAGAAAACTGCAACATTGTTGTAGGCATCCAACTGAATTTCCAGCGCATGACTCGTACAAGTTTTGAATCTGCACCCGTCTCCATGACAGTCCAGAGCCAATGGGTGCGCACGGCTCGGTCAACTGACTGTACAACGCGTAGTTTGAGAATACAAACACACCCGTCTCCATACGATTCAATGGCCAAGGTGTACGCCGGTCTCGGACCATGCCTGCCCGACGCGTATGCATGATAGTCACCCGCATCGGTCCTCACTGCAGTCAATGGCTAAGCCTATGCACGGCTCGGTCCTGAACTGTGCAATGCGTACGCATAGTCACCCGCATCGGTCTTCATTGCAGTCAATGGCTACGCGTACGCACGGCTTGGTCCTGAACTGTACAATGCGTACACATAGTCATCCACGTCAGACCTCATTGCAGTCAATGGCTAAGCGTACGCACGGCTCGGTCCTGAACTGTGCAATGCGCACGCATAGTCACCCTCGTCGGTCTTCATTACAGTCAATGGCTAAGCGTACGCACGGCTCGGTCCTGAACTGTGCAATGCGTACGCATAGTCACCCGCGTCGGACCTCATTGCAGTCAATGGCTAAGCGTACGCACGGCTCGGTCCTGAACTGTGCAATGCGTATGCATAGTCACCCGCGTCGGACCTCATTGCAGTCAATGGCTAAGCGTACGCACGGCTCGGTCCTGAACTGTGTAAAGCGTACGCATAGTCACCCGCATCGTACCTCATTGCAGTCAATGGCTAAGCGTACGCACGGCTCGGTCCTGAACTGTGCAATGCGTACGCATTGTCACCCGCGTCGGTCCTCATTGGTGTGACTATTTGACGACTTCAACACACAATTACTTGCCAGGGACTCAAGTGCACACCTACCACACTACAGCATTGGCCACACAGTGTCCCATGGCATGTAAGGCTGCATTCCCTGTGTGTTTGGGGGGCAACATTTGGTTTGTTGTGTGGCACTTTTGTGCAGCCACTCCCAGGCTGTGCACATGTTCATAGGGACAGAATCCTTTGTGTGTTGTGCACATTACCACTGTGATGTGTAACTGTACAGTTATGGGCATGAGTCATGGACACAGTTTCAGGTTGGATATGTTTAGGACATGTCACATACACCCTGAGTCCTGGGGGTGATGGTATGTACATCACAGTGAGACCTATAGCCACAATTCTGATGTACACCCACAGTCTGTGTGCATGCTGTGTCTCAGATGTGGCTGATCAAATGTGCCCAATGGGAGACAGTCTCCACATCCATGTGGTTTGTGCATCAACATTGATGTTGTGTGTGTGTCTAAGAGATGTACATGTAGGGCCTGCAGAGACAACAGTGGCCACTACCTGTGGGACTCACGGTTGTCTTGTGGCGTGTACATGAGACGCCATGTCATGCCAGTGTCCATGTGACAATACAGGGACCCTGGGAATCTGCATGGCAAAGATCTGTGATGCCTGGGAGACATCAGGCCTCACTTGTCACTGTGGTGTGTGTTTGTAACGTCACAGCAGTACATAGGTAGTGTGACACAGCCCAATGATTGGCCATTGCACTACATGGGACTTATGTGGACATGTGGACTTGAGATGTGAGGTGATGGGCATGTAGGTGACATATGTGTCCATGCCCAACAGCACACACCTCAGTACATTGTGGATTGTCATGATGTATCATGTGATATTTTGCTTGGTCATAGCCACATGGGTGGATGAATCGACAATCTTCCTTTGTTCATCTCTGTACTGCAGGGCACCAGCTGTCCAAAGACCGTTCCCAGACCTTGAAACCATGCAGGAACGCGACTGCATCCGACGGTACCGCTTCACCAGGCCACTGATTGAGGAGTTGGCGGAGCAGTTGGCACCACATCTGCTACCTGGCCGGGCACACCCTACAGCACTGACCCCAGAGGTGAAGGTGATGGCAGCCCTGCACTTCTTTGCTACTTGTACCTTCCAGTACACTGTGGCTACTGCTGGTGGTATGTCGCAAACTATGTTCATCTTGTAATCAAAAGAAGGGAGCTAGAAGGAGCAGTCATCCATTCTTCTTCCTAGTTATATATCATGAATCATAAGGGAATGGATCACTTGTAACTGGAAATAGGGGTCTTTCGGGTCGTTTCCTGAACCACTAATACCTGAATAGGTATTATGAGAACCCTCAATCACGTATTTTTGATGATGGTATTGGCGGTGTATCTTGGTTCTCCGCCTTTTAAATACGTTTAAGCATTATCATCGGGTCTCTTGTGTGTTATGCTTTCCTCCACCCGGAGGGAACCGCTAATTCGCAGTAGTGATCAGAAATCTTGGTGCAAAAAAGGTGCAAAATAACGTGAAAAATTTACGTTAAAAATGTCTTACCAGTACTGCCTTCAAAAAGCAAAATTTATTCTGTCAGGTGTATTGGTAGACTTTTAAAAAAGGTGGTGCAGTAGGTCAGATTATGTGACCCCAGCACTTTAAAGTGTCCAAAACAAAAATGGTCGACATGTTTCTGCCCCTCTAGCGCCCCTGGAGGGGGTCGTTGGGCATTCCTCAGGACCTAGTGAATGTGTGAACCGGTATTCTCCAGTTCAAAGAATGAGGTTTATGATGATTTTCATAAACATTATTTTATGGTTATTCTGTTCCTACAAAAAGAAAGAACGGGTAAAAATAAAATAGAATTAAATAAAAGAGACAATCCAATGAAATACACACCACTCTGGGCGATTATACAGCAGATTTCTTATTGGAAAATGGCAATTCTTTAAAATACTGTAATGTAAAGCAATGTCAAAAATGGCAAATCTTCACTGTATTCCAAGCAAACGATCTCAGGATGTTCGTATCTGTATATTGTTTTAGCACACAGGACCTGAATGGAGGGCTGGGTATGAGGAGAGATAGTATGTGGTTCTTACTATCACAACGAGAAATTAAGGAAGTTGAGTAATCTGGTAATGTACAGTTTCGATACTTTTGATTGTTTGACATTCAGATGAAAAGTCACAATGTCAGGGTTATAAAACTCACAAGCGGCACGTTTTTTTATCAAAACAGAAAAAAGGACGAAAACTCGTCAATTACCTTTAGGGCGCATCCGTGTTGCGGCTGCTGCCTGCCACCGTAAGCGCGTAGCCTGTAAATAGAAACGGGATAGGGCTGGGATGGGTGGGGGTAGGTTGGTTTTAAATACCGTGTAGTTGTTGAGGGTTGTAGAGCTGTGCGCCGTTCACCGGATTCCTCCTTCGTACCTCCTTTGCGGGCTTTGCACAACTTGTGCTGACGCTGGCTTGCAGGGCTCGTACTGAGCGAGATCCCGTGTTCTTGCCGTTTTGTGCTTTCTTCATAGATATCGAGGAAGGACTATATCTGCCATCGTTTGTATGCATCGAAGAAAGACTCATAATGTGTATGACATGATATGTCCTATGAAGTATGGTTTGGATTAGGAAAGAAGTGATATTTACAAAAAGGCTTATTTTTAATGTTATGGATAATTTATGAGCTGTAATTAATAATTAAAAGGTGGAGAAGGAGGCTATACAAGTAAAAGAAATTACTTTTAAAATTAAATACATATGATATGTGTCGATGATTGGTTAGCACATCTACTATAGATTTAGTTTTCACGGCAGGAGCCTTGTGATGTTTTGTGAATGTCTTTCTTTTTACGGCTGAACAAAGGAAGGTTTTGATTGGGAGCAGGTTAAGGTCTGAAAATTATGATAATCTCGTGTTAAAACATGATATTTGTAGGAGAGTAGGGTCTGCAATCCTATGATCACCCAGATTTTTTTGCTTTTGCTTCATTGGTTTACGACTTTCTCCGGCTGTGGGCCTGCCAATCAGACCCACAGCCTAGCTGTTCTCTCTCGAAATTAACACACATGTACGTTAGGTGCATCCACTAATTAGAACTGGGCCGCCTTGTCAGTCCCTGTCTCAGCATACCACAGGTATCCAGGGCATCGGTGTACCCAGGGCCTACCAGGGGCTGAAGCATGTATTATGCCACCCCTGGAATGGCCGCCCAAATCTGACACAACTGGCTGCACGACAGCTGGGGCCACGTGGTGTAATCACCCGTTGCTGTAGGTGTAGTATTCCTACACCTAAAGCCTAACATGGACACATGGGTTCCTATCAGTCACTCCTATGGCAGGCCTTATCAATCCGGAAGGCAGAGTGCAGGGGATCATGTGGGACGGTGCTCTGGCGCGAGCTGAGCCCGTCGACGGCTTGTGGAACCAAGTCCTAATAGCCGTTCCATGGTGACGCGGGCCAACTACTTTTAATGCCTTATAATCCTAGCGGTTATTTGCTAACTTTGGCCTCGCATCACCTACACATGTCGAGTAAGGTGTCATACGAATGGGAATACGAACCCCTCGCCAGTCCGGGTGACGGGGTTGGCATTCCCCCCCTTTTAGAGGGACACGACATGGAAGTAACCTTGAACCCCGGTTAAAGTTGACTCAAGCCTCAGCATCACAAAATGGATGCTGCCACCAGACACAAGTCTGACCTCCCGCTGCTGGGGGACCTTCCAGCAAAGGGAGCTTGGACAAAGGGTTTCCTGTCGAGGGCGGTGTTAGCACCGTCCCAGACAGGGTTTGTGTATCCCAGGTGGGCAGGGCTGAAAGGAAGGTGACTGCAAGTGGCACCCCGGTGCTCACTGTGCATAGCCCGGCTCAAACCAGTTTCGGGGGCACACCGGCCCCTGAGCTGGCGCGAAGCCGGACAAAGGATAGGGGTGTAACCACCCCCCTCCTGGCTCCACCCATAGGTAGAACCTAGTCACGGGCCAGCCCCTTTTCTTAGAATAAAGGTAGGAGCGAGTCCCCTTCCCAAATTGGATAATCAGATAATCGGATACCTCCGAATCACGAACCACTTTCCACGAAAGGAACTCTTGACTATTTCTGAAGACTCTCCCTTGTGGCTAAGGAGTAGCCACCCTGCACCAGCAGGCACCACCTAAGCGCTTGCGGTTTGCTGTAAGTCTCTCCTACGGATCAAGACTGCCCAGCTCGACGAGACCCGAGTTCCCTGCCATCTCTGACCTTTTACCTCCCTCATCAGCTCAGCTGAGAGTCGTAGGTGTGACGAGACCTGCGGGACCGGCTATCTTCAGGACCTGCACGATGCTTATCTAGCACGCCCACCGAGGGACCCTCGAGTGAGTGCACCTAGGGTTTGAGAAACCCTAAACCCTGAGCAGCTCCAGCATCGAAGTCTGTCTCCCCAGCATCCACGAGATCTGCGTGGGGGGCCCTTCCGCTCCTTGCTGTTCACCGCGTTGTCCGACCACTTGCCGACCGGCTTGTGGCCCGCTTCACGACGCACCACGTTTTGTTTCATCACTAGTCTGGTTGCTCCAGACTGGCTCTTGCTCCCCTTCAACAGAGGAGTACCCCGGACCCTCCTGGTCCACTCCCGACGCCATCTTGACTCCCCCGCTTGGGTGGCCACTGCCAAGATCCGCTGCCCCTTCCTGGGCCCAGCATCATCGACAGCAGACACCTTCGTGGGACAGCTCGCCCTCCATCCTGGTCGCCGCCGCGCCTCCTGGTCCGAGGAACAGCCGAGTCCGACGTCACCCACTCACCTGGTCGAGGTGACTTCCGCCGGTACCCTCCTGGTACCCACACGATCGCTGGCTAGCGGTTGAGAACTGAGTCCCCTCTGCTTTCAGGTTTCCTTCACCACCGATCCAGGCTTGGATCGCTCTGAACATCGTCACTGGTCGCCTGCCAGCAACTTCTTCTTTCAGGCTCCTGAGACTACACGAGGACTCCCGACATCTTGACGAACTTCACGCAGCCGCAGCCTCCGGGCTAGGTAACTCGAGCATCTCGGTGCTCCATCACAGGTTCGCTCTACAAGTGTCCAGTTCCTTTTTCGTTTAGTCCCACTGATCGGATCACTCCGGGATCCGTATCTCCAGACTCTAACCATTCGCATTTCACTGTTAGTGTAGGTGGTTTCTCGTGCCCCTCGGGCATTTGTGTAAATTGTGCAACTGAAGTATCTTCCTAAGAGTTTTGTAGTGTGCTTAGCTCCCTGACTCATAAAGAGCCAGGGTAGTCCTGTTATAAATAAATATCCTTTTATTTTCATAACAACTTGTGTGGTGTCCTTTCACTTGGTGTTCAAGGGGTATATGTGATGGTAAACAGCTGGCTTAACACGCCCTCTAGAGTTTAGCCTAAGACTGCTCGTATCCACGCTACTAGGATAGCTGGTCTAAAAGGTTGACTTACAACCAATCATCAATAAGGGTCGTTTGGAATGATACACAGTGATCACTAGAATAGTGAGCGCTACATATCAGGCCAACTTCTCACATTGGTGGCAGCGGTTGGGATTTGAGCTTGCTGTTGTTTTACCACACACGTATCCTAAGAATATCGCAGTGAAAGATCACATAAGTACCCAGGTACATATAACTTAACTTAGAATACTCCGAGTTCTACTGAACTGGCTGTTGTAGTGTAACAGGGCTTAGCACACCCTGACTACAACTCCTAGCAAGGGATCAGTAGGTAAACCCATAGTGTAGGTAGGTGCAACACTTACACCTCACTAGAAAAGCATGTCGATCCACGGAGAGTCTTCGCAGACTCCCTTAGTGGTCAGTGACCCTCCACAGGTCGTGTCACGATATGCAACTCTTAGCTTCAAGGAGATGCGACAACTGTGTGCCTCCAGGAAGCTAAACCAGGGTTCTAACCCTACCATCGCAATACTGATAGGTCTCTTAGAGGCGTACGATGCTAGGAGGTCCTCTAACACAGGTCCCCCCAGTGCAGATGGGAACATGCCGCCCTTAGAGGGAACCCTCGGTGACCCGGACCTCGACCCTCACACAGAGGAGGAGGACGAGGACGAGTTATCGGGAGACGAGGCAGACAAAGGTCCAGCGGTAGTCGGCAGGCTTACAAGGACCAACTTAAGCAGGCATGAGAATGGAACTGGGGGAGCCCCGGGCCCACGCTCAAGCAGGCTTAACCTTGGGAACGGACGAGCTAGGTCTCTCTCCAGAGGCTCTGGCAGATCGGTTCATACACATGTCTCTCAGGCATCCTCTCAGAGAGGAATGACTTCCCCTCAGAGGAGGGAGCATGAAGCGAAGATGCGGGAGGTCAATCTGAGGATCGAGCGGGAAGAACTTGCCCTCGCCAAAGAAAGACTTGCCTTGGCCCGAGAACAGAAATTAAGTGGGTTAGATCCCACTGGTGGCAGCATTCTCCTTAGAGAGAAAGACAGGGGTATAGACACTAGACACCTGAGTAAAATCGTGCCCCCCTTTAAACAAGGGGACGACATCCACAAGTGGATAACTGCCTTGGAGAGGGCCTGCACTGTCCAGTGCGTCCCCCCAAGTCAGTGGGCAGCTATACTGTGGCTTTCCTTTGAAGGTAAAGGAAGGGACAAGCTCCTCACTACAAGAGCTGAGGATGCTAACAACTACCAGGTCCTGAAGAACACACTGATTGATGGGTTCGGCTTAACCACGGAACAGTACCGGGTGCTGTTCCGGGACACCCAGAAAATTCAGTCTCAGGATTGGGCTGACTTTGTCGATTGTGCCACTAAGGCTTTGGAAGGCTGGTTGCTGGGTAGCAAGGTTACTGATTACACAGGATTGTACAATCTTATCATGCGAGAACAGATTTTAAACAACTGTCAGAACCAATTGTTGCATCAGCACCTTGTCGACTCGGATCTGACCTCTCCCCAAGAATTGGGAAAGAAGGCGGACAGATGGGTCAGAACAAGGGTCAAGCAGAACCAGAATCAGAACCAGGGTGGTCAGAAGAAAGCAGACCAGAAGGGTAACAAGAACGAACAAAATGACCAGAAGTCTTCGACAGGTCCCCAACAAACCAAAGAGGGTGGGGGTCAGGCTTCGCAGAAGAAGAAGACTCAAGAAGGCCAGTCAAAAAGGTGGTGCCAATACTGTAAAAGTAAGACTCACTGGTTTAGTGAGTGCACCAAGAAAGGAGGGCAAACTCCTGCCACTGCAGCCCCTAAGGCACCTGCACCCCCTAGTACAGTCAGCAGTGGTAGTGCGCCTCCCAAGGCATTAGTTGGGTTAACCTTGGGAACCGAGGTGAGTGACGACTTAGTCGGCACGCTCACTCAGGCCGTCCTTGTCTGTACAGGGGATATGGATATGTCCCCTGACGCCAGTCCCAATACTTTGGGCAAATACAGACAGACACCTTTGATAAATGGAAGAGTGGCTCAGGCCTACAGGGACACGTGTGCCAGTGTCACCATGGTGACGCCTAACTTCGTGGACCCTGGACAGATCATGCTAGGTACCAGTTACCTAGTGACCAATGCCAGCAACGTCACTACCAATCACAGTATGGCAGTTGTTGATTTCTCCTGGGGAGGGGTAAGTGGCCCGAAAAAGGTTGTGGTTAGTTCAGACCTCCCCGTAGAATGTCTGTTGGGCAATGATTTGGAAACGTCACAATGGTCAGAGGTGGAGCAGAGGACTCACATGGAGATGTTAGGCTTGCCAGCACATGTCCTTGCTGTGACCAGGTCACAGGCCAAAAGATGCCCCACTGAACAGGTGCTGGATCCTGGAAGAACGGACCAGGCACCTTCCAAGAAAAGGAGCAGTAAGGGTAAGGCTTCGCCTTCCCCCTTGCCCCAGGTCGTGGATCAAGTCTCCGAGGAGGCTGACCTTAAAGAACTGAGGGAAACTGAGCCGCAAGAGCTTGAACCTGGTCAGGTTGAGTTTCTGGGCTCAGGGGGACCCTCCAGGGAAGACCTGGGGAAGGCACAGTTAGACTGCCCCTCCCTTGAACCCCTCAGACAGCAGGCCGCTGCTGAGGCTGCAGGGAACGCCACAGGTACCCACAAAGTGTACTGGGACGATGGACTCCTGTACTCCGAGGCAAGAGACCCCAAACCTGGTGCGACCAGGAGGTTGGTCATCCCCTTGTCTCTGAGAGGTTTCCTTCTCACCTTGGCCCACGAGATTCCCCTTGCAGGTCACTTAGGCCAGAATAAGACTTGGGACAGAATTGTTCCACACTTTCACTGGCCCCACATGTCCGAAGATACGAAGGAGTTTTGCCGCTCCTGTGTCACTTGCCAAGCCAGTGGTAAGTCAGGTGGCACGACAAAGGCCCCCCTCATACCACTGCCAGTGGTGGGGGTACCCTTTGAACGAGTGGGGATCGACATTGTCGGACCGATGGAACCCCAGACAGCATCAGGGCACAAGTTCATACTGGTGGTGGTGGACCACGCCACCAGGTATCCTGAAGCTATTCCCCTTAGGACCACTACAGCACCTGTGGTGGCACGGGCCCTACTTGGAGTGTTCTCCAGAGTGGGCTTCCCTAAGGAGGTCGTCTCAGACAGAGGTGCAAACTTCATGTCGGGATATCTGACTGCTATGTGGAAGGAATGTGGTGTCAACTACAAGTTCACCACACCCTATCACCCACAATGCAATGGGCTGGTTGAGAGATTCAACCGGACCCTAAAAGGGATGATTCATGGACTACCTGAAAAGCTTCGGCGGAGATGGGATGTCCTGATACCCTGCCTCTTGTTCGCCTACAGAGAGGTCCCACAGAAGGGGGTCGGCTACAGCCCTTTCGAGCTTCTGTTCGGACATCCTGTAAGGGGACCCCTTTGTTTGGTAAAGGAAGGATGGGAGAGACCTCTCAGAAAGCCGGCATCAAACATTGTGGACTATGTGCTCGGTCTCCGCTCGCGGATGGCGGAGTACATGGAAAAGGCGTCTAAAAACCTGGAGGCGAGCCAAGAATTACAGAAAGCTTGGCACGACCAAAAGGCTGTCCTGACTGTGTACCAGCCTGGACAGAAGGTGTGGGTGCTGGAGCCAGTGGCCCCAGCAGCACTCAAAGACAAATGGTCTGGGCCCCACACGATCATTGAGCAAAAGGGAGAGGTCACCTACTTGGTAGACCTGGGAACTCCTCGGAGCCCCCACAGGGTGCTCCATGTAAACAGGCTCAAGGCATATGTCGACAGGGAGGGCATGGGCTTGCTCATGGCCACAGATGAGGGACAGGAGGAGGAGAGTGACCCTCTCCCAGACCTGCTCTCTCAGAACCCTGACGATGGATCAGTAGATGGTGTTGTCTTTTGTGGCAGCCTCTCTGGACATCAACAAGAGGATTGTAAACAGGTTCTTCAATCCTTTCGACATATGTTCTCTCTGACACCCAGTCAGACCAAGTGGTGTACCCATGAGGTCGACACTGGGGACAGTCTGCCCGTCAAGAGTAAAATCTATCGGCAACCTGATCATGTCAGAGACTGCATCAAGACAGAGGTGCAGAAAATGTTGGAGCTGGGAGTCATTGAACCCACGGACAGCCCCTGGGCTAGTCCCGTAGTGCTCGTGCCGAAACCTCACACCCAGGGCGGTAAGAAAGAGATGAGGTTCTGCGTGGACTACAGAGGTCTCAATGCAGTCACTAAGACTGACGCCCACCCGATACCAAGAGCAGACGAACTTATCGACCGGTTGGCCTCGGCCAGCTACTTAAGTACGTTTGACCTGACAGCTGGGTATTGGCAAATCAGGTTAGCTGAGGAGGCCAAGCCCAAAACAGCATTTTCTACCCCGGGTGGGCACTATCAGTTCGTGGTAATGCCCTTTGGGTTGAAAAATGCACCTGCCACCTTCCAAAGGCTGGTGAATCGAGTTCTCACTGGGTTGGACGACTTCTGTGCGGCGTATCTGGACGATATCGCTGTCTTTAGCTCCACCTGGGAGGATCACCTGGTCCACCTGAGGAAAGTGTTAGAGGCCCTGCAGAAGGCAGGCCTCACTATCAAGGCCACCAAGTGCCAGATAGGGCAGACACAGGTTGTATACCTGGGCCACCTTATAGGTGGAGGCCAGGTTCAACCATTGGAGAGCAAAATACAGGCCATCCAGGACTGGGCTCCTCCAACCACCCAGACTCAGGTTCGAGCTTTCTTGGGCCTGACTGGTTATTACCGGAAATTTGTCAGAAATTATGGATCCATTGTGACCCCGCTAAACGACCTGACAAGTAAAAAGATGCCAAAAAAAGTTCAGTGGACAGCAAGCTGTCAGAAGGCATTCGATGACCTAAAGCAGGCCATGTGCACAGCACCTATCCTAAAGAGTCCAGACTACTCCAAACCATTCATTGTCCAAACAGACGCTTCGGAGCTGGGTGTGGGAGCTGTTCTATCGCAACTGAATTTTGATGGTCATGACCAGCCCATAGCTTTTATTAGCAGGAGGCTGACCCCCAGAGAGAAGAATTGGTCAGCTATTGAGAGGGAGGCCTTTGCTGTGGTTTGGGCCCTGAAGAAGTTGAGGCCATACTTGTTTGGCACTCACTTCAAGATTCAGACCGACCATAAGCCCCTCTTGTGGCTAAATCAAATGAAGGGTGAAAACCCCAAACTACTTAGGTGGTCCATTTCCCTACAGGGGATGGACTTCACAGTGGAGCATAGACCTGGCACTGATCATGGCAATGCAGATGGGCTCTCCAGGTATTTCCACTTAGAGCAAGAAGACTCACCTGGTCAAGGTTAGCTTATTGTCCCAAAGTTTGGGGGGGGGGTCATGTAGGAGAGTAGGGTCTGCAATCCTATGATCACCCAGATTTTTTTGCTTTTGCTTCATTGGTTTACGACTTTCTCCGGCTGTGGGCCTGCCAATCAGACCCACAGCCTAGCTGTTCTCTCTCGAAATTAACACACATGTACGTTAGGTGCATCCACTAATTGGAACTGGGCCGCCTTGTCAGTCCCTGTCTCAGCATACCACAGGTATCCAGGGCATCGGTGTACCCAGGGCCTACCAGGGGCTGAAGCATGTATTATGCCACCCCTGGAATGGCCGCCCAAATCTGACACAACTGGCTGCACGACAGCTGGGGCCACGTGGTGTAATCACCCGTTGCTGTAGGTGTAGTATTCCTACACCTAAACCCTAACATGGACACATGGGTTCCTATCAGTCACTCCTATGGCAGGCCTTATCAATCCTGAAGGCAGAGTGCAGGGGATCATGTGGGACGGTGCTCTGGCGCGAGCTGAGCCCGTCGACGGCTTGTGGAACCAAGTCCTAATAGCCGTTCCATGGTGACGCGGGCCAACTACTTTTAATGCCTTATAATCCTAGCGGTTATTTGCTAACTTTGGCCTCGCATCACCTACACATGTCGAGTAAGGTGTCATACGAATGGGAATACGAACCCCTCGCCAGTCCGGGTGACGGGGTTGGCATTCCCCCCCTTTTAGAGGGACACGACATGGAAGTAACCTTGAACCCCGGTTAAAGTTGACTCAAGCCTCAGCATCACAAAATGGATGCTGCCACCAGACACAAGTCTGACCTCCCGCTGCTGGGGGACCTTCCAGCAAAGGGAGCTTGGACAAAGGGTTTCCTGTCGAGGGCGGTGTTAGCACCGTCCCAGACAGGGTTTGTGTATCCCAGGTGGGCAGGGCTGAAAGGAAGGTGACTGCAAGTGGCACCCCGGTGCTCACTGTGCATAGCCCGGCTCAAACCAGTTTCGGGGGCACACCGGCCCCTGAGCTGGCGCGAAGCCGGACAAAGGATAGGGGTGTAACCACCCCCCTCCTGGCTCCACCCATAGGTAGAACCTAGTCACGGGCCAGCCCCTTTTCTTAGAATAAAGGTAGGAGCGAGTCCCCTTCCCAAATTGGATAATCAGATAATCGGATACCTCCGAATCACGAACCACTTTCCACGAAAGGAACTCTTGACTATTTCTGAAGACTCTCCCTTGTGGCTAAGGAGTAGCCACCCTGCACCAGCAGGCACCACCTAAGCGCTTGCGGTTTGCTGTAAGTCTCTCCTACGGATCAAGACTGCCCAGCTCGACGAGACCCGAGTTCCCTGCCATCTCTGACCTTTTACCTCCCTCATCAGCTCAGCTGAGAGTCGTAGGTGTGACGAGACCTGCGGGACCGGCTATCTTCAGGACCTGCACGACGCTTATCTAGCACGCCCACCGAGGGACCCTCGAGTGAGTGCACCTAGGGTTTGAGAAACCCTAAACCCTGAGCAGCTCCAGCATCGAAGTCTGTCTCCCCAGCATCCACGAGATCTGCGTGGGGGGCCCTTCCGCTCCTTGCTGTTCACCGCGTTGTCCGACCACTTGCCGACCGGCTTGTGGCCCGCTTCACGACGCACCACGTTTTGTTTCATCACTAGTCTGGTTGCTCCAGACTGGCTCTTGCTCCCCTTCAACAGAGGAGTACCCCGGACCCTCCTGGTCCACTCCCGACGCCATCTTGACTCCCCCGCTTGGGTGGCCACTGCCAAGATCCGCTGCCCCTTCCTGGGCCCAGCATCATCGACAGCAGACACCTTCGTGGGACAGCTCGCCCTCCATCCTGGTCGCCGCCGCGCCTCCTGGTCCGAGGAACAGCCGAGTCCGACGTCACCCACTCACCTGGTCGAGGTGACTTCCGCCGGTACCCTCCTGGTACCCACACGATCGCTGGCTAGCGGTTGAGAACTGAGTCCCCTCTGCTTTCAGGTTTCCTTCACCACCGATCCAGGCTTGGATCGCTCTGAACATCGTCACTGGTCGCCTGCCAGCAACTTCTTCTTTCAGGCTCCTGAGACTACACGAGGACTCCCGACATCTTGACGAACTTCACGCAGCCGCAGCCTCCGGGCTAGGTAACTCGAGCATCTCGGTGCTCCATCACAGGTTCGCTCTACAAGTGTCCAGTTCCTTTTTCGTTTAGTCCCACTGATCGGATCACTCCGGGATCCGTATCTCCAGACTCTAACCATTCGCATTTCACTGTTAGTGTAGGTGGTTTCTCGTGCCCCTCGGGCATTTGTGTAAATTGTGCAACTGAAGTATCTTCCTAAGAGTTTTGTAGTGTGCTTAGCTCCCTGACTCATAAAGAGCCAGGGTAGTCCTGTTATAAATAAATATCCTTTTATTTTCATAACAACTTGTGTGGTGTCCTTTCACTTGGTGTTCAAGGGGTATATGTGATGGTAAACAGCTGGCTTAACACGCCCTCTAGAGTTTAGCCTAAGACTGCTCGTATCCACGCTACTAGGATAGCTGGTCTAAAAGGTTGACTTACAACCAATCATCAATAAGGGTCGTTTGGAATGATACACAGTGATCACTAGAATAGTGAGCACTACATATCAGGCCAACTTCTCACAATATTGTCCATCGCATCAGAGGTACAACTTGAGATTTCACCTGGCATAGTTGGGTATTCAGGGTCAGGAACTAGCACGAAATTATTTGAAACTTAACCAGGGTATATTATCGTTCAATCCATTGGTGTCTGTGCAAAGGCGGTGTACCCATCTTTGTTCTCTTTCAAATAGGATTTTTTCGGCATTGGTCTTTGATCCTACTAATGTTTCAATTACGGTCCATTTCAGATCGTCAACTGAGTGTTTTTGTTCGATGTAATGTCGGCTCATCTTTGTAGTTTCTCGTTTGCATTTTACGTTGCTCTTATGTTCGCAAATTCTTACTTTGATTTTCCTGCAAGTCATGCCGATGTATCTAAGGTTGCAGGGACATGTGATCATGTAGACAACGAAGGATGTGCTACAGTTTGTGTGTTGTCTTATGGTCCACTTCATGTTTGGAGTTAGTTGGATAGTCTTTGTCGGTGTGGTCAGGTGACAAACTGAACACTGTCCGCAAGGATAATGTCCTGTGACTGGTTGTAGGTCCCACAAGGTGTTGATCATATTAGGGGAGGGAAGGGGTGGTCGGGTGTGTACCAGAATGTCTTTTATGTTCCTTGTTCTTTTATTGGCAAACCTTGGTTTTTGCCATTTTAAGGTACCTGAGGTCAGGATCCGCCAATTTTTTTGGATTATTTTCTTTACAGCATTGCTCGCTGTACTGTAGGTTGTCACGCATGTAGGTGTACCATCTGCAGGGTCTCTCTTTGTTGTTTCCAGAAGACAATCCCTGGGTTGGTTTCTCGCCCTTTTCTTACATTTAGATATTATTCTGGTTGGATAGTCCCGTTTGAGAAGCTTTTGGCTAAGGTCATTAGCTTGTTTCTTATATTCTGCTAGATCACTGCAGTTACGTTTCAGCCTGAGAAACTGGCTGTATGGTAGATTTTCTTTTAACGGCCGAGGGTGGAAACTGTTAAATGATAAGAGGCTGTTTCTGGCAGTCGGTTTGAAGAAAGTACGTGTCTTGATGGTGTCTTCTTCAATGTAGATCGTGAGATCCAAGAAATCCAGCTGTCTTTCATTGGCTGTGTAAGTGAATCTCAGACATTCGTCTTGTTCATTCATCCATTGATGGAAATTCCTCAGGCTTTCTTGGTCACCTTCCCAGATTACTATGATGTCATCAATGTACCGTTTCCAAAAACGGATGTGGGTTTGATAAGGATTTCTTGCATTTTGTATAAAGGTTTTCTCAAACGTGCTCACATATAGTCCCGCTACGCTCGGCGCAAATGTGCTCCCCATCGATGTTCCGTGTCGTTGATGGTATAGTTTCCCTTCGTACTCGAAGTAGTTCTCTGTAAGAGCCAGGGTGCAACATTGTAATACAAAATGTCGTGGAGTCTGGTATGTCCAGTCTTGGTCAAAAAGTATTGTTTCGAGGGTTTCGAGAGTTTTCTGCTGAGGCAGGCTGGTGTACAAACTCTCTACATCAAAACCTGCCAAGAGCATGGATTTTGAGGTGAAATTTTCATTTTTCAGAAGGTTCAATAGATCGCGTGTGTCTTTCAGATAAGTTGGAGTTTGTTGAACCAAAGGCTTTAGGAAATGGTCTGCAAATTGTGAAAGAGGCTCTAAAATAGATCCAATGCCTGACACAATTGGGCGGCCTGGGGGTGGTCTCTCATGTGCTGCACAATGTCTTGGAGGGGATGTTGCATTTCCTTGAACTGTACATCAAGTTTCCTAGCCCAGGTCAACTCACTGAAATAAAGGATGCTTTTTATACACTGGGGAGGATGCCGAACATCATCGGATCTATTGATGGTACACATGTGGCCCTGATACCACCATAGGCACATGAGCAGGCATACCAGAACAGGAAACATTTCCACTCCCTCAATGCTCTGGCTGTATGTCTTGCAGACATGTGTATCACACATGTGTGTGCACGTTTCCCCGGTTCTGCGCAAGATGCCTACATCATGAGGAGTAGTCGCATTGCAACGCTGATGTTGCAGATGCCAGACCAGCGTGCCTGGCTTGTCGGTGTGTACTGACTGTTTACCATTGTGTTTGTTTGGCAATGTTGTATTCCATCCTCTTTCCAAACTCTGCTAATTGCTCAATTGTTTGTGTGTAGGTGACTCCGGATACCCCAACATGCCGTGGTTGCTGACACCCCTCAGGAACCCTGTGACACCAGCTGAGATGCGCTACAATGAGGCACATGGTCGGAGCAGGAGGGTGATTGAGCGGACATTTGGTCTCCTGAAAAGCCGCTTCCGCTGCCTGGACAAGACCGGAGGGACCCTCCCATATGAGCCTGCAAAGGTGTGTAAAATTATCCTTGTATGCTGCATGCTGCACAACATGGCAGTGCGGAAGAAGTTGCCTCTCATCCAGGATGACGATGACCTACCTCCGCCACCTGTGGAGGATCCAGGCCTGGGCCACGATGCCAGTGATGATGATGATGAGGGTGACGTCCGCACACAGCTCATCAACAACTTCTTCACCTGAATGTGAGTTTACAGGGTTGTGATGTCAATGTATGGAGTTAGCCTGAAATGTGTTGTGGCTGCTCTGTTGCTGTTTGAGTGTGTCTGTGTGCCACTTGACTGGATGCGTGCAGTGATGTGTCCTTTCAGGTGGTCTGTACTCCATAATAGTGTCGAACTGCTAACTTGCTTTTGTGTAGGTTTATTTTGACATGTTTTGTGCATGTGTATTGCATTTCTCTCCTGTTGTGCTGTGCTTTTGACTGTGTCTTGTGTCTGTCCTTCCAAGGGTACTTTGCCTGTTGTTTGGTCAACACTGTCCCCCAACATCCAGAATCAAACACTAGTGTGGAAGTTGTCAATTCCCATCAAGTGATGTGCCACACACCCCTGAACTTCAATTCTCCGACACTTTGTGACCGTGTGTCCACTGTAACGTACAATTACCTTGCAACTATTGTGGAATAAACATGTTGATGATGTGTAATGAACCTGTGCTACGCTTTGTTAGGTGCGTTGTCTGTCTTCTCACATCTGACTGACCTTTGCTTACCTCACCTGTGGGCTTGTTACCACTGACTGTGGATAGGTGTTGTGTCTGTGCATTCCAATGTATTTCAGGTCAACATCATTGTGTGGGATGAGTTACATGGACATGGTGAGTATGTGTTGTGGTGCAATAGTGGTGTGTCTCCCTCACATGTGTCACATCACCATGACTCACATAACGGTGGTCACATTGTTGTAGTATTTGGCATGCACTGTGTTGTTTAGCAGATCAACATCTCCATGACACATGACAAGTTGGAATCACAACAGAGGCAAGTATGGTGAACTGGTGAGTTTATTCACAAACATGTGTGAGGATAGTGCACAGGAAGGTGGGTGCTGTACATTGGGTTTTGAATCCAAAGTTCACAGTAGAGTTGGAAGTGTTGGTAGCTGAAATGTCCAGAGTAAAGTCCACAGTCAACTGCTACATTGGACCAACATGAACCCTCCATGTCATGTAGGCGAGTTGTGTCGGATACGACAAGGTGAACGGGTTGTGCACAAAGAACATTGTCCAGAACAGGTTTAGAGGCCCTGGGGGATGTGCAGGGACATCTGCATCTCACTTGTCCTTCTTCGGACGACCCCTCTTCTTCTTTGGGGGTGGATCCTCAGGTGCAGGCGTCTGCGGTGCAGGGGACTCTCTGCCAGAGTCATCCTCCCTCCCTGTGGCACTGGCAGATGGTGTGGCAACAGATGTCGTGGCCACACAGGGAGGTGTGGACATGTTTGTGCTGATCTGGCGGAGGCATAGGAGTATGTCCCAATGTACCGCAGTCAGTGCATCCCACTTTGCCTCCATGCGGGAATGGTTGGCAACCTGCTCCTGTTGAATGTCCTTGAGGATCCCCACTACCTGGTCAAATCCTCCGGTGCGATCCTGGTACACATCTATGATGCATGCCAGTTGGGGGTCATCATACAGTCCAGACCCCTCTGCAAGGAGCGCCCTCTGCCTACCACCCCTCCCAGCACCCCTATCCACACAGGCAGGACCTGTGACACTGGGACCCCTTGGGTGTTGTTGCTGGTGGCTATTGTCCGTAGCTTCCTGGGGGTCCTGTGTCCCTGTGCTGTCGGTGTTCTGTGGCCTTGGTCTGTCTGTGTTGGCGGGGGTGTCCTGTCTGTTTCCAGATGCTGGAGGCGTGGGTACAGGGGGTACAGATGTTGGTACTGCTGGTGCTGCATGATGACTCACACCAGAGGTGCCAGGTTGTTCGTTGTCATCCGAAGAGGACAGAGACGGATCCACACCAGAGTGCTGAGGGTCCACCAGAGTCTGGGACAGGGACTCCTCTTCATTTGGTGCTGTGTCCCCAGCACCACCTGTGTTTGGAAGAGACACACAATGTAAGTTATGTTTCTACAGGCATCAATGGTTCACATACATGACATTTTCTACTGTACATCCGGATGCGTGCCTGTACACTGCTTTGTCCAAGGTTGTCATGGACAGAGATTGATATTGTTGTGGCACATTGCCCAGCCAAAATGAAACATTTCAATGTGCATGTTGAAGTGTGTGCATGCCCAGCTCATGTATAGATTTGTCTGTACATGACCATCACTTTAGTAGTGATGGTCATGTACAGACAAATCTATACATGAGCTGGGTCATCCCTGTACACATTTGAGCTTTAACAAGGACATACGTGCAATTCCACTGAGGATTTGTTGTAAGATTGGGGCATGTGTGGTAGCAGATTTTGCTAGTCTTTGTGTGCCACCTTGGTGTATTGGTACAACATGGTGTGTCCATTCCATTCACTGTCAGATGTCACCTGTCAATGATGTATATGTGAGTTCCTGTGTGTTTTGTGCAATTTACAATATATGGATCTCCACACTTGTCATCTGCAAGACACACCTCCCCAGCCAGGCCAGGGGGCACCCCTGGACACTGCATACCCAGACAATGAGTTTGAATATATGGTTGCAATGGCTGTGTGTGCGACCGTGTTTTTTTTGGCCAGTGCATATGTGTGATTTTCAGCCACATAAAATCTCGGGCCCACATGTCAGACATCTTGCCCGGGCATCATCTTTGTGAGTGACTGGCACCACGTGTGCAATGTGTTTTAGCATAGAAGGCGTGTGTATGGCCAGCATCGGTGTTATTTGTTTACAAGTCAGGGCCTCCTCCTGCCCCAGGCCAGTTATCCCATCATGAAGCGTGCCACCATTGCAGTGGGTGCAGGTTAACTTTCAGGATGTCAGTCAGTACAGTCCTGGTGTTTGTTGTTGCCCAGTTCCCAGCATGGCCTTGTGCTCCCACAACAGAGCCCAGTGTCAGACATCTTGTCAGTCCATTCCCACTCCCTGTGAGGCGAGCATGGTTCAGTGTGAGCTTGATGGGCCATGTGGGTGGGTGGGGCATGTCTGTGACTGCAACTCCCATCATGCTCTTGGCTACATTCCCCTTCTCAGCATGCCCATACTTCCTTGCTTTTGACTCTGCTTCCCTGTGAGGGGGTGTGACAGCAATGGCAAGAAGGCTGACTGTGCAGTCCTGGTGTTTGTTGGTGCTCAGTTCCCAGCATGGCCTTGTGCTCCCCACAACAGAGCCCAGTGTCAGACATCTTGTCAGTCCATTCCCACTCCCTGTGAGGCGAGCATGGTTCAGTGTGAGCTTGATGGGCCATGTGGGTGGGTGGGGCATGTCTGTGACTGCAACTCCCATCATGCTCTTGGCTACATTCCCCTTCTCAGCATGCCCATACTTCCTTGCTTTTGACTCTGCTTCCCTGTGAGGGGGTGTGACAGCAATGGCAAGATGGCTGACTGTGCAGTCCTGGTGTTTGTTGGTGCTCAGTTCCCAGCATGGCCTTGTGCTCCCCACAACAGAGCCCAGTGTCAGACATCTTGTCAGTCCATTCCCACTCCCTGTGAGGCGAGCATGGTTCAGTGTGAGCTTGATGGGCCATGTGGGTGGGGCATGTCTGTGACTGCAACTCCCATCATGCTCTTGGCTACACCCCCCTTCCCAGCATGCCCATACTTCCTTCCTTTTGACTCTGCTTCCCTGTGAGGGGGTGTGACAGCAATGGCAAGATGGCTGACTGTGCAGTCCTGGTGTTTGTTGGTGCCCAGTTCCCAGCATGGCCTTGTGCTCCCCACAACAGAGCCCAGTGTCAAATGTCTTGTCAGTCCATTCCCACACCCTGTGAGGCGAACATGGTTCAGTGTGAGCTTGATGGGCCATGATTAATGTCTGTGACTGCCACTCCCATCATGCTCTTGGCAACACCCCCCTTCCCAGCATGCCCATACTTCCTTCCTTTTGACTCTGCTTCCCTGTGAGGGGGTGTGACAGCAATGGCAAGATGGCTGACTGTGAAGTCCTGGGGTTTGTTTGGCTACAAGTCCAAAGAGAGCCCCTGTGCTTCACACAGCAGCACCCAGTATGGTGTATCTTTGGGTGATATTTCACTACGGTGTGAGTCAATGCATTCTACCTGGTGAGCTGTGTGGAGTTTGTGTTGAGGGGTGTGTGTGTCTCCACATGTTGGTAAGTATGGTCAGAGCTGTCAGTCCTCCTTCCCCCCCGGCCAGACATCCCACCATGAATTGTGCTTCCATTGGAGGGCGTGCAAGTTGTCTTTCAGGATGTCAGTCAGTGGTGTCCTGCTTCTGATTGGCGCACAACCCCAACCCTTACCAGGGCCTTGTGCTCCCCACAGCAGGACCCAGTGTCAGCCATCTTGTCATTCATTTTCCACTCCCTGTGATGTGGGCATGGTTCAGAGAGGTCTTGATGGGCCAATTTTGAGGGGGAGCATTATCTGTGACTACAAACCCCATCATGCTTTTGGATACACTCACTTCACCTGCATACCCACTATTCCTTCCTGTCAGTCAGCTGCACTGTTAGGTAGTGTGTTTGTGGTGGCAAACTGTCTGACAATGTTTATTTGGCTTTGTGCCACTGCCTTGCTCTATTTGTTTGTAGGTTTGTACATGTCATGACACAGTTACAAGTCACTATGAGATGGCAGGTATTGTGTTTGTCTGACTAGAATACACATGTTGGGATGATTATCTATTGGTTACTGTGGCTTTGCTAACGGTGCATGGTTTCCCTGTCCCCTTGCCACACAATATTGAGTATATTGGTTGTGTATTCACCAGGGTCTGTTATGTCTGGTAGACCATGGACGCTCTCTGGTGGTAGGATGTCCCACACCTTCTCCTCCCAGGACCTGAAGTATACTGGTTTGGCAGGAGGGCCACCGCCAGTGCGCTGACTCAAGGCGTGATCTTTCTCGAAGAGTTTCTTGACCCTCCTGCACACGTCATACCACCTGTTCTGGATATCGTCCTTTGTGCGCAACGTTGGTGCTTGTGCGTTCACCTTGTCCACAATCCTCGCCCACATCTTTGTTTTTTGTGACATGGGGGTCCTTTGGACCAATGTACCACACAAATGTGGCTCTACTCTGATGATCTCGTCTACCAGCACTTCTAACTCACTATCTGTGAACTTTGGATTATTCTTTGGGGGCTTGGTGATGGGTGGTGGTGGTGAGTGATGTGTGTGTGAGGGTGCGAGTGAGGGTGGGCTAGTGTTGGTTTTGCTAGCTGTATGTGTGGGTGCTTTCGGTGAGGTGCTAATGGTGTGAACGTTGTGTGATGGGTGAGTTGTGAGTGTGTCTGTAGTTGCTGTGTGATGGTGTTTTCTGCTGGCTGTTGTCTTCTATTTGCAAAGGATCATGGTAGTGATTGATGTCCTTTATATAGGTGCAGTTGTGGGTGTGTCTTTGTTCCAAGTTATTTTTTGGGATATTTATTGGCTTTGTTATTGCTTGTTTGGTATTTTTGCTTTGGGTTTTCTAGGCATGAAGGAGACGTTCTTCTGACCGAGAAGGGTGCTGATGTTGGCTCGTGCGGGCTTCTCCGGCTCGTTCACGCTGACTTTCTTCTGTGTTTCATACACGTCGGTCGTGGAGATCTCTATTGCTTGAGGTCCCTGTTTTCAGTGCGTGTCGGTCATGCGGCTTGGGCTCCGTGCGAGTCGGTCTGGGTTTGCACGCATTGCATCGTACTGCGCAGATCGGACATCGAGGGTACGTGTCGGTCGGGTTTATTCCTGGTACGTGTCGGTCGTTGCTTATCGTGTTGGTTTTTCCGGGCGGATCACTGTTTTCCCTACGGCTCAGTCGTAGGGCTTGTATTGCGTATGTGTCGGTTGTAATTCACACGCGTTGCATCGTACTGCATCGGTCGTACGGCGCCGATCCGTGTCGTTCGGTCTCCGTTCCGGGTCCATGTCGGTCGGTATGTTTTGCGGCCGGAATCGGAATCGGCCCCTTAGTGTAAATCAGCTTTTTCGAGAAATTAAGGTTTTAAAATGTATGTATATATAGAGACGTAGAGGATCTGTTTTGGGCAGTGGAGCATAGGGCAGGTTTTTTGAATCTGTGAATGGATGTGTAAGTGCCTGTATGGCTGCTGGGACAGACTATCTAGTTGGAAATGTCAAATGAACACTAAAAACGAGTTGTAAATATTGTGATTCAGAAATATCGACAGCAACAATATCGTGGTCAAGAATATCGAATTTAAGATTAGAAATTTGTTTTTTTTAAATATAGATGTCATTAATAATGTTTGCAAAAATATAGATATTTAAAATATCGATTTTTTAATTAGTGGTATGTATTTTAGTTTATATTTTAAATGTATGTGATGTATGTTTTTTTGTATAAGTATTGTTTATGTTTTTTAATATATGTGTTAAATTTTAGTAGTTATGAATTTTGTTTTAATAAAATTTTGCATTTTTTAGTTCCCTAGCGGGTTGTGGGTTTATAGGGGAGTAGGGTGGGAAGTAATTTCGTTATAATAAATTAATGTTTAATTTGTATTTATTTAATTTAGATTTTATAGCGTTAATTGTGGGAAGTAATGTATTTGTAATTAATTATTAATTGGTTGTTAATTAATATTACATAAATAATTGATAATTAAATATGGTAATTGTGTAAAAAACAATTAAGGTGCAGTTTTTGGGGTTTATAGGGGTAAAAGTGGGAAGTTATTCATTTTTGATGAATTAATAATTAGTTGTTAATTTGTATTAATTAATTGATTAAAAATTAATTTTGGAAATTGTGTTATTAATTTTAGGTGCGGGTTCTGGGGTTTATAGGGGTAAAGGGTGGGAAGTAATTTATGTTTAATTAATAATGATTAGTTGGTAATTAATATTAATTAATTTATTAAAAATTAAATATGGAATTTGTGCAATTAATTTTAGGTGTGGGTTATTGAGGTTCTGGACTTTTAAGAGTCCAGAGGTGTCAGGGAAACAACACCCGAAGACCCCTGAGTTCCTCCTGTCCCGGTGCACAAATAAACAGAGACACGGGCTTCTCGATGGTGGCGTCAAAGACCAAGGTTTATTTACTGCAGGGACACAGAAATCATAGGAACCACACAGTGGCAGAATCTACGAGACTGTTCAAATTGCATTAAGTGGGTTACTCTTTAAATTCACGCAAAATGTCTTTAGGCTACATTACACGAATATTTCTCATGCCCAACCCGGTATCCCAAACGAACAGTAAATTTGACATCAAACAATAATTAGTCGTAGGTTTTCGGTATTCGATCAGGTCCTCTCGACAGTTTTCCATTCTTTGCCCGATCCTCCCCATCATAAAAATCGTAACCTCCCCATTGTAAAAGCCCAGAAGGAAAGGAGCAGAGCCAGGTGCAAAGGATTGAAATGTAGGATAAGAGGTGTTTATGGATCATAAACGGGCATGGCTACCGTCTTCGGTCTTTCAGTAAGGACAACGGACACGAGAACCAGTATAGCAGGACTGGCCTCAGGCAAGGGAGGCAGCTTGATTCTGCCTAGTCATGCAGCGTCAGCCTTTCTCGGGGCTCGAGCTTACGTGTCCTTAACAAGGTGACTCTGCCGGGGTCATCGTCCGTTCATTGACTATGTGAGGGCAAGAAACAAAATGGATGCCGTAACTAAAATGGATGCCACGACTTTACCACAGAGTGCCCTATTTCTCAGTGAATTCATGCTAGTTGCGTAGCGAAAACACTGTCGTGCATGTAATGGATCATTTGCGGTTCATTGGTACCAAAATCGTGTCAGTACTACGATACCGAATTCACGGGTTCGGATCGCTACAGAACCTCAGACCGTCCTTTTGCCCTTACATAGGCAATAACTCACTCTATGTCAGAGTCCATTTCTATGTTCATCAGGTCACTGATATGTTGTTGGAGCATTACTCTATCCCGTGGCGTATCTCTAAAAACAGGTGGTCTTCTTACGCATGTTGAAATGCAGACGTTACATAAGGCAGGACCACACTGAACAATGAGACAGCACGAAAATAAAAATACTAATGCAACACCAGTGACTATCAGAACCTTCCATCCCCACGCAGACAACAGGCTCCAGAACCATCCCATTAATGACCAGTCACCTTCCTCTACATGAATAGAGTCAGAAATCTTATGTAACTTAGAGATGGCCTTGTACACCGTTGGCGCATTATCTGGAATAAAAACGCAGCAACTTGATTGGATCATCTTACATACTCCACCTCGATCTGCAAGTAACACGTCAAGGACCATACGGTTCTGTAACGTCATGAGGCGATCCGCTTGAAGCTCAGCTGTCAGGTTACTAAGAGCACCCGCCGTTTCAGTGATAGTGGATTCAACTACCCGTGTTAGTTGACGTAAGTTTCTACTGTTGGCCATAGGCCCCCAGAATGGGAGGAAACCCTTGAAAAAGTCTCCTGCTTCTTGGCCAGCAGTATCTTCTTTACTGAAAACACCTCTCACAACTCTAGTTTTGTGATAGTCCGGTGCAGCAGTATATGTCGGAGTAACAGTTGAGCGATGTAACATGAGCCTGAGAAGTCAGCAGGCAGCCATGTGTATGCTCTGTCTTGGCAAACAAAATAGGTACCCTTAGCAGCTAAGAATGCCGGGGAAGACTGTGACGGAAAAACATATGTTTCGATACAGTCACTCTTCCCTAGTCGAGCTTTCGGATTCCTCCCATTTCCTTGCAAACAGACTTGACCTTGGTGGGGTACGACCCAGATCGGAGTTGAGCTCTTACGTTTGTTCTCACCCAGAGTAATGCCATATTCCGTAACATTCCAACCCATGTAAACTCGCAATTCATCCTTGGGAATGAACGGAGTATTATTGACATCTCTCACCATGTCAGTGATTCCTTTTACCAAGGCTCTATTAGCAGAGTTATACCGGGTGGAACGCGGAGGTCGTGGAGGATAGGTCTCTAGGGCATAAGCGAACATGGTGTGAAATGCCCAGAATGATCCATTATAACTAAAAGGCAGAACCAGATAGGGGATGCTCTTGTCCATGGTATGTGGTATCAAACCACACACCCAGCAGTTTGTTGTATTAACCACTAGTTGATGTTGGTGCAAGAGTTGAATGAAAGTGTTATTTATAAACTCAGAGCGTCGAGCTTGCTCGTGGGCAGGAAAAGGATGGAAAGAATGAAGAGAAACAACAGTCGGAGAAACAGGAGCATGGGGAGATACTGTAGATGCAACAGGTGTAAAGATCAACTGAATACCAAAAATAATTCCGCCTACCAAAGTTATTAAGACAATTAGAAGTGTCAGAGTACATTGCATTAGAAAACATTTGCTATACAATATGTCATATAGCTTTGTCTTGTGCACATTTATGACATTAACCCGTCGCAGTTCAGGAAGCTCCATCTTCTACAACCGTTCGCAACGGATGGTTTGTACCTGTTAAAAACTTGCCTCTGTTTATCCTGGGAGTTCCCAAGACAAACAGAAAAAAACGACCTAGTGTCTGATTCCCTGCAAATTAAAACAAGGCACACGTTACGACCCTACGGTAACCCAGATGGCAAGGTGTGAGAAACAATAAAAAAAACAAAAAGATAAAAATTTTGAGCAAACTTCCTGACTGAATGGAATGCAGTAAGATCAAAACAGTTTTCAAACAGAAGGGTAATTATGCAATGTCATTAGTTCATAACATGAGAACGTAGATTATATCTGTACTTTCCGGGTCTTGTCTGGTCTTGAAATAGCTGGTCTAATAATAATAATAATAATAATAATAATAATACAGAAATTTATTGAGCGCGAACAGCTACCTCTGGGGAGGTGTCCCGGCGCTAGCGAGTCCCACAACAAGAGTAAGTAGTCAGGAAGGGGGGCAGGATTATTGCGTAAAAAGCCAGGTTTTTAGGAGTTTCCTAAAACTTGCTTCTGACGTAGCGGATTGGATGGCAGGAGGCAGGGTATTCCAAAGTTTCGCCGTGCCGGCCGAGAAGGATCTGCCTCCAAGTCTCGCTTTCCTTATGTGCGGTACAGTTAGCTTGAGTAGGGAGTTTGAGCGTAGCTCACGTTTTTGGTGGTAGCGAGGAAGTCGGAGTTTCAGATAATTTGGACATGTGCCTTTTAGCGCTCTGAAAGCCAGGGTTAGCACTTTGAACTTAATTCTGCTTGCCACTGGTAGCCAGTGCAGCTCGTGCAGATGCGGAGAGATATGCTGCCTAAAAGGGACCCGTTTTATTAATCTCGCAGCCGCATTCTGCACGATTTGTAAGCGTTGCACCGCATATTTAGGTAGACCAAGATAGAGGCCATTAGAGTAATCGAGTCGAGAGGTGATTGTAGCGTGAACAACCGTTTTCCGGCACTCGAGTGGTAGCAAAGGCAGAAATTTCCGCAAATTTTTGAGTTTATGCAGGCAGCCCGTGGTGAGCTGTTGTATATGCGGCAAGAAAGACAACTTCTCATCCCATTTTACTCCTAGATTTTTTGCATGGGGGCTGGGAGATGGGGCAGGGCCCATTTCCGTTGGCCACCACAGATCCGGAGGGGGATGTTTGGGGTTACCAAAGAATAGCACCTCCGTTTTGCTCGCGTTCATTTTAAGTTTGTTTGTGTTCATCCACTTGGCCACGTCTTGCAGACAGCCCCTGATTTTGCTAAATGCTGCCTCGGACGTGTCTGTGTATGGGAAGACTAATTGCGTGTCGTCCGCGTAGGATATTGCCTTGACCCCCCATTTGGCAATCAAGGTGAAGAGTGGGGCCAAGTATACATTAAACAGCAGGGGGCTGAGTGCCGACCCTTGTGGGACGCCACACCAGAGATTTTTTGGTCCAGAAGAGAAGGGGCCCAAGGCCACTTTCTGGGAGCGATTAGTGAGGTAGGAGAGTAGCCAATTGAGAGCTTTGTCTCCAATACCTATGTCCTTAAGTCGGGTCAGCAATCTGCTGTGATCTATGGTCTACAGGTGCGGAAATGTTCGACTCCACAGGTGACAAATGTTCACTTTGTACAATACTCGGTTCAGGATTCAAAGGAGCGGTTCCTGCTGGGGTGTCAAAGTTCTGTGTTTCCGTTCGTGGGTGGTCCGTTATGTACTCTGCATCACTGAAAAGGATGTGCCTAGGAACAGGTTCTGTCTCGGATACACCAATTCCCTGTCTAACCCAGTTATCATAGGGGAGTGGAAGAGGGACACGCTTCGTATGGCTGGCGTGCACCCAATTTTTCCTTCCAGCTAGGCGTACTGCAGTTCTTGTTGTGAGGAGGACCTGAAACGGACCCACGAATCTTGGCTGGAGGTTCCGAGTACGTTCAAAGTTCCGGACTACCACTTGGTCGCCTGGTTTCAACGTGTGGCCTGGACTCTCCGGCAGTTTAGGCAAGGATTCGAATACCTGTTGATGAATAAGGCTCAATTTAGCAGTCAGAACATGAAGGTAATCAATCAACATTGGGTATTCAATCTGTTTGAATTCCTTTGGCCTAGGGACTCCCCAAACATTAGCAGGGCGGCCGAACACAATCTCATATGGGCTAAGCCCTACTCGAGAGTGTACAGTCGCTCTGGTGGACAGTAAAGCTAAAGGCAGTGCGTCTGGCCAAGAGAGGCCAGTGGAAGCTTGAATTTTCGCAAGTTTCAGCTTCAGGGTGCCATTGTACCCTTCAACCAAACCCGCTGATTGTGGGTGATTCGCACTGTGGTATTTTTGGGAAATACCCAGACCCGCACACACACTCTTCATAACTTTCCCTACAAACTCACTTCCATTGTCCGACCAAACAATCCGCGGCATACCATACCTGGGGAAGTATTCTTTTATGAGGATTTTGGCAGTGGACATAGCAGTGTTGTACTTTAACGGATATGCCTCAATCCATCTTGAGAAGGCACAGACTACCACTAGGACGTATTTGAGATTGTTACACCTGTCCATGTGGATAAAATCCAACTGAATCACTTCAAAGGGACAAGAAGGGGGAGCAAAATGGCCAGTTGGGGTTGGGGTTCCCTTGCCAGGATTATGCATCAGGCATACCATGCAATTTTTCACCACTCTTTCTGCACACTTAGTAATTCCATCGTTCTTCCATACTGGAGCTAACATTTTACAGATCCCTTTCGAACTGATGTGCGCCGCTCCATGCGCCATCGTGACTACCGCAAGTACATACGCATCAGGTAACATCCAACGCTGCTGCTCAGACAAATCGACCCAACATCCACTTGTATCCATTTTACCCGTTTTCTCCTTCCATTCATTCTTCTCATTTTCAGTTGCTTCATTCTGGATTGTCTTCACACTTTCAATCGTATTCTCACACATTCCTGATTCCGCAATCAATCTTGCAGACGTTGCAACGTACATTCGGCTCGTCATGTTCTTGGCCGTTTCTTTAGCGACCTCATCAGCAAACGCATTCCCACGGCCAACATCATCCGTAATCTTCCGATGTGCACTGCACTTCACAATTGCAACTTCATTCGGTAGAGTCAGGGATTCCAATAGATCGCTGACTAACTGTCCATGTTGGATCTTAGTCCCATGGGACGTGAGAAAACCTCTTTCTCTCCAGAGACGCCCAAAATTGTGTGCAACGCCGAAGGCGTATTGGCAATCAGTAAACACATTCACTCTCTTTCCCTCAGCTAAAAAACACGCTCTTGTTAGTGCAATTAATTCTGCAGCTTGGGCAGAATTCTGACTTACTCTTGCAGTCTCAACAATCGTACTCAAAGTCGTAACTGCATACGCGGCCGTCACATCACCATTCTGTAACTTAAAACAAGACCCATCGACATATAAAGTGCCGTCTGGATCTAGTAACGGAGTGTCTTTTAAATCAATCCTACCTTTTGTTTCTTCCTCAGTTCTGAAACAACAATCATGGGGCTCTGAATCACTCGACTTCTGAGTAGTCGGCAACAGTGTTGCTGGATTCAATATGTTGCATCGCTTGATCTGAATGTGACTTGCCAAAAGCTTCAGCTCATAGCCTGATAGTCTAGCACTGGTGAGGTGCTGAGTTTTCGTTCGATTCATGAGTGTATCCACAGCATGTGGAACCATGACTACTAACATGTTGTTCATGACTAGTCCAGCAGACTGTCGAATAGACACTGCAGCTGCCGCTGTAGCTCTCAAACAACTTGGCAACGCTCTGGCTACCGGATCTAATGTGGATGAGAAATATGCACAAGGCCGCTGTTTGTCACCACATTGTTGCGTTAATACACTCAACGCACAACCTTCTCTTTCATGGACATATAGAGTAAACGGCTTACTGTAGTCAGGAGTACCCAACACAGGAGCTGAACACAGCGCATCACGTAAGTCAGAGAAGCTCTGTTGACATTCATCAGACCATGGCAAAGGGCTTGGAACACCTTTTCCAGTCAGGGCTACCAATGGTTTCGCCATGAGAGAAAAATTTGGGATCCATTGCCTACAGTATGACGTAATACCCAAAAACGCACGCACTTCTCTCTGTGTGCTTGGTACAGTCATCTGCGAGATTGCTTTGATTCTCTCTGGGGTCAACCTTCTTCCCTCCTTTGACAAAAGATGACCTAAGTAGGTCACTTCTTGGCAACAATATTGCAGTTTAGAAGGTGACACCTTGTGATGTAAGTCTGACAAATGACGCAACAAAGAAATTTTAGCTGCTTTGCAAGTTTCCTTGTCATCAGCGGCTAGTAAAAGATCATCTACGTATTGGATCAGAGCAACACCATGAGGGAGTACAAGGGCATCTAATTGACTCTTCAATGCTTGGCTGTAAATTGAAGGGCTTTCACAATAACCTTGTGGAGCGCGTTTGAATCTGAAACTGCGACCTCCTAAGGAGAAACCAAAAATGTCTCTACTTTCCTCGGCTATGGGAATGCTGAAAAAGGCATTTTTCAAGTCGATCACTGTAAACCATGAAGCTGAGGCAGGAATCAACGTCAGTAATGCAGTGATATCTGGGACTACAGGAAACTGTGGAATCACTATTTTGTTAACTTCTCTGAGGTCAATCACAAATCTGTAAATTGGAGGTTTGGAAGGGTCAGTACGTTTCAAAATCGGCAGAACAGGACTATTGCAGACGTTCCCTCTAGTTTCCTCAATCACATCTTTCTGTATTAAGTCTTTCACAATCAGCAAGAGTGCTCGTTCACCTTCATTCGAAATCCTATACTGTGGGATTCGTGGGAATTTAACATTAGCTTTCAGACTTACCACATAAGGGGGAATTTTCAAGAGGCCTACATCATTAGGACCAGTCGCCCAAAGAGTATCAGGGAGAGAACGCAGCTCCGGTGGGAGCTTGTCCATCGACATATACATTGGAGAGATGACTCGTTTGCCTAATGTGAGCTGTACTCCCGAAGGAGAACAGTACAGTGTCGCGTGCAGGCGTTTCAACAGATCTAAACCAAGCAGATTCTCATTACAACCGGTTGTGAGGATAAGGGGTGCTTCTAGTTCGCATGGCCCAACAGATATTGACAAAGGACTAGAAACAGGATTGTGAACAGGGGCGCCTGAGAATCCTACCGAAGTGTTCGTTAAGCCAGACAAAGGTGCGCCAGGGAGTTTCGCATGCATAATTGAACTTTTTGCCGCACCAGTATCCAACAGAAACGGTTCGACCACGCCTGAGGTAACTACTGCGACATAGGGTCCACTCTGATCAACTGGAACTGATACTACTCCCTCTCTTTGCCTGCGGCTGTCCTAGTGCTCGCTTCTTTGAATGTCTTCATTATGATCATAGTAATCTCCAACATGATACTGTGTAGATCTACCTGGTTGCGTAGGTTGTATATTTCGCTGATCAAAATAATTCGATTGGCGATCAGTCTGTGATGTCATCGTACCACGCCCTCTACCTCTAGGAGCTTGCATAAACCCAACATTACCTCTCTGAGCTGGGACACCACTAGTTTGTGGGTGCAGTACTGGGCACTCATTCTTATAATGACCCTCCTTTTTACAATAAGCACACTGATTCCATGCTAACTGTTGTCGGGGAAAATTATAATGATATCTTTGGGCCGTCCCTTGCTGGAATTGTGGCTGTGGCTGAAACTGGGGTCGCTGCTGTGAATCTGACTGATTCGAACGAGGCGGATACGCCTGTTGCAGAAGAACTTTGGTCTTTAGATCTTTCGTTTTCTTTTCTGACTTTTCCTTCTCTTCTTTCTCTCTATTCTCGTAATACTGAGCAGTTGCAAGTATCTGTGCTGTCGTCGACACTGCCCATGCACTTTCAGAATCCTTTAACTTGTTACTAAACTCAGGTAGTAAATTAAACACGAACTTGTCGACAAACAATCTCTGGCCTCCCTCAGTACTCATATCTTGCCCACTGTGGTCTACGAAGGTCTCTTCAAATCTAGTGAAGAAGTCAGAGACGCTTTCGTCCTTCTTTTGCTTGCATGCCGATAATTTATCCCAATTGACTCGTAACGCTGGCATCAGTGTTTTCATCAGAGTAATTATTCTGCCAGGTAAAGCAGCAATCAGAGGTTCAGGTTTAGCACCGCCAACTTGTTGCGCATCTGCCGCTATAATAGCTGCCCAATCACCTCCTAAGGCGACTGGGTGGTTTTCTTGCCGAATTTTGGCCCATATAGGCTGTGGCACTACATTACCAAATAACATTTCAATGTCTGCCAAATTCATGATACACGCTTGAACTGTCTGCGTTAACTCTTTGTAATAACCAGCAGGATTTTTACGTGGGTCTGGTAACGCTTGTTTTACGGCTAACACTTCGGCCCGTTTCCAAGGGATGTGTATCCACACTCTCTGGAAATGTGCCGGGGCAGCTACAATATTATTAGCCGCATCAGCTTGAACTGCATCCCGCCATATCGGCGGAACTTCCCTCATCGGATATTGACCTCGTTTTTTCCTAGTAGTAATCGGTGAACCATCAGGGTCTCTTGTCGCTCGAAGAGGGGAATCATCCCTATGAGCTAAAATCAGTTCTATCGCTCCCCTTACTTCTGGACCTATCACCATTCCTGCGGCAAATTTCTGTTGAATATTTATCAGGTCAGAGGGGACGGAGTCTAAATCATCATCTTCCCATTCTTCACGCACAAGAGAACACATCACGTCAAAAACATAACGTTGAGTTGGTTCATTCCATTGCATAAAGGTATCTAACACTCTTCGTGCATCATACTTCACAGCTTTCGACATCCACCTAAGAGCTGTCGAATCTAACGTGTCTCGTTCCTGGGGACCAGGAAGCTGGCTACGTCTCTGTATAGAGTCAGAAACGGGGGTCCCAATTAAAGACCTGTGGAGAGGAGTTAAGATATTAGTTACAGAGTCGGTTATTTTCCGACGAACGGAAAGCGGAGTCAGAATGTCCACAGGGTTCGGGGACAGGACAGCTGAAGCAGATGAAATAGTAAAGGTGGGAGTAGCAAGTAAAGCAGTTTGCGAAACGACAGGCAAAGGCGGAACGGGCGCCCCAGGAAGAGGGGGTGCCGAAGGAACATTAACCATGGGAAGGATAGGAGCTGGAATCAAAGGAAGTGGAGCAACTATTCCAGGCTGACCAGCAGCTGGCTGTACAACAGGTAGCAACTGTGGTACTGTATTCCCCTGTGCATACGATGGAGGTGAATTCAACAGGTAAGACAACAGAGGATCCTTTTCATGATCCTCCATCGGCTTAGCAGGACATGATGGCAATACAGGGTAACATTTATCAATTGCCAAATTATATTTTCTATTCGCCATCTCCATTGCTTTCTCAGTCTCGTTGACATGCAGCTGCCTAGCAGACTCCATTAAAGTCAACCCTTTCTCTTTCTGTTCTTTCTTCGTTTTCCTAATTTCTCTCTGTTTGGCTTCCTTACGCCATACGCGAAAAGAATCAAACATTGCCGGCCGGGCTTTTTTCTTGAACAACTTCATTTCTAGATTGTCTAGTATTTCCGTTTCGAAGCTACCATGCGGTGGCCAACTAAGGACACCATTTTTTTTGGTGTAACGGGCCCATACTTCATTATACGTAATAGGACCCACACCATGTTTACAATAGAGCTCATATGTAGGAGTTCCAATCAGAGGAACCGAACACGAATCCTCCAACCGGGAATCCCCGTTGCAACGTAACCATGACAAGAAACAATTACTACTGGTAGTCATGACACCAAAGACAAATTCTAACAAAAATGCGCAGAGAACTTAGGACTACCAAAATGAACTAATACCAAACAAAGATTATCTAAACAAGAGCAACCAATGATAATCTACAAATTAAACCAGAGCAACAAGGAACAACCAAACTGAGCGTAACCCACTTAATACTTAACTGAAATGTGGAAGACGTCACCAAGGAGAACCCGTCTACGTCTCGCCGTACTAAGGTCTGCACCTCGGGTCCAAGACAGGGCGACAGTCAGGGCAGCGGTCCTCTGTAGCCGTCTGGGAACGGGAACCCTCGTGGAAGAGATCGTCGGGCCACTTTTACGACATACAGGGATCGATGAAGCGGGGTACCTCCCTCCGGAATCTTCACACGAAACTTCTCGAACTTTTCAGGCTTTGGACCGGTACCGGATGACGTCGCCCCACATTGGGCGCCAATTTGAGGTTCTGGACTTTTAAGAGTCCAGAGGTGTCAGGGAAACAACACCCGAAGACCCCTGAGTTCCTCCTGTCCCGGTGCACAAATAAACAGAGACACGGGCTTCTCGATGGTGGCGTCAAAGACCAAGGTTTATTTACTGCAGGGACACAGAAATCATAGGAACCACACAGAGGCAGAATCTACGAGACTGTTCAAATTGCATTAAGTGGGTTACTCTTTAAATACACGCAAAATGTCTTTAGGCTACATTACACGAATATTTCTCATGCCCAACCCGGTATCCCAAACGAACAGTAAATTTGACATCAAACAATAATTAGTCGTAGGTTTTCGGTATTCGATCAGGTCCTCTCGACAGTTTTCCATTCTTTGCCCGATCCTCCCCATCATAAAAATCGTAACCTCCCCATTGTAAAAGCCCAGAAGGAAAGGAGCAGAGCCAGGTGCAAAGGATTGAAATGTAGGATAAGAGGTGTTTATGGATCATAAACGGGCATGGCTACCGTCTTTGGTCTTTCAGTAAGGACAACGGACACGAGAACCAGTATAGCAGGACTGGCCTCAGGCAAGGGAGGCAGCTTGATTCTGCCTAGTCATGCAGCGTCAGCCTTTCTCGGGGCTCGAGCTTACGTGTCCTTAACAAGGTGACTCTGCCGGGGTCATCGTCCGTTCATTGACTATGTGAGGGCAAGAAACAAAATGGATGCCGTAACTAAAATGGATGCCACGACTTTACCACAGAGTGCCCTATTTCTCAGTGAATTCATGCTAGTTGCGTAGCGAAAACACTGTCGTGCATGTAATGGATCATTTGCGGTTCATTGGTACCAAAATCGTGTCAGTACTACGATACCGAATTCACGGGTTCGGATCGCTACAGAACCTCATTATGGGTTTATAGGGGTAAAGGGCGGGAAGTACTTTTTGTTTAATTAATTAAAAATTAGTTGATAATTTAAAATAATTCATTAATTTATGTTTTATTAGGGCATTTGTTTATTTTTGTGTGTGTGGGTTTTATTGGTATAGGGGTACAGTGTGGGGAGTAAATTAATGTACTTGCTTTATAATTAGTTGTTAAATACTATTAGTTTTTTAATTGTAAATAAGTTTTAATTGTATCATTAATCTTTTTACAGTTTTATTTTAGCTGTGGGTTATATGGATTATAGGGGTCAAGTGTAGGAAGTAAAATAAATTTTATGAGTTTTAATTTGTTTTTTAATTATTAATATTTCTTTAGATGCTAATTAATTATGTTAGCTGAGGGAGTACTTTTTTTAATTTAGATGTGGGTTGTGAATAGTGTGGTGTTACAGGGCTAGGAAATAAAAAAGTAAATGTTTGTAATAATTAATGTTTTTGTTTCTAAATAACTTTTAATTACAAATATTTATTTGTTTGGAAATTATTTTTTATTTTATTTAATATAATATTTGTAGGTTTTTATTATATGTATTTAACATTAAGTTTTTTAATTCCTAATATTAAATATATTTCTATTTGAATTTGTAACATATTTATATATTTTTAATTTATTTTGTTTTTTAAATATTTTTATTGTTGTTAAAATTTTGTTTGGTTTTAATTTTGAACTGACTGGCGTGAGAATATTAATTGTTACTCCTCTGCAGTCCAACAGTATCCCTACTGTTGCACTCACTGGAGTGGGAATAGTAATTTTTACCCCTCCGATATCCATCACTTTCCCTACTTTTACAATATTGGAGTGGGAATAGTAAATTTTATATAGCTGTATATTTATATATATATATATATATATATATATATATATATATATATATATATATATATATATTATCTACTGGCGGTCGCCAGTAGATAGTTATAGTTAGGACCGAGTTCCCATAGGAAATCTGAAAATTCTATTTTGAATAACTTTGGCGCCGGTTGACTTATCTTCGTGAAATTTTCAAAACTAATGGGGCGCTCCGCTCAGCTCCTACCCTGAAAGTCTCGGGGTTATTCGTCAAGCGGGGGCTGAGAAAAAAGGGTGGTCCCAAAACGCGTTTTCCCCATGCATTTTCCCAAAGGACCTTTAGACGAGGGTACAGCCCGAAGTGCTGAACGGAATTACACCAAATTTGGCAAAGAGGTAGTCCTTAGTTCAGACTCGTACCTTTTGCTTAAATGGTGTGAATCCGTTCAGTAGTTCCTGAGAAAATCAAAAGTAAAATCATATACATATCTGGGCGGAGCCTAACCACAAATCTCATCGTGAGATCTGATTGGCTGTCAGCACTTCATCCAAGAAGTGTTGGCAGCCATCTTGGGACCAATATACATGATAGCACCTCATTAAAAAGCATTGCAGTTAATAGAAGGTTTTAAGACTTTAGTTACATTATAAATCATTTGTTGATGGTACCATACTCATTTTAGGAATTGTGGTGTGTTCTAAGGGGATTTTACCATGTGAAAAAGCCTTCTGCTGTGATATCATGAATCATGTTTGAGAGAAAACTATTTTCTCATGCTTTTCCCACAGAGGTTTGGAAGGTGATCTATGAGCTAAACTGAGAGCATATTTTCTGTAAATTCACATTATCCTTCTCAGTCATGTGAGAATGAAGTCTGACATTCTCAGTAAAACATGTACATCCAACAAGGACAGAGACTGTCAGTTGATTCCTTGGTGTTCTACTGCAGCTTCCCAGAGTGTTCTAAAGAACAACTACAGCGCTAACAGTCCTACTTATGACAAACCTATGGCACACCTGATGCCATCTTGGTTGGAATAAAGTGGTAACTCTTAAAACATTTTGTTTAAAAAGGAACAAAATGAGGGGGTTCATTTTGCCATACAAAGTATGATCAGTGCTGCAGAAAGAAAAAGTAGGGCACATTTTGAGTGACTTCTCAATTCCTCTTCTATTTCATTAAAAAATTCTGACATGCAGACTGAAACATGCACTTTCAATACCAGCAGCAGACTTCCCTGGTGAGCAGTAGCTTTACTACAGTGATCTAATAAGCAACTACAGTGCTAACATTCTGAATTTATGGCAAATGTGTGACACATCTGAATGCCTTCTTGATGGAATCAAAGTAAAAAACTGAAAGTATTTCCTACTGAGGAGACTGTTGTAAATGAGGAAATTAGGAAACATCATAACAAATAAGTCTCCCAAAATGGCCACCAGAGACAAAAGAGCCCAAATGTAGCCCAAATATCACCCAGATGTAGCCCAAGTATAGCCCAATGCCAGAATGTCCCAGAGTGGTCTAACGAACAACTAGAGCGCTAACAGTCTTACTTATGACAAAAGTATGGCACACCTGAAGCCATCTTGATTGGAATAAAGTGGTAACACTTAAAACATTTAATTTACAAAGGAACAAAATGAGGGGGTTCATTTTGCCATAGAAATTATGATTAGTGCTGCAGAAAGAAAAATTAGGGCACATTTTGACTTCTCAAATCCTCTTCTATTTCATAAAAAAATTCTGACATGCAGACTGAAACATGCACTTTGAATACCAGCAGCAGACTTCCCTGGTGAGCAGTAGCTTTACTTCAGTGATCTAATGAGCAACTAGAGTGCTAACATTCAGAATTTATGGCAAATGTGTGACACATCTGAATGCCTTCTTGAGGGAACCAAAGTAAAAAACTGAAAGTATTTCCTACTGAGGAGACTGCAGTAAATGAGGAAATTAGGAACCTTCATAACAAATAAATCTCCCAAGATGGCCACCAGAGACAAAAGAGCCCAAATGTAGCCCAAATATCACCCAGATGTAGCCCAAGTATAGCCCAATGACAGAATGTCCCAGAGTGTTCTAACGAACAACTGGAGCGCTAACAGTCTTACTTATGACAAAAGTATGGCACACCTGAAGCCATCTTGATTGAAATAAAGTGGTAACACTTAAAATATTTAATTTACAAAGGAACAAAATGAGGGGGTTCGTTTTGCCATAGAAATTATGATTAGTTCTGCAGAAAGAAAAATTAGGGCACATTTTGAATTCTCAAATCTTCTTCTATTTCATAAAAAAATTCTGACATGCAGACTGAAACATGCCCTTTGAATACCAGCAGCAGACTTCCCAGGTGAGCAGTAGTTTTACTACAGTGATCTAATGAGCAACTAGAGTGCTAACATTCAGAATTTATGGCAAATGTGTGACACATCTGAATGCCTTCTTGATGGAACCAAAATAAAAAACTGAAAGTATTCCCACTGAGGAGACTGTAGTAAATAAGGAAATTAGGAAACTTCATAACAAATAAATCTCCCAAGATGGCCACCAGAGACAAAAGAGCCCAAATGTAGCCCAAATATCACCCAGATGTAGCCCAAGTATAGCCCAATGACAGAAGTGTGCAAAACACTTATTTTTGTGTATTTGCAGTTTTATATAGTGCAGACTAGTCAGGTATTGGAGTGCTTTACATGAACATTGGTTCCATCACACAAGATCAAATTCATTTTGGTTGTAGCCATGGGGAGATTAAGTGATTTGACCAGAATCACAGAATGTTGAGCTGAAGCAGAAACTCCAACCTGGTTCCCCAGTTGCAAAGTCTGCAGCTCTGGAAGTAACACCACATCCTCTCCCCTAGGTACAACATTTAATCAAGTGGTCAACTGGATAAAAAAACATAAAGATTACAAATAATTTAAAAGTTCTTTGTCGCTATTTGAAAACTCAGAAAATATGTCCTCATTTTAGTTTTTTAGAGCACTAACCATAATTTTGATGCAAATAAGACCATCTCATATATGTAATTTCGAAAGGAAATACTCTAGGTATTACAGTTTTGATTACATCAAGATGACGTCAGGCGTTCCACACTTTTGTAATAAATATAGAATGTTAGCAATCTAGTTGTTCATTGGGATACTGTTGAGAGGCAGAGGCCAGGGGCACGGACTCTGAAAACAAACTGAAGGCAGGTAGGAGAGTGCAGATGCAACAATTTGACCACACTGGGCAGGCAGGAAGGGCAGTGGCAGCACAACAGACTATGGAGAGCAGTGGAAATGGGGGCAGGGGCAACAAACCAACAATACAGGACTGGCAAGAGAGGCTGTGGCAATATAATAGTCCATTGTGGGCAGAAGGAAGAGGCAGTGGTAGTGCAACCATACATGCCAACAGACCCGTTTCAGCCAGGAAACGTCCAATGTTTTTAAGCTCAAATGGGCTTTATTTGATCTGTCTCCTGTCTACAATCTCCTCTTTTTCAATGTAACTCAAAGGGGAAAATCAATACCCCAGTTTTTTTTCAAAATCTCCCTCTTACCAATGTTCAAAATGTTCGCAAGTATGGTACATTGGATCATGGTAGGCAGGAGGAATTGGGGTAGGGACATGGACTGGAATAACAGAGGACAGGAGGGACATGGAGAGGTGCACCAAACTGACCCTACAGGGCAGGCATCAGGGTTTGCAGCAGCACAATACACCACACAGCACATGCGGGACGGGAGTGCAGCACAACAATCCATAGAAAGCAATAGGGAGGGGACAGGACCATGCACATGGACAACAGAGAACAGAGGGGAAAGAGGCAATGGTAGCTAGCTGACCATAATGGACAGACAGGAGAGAAAGCTGCAGCATAACAGACCATAAAGGGCAGGAGGGACGGATCAGGGGCATTACAATGGAACAGACCATCCAGGAGGGAGGGAATAGGGGGTCTGCACATGGAAACAGAGGGCTGGGGGCAAGGGGGCAGGGCAGGAGCAGCAAGATGACCATGGAGGTCAGGCAGGATGGCACTAGAAACAAGACACACCATGGAGAGCAACAGTGAGACTATGATGCCATACACACAGACAATGGAGGGAAGGTGGGAGGGGGTCAGGGGCAGCTAGCTGACCACACAGGGAAGGTGGGAGGGGCCATGGTAGCACAGAAGACCATGCATGGCAAGCGGGAGGGTTAGTGGCAGCACAATGGCTATGATGGGCAAGAAGGAGGGTGCAGGGGCATGCACAAAGGACCATGGAGGATAGAAGGGAGGGTCATGACCTGGGCACAGACAAGAGAGTTCAGGGGAAGGGGCCTCACAACAGACTGCGCGGGGCAGGCAGGAGGAACAGTTGCAGCACAACAGACCAGGGAGGGCAGAAGGGTGTGGCAGTAAAATGGACCATGGAGGACAGGAGGAAGGGGATAGGGGCACGGCATGTGGACAGGCAGGGTGGAGGTGGCAGGGACAGGTTACAGTCATCTGACAATGCTAGGCAGGTGGGAGGGGAGTGGCAGCTCAACAGAACACTCAGAGTAGATAGGAGTGGCAGGTCCATGGACCATGGAACATGGTGGGCAAAAAGGATGGAGCAGGGGCATGCACAAAGACATCGGAGGGCAGGGGGAAGGAGAATAGGGGCAGCAATCTAAGCACAGAGGCTAAGCAGGAAGTCAATGATGGGCCATATAATTGGGCAATGGAGGGCAGGAGGAGTGGACTGGTACATCATGCTAAATGGAGGGCAGTGGCAGCACATCAAACCATGCATGGCAGGAGGGAGGAGGCTAGTCCATGGATTCAGACAACAGAGGATAGGGAGGAGGTGGATGGGGCAGCAAGCTAACTGTTCAGAGAAGGTGGGTATTAGGAAATTTATTGTTTTTAAAATGTGTGTCTGTGCGAACTACTTAAAATATGAGTATGCAGCATAATCTCACTTTTATTCAGGAAGAAGAGGACGTTTGTGACTGTGACTCCGGGCTCACTTGGCAGAAACACCCCCTGACCCTCCATCCCCCATCGCAAAATGTAATGCCAGTGAAAAAAGTGTAGGTGGACGCAGTGTTAAATAGAACATAGTCCTGAGAGCACGATTGAAAATGAAAATTAGATATGGTATATGGTATAAACTATGCACCAAAAAGTGTGATATAAGATGAACCGAGGAATGAAATATAATATGCAATACATTGTGCGCAATGACAGATTCATTGGAGAGCGCGAGATAGCACAGGCACTAGCGCGTGCTATGCGATATGCGCCTTGGAGTGTAATATGCACAGGGCAGTGTGGTGTAACCTAACTAGTCTCTAAAGTTGTAATATAAAATATGTGCTGGGGAGTGTAACGTTGCACATGCACTGTGACAAAGATATGGATCCCAGATTGTAATATGTATGGCATAGCGCTGTGCATTATAACATAGGCATCGAGGAAGGCATGTTAGATGGGGCAATATAACCCGTGCGAAGGCAAGTGTGGCATGACATAGTCACGGGGTGGTGTTACAGTGCACATGGGCTAGAGAGTGTCATAGCATACGCACTAGCTGGTGGAATACAACACAGAGGTGTGAGGCACTCGGCGGGCACTGGTGGGTGTAACACAGCATTGGGCTCAGCCAGGAGCACGCTGTGACTCTCAAGTGAGGTTTGTCTCCTTTCCAGAGAGTAAAATAAAAAGTATTACACATCCGGCGGTGGATGTGTGTTTTATTAACCGTGAGGGGGGTTTCTTGCATAGTTTGGTTGAATTTTTGTTGAGTCCCCTTTGAATGGCTTGGTGTGCGTGTATATTAAATGTGCCCGTCAATAGCTACCCATGTTTGTATAAATAAACTACAAGGGTGTCTACTTGGAGAGTACCCACCGGCGGGGGCGCCGGGATTAGGCACGGTAGGGCGTCTGACACGTCAGAGCTTCACTAGCGGTGTAAATACATTCCATGTGGATTCATTCTATGCATAGTCGCCTTTTAATGAATATCACGCAAATCGTCATGATGATAGGTACATATGGTTTGTCCAGCATGTCCTAGGTGTTTCTCTAAATATATATATTTTTTAAATAATAAAAAACAAAGGCCGGCCCCGGGGGATGGGGTCCCCGGGGCCATAAGTGGCCTGAGGAGGGGGGCAACGCAGCCCCCTCCTAAAGAATTAAAAAACAAAAAAAGGCCATGACCCGAGGTTTGGGATCCCCGGGGCCGATTAAGGCCTTGGGAGGGCCAAATTTATTTTTTTTGACAAAAAAAATGAGGGTGCAGGCCCTGGGGGATGGAGTCCCCAGGGCCAGTGAATTAGAAAAAGAAGGGGGGCCACACAGCCCTCCTACTTCAAAAAAAAAAAAAGACCGGCATCGCGCCGGAGGCCGTGCCCCCTCCTTGCAGCACTCTGCAAACACGCCCCCTGGCCAGTTGTAAGTTGGGGAATTAATTCCCCTTCAATACTGAGGGTCCCTGAGGGCCAACTAGCCCAACAGGTATCTCAGGTATGGGCCAGGGAGCTGTGTTGCAGACAGGTGTTCTGAGGCCACACCCCTTTTTACACCTCTGGAGGTACCTAGTGGGCGAGTTTGACCCTAGGGACCCTTAGGATTCAAGGGGACTTAATCTCTCAACTTAGAACGGCCACAGGGCACATTTACACAGTGGTGAAGGGAGGGGACTGGGCCTGAGGTGACGTGTGCAAACACGCCCTGTGACGCTGGTGCAGTTTAGAGCATAAAATCTTCCCCTGCTTCTACGGACGGAATGATTTCACAGTCACACGCACATACACACATCACACGCTGGTGGGGCCCATAACACCAACATACATTCACATCATCACTATCCGTGCCTATAGAGGAAAATTCAATCTCCCGAACTACAACTTCTACACTCTGGATAGAGGAAACCTCATCTATCGATTTACCCTACTAGTTCCTCCATCCGGAGGTCGACTAGATCATTTAGTTAAGATAGGTTTTGATGGAAATCACTTTAACTTTCATTTAAATCAATAAAACATTACCAGAAATAATCACCCGACACAGTTCTTAAAATAATAATTTTCTTTATCTAATTAAATTGCAGGTTAAAATCCTAACAGTGCCATAATATCTTTTGTCATATTTACCTATTCTGGCTAATTGTCGTTTTCTAAGTCAGAACCGGTCCTCAGCAAATTCAGTCAGAGTGTTGCTCACTCATATGGCGTCACCATCCTCTCCGTCAGCGTCGGGACCTCAGATCATCAGTTCAGAAAGTGGCGCTCAGGGAACAGCTAGCTACTAGCCTCTCTAGTCTACTAATATTTATACTAAAATTTACATATGAAAGATACATTTTTATTATTTCTAGGCTCCTGATTGGCTGAATTCAGCTATATCCAAATACATTATGAAACAATATGCAATATTCCCATACGGATGATGAATAAACAAGGCGCATGGGAAAGGATGTTCCCAGGTCAAAAAGTATCAGTCTATTGTGAATAGGTGGCTTTTGGTTCCCAAATGGCAACAATTGCTTCATGTTCAGGGACATTGGCATCTCGCCCAGAGTAGTCTTCATGGACATGGCATATCAGGTCACACAAAGGACACGAATGAAGTCAGTGCAGGCGCCTTTCTCCATTGTTCAAATGATGAATTTATGTACTTTAGTTAGGCTTCTGTCGACGGCCATCTTGTGGTAGGCCAGAATAGTCAACTTTAAGTAAAGGAAACACAAACGTAATTAATACATTGAAATAATTAAAACAGTGTTATTTCCCTGCTAATACCCATATGTGCGTGCATTTATCTAGCCATATGCAACATCTAAAGCTATTAATGCATGTTTATTTAAGCGCAAATCACATTAACACTGCTCAAGCAACACTTATCGTTTTAATATGCATACAACTTAGTTCACTTATTAATTTTAGCCATGCAAATGCATTCCCACGTATATTCTCTTTGTTAATCATGTTGGTTAGTACCATCACATCAATCAATTAATTATTAGAATTAATTTATTTAGTCATTTTAATATAAACTTATATAAATGGATTGGGTATACCTAAAATTTTTATTTTTCCCGCTCCATCAATCCCTCCTTTGGTGATTTTATCACCAAACAAAACCCACAAAAATCAATTTATTTCCCCTTTTTATAGAAATTTGAAATGTCTTCTTGCTTTAATTAAAATTCTGTTTCCCTTTCATCATCTCTTTTAGTTTTGTCATACATACTCTCCTTCCATTCTTCCATTTCTATTTAATTGAGATCTTTTTCTGGTTTCTTTTCTCTCTTTTTGTAAATTTCTCGTTTAGCCTTCTTTTTATTTCTTCTATATCTACAACACATACATCCTAATCTAAGTATCAATAATACGAAAATCACACAGGTTAATGGAAATAATATTTTCCCAATTATAGTACTACCTAATTTACCTAGATAGGCTTTAATAGCAGCCATCTTATTACTAATTCTAGTCCAGATACTCTCAACCTCCAGTGGTTTTATTTCATCATGCAATTCTGTAATATTCTTAATATATACTTTTAGATCTTTTCTTTCGTCAGGAATGTAAGTGCAACAATGTTGAACTTTCAGCATTCCACAGACTCCACCCTCTTTTGCCAATAAAATATCAAGGGCAAGTCGATTTTGCATAATCATAGCACGCATGGCAACTAATTCAGTGTTTACCAATAGAAATCCTCCAGCTGTGCTTGTTGACAAACGATCCACTATGGTGGACAATTTCCGAATATTATTTGCATTCCAAGATATTCCCACTGCTGGTATCAAGGCTCCAAAAATATCACCTACAATTTCTAACCAAGTTTCCCTTCTGCTCCGCATTAGTAGGTTATTTGGTCCACTATTTTCTACTCTATCCATGTGAAAGATCTTTGGAAAGACCAGGCCAACATAACATGTGCCATACCAATGGTCGGGCAACCTGTAGTAAGCCTTATTCCCACAAATATAGTACAGTCCAGGGAAAACTGGATCTTCTCCACCTCTAAATCCCCATCCGAATGCAATGAAATATGTATCATGACACTCACTTGACCCTATATAGATATAATCATATTGGGATTATTCTCTCGTGATGCATAATTTGCCTTTCTGGGGTGAGTCTATAGCTATTGTTGGTCTAACATCACCTTGCGTTTCCTTGTTCCCATCTAGTGCCCAAATGTTTTCCCCTTCTTTATGTCCTTCTGCATTCTTGTGTATTTTCTTTTTTTCTTTTTTTTTTTAAAAACCTTTATTTACGTCAACATGGTACACAGCTATTCAGCCGACATCCCGGAGGTTCGGCAGCACGATAGGAACAATACGTAGGAAGGTTCATGTCCGTACATCAGGAGTAACAAAGGTTTAGTTTTAATGTAAACCAAAAAATAAAAACACGAGCAAGGCCAAGCATATAATAAGCATGCGCTAGTTCTCAGCTGGGGCGAGGTCCCACTCCCATCAGCGGAGCGGTACTCCACGCCAAAGAAGCGAGGGGAAAGCAGGGGTACAGACTCCAGGTTATGAACAGTTTACGTATATAGTTGGAAGTAGAGCTAGGGGGAAAGTTGCACATCGAGCATCTCAGCAACCGGGGGCACACAAATATCTCCCCTATAATGGTTCCATTGCCCCCATATCTTATGCCACTTCTTAGGGCGCCCCCGGGCACTGTACACCGTTTTCTCCCGGAACATGCCCCAGTCCATATTTTCCATCCATGCTGCCAAGGTGGGAGGTCTCTGGGATCCCCACAGCTGCGCAATATCTCGCTTCGCCACCATTTTCCCCAGAGTCACCCATTGGGTCTGAGCGGCATCGTAGTCGGTGGGGCCCCAGACATTCAACAGGCATCGTCTTGCCTCCGGGAAGAGTGCGATACCCGTGACCTCTTCCATCACGTCATGAATTTGTTTCCAGAACTCTACGATCTCCCCACACTCCCAAATAATGTGTAGAAAGGTGCCCAACATCCCACAGCCTCTCTTGCATAAGCCATCGTCAGAGAAACCCATATGGATCAGGCGCGGCCCCATGACGTAAACCCTGTGAAGTATCTTAAGCTGCACCAGCTGCAGTCTAGCCGGGATCGCAACCTCCTTCGGAGAGGAGACGGCATATTGCCAGTCCTCATCATCCAGTTCGAGACCATCCCTAGTCCATTGTTCTCGCACATCAAGGAGGAGGTCGGTCCGGACATTGACAAGCTTCTTGTAAATCAAGGAGATTGTACTCTCCGGCATATGACCATCCAGAATCCGATCCTCCAAAGGAGAAGACTCAGGCACGGCCTCCCCCTCGGCACGAACGGAGAGCAGAGCATGACGCACCTGGGCATATCGAAAGTATTCGGTACCCCCTAATTCGTACTCCGTCTGCAGCATCTCAAACGATTTCACCTTACCCTTAGTCAGCAGATCCCCAACTCTAGAAATCCCAATTAGGTCCCACTTCTCAAACCCTTTCGTGTGCCATAATTTCCCTAGTATATCGGATTCAAAAAGCGGAGTAGCCCGGGTAAGTCTGTCCTTCCAGCCCAACGAGTTTGTAACCGATTTCCACACGTGCACTGCCGTCTTGGTCGGTCCCGTGAGGGACCCGTCCAATGATTTGGAATACAGCGCCCTAAGGTAATTGCCCCCGCGCAACAGCCACCGATCCATAGCAAACCCAGGGTTCAACGCCGGACCGTAAACCCCATGGTTAATCGCTCCCAATTGGGTAGCCCAATAATATATTCTGATGTCAGGGAGTGCTATCCCCCCGTCATACCATGGAAGGGTCAACTTTGCTATAGCTATACGCGGTCGACCGTCCCATAACAGCGAACGCTGGAGGCTCTCCACCGCACGAAAATAACAGGCAGGAACTAACTCTAGGGTGTTCTGTAAGGCGTAGAGAAACCGGGGAAGAAACATCATTTTAAACAATGCGGCGCGGCCTAGGAGGGAGAGCGTTAGCCGCCTCCAACCCGCGACATCCCGTCTCAAGCGTGACAGCGGAGGGAGGAGGTTCTTCTCGTATCGGACAGAGGGGTCTGTGGAAATATATATCCCCAAGTACAGAAAGCCCCGCTGGGCGATCTGGATGGAGCAATCCCGCGGGACGGCAGGGGTGTCCCCACTGAGAACATATAGGTGCGACTTTCCCCAATTAATGGCGAGACCCGAGTTACTACCAAAAGACTTCAAAACGTCGCAGACCACTATGAGGGATTTCCGAGGCGAGGTCAAGTATAACAAAATGTCGTCTGCATACAATGAAATGCGGTCCTCGTGGTCTGGCGACCATCGGATCCCTCTTATGTCTGGCTGCCATCTAATCCATGCCGCCAGCGGCTCAAGGGCGAGAGCGAACAGTAGTGGCGACAAAGGACAACCCTGCCGAGTGCCCCTCCCGAGCCCGAACGGAGATGACGCCCTACCGTTCACCACGATTTTAGCCAAAGGTTCCTCATAAAGTAGCCTAATCCAGCCTATAAAACCGGGTCCGAAGCCAAATTTTGTGAGCGCTGCCCACAGATACGGCCATTCCACAGTATCGAAAGCCATCGTGGCGTCGAGTGACACCAAAATGGCCTATTCCCGCAGCGTCTCAACCCTCGCGAGCGCGCCATGAAGTCGCCTGAGGTTCAACGCAGTGTTGCGGTGTGGGATAAAACCGGATTGGTCCGGGTGGATCAAGTCCCCAATGACCCTGATCAGACGGTTAGCCAGCAGTTTGTCGACGATTTTGGGCTCAGCGTTGAGTAGGGAGATCGGCCTATACGATCCGCATCTGTTTCGGGGCTTGCCATCTTTATGTATAACCACTATTGTCGCCAGACGTTGGTCGAATGGAAGACACCCTTGCTCCCGCGCCTCCACAAACATATCTCGTAAATACGGAGCAATCTTATCCGGTCTGAGTTTATACAACTCGACCGGCAAGCCATTCGGGCCCGAGGCCTTGCCCGGGCGTAGCGAGCGGATAGCAACTGCAACCTCGTCAGCGGTGATGTCACCATCAAGGTCCTCCCTGTCGACGTCGGATAGACAAGGCAGGGCAATGTCTCGCAGCAGTTCATGCGAGTCTTCCTCCGGCTTGTCCGACACAGACGTATAGACCCTGCGGAAGTGGTCCGCGAAACACTGGACTATCCCATCGGGTTCTGTGACAATATCCCCGCCATCCGTCAGTATTTCTGGCACAACTCTATTCACTCGTTCTTTCCTGTCTAACCACGCTATTAATTTCCCAGCCTTGTCGCCCACATCATACAATCGCCCTTGTTGGTCCCTGCTAAGAACCTTATCCGCGTTTGTCACCAGTGCTTTATATTCAGATTGTTTTAATCTCAACTTATGCAGTGTTTCCGCCGTGACCTCGTCTTCCAGGACAGACTCTAATGCCACTATCTCAGCCTCGATCTGCGCCACCTCCGCATCTCTCCGACGTTTGACATCCGCTATCAAGGAGAGGGCCTCCCCTCTCAGTACTGTTTTAAACGCTTCCCACAAAGACACCGTGGAGGTAACCGAGCCAAGGTTCTCCGAAAAGTAAAGATCAATCGCTTTCAACAACGCACCAGGAGTCTTAGGGTCACGGAAATACCAGGGGTTAATAGGGGCAACCCTACCTGCCGCACCACGGCCAAAATCCATACTAATCCACACCGGCGAGTGATCGGAGATGCCCCTGGCCATGTGCCTAGCCTCGGACACCAAGGAAGTGTGGGCAGCCAAGGTGAGAACACAATCTATTCTAGAGAGACTGCTGTGCGCCCCAGAGTGAAAAGTGTACTGCCGCTGAGCGGGGTGCAGCAGCCTCCAGCAGTCAACCAAACCTAGTGTATCAGTAAAGTCTGGGAGCCATCTCTGCGCCCCCCCGGGGTCCCTTGGCGGATGTCTGTCTAGTAATCTGGAACCAACTGCATTAAAGTCACCACCCATTACCAACACTCCCTCGGGGAGATCCAACATGGCCCTCCCCAAGTCGGCAAATGTGACGGCCTGCAGGCCAGGGGGGACATAAACAGAAACCAAAACCAGTGTCCTGCCCTCCCATCTCCCCGCAGCCGCCGCAAAGCGCCCCCTCTCATCAACAGTAGTAGAGTCAATCTCCAACGGCAGCGAGGTCCTAACAAGTATTCCAGCCCCCCGAGATCCCGAGGAAAACCCAGAGTGGGCGATAAATTTATACCCCTTTCTATTAAGGGCATGACACGTGTTGCCTATCAGGTGCGTCTCCTGCAGCAAAACTATGTCAGGAGAGCATCTCTTCAGAAATTGCAGAACAATCCCCCGCTTAATACGATCCCCCAAGCCGTTAACATTCCAACTAAGTATATTCAAACCCCTACCCCCATCACAAAATGGCAAGAGACCCCCGCCCATCCCCGAGAGCAGCACACAAGACTTGCATTGCGATACCTTGCAAAATGAAAAACAACAACAAACACTCCAACAAACCCAAACCACCCCCCACCCTGCACCCCTGCATAAGCCTAAAAGCCCCTCCAACTTGCAGTGTGCCTGTCGCCCTAGCAAAAGCTAATCTACAAGAAGAAACCCCGTAGGAGGAAAGAGATCCCATTGTGCCCTCGCCACCCCCGGACAATAGCTAGAAATAAAAACAAATCAATGAACCACTGTCCCGAGCTTGGCCAGAATGGTCGATCACCAGAGTCCTCACTCTTTTGCGACATGGCCTCCTTCCGCTCCGACAGCATGATCCCCGCTAGTCTGCCGCTGAGGCAATGTGTCCAGCCATTCCCCAACCTCGTCTGGCAAGTCAAAGAAAAAGGTTCGTTCTTCGTACTCGACGCGCAACTTGGCTGGGAAGAGCATGGCATACTTCAGACCCCTCTCACGTAGCCTCCTCTTAACCCCCAGGAAACTCTGCCGTTGCTTCTGCACCGCCTGGGTGAAGTCAGGATAAAAACTCACTGCAGTGTTCTGGAAAGTGACCGGTCCGGACCCCCGTGACGCCTGCAGAATGGCATCGCGGTCCCTGAAGTTGAATATCCTGGCGATGATCGGTCTCGGGGGGAATCCCACCTTGGGCCTTCCGCCCGGGACTCGGTGGGCCCGCTCGACCACAAAGAACTTGCTGAGGCCCTTAGGTGCCAGATGGTTAAGCACCAAGTCCTCGACAAACAAGTCCGCCGATTGCTCCTCCGATTTCTCCGGAACGCCAACAATGCGCACGTTATTGCGCCTCGCCCGGCCTTCAAAATCCTCCATCTTGCGGGCAATGAGGTCGTTGGTAGTCCTCAGCGTGCAGACCTCTATTTGCAGATCAGAGACGTCCCCCGTGAGGCTAGTGGTTTTTTGGTCCAATGATTTTACTCTCTCATTAGTTTTCCCAAGGTCAGCGCGGAGCAAGTTAACGTCGACTGAGATGGTGTCCACTTTGTGTGCCAGGGTCTGAAACTGTTGCCCAATAGAGGACTTCATCTCCTCAATGGCGCCCATAATGTCTTGCAGTGTCAGTTCCGGTGCGGGGACCGAGCCGTCTCCCGATGATTCCTGTGGCTTCCCCGGTCCGCTTGGCGATCCCTTTTGCTGGGCATAGCGATCCATATTGTTGGTTTGGGTGTAGCCCCCCCGCCTGGTATTCTTGGGCTTCTGTTTGTCGGCCTCCGATTTGGTCGACATCCTCAACCCCGGAACAGTCAGCGTCAAAAAACAGGCCGCTCAGCCACGCAATTGGCACGAGGTCCGCTGGATCTGGGACTCCGATGCAATCCCAAGCATGTGCAGGCCGAGCTACAGGCAACTGTTGTCCAAGACACACGCGGGCCGAGGCACGTAATTGTGAGAGAAAGCGAAAGTGAAAGTGGAAGCAGCCCCCCTCCGATGATCCGCGCCGCACACGGCCGCTGTTGTTCAATTAGTGTCCAGGCCCATGCCAACGCGAGACCCGGGCACCTCCCGGGGGATAGGCCGCAAACTTCAGCCTGTCACAACTTCGGTCTCCTGTGTATGATTTCAGTCCGGACAACAACGCTCGCCTCAGCAGTAGTTCATGTCCAATATTCCGGATATTTGACACAGGATTTTTCCAGGATAATTGCCGGAGGGAACGAGGGTCACGGGAGCTCTGTGCTCACGCGGCCGTCTTGGTCCCGCGCTAGGCTCCTCCCCATTCTTGTGTATTTTCAACCTTCTCTCCTCAACCATATCCAAGAATGTTTTCTCTTCTGGTTTCAAATTACAAGTTATTGTTATTGTTATATTGGATTTATATCGCGCCCAATCACCTGCAGGTCTCTATGCGCTCGATATCGCTAGTCACAACAATAGACTTGGCAGACACAGCATGAAGGACACTCCCTGGTCTAGCTAACACTCAGGATCCTTCTAAACAACAATGTTTTTAGCATCTTCCTAAACCGCAGGAGGTTCCCTTCCCTGCGCAGCATCTCAGGCAGCGTGTTCCATAGCTGAGGGACTAACACAGAAAAGGCTCTACCTCCCTTAGTTACTAATTTGTAGCGGGGGCAGACCAGTAGCTGAGAGTCTGAAGATCTAAGTGTTCTCACTGGACTGTACACATCCAAGCGATCTGCAATGTAGGCTGGAGCCTGGCCATAGATTGCCTTATGAGCCGTGCATAGGCTCTTAAATTCCACTCGCTCTTTAATGGGGAGCCAATGCAGGCTGTGTAGCAGGGGGGAGGCCTTAGTTCTCCTTGGGAGTCTAAAAATAAGTCAAGTTGTTCTTAAAAATATATTCTAAAGTTAGTCCTTTAGTTTCTATAAAAATTTCTCCTAATGTATTAGCTTCTTTGGCTGGATTTAATTCTTTATTCATGGGCAATCGTCCAAGAATATTATCTATGTTAGACATATTATACTCTAATTTTCCTACTTGATAAAATATACTAGTTAAAACGCTACATGTTATTCCATAAGTTGCTGGGAGGTGATGATAAGTCACCCCTTCTGAAACAGATGCAGGTAATTGCATGCAGACGCAGCAATCCCTTACTTCCATTGTTTTAACATATTCATACAACAATTTTGAAAATACATTTCTAGAAAAATCATTTATTGACCTATCTTGATGCACATGTTCTGTGCTTGTTCTAACCGGTATTACCTTTTGTGAGTTTTTCACTATATTAGTTATATTCTCAGTATGTCCTGCTAGTGTATCTAAAGTTACTTTGAAAGAGATCAGAAGAGTGAGTACGCTCCAAAGAAGCATTAATAGTCCTGTACAGCAGCAACATGTCTTGCACCATCTTCTCATGAAGGTACATCTATTCTTGTTATCATCTATGTTAGCCATCTTGTTAGAAATAACCGTGTCTTTTGACTTAGCCTCTTCTACTCCACCTCTTGTAGCTTTTCTACAAGATTTAAGATCTTATCAGGTGATCCAACTATTTCAATTTTCTTATTCAATCCTGTGTATTCCTACAAGGATCGATTTAATTTACTCAGCTCAGCCTTTCGTCGTTTTTCACTTCTTTTTCGTCATCCACATGCAGGATTTCCTGATCTTCCGCTTCTTCTCCGATGTCGGACAAGATAACTCTCAGGATCTCCCCTGTTTCCTCTTCTTTTATAAATCACAGCAAAGTCTCCTCTGGATTTCCTTGACTATCTGCCTCTTCCCTTTGTTCAGGCAGTGCCACGTACGTCCATTCAGGTGACTTATGCTTCTGGTTTGGTTTTCTTGTTCGTTTGTTTTCTTCAGATACTTCTGTTTCTCCCTCTTTCTCTGGATGCTGACTGGTTACTTCATTCACTTGTTCAGCCTCTGAGGGTTTAGCTCGTATCAATCGATATCTCAGTTTCTTAATTTTATTTGGCCAAGGATCATCTTTAGCATTTATTCTTGGTTCGCCGTTTCTTTCCTCAATCCAAGTTCTCTTTCTCAGAACTCGACCCTCTGGTATTTCAGTTTCACTGTCCTCAGATTCTGTCCCATTTGATTTCTCCTTTTCAAAAGTCTCTTTTTCCACCTCTTGGGTTGGCCCTACTTCTGTCCCTCCTCGGATCTCCGGCACGCAATCTTTCTGCTGACTATTTGTCCCTTCACCTAGCTGGGTGTTGCAGTTCCCTACATTTCCTCTGGGTTTTTCCGCAATCTGTCCCTCTCTTTCTGTGACTGTCCCTTCTTCTTCTTCCAGTTTTTTCTCAGGTGGAATTTCTCCTATTCTCTCATCTGGTGTATCATCCAGTATTTACTCAGGTGGAATTTCTCCTATTCTCTCATCTGGTGTAGGAGTTACTTCTGACTGGACGTTCTTTTCTTTTCTTTTCTTTTTCCTGTGTTCACCACCAGCGTTTTGCTCATCTCCAGAATCGGAAGTATCTGAAATCTGCAATCTTTTCCTCAGAATTTCCCCTCTGGGGGTCTGAACTAGTCTTGGCTCATTTTCCCCCCTTTCAGGATTTTCTTTTGACTTTATATTCTCATTACTCGACTCATCACTTGATTCTGATTCGTCAAAGTATTCTTTTCCGATGCCGTCTGCTGGATTTGGAACTCTCAGAGTGTGACTTGCATGTATCCAATTTTTCAGTCCAGCACACTTCACAGCAGTTGTGGTCAAGATGACCTGTCTTGGCCTTCCCCACCTTGGAACCAGGCAATTTCTTCTTCTGTGTACTTTTATCCTTACCCAGTCCCCTGGGCTTAAATCATGGGCTGGTTTCTTTTCAAGTGTGGTGGCATCCGCTCCAACCTGGTGAAACACAGAATGAACTGCGTCAGCCAGGCCTTTACAGTAATCCAAAATCATGTCATCAGTTATAGTCATCAGCTTGTTGACTGGTACAAACACATGTCTCATGGCGCGTCCCATGATGATCTTGTGTGGACTCAAACCTGTAGTTCTGTCTGGAGTAGACCTAATGGTCATCAAAACCAGAGGCAAGACATCAGGCCATTTCAAACCTGTGGCCAAACACATTTTGCCTATCCTATTTTTGATAGTACCATTCATCTGCTCAACCACACCAGAAGCCTCTGGTCGGTAGGCACAATGCAGTTTCTGTTGTACACCCAATGCTTCACAAATTAGTTTCATGATCTCATTGTAGAAATGTCCTCCTCTGTCTGATTCAATGTGATTCAATGGATATTGGGAACCCGTACCTTGGGATGAATTCCCTCAACAATAGCTTGGCCACTGTGATTCCATCATTTCTTCTGGTCGGGTATGCCTCCACCCACCTAGAGAACAGACAAACTACCACCAAAACATACCTCAGCTTGTTATAAGGGGGCATTTCAATAAAATCTACTTGCATTCTGGTGAAAGGTCCTCCCTCTCGACCTATGGTACCCAGACTCATCGCTGTTTTTCTTCCAGGATTGTACTGCTGACATGTCAAACATCTCTGACAGAGACTCTCTGCAATCAGCCTGAATTTTGGATTATACCAGGTCTGTTTAAAGGCCCTTATCATGGCATACCTTCCCAGATGTCCTTGGCCATGATACATCCGTGCCATGGTTGACATCATGCTATCAGGCATTACTGGTCTTCCGTCCCGATAGACCCACACATGATCCTTTTCCCTGGGTGCACATCCTGCTTTTACCCACTGCCTCATTTTCTCATCAACTGCCTCATCCTGCAATTGCCTCACTTCATCCCATGTTCCCACAGCGTTAGTAAACATTATGGAGCAAAAAGACATTTCCTTTTCCTTAGACCGATTAATCGAATATTTGTTTCGGGCACAATACTGAGCCATGTCATTGGCAAACCGGTTTCCGGTAGTAATGTAATCACTACCTTGTCCATGAGCAGCACATTTTACCACAGCCAACTCTTTGGGCATTTGTATTGCCTCAAGCAATTTTCCAACCACTTCTGCATTCCTTATGGGAGTTCCACTTGAGGTCAGGAAACCTCTTTGCAGCCATAGTTGGCCGAAATCGTGGACAACTCCGAAGCCATACTGGCTATCAGTCATCACAGTCACTCTCGCATTCCTCCCAATCTTGCATGCCTCGGTTAATGCCACTATTTCTGCTACTTGAGCGGATCTAACTCCTTTCAAGGGTGATGCCTCTATAACTGCTGAAACTGTGCATACTGCATAGGCTGCGCTCAACACTCCTTCATCCGTTCTCAAACAGGATCCATCCACAAAAAACACATGATCACTCTCTGGCAGTGGTAGATCTCTTATATCAGGATGAGGTTTCGTGCAGTAATCAAGCACATCCAGACAATCATGATCAGCTTCTTCTCTTATCTCCACTCTCTCTGCATCAGGCAAAAGTGTAGCTGGATTCACATTCACACATCTTTCCAGACTCACATTGTTTGCACCTAGAATGACCTTTTCATACTTAGTCAGCCGACTATGTGACATGAACTGTGTTCGACTCCTTGTTAAAAGGATCGCCACACTATGGGGTACATACACTCTTACTGGATACCCCATCACAATTCCCTCACTCTGCTCTAGGCTTCGGCATGTAGCCGCTACAGCTTTCAGGCATCCTTGCAGACCTATCGCCACTGGATCTAGCATTGACGAGAAATAGGCTATTGGTCTCCTTTGTCTTCCATGTTTCTGTATCAACACTGAAAGTGCACACCCATTTCGCTCACTACAGTATAGCTCAAACTCCTTTTCATAGTCCGGCATACCCAGTGCAGGGGCTTCACAAAGACTGACCTTTAACTGGTTGAATGCTGCCAATTCTTCTTTGTTCAGTTCAAGGGGGTCTTTCACCTCACTTTTTGTCAATTTTACCAATGGTTTGGCAATCAGGGAGAAATTACTTATCCACTGACGACAGTAACCAACCATTCCTAGGAACATTCTCACCTCTCTTTGGGTCATTGGAGCTCTCATTCCTCTAATGATTCGGATTCTGTCTATGGTTACTTTTCTCAGGCTTTTCTCAATATTATGACCCAAGTATGTCACTTCCTTCTTACAGTACTGCAATTTTGTTGGAGATCCCTTAAGTCCTCCATCTGCCAAATGATTTAACAAAGCTATGGTGTCTGTTTCGCAGGCCTCACGTGTCTTTGACGCCACCAATAGGTCGTCAATGTACTGGACTAAAACTGAGCTCTCAGGCATAGTAAGACTTTCCAGGGATTTCTTTAATAACTGATTGAAAATAGAGGGGCTCTCTGTGTACCCCTGTGGGATTCGGCACCATGCCAAAATACGGTTTCCGAACCGAAATGCAAAAAGTGGCTGGCTGTCATGATGCAACGGTATGGAAAAGAAAGCATGACACAAATCAATTACTGTATACCATTCTGCATCATGTGGGATCTGATATAAAATCACTGAGGGATTTGGAACAATTGGACAACAGGGAACAACAATCTTGTTAACTTTTCTCAAATCTTGTACAATTCTGAATTTCCCACTTGGCTTTGTCAGTCCCATGATAGGCGAATTACATGGACTGCTCATTATTTCCCTCAGCCCTCCTTGCTGAATCATCTTCTCAATCAAAGGGGTTACCCCTGCTATTATTTCAGGTGTCAATCTGTATTGTGCAATATTCGGGTAAACTGCTCCTACTTTTACAGCTATTCTTACTGGGTCTACATTTCTCATCAGGCCTACATCCTCTCCGCTGCTTTCACTGTTTGTTTCAATTCCGGGGGTAATTCATCTGGATTGAATACTGCATAGGTTCCAGCAACCTCACACTCTCGGTTAGCTATGGTCATTTTATACAGAACATCTTCATCTGGTGTTTCAAAAGCTATACCATCTGGTGTACAGAATATGGTGCAATTCATTTTGCACAACAAATCCCTCCCTAATAGATTCACAGGACTGGTGTCACACACCACGAATCTATGCATGTCTGAAAATTTCCCTATTCTGACCTTTACAGGATCAGTAAGGTACGTTTTAATCTGGGTGTTTGACACACCAACTACTTGGATTGTTTCATCCGAAAGAGGAAGATTTTTCACATCTGCTGATCTGACAGTGGATCGTGTAGCTCCAGTGTCTACTAAGAAAGTAATGTTTTCATCATTAACTTTCCCATCTACAAATGGTCCTGTCTGATCTATTTCTAGAGATGCGCCAAGTACGCACTCTGCTTCCTCTTTTCGGCACCGTCAATAGATTTCTTCTGGCTCACTTTCGCTATTGTGCATCCAATATTGTGACACAGCGCTCGCGCGTTGCGGTTTGTTTACCTGTTCTTCATTGTAGAATCCCGTTTCCTTGCTATACCTCTGTGTACTTCGGCTCTGTGGTAAGGGCGGTTTTGGCACCTGATTCTGTAGACCAACAGCCTTCTGCTGTTGCGGCGATGGGCCACTCCCCTCACACTGCACCTGTGGATTTAATGATGGATTTTCATCATTAGCAAGAGGTGGATTTTTACACTCGGATTTCCAATGCCCTAACCTGCCACAGTTGTGACAGGGAAACTTCTTCTTGGCTTCCTCAATGTTACCCTTTCCCTTTCCTGGACCAAACTTTGATTTTATGCCTGGATTATTTGCTTGTTCTATTAGCTGAGCTTCCTGTCTCTCTTCAACTTTTACTTGAGCCCACATTGCCTTCTCGTTTAGTTTCCGCAGTTTTGCCTCAATTTCATCACTAAAGTATTTAGCATGTCTCAGAATCTCATCTATTTTCTTGCTCTGCCAGTCCACAGTGTGCTGCTTGATCATGTCCCCAATCTCGGGACGCAGACCATACACAAATCTGTACACAAAATGACTCAGGTCCTTTTCTCCCAGACTGTCATCCCCACTGAACTGTTTGAAAGCTAGAATCAGCCTTTCATAGTATGCGTGAACTGACTCCTTCGCTTCTTGATGTGTTCGATCTATTTTAACCCAGTCAGTTTCTTTTGGAGGCACCTTGTTTTTCAAGAACACCATGACCTGCTCGTACTTTTTCATAACTTCGGGGTTTGGGGCTCCTGTTTTGGGATCTCTTGGGTATTCTTTGGTGGGCCTATCTATGACTATCTTACATTCTGCCCACAAGTCTGCTGGCACAATTATATCAAACAGACTATTTAAATCAATCCACAGCACCTTTGACAATTTCACAAATCTGTCTACCTGTCTGTACCACTCGACCGGCTTTTTCCGTAATCGAGGGAAGTCATTTGTAAATGACAAAATGTCCTGTCTGGTCCATGGGACATGCACATATCCCCCTCCTGGAATCTCTCTCATAGGAACTCCATCACCACCTTCTCTTTTTCTCTTACAGGAAATGCTGGAAACATTCTGTCTGAAGTGTCATCCCGCTTCCTATACCACCTACTCTTCCATTTGTCCACATCTCCCCATTTCATCATACCGTGATTATGTCCCTAATCTGCCCTATCCGTCCTGCAGCGTTCAGATTCTCAATGTCTTTTTCTGTGAAGTCCACTCGGTATGGTTTCTGTAAAGCTTTTACTTTGTCCATGTCAATTCCTATTTCACTCGCTATTTCTGCTAGTCTATCATGTAAATTCTTCGCTCTCCAAGTGATACTCTTACAGAGGAACAGTAGTTCCTCATCTTGGTAGTTTTTCAGCTTTTCTGTGGCAATTGTCCCTACTATCAATTCTTCTAACACCATCCTCAATTTTGCAACATCAATGGTATGTGATTCTTTTTCTTTATCCTGCAAACCTTTTAGCCAGTCATTCAAATCTTCAGTAGTTATGCTCACTGACTTCTCTGCATTCCCTGGTTCTGTCAATCTCTGTGGTTCTAACATTGATCCCTCTACCCTTCGGCCTCTCTCAGCAGTATCGGAACAATAAAATGGATTCTTTGACACGGGTAGTTCACTTTTACCCATAGCATGTCCCCAGGAACTTTCTTTCGTTTTCATCAGGGGCTGTTCTGCCTGTCTTTGGTTCACATACGGAACTGTTAGGCCATGCTCACTGTTTTTCTGCTTCTCAAAAATAGGCATAACAGGACCTATGGTCACAGGGACTGTAACTGCTTCTAGATTTTTCGTCAATTCCCTTATTTTCTCTGTCAACTCCAATGTGGTTTCTGCAAGTTCTCTAGAATTTTCGTTCTCGACCCTATTTCCCTTCTCTTTAAGAGAATTTCTTCTTTTTACTTCTGGGGTCACAACTTCTGTTTTAATGATTCTCAGAGTCTCCCTCTTACTGGGGTTCCTGTGGTTGGCGTTTCGGGTTCCTGTCTGTACGGAGGCGGGTTTTTGTAAAACATATCATCTAGAACATCATCATCTGTGTCACTAGCCCCGTACCTCCGGGTTTCTACATGATTTCTCTTTTCTAGGCATTTTCTTCCTCCACTTTCTCCTTCCGTTCTAAGAGGAAATAATCCTTCTGTCATACTGGCATCTTGCCACCTTCTCATTCTATCACTGTGAGTTTCTCGATCATTTGGCCGTCCGAACATGTACCTATACCTAGATCCATTTCTCTGCTTTTCTCGCTCATGCATCTCATCTTCCCACTCTGTCAATGCTTCGAACTGCGTAGGCCTAGGTCGCGGATCTAAGCTCATCATCTTTTCCCGTAAGTTCCTCAATATTGCCAAATTAAAAGACCCATCCTCTGGAAATGCTAGAACTCCGTCTTCCTTTGTATATTTTGCCCAATTATCTAACCAAATACATGTATGGTACCCATATGTCGCAACCATAAAGGATGCAGGGGTTTTCGCTGGGGGAAGTAACTGTCCTTCCCTAGTCACGATCTTTTTATCTTTCACGAACCAACTCTTCATTTTTCCAAATAAAGATTTTTTCTTCTTTTAAGGTGAATGATAATACATTCTCCTTTCTTTCGTAAACCCTTTGGTCTTTCCTGCACAGTACGATCTTTAGTCCAATAGCAACGCGACTCTTACTCGCGCACCAATCCTAGCGTCACTACGTCACTGTCACAATCTCCAATCCTTGCGCGACTCACACTAACGCACCAATCCTGGAGCGTCTACGTCACTGACTAGCTGTCCAATCCCAGCGCGGTCCTACTGACGTCAACAGTCGCTGCAGCTGGTCTTGCTCCTGACTCCTGTCTCCAGTCTACCCCTCCTTTACGAAACTACTCTGTAGACTTTTGTTTCAATTTTACGATACTTGTTAGTTACAACATATAAACATCTCCATTGTCTGCGCCGCTAACCACATAATAGCAAAAGACCTTTCCCACGAGAACTCTGCTTCCCGAGAGCAGCGCTTACCTCTGCCCTACTACAGAATATTTACGTCCGTTAGCAAAGTAGCACATCCCTCTACTTCACCCTTCTATCAAGCATCGATTAACTGTTTTCTCCGGATTTAAAACACATAGGTGGAAACGCAATGCTCCTGAGAGATAAAACCAGAGTTCCACAATTAATCCAAATGCTATTTTCATTCACGCACTTTCACACAACGAAATGCTGTTCATTCACACAGAATCCTGTCTTCCCGAGAACAGCGAACAGTCTGTCCTACTACAGAATTATAACATACGTTAACAAAGCAGCGCTTACCTCTACTTTGTCCTTCTTACAAGCTCAGAGAACACCTGCTACCTTTTCAGTGATAAGCGTTATTGGCATACCAATTTGGTTTCCTGGTACCTAAGACCAAAATTTCACAGGTAACCCTTTGCTATCATATGTACTTCTCGCACACAGAAAAAATGTCTCTAATGGCAACACACGACGTTGTCACCGAATCGAACCCAGACAATGTGACGCGCAACTTCAATTGTCACACGTTCCTTCCCGTGTACTTACGGGTAACCACAATTCCGTCTTTCCCGAGAGCAGCACTTACCTCTGCCCTACTACGGAACTGTCACCGACTTCTTACATCCCAGAAGCCGTACAAACGACATAAAACTCCATACGACTTCAACATATAGTGTTAGTACATATATCAATACCAATCAATAATCGATAAGCTATATACATGCCAATATCATCAAACCAATACAATAAAACTCATTTATAGCTACCAAAAATACTGATAGATATATATACACGCGAATCATCAAACCTAAATAAGAAAAACCATCATCTTGCTACCAGAAAGAAACTGGTGCAGTTTAGAGCATAAAATCTTCCCCTGCTTCCACGGACGGAATGATTTCACAGTCACACGCACATACACACATCACACGCTGGTGGGGCCCATAACACCAACATACATTCACATCATCACTATCCGTGCCTATAGAGGAAAATTTTCTTTATCTAATTAAATTGCAGGTTAAAATCCTAACAGTGCCATAATATCTTTTGTCATATTTACCTATTCTTGCTAATTGTCGTTTTCTAAGTCAGAACCGGTCCTCAGCAAATTCAGTCAGAGTGTTGCTCACTCATATGGCGTCACCGTCCTCTCCGTCAGCGTCGGGACCTCAGATCATCAGTTCAGAAAGTGGCGCTCAGGGAACAGCTAGCTACTAGCCTCTCTAGTCTACTAATATTTATACTAAAATTTACATATGAAAGATACATTTTTATTATTTCTAGGCTCCTGATTGGCTGAATTCAGCTATATCCAAATACATTATGAAACAATATGCAATATTCCCATACGGATGATGAATAAACAAGGCGCATGGGAAAGGATGTTCCCAGGTCAAAAAGTATCAGTCTATTGTGAATAGGTGGCTTTTGGTTCCCAAATGGCAACAATTGCTTCATGTTCAGGGACATTGGCATCTCGCCCAGAGTAGTCTTCATGGACATGGCATATCAGGTCACACAAAGGACACAAATGAAGTCAGTGCAGGCGCCTTGCTCCATTGTCCAAATGATGAATTTATGTACTTTAGTTAGGCTTCTGTCGACGGCCATCTTGTGGTAGGCCAGAATAGTCAACTTTAAGTAAAGGAAACACAAACGTAATTAATACATTGAAATAATTAAAACAGTGTTATTTCCCTGCTAATACCCATATGTGCGTGCATTTATCTAGCCATATGCAACATCTAAAGCTATTAATGCATGTTTATTTAAGCGCAAATCACATTAACACTGCTCAAGCAACACTTATCGTTTTAATATGCATACAACTTAGTTCACTTATTAATTTTAGCCATGCAAATGCATTCCCACGTATATTCTCTTTGTTAATCATGTTGGTTAGTACCATCACATCAATCAATTAATTATTAGAATTAATTTATTTAGTCGTTTTAATATAAACTTATATAAATGGATTGGGTATACCTAAAATGTTTTATTTTTCCCGCTCCATCAACGCGTTTTAAGTTGGGGAAATAATTCCCTTTCAATCCTGTGGGACCCTGGGGGCCGACTAGCCCACCAGGTGCTTCCAGTAAGCGCCACTGCTCTGCGTTGCAGAGAGGTGGTGCAGGCCGTGCCCCTTTTTACACCTCTCTGCAATGGCGCTTACTGGACGTACCTAGTGGGCTATTTTGCCCCTAGGGATCCTCAGGATTCAAGGGGACTTAAAAAACGGCCACAGGGCGTGTTTACACAGTGGGGAAGGGAGGGGACGGGGCCTGAGGTGACGTGTGCAAACACGCCCTATGGCGCGTTTTAAGTTGGGGAAATAATTCCCCTTCAATCCTGAGGGCCCCTGGGGGCTAACTAGCCCACCAGGTGCTTCCAGTAAGCGCCACTGAGCTGTGTTGCAGAGAGGTGGTCCAGGCCGTGCCACTTTTTACACCTCTCTGCAACGCAGCTCTGTGGCGCTTACTGGAGGTACCTATTGGGCTAGTTGGACCCTAGGGACCCTCAGGATTCAAATGAACTTAATCTCCCAACTAAAAACCGACACAGGACGTGTTTACCCAGTGGTGAAGGGAGGGTACGGGGCCTGAGTTAACGTGTGCAAACAAGCCCTGTGGCACATTTTAAGTTGGGGAAATAATTCCCCTTCAATCCTGAGGGACCCTGGGGGCCAACTAGCCCACCAGGTGCTTCCAGTAAGCGCCACTGCGCTGCGTTGCAGAGAGGTGGTCTAGGCCGTGCCCATTTTTACATCTCTCTGCAACGCAGCTCTGTGGCGCTTACTGGAGGTACCTAGTGGTCTAGTTGGACCCCAGGGACCCTCAGGATTCAAGGGGACTTAATCTCCCAACTTAAAATGGCCACAGGGCGTGTTTACACAGTGAGGAAGTGAGGGGACGGGGCCTGAGGTTACGTGTGCAAACACGTCCTGTGGCGCGTTTTGAGAGGTAGTTTTAATCCCCTGCCCTATTATATACTAGGGGCTTACAGAGGAGGTCATGCTGATCACAGGGGGACCCCAACGCATAGTGTTCCATTGTGTATGTAGGCGTTTTTACTGTATTCTGAGTGTCTTTTAACATAGCACTGGCTCTAGGACTGGTTAGTCAGACTCAGTTACCACCAGTATCCGTCTGAAAAAGTTGAGGGTACAGGATTATTTTGCAACAAGGCGTCTTTCTGCTCTTCTGTTTGTTCTTTGAAATCCATTGAAATTCCCCCGTTATAGTTAGTTCAGCTAACTATAACTCGTGCGCCCGCAATGCACTGCTGATGACGTCACATATTACATCACTCATGACATGGTCAGTGACATCACTCATGACATCACTGATGACATCTCAAATGACATCATCCTTGTGATAGCGTGGCAGACCTCCTCTCCCCCTAATATAACCTTTGATACACACATTCAAAAATAGAAACTAAAAGTTTCAAAACAATGGACATACCAATATCAGTTACAACAACCTATTCAGTAAATCTAAGATCCACATACACATCCACGCATTCACCAACAGTCCTATACAGTCACTCATACATGTACTCACTCATCATATGTACTCATACACCTATACATCCTGTTACACAACACCACTCATCCACAGAGTTACTCACACACATAGTCACTCATGCTAATAAAGAATCAAACATCCATTTACTTGCATATACAGTTATACACACACCACCACACTTACTTCTACAGAAACTTACACATACTTAGTCTTTTAAACAATCACTTATAGAAACACATACTTTTTCATACAGGAACTCTTTCAATCTCTCACTCTCACATATACTCACTTATATACACCAATAGTCACATATACTAGTTTAAAACATATGTAGTTACTCATAAAGACACTATTGAGACAGTCATTCACTCACTAACACACCCATGCACACACTCATCCACCCATACAGTCTTCAACACATACAAACAGTGAGTCACTCATTCATGCACCTATGCACTACGTAATACCCCCCACCGAACCATACAGACACTCAGACAATCATACTGATACTCAAAAAACCAACTAATAACCTATATAGACACTCATGTAGCTACTCACCAACCCATGAAGCCACTTATACACAAAGTGAGAGACTGATACAGATATTTACATATTTAAACATTACTCACTAAGCCATGTATTCCCTAAGATACACTTAATCAGTCAGTTATACAATTAATTTTTCAAAAACAAATCATCCATTTAGACACTTATATACCCATTTATTCTTCCATCGACCTTGAGATATACATATATAAAACATATGTAATTTTCAGAAAAACACACATTCACTGGATGATGTCATCAGTGATGTCATTTGAGATGTCATCAGTGATGTCATGAGTGATGTCACTGACCATGTCATGAGTGACGTAATATGTGACGTCATCAGCAGTGCATTGCAGGCGCGCGAGTTATAGTTAGCTGAACTAACTATAACGGGGGAATTTCAATGGTTTTGTACGAGTGGAAAGTCAAGCTAACTATAACGCCCCTGAAACCTATGGTTTTTTCAGTGAATATATATATATATATTGGTAGTCAACATTGATGGGATAAGTAATATTAAATAAATAAAACCACTTACTTTGCGCCCGCCACGTCGGCAATGCGGCGAGCGCAAAGCAAGTGGTTTAATTTATTTATTTATTATTACATTATCCTGTTGTCTGTCGGCTTGCACCATCCCCACCCCGCCCACCACACCGCCCACTGCTCTACCTGTGCGAGCCACCACTGGTTTTTTGTTATTCCTTAAAGTTTGGTGTTGTCATTTTGCTGTTGCAACATTCGACTTGTGCACATTTGTTGTTTGTACCAGCTGTAACAGTTGGAAAATTGGATTTTACAAATGTATTCAATTATGATCTTTGTTATAAATAAATGAACAGAAAATCTAAAGTAATTCCATTTTGGAATTCGATTCAGGTGTCTCCTCTACCTATAGATATCTATTTCTTGTGACTGTGGGCAAGTAACCACTTGGAGTGCACTGCACTCTGGAATAATTTAACTTGATTTGCCCTACTTGGTATGGTTAACTGATTATTGGTTTGGGTTTGGCACAGCATCATGTCGAAAGTTTGAATAAACATGAAGAACTTGTTAAGAATAGTTTTAATTGTATTTCTTTAGTATCAGGAGTAGGCGAGAAAGATATTAGCAAACAGAAGGGTCTAAGGGAATTGTATGTGAACATTGAAAATATCGCGAGAAAGGAATCTTCCAAATGGTGGCTCTCTTAGCATCAAAAGCTTGATGCTGTTTTATTTAAATTGTGTTTTTCATCATCGTCAATGCTTAAATATTGGTGTGGTTATTTTGCTGTTATAACATTCGCCACCTGCACATTTGTTTCCACCAGCGGAAACCAATGGAAATTGGATTTTATGAACGTATTCAATTAAGATTTTTGTTATAAAGAAATTAATGAGAAATGCAAATTAATTGCATTTTAAAATTCAAATCAGGTGCCTCTTCAATCTATAGATATTTATTACTTACCGTGAGTGTGGTCAATTATCCTTTTTGAGGGCACTGCATGCTGGACTAAGTTACCCCCATTTTCCCTATTTCTTATGTTTAACTTATTTTAGTTAGCTGTTGAATTTCGGTGTTTTTTCTAGTTTAAAACGTTATTATGCAATTGACATTGTCACCAAACTATAATTTCACTTTATCCTTTGTTTATATATGTCACCACTGTGTAGTTATAATTGGGTAAAAGTTTCCCTAGGAAGAGTTTTTTTTTGTTTTGGTAATATCTTTGGCACAAAACTTCCCTAAAATAAAGTTCATCCCCCTCAGCTCCTTCCTGAAAGTTTTTGTGTAATCCATCAAGCGGGGATCAGATAGGACATATTTATCAATCTATTTTTTCACATGTTAACTCATACACTGACACAAAGGGGCCTATTAGGATGGCGGGTGGACTTTCATCCGCCCGCCACCCTAGCGGTGATGGCACCGGCCACCAGTGGTGCGGCGATCCCGCATGCCTTTTCCGCCACGGAAAGGTTGCTTCCCGCTCCCATTGTAATATGGATGGCGGTGTCTAGCAGACACCGCCACCATATTCAACCCTTTTCCACCAGGTCGACCGGGCGAGAAACAGGCAGACGGTCTTACTGTCCGCCGCGGTACCCCCGCCATCATAATATGGCTGGGGCAAATGGGAGGCGGGCGGAGGATGATGTCGGGCAGATCGCCACCGCCATGCGGGCGGTGGCGATCCACCCGACATCATAATAGACCCCATAGACTCAGACAGGCACAGACACAGGCTCATAGACAGGTACTGAAATATGATGTATAGAGGCCCAAGGAAAATAATTGCTCATTAATGCATTCAAAAACGCATTCTTTAAAATATGTAAAAGCATATGACAGCTTGTCCCTGCATTTCGCTAAGTCCTCACATAGATGGTGTTTGTGGATGAATGCCCTTTTAGAAACACACACCGCTATGTATATATATATTCACTGAAAAAAAATAGGTTTTACAGACGTTATAGTTAGGGATTAGCATTTAAAAAAACCTTAGAAATTCACACAAAAAAACATAGGTTTCAGGGCCGTTATTGTTAGTTGAACATTTGACTCATAAAACCAGAGAAATTTGCCTGTTATATTTAGTTGAGCTAACTATGACTCGCACACCCGCAATGCACTGCTGAGGATGTTACATATTACATCACTCATGACATGGTCAGTGACATCACTCATGACATCACTGATGACATCTCAAATGACATCACTGATGACATCACTGATGACATCATCCAGTGACTGTGTGTTTCTGTAATTTTAAATATGTTTAATATATATAGGGAAAGGCGTATTGAAGAATGAGTGGTTGTATAAATGTCTGAATGGATGATTTAGTAGGTGCGTGACTGATTCTATAAGTGAGTGATTAAACTTATCTTACTGAATGCATGGTTTAGTGAGTAAACTGTGTGAATGTCTGTATCCATCTGTCTGTTGGTGTGTAAGCGGCTACATGGGTTTGTGAATAGCTACATGAGTGTCTATATGGGTTATTTATTGGTTGTCTGAGTATCTGTATGGGTGCCTGAGTGTTTGTGTGGGTGGGGTGTGTGTGACTCGGTTCATAGATGTGTGAGTGGGTGATTCACTGGGTGCATGGTTTCAAGAGTACATCTGTGATGGACTGTATGGGTGGGTGAGTGTTTGTATGGGTGTGTTAGTGAGTGAATGTGTATCTCAGTGGTACATGTGTGAGTAACTACATATGTGAAAGGCAGTATATATGTGTATTGAAGTATATGAATGTGTGTTTCTATAAAATGTAAATATGTTTTATATATATATATATATATATATTCCAAGGTGTATTGAAGAATGAATGCATTTACAAGTGCCTAAAGGAATTATTTTGTATGTGTGTGACTGACTGTATAAGTGAGTGATTGAACGTGTCTTACTGAATGCATGGGTTAGTGACTAAACTGTTTAAAAATCTGTATTAGTCTCTCCATTGGTGTGTAAGCAACTGCATGGGTTGCTGAATACCCACATGAGTGTCTATATAGGTTATTGATTTGTTGTCTGAGTATCTGTATGGGTCCCTGAGTGTCTGTGTGGGTGGGTTGGTGTATGAGTCTGTGCATAGATGTCTGAGTGGGTGATTCAGTGGTTGTATGAATTAAAAAGTGCATCTAGAAAGGGCTGTATGGGTGAGTTAGTGTGTCAATGGGTGTGTTGGTGAGTGAATAAATGTCTCAGTGGTATATCTGTGACTAACTACATATGTTTTAAGCCACTATATGTGAGTGTTGGAGTATATAAATGAGTATACAAGAGTGGGTGTATAAATAAGTGTCTGCTTCTATCAGTGATTGTATAAGACAGTAAATATGTGTCAGTATCTGTATAAATAAGTGATGTGGTATGTCTAAAAATAACGAAGTTGGTGTGTATAACTGTATACATGATTAAATGGGTATGTGATTCATTCTTTGCATTACTGACTAGGCGTGTGAGTAACTCTATGGATGAGTGGCAGCGTGTGACTGCATGTATAGATGTATGAGTACATATTATAGTCCTCTATTGATGCGTAACTACATGTATAAGTGACTGGATGTGTGTGTAGACCTAGGAAATAGTGAGTGCTATGTAGTATATGGCATTCTTCTATGTATGGTTTCAAAAATAGTAGTCAGCATTTTAGAAGGGGTGTATCAAAGTTTATATTAGAGCATTAGTATGTGCATCAGATTTTCACGTGGATGATGTCATGAGTGATGTCATGAGTGATGTCATTTGAGATGCCATCAGTGATGTCATCAGTGATGTCACTGACCATGACATGAGTGATGTAATATGTGACATCATCAGCAGTGCATTGCGGGCGCGCGAGTTATAGTTAGCTCAACTAACTATAACAGGCGAATTTCTCTGGTTTTATATGAGTCAAATGTTCAACTAACTATAACGTCCCTGAAACCTATGGTTTTTTTAGTGAATTTCTAAGGTTATTTAAATGCTAATTTCTAACTATAACGTCTGTAAAACCTATGGTTTTTTCAGTGAATTTCGAAGGATTTTTAAATGTTAATTTCATATTTTAATGTTTATAAATCCTATATTTTTTCTATTATATTTTTAAATATTTTGGAACTCTATTATACTTCTTGTTTTTAACTTTAAAAATAATGTCATGTTTTATATCTTTCCCCAAAAAAGATGTATATTTTTTTTTGCGGGGGGAGAAAACTGCACTCCCATACCGGTAGCGTACCAAGATCCATCACCACACAAATCCTATCCGCCATATTGCTAAACTTGTAAATGATGCGCATTTCGTTTCCGACGAGTTCGTGGCACCGCGTCCCGCGCAACATCATATACGCATGAAGTCACCCCAGGTACTACTTTGGTATCCGACGGGTACGCAGTACCGAGCCACGCATTACGTCATGTACGTATTGGGTCGCGCCTGCTGCGCGTTGCTTATTCGACGAGTACACGCTGCCAGGCCCTGTGTTACGTCATAGATGTACAGTATCGCGCCAGGTACGCCATTCCCTTTTTTTTTGTTTCAAAAGTATATCTAAATAACTTTAAACAGTATATGAGAGCACACGATAAATCTAAATTATTTTAAACATTTATATATTTCTAACTGTAATAAACTTATATTATGATAAATATATTTTGTCAAAATCGCGTCGGGTGCAGCCTCCTTGCGCGCTCGGTGCGTGATTGCCGTGTGACCTTAAAAAAAAGCATTTGATTGGTTCATAACATTTCCCATTGTAACAGTTGTGCGACCCCACCCATTTTACTCATTCTCTCTACAGCGTTTGATGAGAGACACCTCTTCTGCTTAGAAAGATTTTTTGAAAATTTTTCCTGTATACACATATCTTATACTACACACAACATGCAACAATCATCTTGATCAATATTCATGCTCTGTACATTAGCCTTCCACGTATGATTGCCATGCATCTCAAACGTTCCATCAAAAAACAAATATGTGTTCACACCAGAACCTGGGCCTCTAAGGGACTTTACAAAGGCATATTATCAACCCCTTATCGCCACTTTAACGTCAGTTTCCTGCCGCTAAAGCGGCGATAATGTTATCGCCCTTCCTTCATAATATGGCCCATAATCTCTGGCCTCATCTATTTAATTTTAAGGACTTGCTGAACCACACTCTTTCTCGCACACCCCGGCGTCCTAGACAAACGGGTGACAGAGGGTAAACACTAAGGGCTGGGTGCAATAGGCCGAGGCTCTGTCTCCTCCTCCCTCTCTTCTTTTGACTCCCCCTCCCCTTCTCCCTTCCACCCACTCCCCCTCCCTTCCATTCTCACTATGTCCTTTCATTCGGACTACCTTTCCTTACCTCTTCCACATAGCACACATACTTATGTTTCATTTTTGTCTTGCAGATTTTCTACGCTACTTCCACTGGAGTCCAACCCACGTCTTTTTTATTATACTGTTCTATTAAAGTTACATTTCTATTAATTTCTGTTTTAATAAAGGTTACTTATTTTTTCAAATAAATAACTGAGTGTATAGGTCTTCTTTTTCTGACGACACGTCTATTCTTTACTGTGAAAATGATCTGTTTATAGGAGTTTTTAAGGACAACATTATTCAATATTAGAGTGCACCTACCAAACATAATCTAACTGACTATTAGACAAATGAAGCCTAGGTAATTGTACAACTGCAAGAGTTCTATGAGTGTATCACTTTATAACACCATAAGTACTGCCTGTGTGATTACAGAACAAAGAAGGCACTGCCTAGGACCACAGAGGCTTCAGGGACTGCCGAGGCCCACCCTGCATATTTAAATAAAGACCCAGAGTGTGGCGATCCCCGGACTTCAGTTGGCCTCGAACCCCCTCAACAATTAGTAAACAATACCCGGGAAGGTGGCGCTCCCCTAGGCTGCAAAACGTCTTTGTGCCCTTCTGCGCCTAATTTATGTGTGACAATAAGATCCCCAGTCCTACAGAGACCCCACAATATAATAATCGGATTGGCCACGGAACATTACCCACCCACCAGGGGCCTCATTTAAAAGAACGGGTGAGACCCCGCTTTTTTTGTTTTTTTGTTCATTTCTCTCCATTTTTACCATCCGCATCCCCTCTATTACAGCGATACGAGGTTTTCCTCCTCTCGCTTCAAGTAGTCGAACAAGTATTTGCTATCACAGGGTGGAAGCCATGCACCACCCTCTAATAGCAAACACAAATGTCCATCCAATACAGTGAAGAAGCAGAGGAAGCACAAAATCTAAAAATATAAATCCTACCTGAAGTCGGATGACAGTTCAATGAGCCGACGACCCTGGCATGAGTAGAAACAGCTACACAAACAAAATCGGTCTTCAGCACAACGCAAGCAATTTTGAAATATTGCTGAGTGGTGCCTTCTTTTTGCCTTCTTCCACTCGTCGCCAAATTTATGGAGTGAGGAGGCAGACAGCAGTGAATCCAATAAGTAGATTTATTACAAGAAAACAAGACACCTGAAACAACCACCAACAGGAGCAGACAGCAAAGCAACCGTCTAATCCAGCACCGTTTACAAAGTCCGCAAGGTTCCCCTCATGACAGCCCTACATTCTAACATTACATACTGAGGGCCATATTATCAAGGAACAGCGTTAAAATTATCTCTGTTTTAGCGGCAGTTTTGGCGATAATGGGCTTCATAATATGCTGTAGAGAATTCCAATAGAAACCCATGTTCTCGTGTTAACATGGGCTTCTATTGGAATTCTCTACGGCATATTATCAAGCTCATTATCGCGTTTTAGAGGCAGTTTTTTTGCCGCTAAAGCGGCCATAATTTTAACGCCTTTCCTTGATAATATGCCCCTTTAGTTCTAGTAGAATTACATACTAACATTCTACTATGACGTACAATGGAATACTACACAGAGCACATGACTTTACAGCAATGAGCTCATAGTTTCATCCACGAGTCTTGACACCGGTAGGGGTAAGACTTTCGCTTCCCACTCCCTATATTGTATAAACGTAAACTAACGCTTCTTCCACAAGTATGCTACAGCACCCAGAGCATATCACTTTACAGCAATGAGCTCACAATTTAGGCTCACGGTTTAATCACCGAGTCTTCACACCAGTAGGGATGAGTAGCTCGCTTCCCACTCCCTATTTACTATAAACGCATACTAACACTACTTAAACACTTATACTACAGCGGCTAGTATCCTACACTGCCCAGAGCCCATCACTTTACAGCAATCAGCTCGGTTTCATCCCCAAGTCTTCACACCGGTAGGCATAACTACTACGCTTCCCGCTTCCGGTATACTATCAACACACAGTAGCGGTCAGTAGTTTGCTTCCCACTCCCTGTATAGTATAAACGCCTACTAACACTACTTGCACACGTATGCTACGAACACCAGACCACATCACTTTACAGCAATGACCTCACGGTTTCGACTCTCGGTTTCATACCCGAGTGTAGCACCATATCATATCACCACCATGCCACTTTGAGCAACACCGCACTTTCAGACCGTTAACAGTGATAACTACCTACTGGCGACCGCCAGTAGGTAATCAAGAACAAATTACAACAGTTCCTTGATTCTTTTAGCTTTCGAAAATTCTCTCTATTACTGTCTTTCTACTTTTCCATATAACTAGTTTTTTTAATATTCAAGTATAATTCGAAGTCAGAAATGCAACGTATTCTATCAACACACTTTCTAGAACATTCTACAACATGTGGAGGTTAAAAGTTCATCAAGTTGTTTAAACCTAACAATATTTTTTTGCAACATTTTCTCGAACATTTAACAGCACGTGCAGGTTAATAGCTCACGATTGTTTTAAGTTCGAACTGTGCCTTGAAGATGCAAGTAGCAGGCGTGGTTGAGTTGAGTAAATTTTATCCTATTATACGTACTATAATATGTACGTGCAAACTGCTTTTTCTTAACCAATCACAAACATACATTTCCACAAAACGAATCTACACCCTACTTTTAAAAAACAATGCTTTTTATCTCCCAATCAGGTACCGTTTTGTATGCGAAAAGAAACTTGTTCCCCCTCTTTAAACATATCTCTTATTCTACGAAGGAACTGCATGAGCTACAGACATCTTTCCATACCTTCCAGCCATACCTTCAAAATGCTAGTGTGGATCGTAGGACATAGCTATGTTTTCTGTTGCAAGAGGTATGCAGAACAGAGAAGTATTGACTTAGACCTATGTTTACAAAATGTGGACATTAAATGGTTTGGACAGAGAGGATTGAAGTGGCACCAATTGTTGCCTTTGGTTAAAACCTGTTTGCATCTCCAACACCATGACCTCATGATTGTGCACTGTGGTGGAAACGACCTGGGCACATTGACTGGGGTAGATTTGGAAATGCTTATGAAGGACACCTTTGGACAATTGATGTTACTTTTGCCTCAAACTGTCTTTGTATATTCCAATATATGCCAAAGACAGAAGTGGAAATGGTCCAAACAATTTTGTCCTCAGATTAAAAAATCTCGGAAAAAAGTCAACAAAGCTGTCTCTGCATACCTCAGAGACCACAAAATGGGTTCCATATACAACAACAACATACGTTTTGATATGGCGGATATATACAGAAGTGATAGAGTACACTTCACAGATCAGGTAAACCGAGTTCTCCTGAATAACTGAAAGCTGTGCATCCACACTTATATGTAGCTCCAGCTAATGAACACAAGGGCTCTTTTTAGAGCCACCCTATAACTTACAACTTAGGCCCCCTAGTTTAGGGCCATATAACGCCAACTCCCGCACCCTCGCCAAAATGTATTCTCCATACAGCTGTGGCGCAGCGGCCAGACCATCTCACTTTGCAGCACAGACCTCTCGCTTTGATCCCCAGCTCTACTCACCCATAGGGGTGAGTAGAGCTGGGATGCCAACACTTCCTAGTTGCAACCGCTCACACCGCTTGCAGCCAGTTAGCAACAAGCTCTTGCTCGTAACGCCTCAGCCAGTCAGATGGCAGAATTCCCAAATATCGATATCTGTAAATTTCAATATTTCTCAAAAAGGACTTAACGGATTTACACCAAATAAACAAAAGCGTGCTTTCTAGACCAAGACCAAGACCCTTCTCCCTGCCAAATTTGGGGTAATTCCGTTCACCCGTTTGACCTGTAGCCTTGTCTAAAATTTCCTATGGAAATTAACATTGAATAAATACGTTTTGGGACCACCCTTTTTTCTCGGCCCCCCCTTTACTAATCACCCCAAAACTTTCAACATAGGAGCTGATCTCAACAAAGAATTAGTTTTGAAACTTTCGCGAAGGTTCGTCAATCGGCGCCAAAGTTATTGGGAACAGAATGTTGCCATTTTCCTATGGGAACTAGGTCCTAACTATAACTACCTACAGGCGACCGCCAGTAGGTAATGTGTGTGTATATATATATATATATATATATATATATATATATATTTCTTCCAAAAATGCCCATGCATTCAGAGGCGCACTCCTCCAGCTGGTGAGTAACAACTCTTTATTTTCGCAAAACAGAGTTACAACTCCAGTCATTCTTGTCCATCCGCCTTACGCGTTTCAGAGCAGATATGCTCTTTCATCAGAGGCAGTTTTTAAAAGGCGCCGCAGTTCTTGGATTCTCCACAGTTCCTTGCATCGCACTAATTTATAGGCTTCAGGTGTGCCTTTTCCGGTCAGTCCGGTAACTTCATTTACATGCATGCTGGGACTCATGGTTTTAATATCCTGCTCATTACCTTCGGTGACTGTGTGCGTTTTAAAACTTTGTATGGACCAATTATCGCCCTCCAGTGGGCCCCAGAGTTGGAATTCTGTTCTGAAATGAAGATCCAGCTGCGCCATTCATTCCCGAAATTTTCGGAAACAAGGTCCCAGTTCCGATTTTCACGGGCGGTGCGATCTCCATACAAAGTTTTAAAACGCACACAGCCACCGAAGGTAATGAGCAGGATATTAAAACCACGAGTCCCAGCATGCATGTAAATGAAGTTACCGGACTGACCGGAAAAGGCACACCTGAAGCCTATAAATTAGTGCGATGCGAGGAACTGTGGAGAATCCAAGAACTGCGGTGCCTTTTAAAAACTGCCTCTGATGAAAGAGCATGTCTGCTCTGAAACGCGTAAGGCGGATGGACAGGAATGACTGGAGTTGTAACTCTGTTTTGCGAAAATAAAGGGTTGTTACTCACCAGCTGGAGGAGTGCGCCTCTGAATGCATGGGCATTTTTGGAAGATATATATATATATATATATATATATGATTTTGCAACGAAGGTAGAAGTCAAACAAGAAATAAATATTCAGGTAGATCAATGTTAGGGTCCACTCTTAATAAGGTCATAACAGTGTACGCCCCTCACACTGACCACAATACTGTGTAATATCTGTTCGCAGCAATGCATTTCATGATATTGGACCAGAGGTGGTTGATGGTGATGCCCTATGTGCTTCCGCAGCGCTGAAGGTCAATCATGTATTAACCTTCACCAGTTGGTCACATGCATTGTCCAATTGTAAAGACCATCCCCCATGTGTAGCTCTCACCTACGATATCAATCCATGCCTACATTCATGCAGCAGTAGATTTCAGGTCTCAGATGCTCAGGGCGAACAGAAGACTTTATCCCAATTCCCTCTTCGGGATAGTTTGGGCTTAGAGAAAGACAGGCAGCAGGTCCCTGGAAAAGGCAGGCACCACCCCAGAGCTACTATCTCCTTCCCAGAAGACGAGAGGCAGGTTGGCAGGCCAGCGGACTCCAGTGTGATGGTGATCTGTGTCCTGGATGTATTGTGTGAGAAGTGAGAACACCTGACAGCAGCATGGAATTCAGAGCAAGCAGCCAGTGCTCCCCCTGTGTCCGTGAACAACGCCAGGCGAGGCCCAGCAGGTTCAGTGCCATTCCTCTAACTGTAGCTCATCCAGTCCAGCGGGATGTCTGCCCCTTCATTTGTACAGTGGGCACGTTCTCCAGGCGCCCTCGGCCCTTTCCTAGCTTGGAGGAAAAGAATCCAGGGCTCATGATGACAGCACCAGCTCCGGTGCGGATGGCTTGTCCAAAGCCAGTGGCATGTTGAGTGTCAGGAGCTCGAGGAGGGATACATTGCATAGATAGGGTCGGAGAAGGAGTCCCTATTCGGGGCATGGAGGACTCCCAGTTAAGGGTCTCTCTCACTTCTACCTACAATACAATTCTAACTGTAATTTGGTAACACAATAAAAAGCAAGCTGCTAAAAAAGCTTCCTTTAAATTCATTTTTTCATTCGAACCCTTTCACGGATACATGGGTTTAGGAGGGTGCCTCTTTTAACCCGAGGTGTCGATTTAACTTGCCTTTAAAATGTTTTGTCATATGTGTGGAAACATTGAAGTGAGACTGAATGAAAATACACTGAAAACATTTTACAGACCATTAAAAATTGCACAAAATGTACTCGATATGATCTAAATTACTATCAATTAAAGTACAACTTGATAGAACGTTTTCATTTCATCATGTTCTCAACCACGCTATACATCGCAACACTTAGATGTAATTTACATAATCATAGTGCAGTTGTATGTGTTTAATGTGCCGAAAAATGTCACTCCTGATGTTCATTGCGGGATATGGAAATTCTGTTATTTTTTTAGCTGAACAGCATACATGAGGGTAAGGGCGCATTGCCGTTTATTCCTTTTTTAAATGGGAATGTAACAAAACATTTCAAGTTTCCACTACTGGTTTGGTTCTTCGGTGTAGAAACGAGAAAGATGCACGCAGGATGCCCCAAATGTAACAGTGCCTGTGTTTTCTGCTCATTTGTGCATATACTGTCTTGTTCCAATCATTTTACAAGGATAACATGGACAAGTCCTGCTATTAGGCCAGGTTGTTGGTCTCGCAGAATGTATGTTAAAAAACCTTTTCACCCATGCCACATCCATACATGCAGTAGTAATTCTGCTATAGAAAACATTGATTAATACAAAAGTTAAGTTCTGCCATAGACTGCAATTGTATGTAAATTGTGTTGGCAGTCATGCATACATGCCAACATTTGGAAAAATCGAAGAGGGAGGTTTGGAAACAAACACGTGGGGAAGGGTGGTGGGGGAATGCATTACCCCGTTGACTTCCTTTGAAGTGGAGGAGTTTCTATTCGGGAGACATCTAAAATAAAGCCATTGTGTGTATGTGTTTGGCTCCAAGAACCTGGAGTGTGCGGCCAATAAGTCTGTATTGGCACATAACTTTAAATAGCGATTTTTATTAGGTCGAGCATTCGAGACCTCTTGTATATGGATGCTTCAGTATATACTTATTATATACTTATATGTGTATGTACTATGTGGGCTCTGGAGATCAGCCCTAGGACATGTCTGCTTCCGCTTAGGGACTTTTTTCTGTTCAACTGCCTCTTTTTAACTGTCTTGATAGAAAACGACCAGCAGAGGTAAGTAAAATACCAGAATTGCTTTCTGCTGAGAGACTTTCTTTTTTTTCCTTTTTCTGGCAACTGCCTCTATTTAACTTTCTTGATAGAAAACGACCAGCAGAGGTCAGTAAAATACCAGAATCACTTTAGCATTCTCTAAATTCCAGACCATAGAAATTGTCTTCCACGAGCACCCGTAGACAAAGATATATTTTTCAAATCTTGTATTTTCAGTGATATGACCACCGAAGACCCTGATTTTAAATTAAAAGCAGAGCTTTGGGCTATACCATTTCCCGCTGAAAGGCAATATTTCTCTCCATGTGTTCCCATACCTGGCGTGTCACGCAGTCACGCAGTTTGGTGCCTACTTTCCCTCCATGTTAAAGAACAGTAGATGTTTCAGCACCCAGGCTCATGTGCTGCATAGCTAAATACATATAAGGTCCCAAAGGCATGACTGATTGCATTGCAAATGCTTGTTTTACACGTTACAACGTAGCGTTTTCGATGCAAGCAAGTAACTGCATTCTCCTTGTCTTATGCAAGATTGTATAGGTGTAGTGCGTGAGATTTTGAGATGTGCTCTAAACGACTTACAGCAGGCATGTCCCAGCGCATGACTTGCGGAGCAAAAGTGATTGAGATATTTGACCGCAGTTTCCATATAGAAATCTTTTAGGAAACAGACAGGTAGTCAATGCTTTCCAAAATTCTAGATGGTTCCTGGTTATTCTTTTCTTAGAGATCGTGTTCTAGAATTTTCATGAAGATATTTTGGGTCAATAATATTAAAATAGTCTGCATGAGTGTGTGGGTGCGTGTGAGAAGAAATTTGCACTTGCAGATAATTGCAGCAGCGAAAGGAAAGATGCACACAGCTTTCCTTTGAACACACTGAGCGGGTAGGATGCGGTGCACACATGCACTTCTAACAATCTTTTTCTTAAGCACCTTTTCACTAACATCCAATGAGGCATATGTCCAAGCTCCTATCGCCACCACAACGCCACTTTTTCTGACGTTGTGGTGGCCATAGGGCCTTAACCCTATTTACAAGGCAGCGTCAAGCCACTTCACATAGCTTAACGCTGCCTTGTAAATAAGGCCCCCTTTCATGCTATGGTTAGCGTGAAAGGGGTAGGCCGTCGGGGGTTGCGATTGGCGTTCCACCGTAACACCCATTGATTTTGACACTGCCCCCTATGTACAAGGGCAGCGTACATAGGAGGCAGTGCCAAAATTAATACCAGGGAAAACATGGTCCTAACTTGGCGAAACGAGGAGGAATGCATTATTTCTCCTCGTTTTGGCTTTTTCCATGTGTGCTGCCTTGTGCAGCACTCATACAAAAAGCAAACTGCTATGGATTGTTTATGTACAGGAAGGTGTCCCTTCCTGTACATAAACAATCCGTAAAATAAAAAAATCTAATTTTGTGACTTTCATGTGTGCTGCATGAAGCAGCGTACATGAATGTGGCAAAATGGCATTTCAGGATTGTTTATGTGCAGGAAGGGACACCTTCCTACACATAAACAATCCTTCTCTGCACGCAGACACCCTTGCACTATGGTGCAAGGTGCAGCACAGGGGGAAATACAAGGCTGCACTCATTGTAAATATTTTGTAGTCTTGCCTTTCAGAAGTGGCGGAGTGAGACGTTAAGCCATGATGGCTAACGCCTCACTCCGCCACTTTCTAGTACTTATGCCCCTATATATTATGGTTAATGTCATAGTGGTAGACCTAATGCAAGCACGGAAAATGGGCCATGTACACTCGGATGGATAATAAAAGCCAAAATGAGGGAGCAGTGGACCCATCAATGACAGCCATGCCACCAGTAATAGAACCTAGAAGAAGGAGCAACATCTTGGCCTCTATAACTAGATAAGCATTCCAGGTTAGTTTCAATTGTACTACCATATTCCATTCCTCTTCCACGAATGCACATGGCTCTTCTTCCACCATACATTGACTTAAAGATGGGATATGGTTGAAACATCTGCAAATGTGTACTAGCCCTATCTCACTAACATGCTTTGGTGCCTATTACAGTCTTTGAAAATCTCACCCTTTTTTCTGTACTACATTACCAGTATGCTGAAAAACTAAAGCTGCTTTCTGGCCGGCCAACAAAAATAACCAATTTTAATGTATGTTCACTGATACATCGCACTATTTACGTTCGTCATCAGGGCTGTATGGCTAAGCAGAAGCTCATCTACTTGCTCTTGAACTACCCTCAACAGCACAGGCTTTCATCCCTCTGTATCCCAGGTCTAACTGAGCCATCTTGAACTCAGGGCTTTAAGTGGGCCGGGTACTGCCGGTGCTCAGTTCTAAAAAACAGGTGCCGAGACGGGTCTCTATCGGGCTCTTAATTATTGCCCTCTCTCTCAGGATGAAAACAAACTTAACTCTGCAGCAGTACCACCCTTCACTGTATTTGATGTAACTTCAAAGAGACTCGTTATGGTTCTTTCACAGTCTCATCATTTTAGAACATTTTAGAGCATTTTCAATATTCTATAAAACTATCAATTTGAAATAACTTAGCAATACAGACGTAGGCATCTTCTGTAGTATAATCATATACTTCCCGGGGGACAAATTACCATAGTCTGTAGTTCGATAATAGACACATTTTGTAGGACAGTGGCGTGCATGTCCTGTAATTAGTATAACGGAGCACATCCATCGTATTTCGGGGGTACAGTGCATACCACATTTTGTAGCACAGTGATGACTGTATTCTACAGTACAGTACTCACTAGATTGTTTAGTACAATTATTGGCCCTAGACTACATAGCGTTTATATGTTTTTCGTAATTACCTTGAGACCCATGTCTCTTAAACTGATGGGCATTTTCAGTGTTCGTAAAATCGTAGCCATATTATTTATATATTTATTTTTTATTGAGAGTGCAGACACAGTAGTAAAACATTACATTGGTTAAAAGAGATGTAAGAAATAACAAGGATATAATAATTGACAAAATCATTTGGAACAAGAAAAATACTTAATAACCTATAGAAAATACCATATCATTGAAAACTATTTGAGAAGAGAGAAATAGTAAAAACTAAATACATCAACATAATAATCAATATTTTGCATAATAGAATGTCTCAATTACATTTGTTTGTTTTTATTTTATATAAAAAGAAAAGAAGAGAAGAAGGATGGGGAAAAGGAGAACGGGAAAGAGGAAAGAAAGAAAGAGGAGGTAGATAGATAAAATATGATAAAGGTATTAGGAGAAGGATGAGTGTGAGGATTGAAAAGTGGTAAAAGGCAACCATAATAAATCGGATTTAATCTTTTGAAATACAGAGGAATGAGAAACAGAAGCAATTCTATGCTCATCACAAATCAAGTTCCACCAAAACAAAAAGGATAGTTTAGAATTGTCTTTTCAACAGGTTAATATAACTTTAAAAGCAAGAGAGATAAAAAGGTCGAATAGAATAGCCTTTGAGGGGAGATGATCAAAATCAGTAGATATGGTTCCCAAAAAGATATTGTGAATGGCAAAAGGAATATTACATGAAAAAGCAGTAAACATTTCGACCATATAGCTTTCCAAAATTCTTGCACATTAGGACAATAATAAAGTAAAAACGTCAAAGTACCTTCAGGAGAGAGACATGACCAACACAAGGGAGAGATAGAATGGTCAATTTTGTGCAAAAAGTGGGGAGTAACAACCACTCTGTTATATATGAAATACAGAGACTGTGTACTGTTGGCAGCTTTAGAGGTCTTAAAAATCTTTTGCCAAATTCGATCCCATTGCTGGACAGAGAGTGTTTGAGAGAGATCTTTTACCCATAGTAATTCGATAGAAGATTTATTCCTTGTATTAATGGGGGAGGACAAAGTTCTGAATGTGAAAGAAGCGGATGTATGACGTAACAACGCGAGTCATTACAACGCGTGCAGTTACAACAAAACTTTTACAACGCAAGTGGATTTACAACACATGCCATTACAACACAAGTCTTTACATCGACTTGCGCTAGATGGCGTGCTAACTTTAGAAAAGCATAATTTACTATTCCAACTCCAGTCCACTTAACAGTAGGGAAGGTGTTGGGATAGTAAACTACACTATTTGTAATGTTAGCACGCCATCTAGCGCAAGTCGATGTAAAGACTTGCGTTGTAATGGCATGCGTTGTAAATCCACTTGCGTTGTAAAAGTTTCTTTGTAATGGTAGTGCATTGTAAAAGTTGCGTTGTAAAGGTTGTTTACCGAAAGAAGCCCTTGGACTGGGATCCAAAATGACATTAAATAAGGGTGTAACAGGAGTAACAGAAATAACATCAGAGTTGGAACTATTATTCTGCAAAAAGGTTTGAAGTACAGCGAATAATGTGTTAAATTGTTGAATACAAGAATCAGGTAGGCCAAATTTCTCTTGTAGTTGAAGAAATGATAACATTGAATTATTGACTATTAAATGATGCACATAAAAAATACCCTTTTCTTTCCAGTGTTTGAAGTAAAAAGATTTGTGGCGAAATGCAATATATTTATTATACCATAAAGAGGAGGTCAAAAAGATTGATAAAAGTCAAGTCCTTGGGTAAAAAGAGTATGTAGTAATTTCTGCGAATACTTTAAAATAGGGTATTTGGAGATGAAAGTACAGTTGGTCATGAAAGCAACATCCTGAAGGGAAAAGTCATGTAACAGTGAACATTCAAAAGCAACCCATATTGGCATAGGAGAGTCATGATAATCCTTAGACATAGTATAATATTGACAGATTAAGAAGGCAGTGCGATATAATTTAAAATCAGGAAAACGTACACCACCCTCTGATTTTGGTTGAATCAATTTAGGTAAAGCAATACGAACACGCTTGTTACTCCAAAGGAATTTTGTACAGATAAAAATAATTTGAGAAATGTAATAGTTAGGAATTTTAAAGGGTAACTTTTAGAGTGTAAAAAGAACCTGAGGGACAATCATCATTTTAATAGTGTCTAGCCTGCCCTTCCAAGATAAAAGTAACAGGGACCAGGAAGACATCAATTTTTGAAGTTTAAGTTTTAAGGCAATGACATTCTGAGCTAATTTGTCAGGTATGTTGGAGGAGAACCATATACCTAAGTGTTTAATCTTTTGAGAACACCAAGTAAAGCTAGTTTTATCAAACATATAATGATAACAGGATGAGTTTAGTCGTAAAATCTCAGTTTTTTTGAGAAATTAAGTTTGCACCCAGAAACAGTAGAATATAAAGCAATCTCTTGTATAAAAGGGTATCTGGAATCGCAGGGATTGGGCATGTAAATTAGAATATCATCTGCATATGCAGAACGCTTAATTTCATGAGAGTTGACTTTAAAACCAGTCATATCAGGGTTATGTCTAATACGTTCAAGAAAGGGTTCTAAACAAAGAAGAAAAAGTAATGGGGAAATAGGACAAACCTGTCTTGTGCCTTTTTGTAATTTGAAGTAGGGAGAGAAATGGCATTTAACAAACACACAAGCACATGGATTAATTTACAACAATTTAATATAGTAAATAACTTTTGACCAAATCCAAACCAATAAAGCGTATAACACATATATTGCCAGTTGATGTGGTCAAAAGCCTTTTCAGCATCGAATGAGAGGGCAGCTAAAGGAGATGAGTACTTTTTCCCAAGGGTGAGGATATTAGAAAACATTCTAGTGTTGTCAGAAGCAAGTCTACCTTTATTAAATCCAGCTTGATCCAGCTTTATAAGGAGTGGAATGACATTTTCCAAACGAGAAGCTAAAATCTTTGCACAGACTTTACAATCATAGTTAATTGGTGAAATGGGTCAAAACCTTTTACATAAGGTAGAGTCTTTGACTGGCTTGGGAATCATGGCAATGAGGGCCTCTAAAAAAGAACCACATGCTTTAGAACTAGAAAAGAATGAGTTAAAAAGCTCCAATAGTTTAGGGGCGAAAATTGTGGAAAAGGATGAGAGTAGTTCAACGGAGAAACCATCTGGTCCAGGAGTTTCGGTTTTTTAAAAAGATTTAAGAGCATCAGTAATCTCCTGAAGGGGTAAGAGAGTGTCAGATAGGGAAGGGGGTTTTTGGACACCCTGGAAAAAAGTCTCAACATCCTTTTCAGAAGGAGTCTTTCTTCTGTATATAGTAGTTCATAATAGGACTGGAAGGTATTTACAATTTCAGAATCAGAGGAGAATATTTTATTATTCTGTTCAGAGCGAATAGGGCCAATAGTTTTACATTCTGATTTGATTGTTAAATAGTTGGCTAACATTTTCCCTGCCTTATTTTGGCCTATATGAAATTTAGATTTAATTTTAAGGAGAATATTATGAGCTTTGACAGTGGCAATCTTATTCAAGGTAGATTTGGCTTTAATCAGTTTTTGCAGACATGAGGAAGATTTTGAGGATAAATAGCTGTGTTCTGGAGTCTTTGGGGCCTTATAGGATGGCGGGCGGACTTTCGTCTGCCTGCCACCCTAGCGGTGCTGGGACCAGCCACCAGTGGTGCGGCGGTCCCGCACCGGCAATTAGGATGCCACCGCCACAGTGGCAGTGGCATCCTCCATCCACATCATTGTGGTGGGCGGTGCACACAGCACCGCATGCCACAATGCTGTTGCTGCACATTGTGCATCTGCATGCACAACATGGCTGGCACCGCGCGGTGCCTGCCACATCGTCCATGCAAATGCAGAGAGGTACCATAGGTACCCCACATGTGCCTCCCCCACCCCCCAACATCGTGGGGTCCGCAACGGGCCCCCAACTGAGGACTTTGCATGCCTTGCCACCACGGAAAGGTTGCCACCCGCTCACATCGTAATATGGATGGCGGTGTCTAGCAGACACCGCCACCATATTCAAACCTTTTCCGCCCGGCGACTCGTCGACCAGGCGGAAAAGCGGTAGACGATCTTCCCATCCACCGCTGTACCCCCGCTATCATAATATGGGGGGAAAATGGGAGGCAGGCGGGGGATGATGTCGGGTGGATTGCCACCGCCATGCGGGCGGTGGCAATCCGCCCAACATCATAATAGACCCTATATATTTTAAAGTGTTGCATGATATTCAGTGTTTAGTCATTTATTTTTTCTTACAGAGTATGCAATAGTAAAGACTCTAAAAGAGGCTTTAAAGGCATCCCAATTGTTATGAACCGAAGTATCCATGGATGAATTAAAATAAAAAAATCATTAATAAAGGAGGTCGCTTCTGAAGTAAAGGTTTGGTCAGAGAGAAGGGAACTATTAAAACGCCAAAGGCCTTGTTTGCAAGTGCTGAGGGACATATCAAAAGAGGAAAACACAGGGGCATGGTCAGAAATTAAAATAGAACCAATTTCAGAGGAATGTATAGAAGGGAGAAATGATTTAGAAACTCAAATATAATCAATACGGGACATAGTGTGGTGAACTTTTGAAAAAAAGTAAATTCACAAGCGTCAGGATTACATGTTTTCCATACGTCATAGAAAGGGCGAGAGGCGATGGCGGATTGAAATGCCTTGTGAGCTTTATCAGGTTTAAATTTACATTTTGATTTTCTATCAGAGAAAGGATCTAACCAATCATTAAAATCACCACCAACAATTATATTGGGATTGGGGATAGAGGACAATTTCAATTAAATACAATGCCAAAATTCAGGATCAGATTTGACAGGACCATAAATGTTGAATAAAGTGACTTGTTTTTTTACATATAATAGCATCAACCAAAGCCCATCACCCATTCGAATCACATTCAGTTGATAATATTTGTGCATTTAGTGACTTATGAAATAGAATAGCAACCCTACCATGACGATTAATAGCAGGTGAAAAAATACCTTGATTAACCCATTGACGTTTGAGCTTAAGTGATTCCACATCATTACAGTGAGTTTCCTGTAAAAAGGCAACATGTGTATTGAGTTTGGACAAATGAGACAATACCTTTTGACGCTTGACAGGATGACCTCGGCCACGCACATTCCACGAGACAACGTTAAACATGTTGTAGGATGAGGGGCAACATACGAAAACAGGAACAACAAGCTGCAGGACCACTAAAAAAGAAAGAAAAATAATATTTAACCATCATCAGGTAATGGAAGACGGAAGTAATTGTAATGGAAAGAGAATAAAGATAAAGAAAAACACTCATACCTATGAAGAAATAGTGATAAAGGAAAACCATGAAGATAAATATCAAATAGAAGGAGAGGTGGAAAAAGGGAGAAAAGGAATAGGATGAAAAGAAGGAAGACAGATCAAGGAAGAAGATTCAGATCTGAAATACAGAGGTTAGGAAGTAAGTTGGGAGCATGCTTACACCAGAAATAAGAATGGCGACAGATGAAAGTAAGGACTACGAAAGTTATCAAGGAGGTAGCCAAAGGGTTGAAATTTAAAAGGCGGAGAAAAGCAAGGTAAAGTAAAGGAAGACTATGGCATGAATTAAAGGTATTAATATTGCTATGATAGAACATAAGAAAATAGATCAACAGAGAAGAAAAGAAGTTGGTGAAGAGAAAAGTGAGCAACTTAGAAGATATTAGGAAGAAATCTCCATGTTACGACTTGCAATGCTTTGAAATTTTTTTTCAATTTCACCAGATCCCCAAATGACCAGGAATTGCCCTCATAGGTAATCTTGCAATGACAAGGGTGGAGAATGCGATACTGAATGTTCAAATGTCTCATCTGAGGACAGAGAGCTAAGAATTGCTTACGACTGGCATTAGTTGTGTTTGAAACATCTTGTGATTTGAACAAGTTATGGCCAAACCAAATAAGATGACGTTTTAGCCTAGCTGCCTTTAGGACTCGCATCAAGTCAGTGAATTCCAGAAAGAGCATTATAATCCAGCGTGGTTTAGAAGAGTGAGATTGAAGACGTCCTAAACTATGTGCTCGCTGGATGTGCAGTGGTGGCAAAGAGGAATCTCCTCAGAAAGACTAAGAGATCAGGACCTTCAACGTTTTCCAGAAGACCATAAAGGCGTAGGTTATTCCGCCTATTCCGATTTTCAAGGTGTTTGGTGTGTAACTTAAGTTTTTGAAGTTCTTGTTCTAGCATAGGTATTTTAGTAGACGCATCTTGAAGATCTCCCACAACCTGTTACAATTCCGACACCTTACCTTCCATAACAATCCAGCGGTCTTCAATTTGTTGCAATTTTTCATTGGTAGCGACCATGAAAGGTTGTAAACCACGTACTTCATCCAAGATAGAGTACAGCACAGGGTTATTGGATGATAAAATAGGGAAGGGAGGGTCGTTTTCTGCTCTCTTTGGCTTGGTGCCTGAAGAAGATGGCTTAGTTGATGAATGCATTAACACAAAAAACTGGATAAAATGGCTCAGTGAAGTGAATGAGAGGGTGCAACAACCTATTATCACAACACTGTATAGATGCTGTCAGAATTAGTCCTCAGTCTTGATGCTAAAAGGGCAAATCCAAGTAAAAAGGGCACAAAAAGTCATTAAATAACTTGCCCATATGATTATAGTCGTCACCAACAGTGAGAAGAAAAATATATGAATATATTTAGCTGATGATGAATCATAAGAGAACAGAGTCACAGATTCCAGTAGCCAGGAACAAAACAAGCAGGTATGGAGAAGTTCCGCCTTTGAAATATGTAAGAGAAAATCACAAAAAATTAACATTAATGCCTAAAAGCAAGTGTTAATGAAAAAAAAAAAAGAAACACGGGTAAAAAGTGGTAAATGCGATCAGCGGCAATTCAAAATGGCGGCCGGTCGCATCTATGAGGAAAAATTACCGTTTCGGCGTAAGGGCCTAAAAAGGAATTTTTATCATGCAAAAACAGCAGAAATGCTTACCGCCACCATTCCCCCAATACATTTTGCATTTATTGACAAGAATGCAGTGAAAGGGAGGCTTAGACAGCAACGAAGGCTCCGCACCCGCAACGGAGCTCAGCTGAAAAGCGCCATCTTGGTTTGGCGTTGAAGCCATGCCCCCACATTCGTCAAAACTGCTGCTGCAAAATGTGGAGCAGTAGCTGCAACCTAGCGAAAGGACCAGGGTGAGTACAGGCAGTGCTTTAAATGGAAAACAAATAGCGCAGGTACTCACCAAATTTAGCGGAGGGGGCACGGATTGGGGGCGGAGGTAAGGGCGTGGTTAGTAGAGAAGCATTTCATTTGAGGTTTTCTTGGAGTGCAACTGTGCACAATAATACAGCTACAGTTCTGCTGTCTGTAGAGTATCGTTTTTGTCAATGCTTGCACAAAAGGGACATTTTAAAAGTATCTTTGAAATTTCATGTGTTCAGCTTGCACGTGACACATGAAAGATATTTGTATATTCACATTATGCACAATTATTGATGTTGTGGGCACTTTGTGAAAGAAACGTGCATAATGATAAAGTATGATCCCTTTCTGGTTAGGAGATTGGCAGTTCTTACAAGCACCCGATAAGTTGCCTCAGTGCAACTTAGTATAAGGAATGATAGTTCAGAGACATGAAAGAGGCATTACAAATTGGTTGCTTGGAGAATGTCCTTGATGAATTCACTCTTCAAGGACATTCTCAAGAGGTCAAGTAATTCTGCCTAAGTGGGGCAGACAAAGCAGGCCCTGTGAGACCCAGGAGTTCTCAGCTGTTTAGGATGTCCAGTAGATTTTACTATCCTTAATTACAGATTTAGCTTTGGCCTCAAGTTGAAGCCCTATTCATTGTCAGTTATGCACACAGTCATGAGCATAAAAGAGGCACATCCCTTCAGGTAGGCTTCTGGATGCTGAAGGGGGAGGGCAATGGCTCATTGAAAGGAACATAGTACAGGATTAGCTGCTTTGAAGGTTGACGCAGTGGCACAGTTATTGACGACAATAAAACTATCTTGAAAAAAAAAATTTTTCACTTGAAACTGATTTTATACTTGCATCCATAGTCTATATACTGGGAGCTGCAGGGATGGACCTATATTACAATAAATCGATTGCACCCCTATACAATTCTCAAAGTACTCACATTAAGATACTGACCCACTTACATGTTATATTATAGTAGCAAGAAGACTGAGCAAAAAAACATCTTTTTAGAGACTCCTTTTGTGATGCGTTGCTACATGGTTTCCACACACATTTTTGTGTCTGAAAAGTAGAGACAACCTTAAAGCAGTGAAGTAACACATCACATCGCCATAGAGAGGAAATACATGGTTTCTGAAAGATAAAAGCTCTCAAATTGTCAAGAAGTTGAAATGGATGTTCAATGTTTTTAAAGGTAAGCAAAATAGCTACAAAAATATAAACAATTCTTTTTTTATTTGCAAGTGCTTCCTGGCTCATATTTAGGCTCTATATTACAAGATATTTCATAAGTGACAATTTTTCAATGGTTTATCAAATATGTTTTCATATTCATAAGTTGGTTGTTTTTTTAGTTTAGTTTTATAATTTCAGTGCTGCGATATAATTGAGCACCCAATGTTCACCTAATTGCCCTTGTCCTTTGTTATTACTTTTAGTTAGATAGTAAGAGCTTTATTTTTAGGCAAACATTTAACTTTGAAATGAGAGGTGCCACTCTTGCTTTCAGGATAGGCTTCCTGCTCAGGCACTAACATGCCTTAGGGTAAAAGACAGTGGCGGCTCCTCCGCAATGGCAGAGGAGCGTCGCCCTCACAGCCTTGCTCAGATCCAGATAATGAAAAATAAAACGATGTTCTAGCATCGTTTTATTTTTCATTGCCGGCTCAGAACCAGCACAGTAGGGAGGGGCAGGGCAGAGGAATGGGATGGGTAAGAGGAGTGCTATCTGCACCCGCTTAGTGCACATATGTGTTTTGGACGGTGTCTCAGGCTGACCAAAACACACATGCGCACTTAAGTTTCTCCATTACGGTTACATTGAGCAGATGGGCTGGAGGAACCACACAGACTCCCTGACCGGAACAGAGCGTTTTTTCAGCCCGCTCAGGCAATCCCTGTGCTTCTCTGCATCATGGTGATTGGATGGGAGTCTGTCCCTGGGGCTGCAGGGACCAGGAAGAAGAGAGAAGGTGCAAGTGATGTGGGAGGTGGCCGGCAGCTTCAGGTAAGTTCTTTTTTTTTTTATTAATAATGTGCCGCTACGCCTCCCATGTTCAGTCCACCTGCACCACCATCCTTTGTTTGTGGCGGCCGCCACTGGTAAAAGAGTGCTTTAAAAGAACCTATCATTCATTAATGTATTCATTTATTTCTTAATTCATTCATTCATAGGCGTTCTGGAAGAAGCAGGAAGAAGTAACCCATCATTAGCCAACATCTTTAGCAGAGGTAACAGAGTGATGCACACCCTGTTATGATGGGCGACGGTGGCAGAAAGCAGAGCCGAGCATTTGTTTTTTATGAGCCTGCAGTGTGTAAAGTGAAGTAAGTAACTCCTAATGTCTCCGAGGTTGTGCATTATTTTAGACATCATGCTCAGAAACAGAAAGGGGCAAACCCTGGTAATGGTTTCCAAGTTGTATTGTCAGAAAATCAAGCTGTTTCAGCTGAAAATATTTCACTTTACAAACAAGAAGGCTCAAAAACACAGCTAAGCCAATGAAGCCCAATGTGACCCCAACAGTCATATAAACTAGGTGCTGAAGAGGGGGCAGAGTGATCTGCCCTCTGCCACATATGGTCATGTGTAAACATGGGTCTATGTGCATATACACAGGTCTGTTTGTTGGCCTATAGACATATGTGCTTCAGTGTTTGTTGGACTTTGTGAAAATTGATGTTTTTAGGTATGTTGGTCTATGTGGATTTGTTCATGGATTATATGAACACATTTAACAGTATGTTTTTGTCTCTGAGTTCATGCACCTTACAAAAGTCAAAAAACTGGCTTTAAAATGATTATTTACCCACTGAAAATATTATGAAAGAACTTTAAAAGAATGCAGATAGCAGAAGTTTCGTTGTTGGGATTTCATCATAAACATAAAAAGTAATTCTGCAATTTAATTAGACACAACTATCAATAACAAAAACTCTGTAATTTTCAGGCCACTTTAGCAGGCTTTTCCCAGCTTGAAGAAATAAATTAGATGGGATGACTGTGTGCTATCCAAATTTTAAATCCTCTGGAGCAGATAAACATTATCATGAAACTGGTCAAGGATGAAATTTAAATAAGTAGCAATTTGGAAAGATGGCAGTAAGAGATTCCAACCTACAAAGAAGACATATTAGTTTAATTAACTGAAAACGTGAGAATGCATAAAGATGAGTTAAGTATTTATTTTGCTAGAGAACACATATTATATACACTAATGTATGGATTAAAAGTCAACAAATTAGAAAATGTAAATTCAAAACATGTAATTAGCCACAGAAAACCTGATTGTGTATATGCCTTACTATTCCTCACTGTCTGCTTGTACTAATTCTAGATTAATAAGTATTGGGTAGGTTTAGTGTCTGAACTGTTTTTACAACATATGCCTTGCCCTTAGTATAACCCAGGCAGGGTTGTTTTGTGCAAAAAAAAAAATCATGATATCTATAACTGAACAATCTTAAAATTATTAAATGTGGTACCTGCCTCTGCCATCACCATTATAATTCTCATACACTGTGAGTAGTGTCTTTGCTGATTCGCTAGACAGAATAATGTTGATATGGTTAGCTCAAGTTTTCTTTTTTTTACAAGTGATATGCTAATGTCCTGATGAAAGCAAATATGCAGCTACGTATAGGCAGTATAACGCGATAAGCCCCGAACAATGCCCCACTGAATTTGTTCCCACGTTTGGCTGGACTTATTGTTAGCAATGTACTCCCAGCCCACAAAATGGGCAATTATTACAGCTGAGGAGAAGTGACCAAGATATTAAACCAAATACTGGTTATCATCATCACAGAATACATACAGTGGATCACACTTGGCAGATACTCAAATACTGGTGGATTTAGGCAGAATAGAGGAACAATTTGTGCATAAACAGGTTTGTCTGGATGAAGAACAGCTTAGCCAAAGGCAAGCCCATCTATTTCTGTCCTCACCTGGAATGTGCGTTAGGAACCCTAGTCCTCCGACTCACCACTATCCCGCCACTCTCTTTCATACCTTGAACCCCAGATGTCGCACCACCCTCTGCTGGCACACTGTACCACACAAAACGGAAGGAGCCTTCACCGGCTCCCTCTGCAACTTCACCTGCACCACTGTGCCTGCAACGCCAACCAAGAACATATCCACTACACCCCCACACACATACACACACACACTCACTCAAATACCTACTAATAAACACCCCCTCACCCCCTCACCCCCCACAGACCAATAGCATGCTTGCTTCTCAACACCCGTTCACAAGCATGACACCACTAGGGTGTGTGAGGGAAAGTATTAACAAAAGGACTTGCCTCCTTCCCCACGCCTAGGTGGTGTTATTCACTTCGAATAGGGCATACCAACACCTGATCTAGTAGCAGAGGTCTCTACTGCTGACTGGTCCACTGTGGGAGTACTTATAGTGATTTAGACTTCACCTAGTGGCCCACAGACCTTGGACTCACCCCATGCCCTGCTTGCAAGCGAGAAACCTCAGAATCTTCATAGACAGCAAACTAAACATGACTGCCCAAGTCAAAGCAGCGGTCTCATCCTGCTTCAACACCCAATAGATGCTGAAGAAAATATTCAAGTGGCTACGAGACAACACCAGAAGAATGATCACCCAATACCTCTATACTTACGGACTAGACTATGGAAACACACTCTAAGTAGAGATTAGTGACCAGCTCATGAGAAGACTGCAGACTATCCAAAAAGCAGCAGAAAGGCTAGTCTTCAACCTCACATGCCAAGCACTCATCACACCACACCTTGGGGAAGTCCACTGGCTCCCAATACACATGCATGCACACTTCAAACTCCACACCCACTCTTACAAAGCTCTCCAAAACACTGGCCTTGCCTACCTGAACATCTGCATTCACTCCTACCAAACTTCGAGACACATCTGCTCTGTCGGTTGTTCAGTAGTACACACCCCACTCATACACAAAAGCAAAGCAGGGGGCTGAGCCTTCTTGCACCTTGCCCCTGAAGCCTGGAATGACATGTCACAGCACATCAGAGCCCCCTTCTCCCTTCTTGACTTTTGCAAGAAGCAAAAGACCTGTTATTTCAAGTGCCCCCAGGTCCTGCCTCACACTCCTGTTACAGAGCGCCTGGATATTCTCACTGGTGATTAGCACGCTATTAAAGCACTTATAAAATAGCAACATAACATACCAGCTCAGAAAAATAGCCCACAAAACTAAAATCCTCTTACTTGGTCCTTTCACCTGCCTAAAGCACCCTAAAAAAATATTATCTCTTTGGCCTACGGTGAGCCAGGCCTGCCATTTAGTCAAGCAATGATTTTCTGACTAATTAACATCACAATCAAATGTATGCAACAAACAAACTTCAACAACAGACTGACTTGCACGACAAGTCATTTAATCCTCGAAAAAGGTATGCACCGTGAAGTGATTCTTCATGTAAACTGCTTTGTGCAGCTTAAAAGGCACCAGCCCCATTAAGAATATGCTGTTCCTCCTTTACTATCTTACAACATCTTGTCAGCTCTAAGGAGCATAGTTAGGAGCAATGATCACTACATGACTCCATCATCGAACATCATGTAGAACAAAATATTGGCATTAGATTGGCAATAGGGTTGCAACTGTTTACCGTACCTGCCTTACTAGAAAAACCTTACACTAGGAGTGAGTTAAAGAAAAACAATGCGCTCCCCTTGGCAGACAGCATCGTGAGATGTACTGACAAGGACATCCTTTGGCCAGTTTATTTTAATCTCTACACGATGGGCAGTCACTGTGTATTTATTCTGGGACCAATGTCAACCATGGGGTCGTCCAGTGGTTCTGGGCGACCCCATGGTTAGACATCTCTTGGGAAATGTAAAAATAGATCTAAAATGAATCTTTTTTCGTAATTCCCTTTTTTTTAGTTGGCCTATCAGATTAGCCAGCATTGAATAGAACAGTTCCCAGAGAAGTGTTATATGTATTTTTACACAGTGCTCACATTGCACCGTATGTCTCACAGATGGTACCTCTTAGCTTTACGACTGTGTAGGCAAATATGCTGACTGCTTGTCTAAAGCAATCACTCCCATTATTATTTCACCTGTATTTTGCATCCTTTTAATTGGTTTACTGAGACTTTTATGTTAATGGTTTTCTGTAATCATGCTTTGATTGCTCGCATTGAAGAATACTGGGTTAAATTGCATCGCTACGTAACTCCAAAAAATGGCCAGGTCCACGCTCAACAAAAATTCACAATAAAATAAGCATGCAGTAAGGAACTGTGAATGTATTATGTGCATCGTTGCTGAGGCTCAGAATCAAGGACATTCTACCAAAATGTAGAAGTCTCATCCAAGTGGTTACTGTTCCAGGTGATACAAATAGAAAGACATCTTACTCCTGATCCTCTCTCTGGGTGTGTGGTCATGTCCTCTGTCCACTCATACAAGCTGGGACCTGGTCGATCCACACCAGTTCTATTGGCAGACTCTGACCAGGAGCAAGAGAATGAGTCCATGGTATTCCTGGATGGAATTCTGAACATGTATGCCTTGTTGCAGGATGATGGTAAGACCTTCAAGCTTAATACAAGTAAAGATTTAAATCTCTTGGGAGTGTACGTAAGTATTTAAATTAAGAGCTCACATGTTAAATCTGCCCTTCTTGATTCTAGAGGACAGCTTAACCTCCCACAGATTGGCAACCTGCAAGATATGCTGAAGTCGAATGTACAGATGTTGATATCTGAAGAAGGATCTTTTCATCCTCCATTAGAATATGTGATGCGTAATCTGTTCACTCTGCTGTCTATGCATCTGACTCCTTTCTGTGCTTGCTTTCTCATGCTCTGACTTCTGTCTGGCTTGTTTTTCAGGCCCCACAGCTTCTCCCTTTGGCAGAGCTTTCCTCCCTCTAATATATCTCTTCCTCATGTGCTGTCACCTTCTTCCTCTAGTATATAATTTCCATTGTTCATCTTCTTCCCAGTCTGCCAACTCCTTCTTTAGGTCCCACCCTCTGTCCCAGGCTTCCTGTGCAGTATGTTCCCTCCTCACACACTTCCTCCAGCTGAATCTTTGCACCTGTGCTTTTTTCAGATTAACCCATCTTCTAGAAGCTTCTTTCCCTCATAGCCCTCTAGTTCATTGTATTGTATTGTATATGCTCTTATATAGCGCACAATCACCCTACGGGTATCCCGGCGCTTGACAAAACAATTGATGAAATTAAGCTGAGAGGAATAGGCAGCGACGTAGGCAATCAGGCTACTGGAAAGAGCCAGGTCTTAAGACTCTTTCTGAATTCCATTAAGGAGTCTAGCTGCCTGATCCTCGAAGGAAGCTCGTTCCATATCCGAGCACCAGCCACGCTGAATGCCCTCCCCCCCAGCCTGACACGTTTAAATCTGGGTTGTGACAGCAAATTAGCGTTAGAGGAACGCAGCTGTCTCGGGGGGAGATAGCGTGAGAATCTCTCCTGCAGGGGAATTGGACCCATCCCATGTGCTGCTTTATGAATCAGACAGAGAGATTTAAAAAGGATCCTTTCTCTGACTGGCAGCCAGTGGAGCTCGCGCAGCGCCTGAGTGGAAGAGGCGTCGCGTCTACGATTTAGCGCCAACTTTGCTGCAGCCGACTGTACTCTCTGTAATCCCAGCAGAATATACTGGGGGGCGCCCAGATACAGAGAGTTACAGTAATCCATTCTGCTGAGTACTGTGCTCCTTACAATCAGTGCGCGCATATCCCCTGGCAAGAATGGAAGAATCCTACGAAGTACCCGTATTAGTCCGAAGCACACACTGGCAGTCTTGTTCGCCTGCGAGTTCAATTGCAGATCGTTATCGAACAGGACGCCTAGATTACGAATGGTATTTGATGGAACCAGTGGAGCCTCATCTGGAGCAAGCCTAAACTCCGACTGCAGATGATGGATCTGGTTTCGTGGTGAGTAGAACAACACCTCGGTCTTATCACCGTTAAACTGCAGGGAGTTACTTCGCAGCCAGTCTGTTGTCAGGCTCATGCAGTTTTGAAATTGCTCCAGAGATACCTCCTGTTTTCCCTCCATCGAAAATACCAATTGTGTGTCATCTGCGTAGTTTACCAGCTCAACCCCAAACGCTTTAATAATTGCAAACAGTGGTTGCAGGTAAATATTAAAGAGAATGGGGCTGATGCTGGAACCCTGTGGCACTCCATAGGCCACGTCGGATTTCTCGGAGGTAAACGACCCCAGTGTCACCACCTGCTGCCTCCCTGTCAGATAAGAGCGGAGCCACTGCAGTGCTCGGCCCCTTACACCCAGATCCCTCAGTCTTGCCAGCAGGATAGTGTGACTCACTGTGTCGAATGCGGCTGACATATCCAGGAGCACTAAAACCGCAGTGCTCCCGGTGTCAGCCCGCATTCGTATGTTGTCCAGCATTGTGACCAGGGCCGACTCCGTCCCATGACCAGGGCGAAAACCAAACTGGTCCCTATCCAGTAGCTGATACTCTTCCAGAAATTCCGAAAGAGATCTACTCACGACCCTTTCCAAGATCTTAATTGGGAAGGGAAGGAGGGAGATGGGCCGAAAGTTAGCCGGGTTAGTTGGATCTAACGAGGGCTTCTTAATAAGAGGGGCCACCACAGCCTGCTTCCAGCTATCCGGAACCAATCCTGTTTCCAATGATTGGTTGCAGATCTGGCGCAACCAGGGAAATGTGAGATGACCATAGGTCTTCCACACTTTCTGGGGAAGAGGGTCGAGGGGTGAACCGGAGGAGATGCCACTGACCAGGGAGTCGAAAATAGAGGCCGACATAACCGGAAAGGAAGCCAAGGAATGTTGGTGGTCCGTGGTCCCCTTAGATGTCTTGTTACCCGGGTTCTGGGTTGTCGCCTCGTTGTCCTTAAAGCGGACGACAATCTTAGCCACTTTGTCTTTAAAATAAGTGGCAATCTCATCGCACAGATTTTGTGAGGCTTCGACTCTATTCTCCAGACAGGATGGGGCAGAGATGGTTCTAGCAATTCTGAAGAGCTCCATAATTCTATGTGGGGCTTGCAGGATGGATTGAGCATAGAAATTGGCCTTGCTTTCCAAGATGCACGACTTGTACCTCCTCAAGGTTAACTTAAAAGTTGCCCTATCCTTATCCAGATAGCTCTTTCTCCATGTTCTTTCTGCCTTCTTGCATTGAAGTCTGAGCTGCCTCAGATCTTCTGTGTACCAAGGCGCTGAAATTTTGTTTCTAATTTGGATTCTTTTTATAGGGAGCACTTTGTCTAATGCAGCTGTGACGTACTGCCGGTAGATGTTATAATTGTCCTCCACTGTACCTAAGCTCTGAAAGAGGCTCACCGAGGGCATCGGCAGGAGAGCGCCTGTCCTTGTTAAATTGGACCATTTTCTCCCTTTCCGATACTGCACAGCGGTGTTGGATTGAGCGGTGGGAGTAGCTGACCGTACTGTGAAGAATATTAGATAGTGGTCCGTCCACATTTGGGGAGAAATATTTAGGAGTTCAACCCTTGAACCATTTGCGAATAAAAGGTCGAGGATATGTCCTCCCTGGTGAGTCGGAGAGGTAACTAGTTGTTGTAGACCGAGAGATTGGCAGGTATCTGTCAAGTCTCTGAGTTGATTTTTTGAGCTCGCATTCTCCCACCAATTAAAATCTCCCAAGATGACCATATTGGAGTGAGATAGGGATAGGTTAGTGATGGTATTTAAGAGGGGCTGTAGTGCAGTGTTACTCCCCGGAGGGCGATAACACAGCAAACCTGAGAGGAGATGACCTCTAGCTTCCTGAAGCGCGAATCCCATCAGTTCAATTCCCTCTATTTTGTCTACATGTAGCTGAGTAAAGTGGAGGTTTTCCCTAAAAATCAACCCCACCCCACCTCCTATGCCCTCCTCCCTAGGTAAGTGTATGATTTTAAAACCGCCTGGGCAGGCGAGACCTATCTCCACAACTGAATCTGCTCTGATCCAGGTCTCGGTGAGAAATAATGCATCCAGCTTCATATCTGCGATTAGGAGCGCTATTTCAAAGTGATGTTTTACTAACGACCTACTATTTATTAACCCACAATTCAGGTATCCGCACATGTTAGGGCGCGGACTCATTGCTTTACACCCCGGGGCAATAGCATAGTCCCGGATGGTGTCAGCCTCAGTCCCGCTGTATGCCTTCCCACCAATCTGTAGCAGCTGTTTCCTAGAGTAGACCTGGCGTACCTTATTGGGGGCATAGGGTACATCCGTTGTCCGGTACTCGTCCGGGGCGCGGACGGGCCCTCATCTATTAACATCTTCTATCTTGTGCTCATGTTCTTCTCATGCAGAGCACCCCTTGCCTTGGTCCAACTTCTCTTACAGTGAGGACTTTCTTTAGTAATCTTTGCTGCTTCTTCTGGTCCCACATCCATCCAATTATTCTCCTTCTCCTGTGCTTCCTGGTCCATCCTCCAGAGATCACTTTCATCCCTTGATACAAGTTCTTTCTACTGTTTCCACCCTTTGTCTGGTGTTTCCATCCTGAAAACACTGAATACAAAATGAATACAAAATGAATACAAAGGAAGGGTCTCTACCCGTAGTTTTGCAAACGTACAACGTATCGTTATTGAATAAATCAACACTAGGACTAAGGCAAGGGGAGGGAACAAACAATAAAGTCAAAGCATAATCAAAAAAACAATTTAGATGTAATGATATTTTTTAATTTTGTTAATTTTTTTTGGATATATTAAATCAATTTCAAATGAATTAATTCAGTACATAATCAGATAAATAATTAAAGCTAAAGAAATTTTCAGAATAACAATGAAGATACTGGACAAGGTCCCAGGCGTACTCAAAACCTCACACACTTACACATTCATACCGGGAACAATCCACAACATCAGCACTCAAAATATACATTCACATATAAAAAGAATGCTCAAAAGGAGAGCATGACTCAGTATGTACACAAAATCAAATGAACATTCAAAATCGTATTAGGCGACATATGTTCAATTTTGAGGAATGGGAACTTGGGTGGGCCACATGTAGACGGTGACGCGCGTTTCGGTGAAAACAGCGAAATGTAGGTGTCACCTTCCTCAGGGCGAACAAAGTCTTGGTCTGAATACAATTACGTGCTGGGACCTATCAAAAACATAATAATGATGAAGTGCTTATATTATGTAAATAAATAACATTGCTTACCCAAAGTCAAAAAACATAAGTGAACCAAAGTCATTAGTCGTAAGTGTTGACAGTACCACTGACAATAAATAGAAATCTTGATCCCTACGTGGAGGGATAATGGATAAAAGGAGGGTACACTAGATAAGCCAAGACGTATAGCCAAAAAAGGAAAGACAGGGAAAGAAGGATAGAAAGAAAAGGGGTAGAAAAGGAGGGAAGGGGGAGGCAGGGTGGGGGGGGGAAAGAAAGAAGAGAGAAGGAAAAAGAAAAAGAGGATTTTTTAACAGGAGGGCATTAGGGATCGTTAGCGCTCACCTGCGTGATCGCGTACGAAATGAATACAGGATAGTTCAGATGGTAGTCATTCAATGCTTGTGCTGGGATGCTTCTGCCAAAGAGTACATACAAAAAACGAAAGAACAACAAGATTGGGCATGCGGATCTTTGGAGGGTCCAAGTGGTCAGAGCAGGTCATAATGGAGAGAATTCAAAGGGTCTGTAGTAAAGGAATATGTGAAGAGCACTGAGATTTTAAGTGTCTGCAAAATTACATCTCTGTTCAAGAAAGCACGACACTGGGGGTCACGTGGAACATGAAGAGCCATAACGAGATCTCAAATGTGAGGACATTGACAGAATACAGAAAAACTGCACTGAGATTTTAAGTGTCTGCAAAATTACATCTCTGTTCAAGAAAGCACGACACTGGGAGTCACGTGGAACATGAAGAACCATAACGAGATCTCAAATGAGAGGACATTGACAGAATACAGAAAAACTGCTGGGGGCACATAAATGAAGATAAAAATATAGAAAATTTACCTAAAGGTCGAGGATGTGTTCCCGAAATCAAGTACAAGAGCCTAATTAAAGGAATTCCGGGTGCGGGGAGGGGTATCTGTCGATCCTGCAGAAATTAAATGACACCGGGTAAAATGGTATGCAGATAATTGACAAACGAATCGTAGCAGGAAAGGAAAAAGGGGAAAGAAGAATCAAATAATGAAATCAAACAGTCTCTACCTGAATAGATTGGATTGGACGAGCCTAGGATGGATGAAATAGCGTCTTCATAATGGAAACCGCGGGAAAGCTCCTTGTGATGAGAATGGACTGGGCTATAGCGCTAAAAGTAAAAATATATACATGACATATAAGAAATATAGCGTGGCGAGCGTGCTGGTAAAAAGGAAATGGGTCGCGACTATAGGGCGTACCTGATGTAGCAAGAGTGAGTAATCGATCCGATATGCTCCGGGCAAAGGCGGCGGGTTCAGGGAGGATGGGTCAGTCCGAGGAGCAAACGCGCAAGGTAGGCGCTGTTCAGGAGAGTCAAACTGCTAATGCGTCGAGGAAACAATGCGAGGCGCGGGATCCAGAAGACTCCAGGCAATGGCAAAAGGCTCAGGTGGAAATCATCATTCCGAAGAGTAAATGCGTGGAGTTGGCGCTGTTTAAATAGGCCAATGGGTGAACGCGTCATGATCAGGACGTGTTAAACAAAATACAGCAGGGGGAGGGGACAATGAGAGACGAGTCTCTCTGCGAGGGGAAACGTGGGAAAGAGGGTAAAACACAGCCGTGGGCCCGGTCAAGGGTCAAAAGAATGTGAATAAATTCAAGAAATAAACAAAATAAAAAAATAAAATACTGATCAGGATACCAAACAAAAATAGTGTAAAAATAGAAAAAACAAGGATACCAACTATAGATTGGGCGCAAGTGTGCAGATAAAAAACGAAGGCTAATATAGTCACATGCCTATCTGCGCTTTCTAATGTGGCATTCATGAAGCGGAAACATAGTCTGGGGAAGATTTAACCTATGGCGTTTTCCCAGGGGATGGATTCGTTCAAGCCCCTATCCTTACATTTAAGGACAAAAATCCAGAAAACTTCTCGTTTCCTCCGTGTATTGTTGCTGTCCGTTCCTCTTTGGGCACGGATCTTTTCAAGAATTGTCCAGCGAAGGTCAGTTTCAGAATGATTCTTTTGGGCCCAATGGTCGACTAGGGGTGCTCCATGTTTTAACCTTCTGATATTGGATTTATGCTCACCTATGCGTATCCGTACCTCTCTGGCTGTTTCGCCTACATAGGTGAGAGAGAAGGGGCATTGGATGGCATAAATACAGTTGGAAGTCCTGCAGTTGGTCATATCTTTCATATTGACCTTGTAGTCATTTATGCAGATATTGTCGCCGACTATGGCGTGAGCGCAAGCATGGCACGTGCCACACTTGTGATTTCCTTTGATGGGATGCCGATCCCTCGATAGACCTTTGTGTCCAATTTCTGGCTTCGGGTTGTTTAGCTTTCACTATCCAGTTTCGCAGGTTCTTATTTCTGCGAAAGGCAAAAAGAGGTCCTGAAAACACTTCCAGCTCTAGTTTGTGGGCCCCACTTTAAGCTAGTAATCTGTTTACTTGAATGCAGCCCACTGCTTCCTCTGATGCCACTGCACCTTGAGTAATTCCCTTCTCACTCTGCTGCCTTCTCTTTCGTACATTTTAGCATCCACCCACCACTCCTCTTCATCCAGGCGCATCAGTTTATTTGCTCTACACTTAACCTTCCTTCCTCTAGGCCTGCTTGCCCCACCTTGTTATCTTCTCTGACAGTATCCAGTCCTGTCCCTAGTTTTCGAACCGGATGCTTTCCCAGATCCTGGCTTCCTCCAAGGTGTCCCTTCTATGATCCTGTACACCCCTCACTAGTGCACCTTCACTGCCATTGTCCTGTCCTACAACTGCTTAGCTCACCAAACATATTTTTAAGTTGGTGCTTCCTCTGGTCGCAACCCTCCACAGTGGCCTCCTTTTAGCAGGATTGACCTCCCCCCAGTGATCTGTCATCACTGTCAGAGTGATGGCCTGCCACAGGGTTTGCATAAATCCTTTCACTACCTCCACCTTTTCTTTAGCTCTGTGGTCACTGTCTACTATATCTGTCTTCAAATGCTTGCTGACATCCCACGTTGTGCAAAATATATGGTCGCTGCCTCCGTAGTACAGCATGGAGGGAAGTTTAAGTAGGTGCCGCAAATTTTCCATGTTGAACAAATTTCTCCTGTCACCATCCTATACAATCAGTGAGACTGCTTGCTGTATTGCTGCAATATTAGACAGATGTTTGTCTCTTTTTTTCCCTGTAAGTTGTTATTAAGAGTGGCCAGGAGTGGTATCTTTGAGGGTGATGCTAAGTCAGTCTGAGAAGCCTGTTGCTTAATGGATGAGGACTGCCGGGTCTGAAAATACCATACCCTACAATCCTGGGCCCAGGATTTCAGGACCTAGAGCCATGTGCAGTGCCGTGGGAGCTGCAGTGATCTGCTGAGCCCGGGCCCAGCTCATCCATTAATGGCAGCACATTTCGAGCAACAAGCACTCCCCACAGCTGTAATTTTGCTTACTTTACACTCCCACCACCAGCACTTGCTTGAATCACAATTTTATTGGGACCCACCCATATTTATGTATTTTATTTTATTTGAAGAGCTTTATATAGGTTGAACATAACCCTTGCGGGTATCAGAGTGCTTTACCAGGATATAGTCATGCAATGGAACATGTAGAAAAATTAGAATAAATTGATTGTTACAAGATACAGCAGCACCCCTTTAAGAGGAAGGTGATCTTTCAGTGTTATGACCAATAAATCAAACAAGAAAATATAATAATCAAGTGGTACAAATGTTGTCATTAACTAGCACAGTGCAGTCTGAGACTACACCACAGCTGAGGGTGTTATCATCTCAGTGATAGGAAAATTATATCAGGCAAGACAAAAAACAAAAAAGGAAGTAGTGATCATATTATCATAATCTAGCACAGTAATGGATTCAACAGGAAGCATTCCCAATAAAGGTGGGATCCACTTAGTGTTGTCACAGAGAAATCATAGGGACTATAGTGAAACAGGCTAGCAGTAATCTTCAGGTGTGGTTGATTAGTATAGACTGCTCATAGAGGGAGTTACTAGGTTCTAGAGCAGACATTTGCTCATGAGTATTAGTTTACATCCTTTCTTGAAAGATGTGGTAGAAGGGTTCGGGAGACATCGTTTACAACGAATGTGCTACAACGCATTCCATTACAACGTGGTTGTTACAACAACCGTGTTGTTACAACACAAACCATTACATCGCAAGTTGTTACAACGACTTGCTGTAGGGGGCAGAAGGTGTTGGATTTACAACTTTCCTGTTGTTGCACAAACTGGAGTAGAAATAGTAAATTATGCTATTCCTAAGTCCAGCGTGCCCCCTACAAAAAGTTGTTGTAACGACTTGCGATGTAATGGTTCGCATTGTAACCAATGCGTTGTAATGGAATGCGTTGTAGCACATTAGTTGTAAAGAGATATATTCAAGGGTTCATACTTTGGGGAGGGAGTTCCAAATTCTTAGTGCGATGCCGAAGAAGGCTCTGTTATAGCTTTTCCTTTAAAGAATCTCTGAGGTTTCAGTAGTAAAGTGGTGGAGCTTCTAGAGGATCTAGAATCTCCCAAAAGTGCAAGCTTCTGAATGAGATAGCTTGGGGTATTGAAATGTAGTTGAATTCTTGCTTCATAGGGGAGCCAGTTTTGGGCTTTCAAATCAGGGGTGATGTGATTGTTTCTTTTTGATCCTGTGATGAGCCTTGCTGCAGAGTTTGGGGAAGACCTTAATTGGGCTGTTTTGGATTTGGGCAGACCGCAGAGTGTAACACTTCCATAGTCGAAACTTGGAATCACTAGGGCTTGGATGGCAAACTTGAAGTCATTGCAGGAGAGGAAGGGTTTTCATTTCCTTAAGATGTTCATTTGATGGTTTGCTCCTTTAGTGGCAGCACTGATGTGTTTCTGCATATTAAGGTTCTTATTAAGAGTTATTCCCAGTGATCTTACTGAATCAGTGGTGGGGCGATTAGGAGGAATTCAGTTTTACATGTGTTAAGTTTGAGGTGATTTCAAGTTAGCCAACTTTGGGTATTTAGTAGAGATGTGTTGAGGGATCTAATTTCTTCAGGGGAGGAGACTTTCAGGTAGAGCGGGATATCATCCACGTACATGTGATAGTGGAGATTAGATGAACTTAGCACTTCCATTAGTGGCTCCATGCACAAGTTAAAGAGAGTCGGTAAGAGGGAGGAGCCCTGAGGAACACCTAATGTTACCAGAGCAGTCTTAGACCGGGACTGATTTACCTTGACTTTTTGCGTTCTGTTATGGAGAAACAAGATGAACCATTTCACAATGGAACCTAAGATTCCCATCCTGCATTCCAATAGATCTAGTAGGTAGTCATGCATAACAGTATCGAATGCGGAAGATAGGCCAAGGAGGATTAAGGAGCAAGATTCATTTTGATCAACCTTTTTTAGTGCATCATCCACTATGTGTGTAAGGGCTGATTCAGTGCTATGCCGTGGGCGGAAGCCTGATTGGAATCAGTCAAGAAGATGGAATTGATGAATGTGGTTACATAGTTGGACATGTGCACATTTTTTAAGGAGCTTCACCATAGTTGGGATGTTAGAGATGGGGAGAAAGTTATTTAGGTCTGTTTGATTTGCCGTTGTTTTTTTTTAGGATAGGGGTGACCTGCACAGACTTTAGGCAACCAGGGATTGTGCCTTGACGTAGGGGAGCGGTTATGATCTTGGTCTAAAATGGTAGTATCAACACTTTGAGCTCATTGAAGAAGTTGGGGGGCAGAGGGTCATTGAAGTGGTTTGAGTGTTTCAAATCTGATATAATTTTGAGAATGTTGAGTTCCTTAAAGGTTTTGAAAGAGTTCCATGTAGCGTTATTTTTGAGTATGTGTCCTGGACAACTTGACGGTACCACAGTCATGGAGGTGGGAATACTAGGGTGATGTAAAAGAGGCCCATGCCCCAGTGCATTTAGCAAGTCAGTTCTAATGTGATCAGTCTTCTCAAGGAAGAAGGAGGCACAATCTTGACAATTTGGAAGTGGATTAGATCCAGCTGGTAAAAATTTGGGTGGGCCATACAATTGAAGTTTAATTAGCTCCAATAGTTTTTTGGCCAATATCTAGCTTGGTCAAGTTGGTTTCTGAAGAAAGTTTCTTTCGAGTTTCTGATGCTTTTGTAATATGTATTTCTCATTGACCTCAGATGTTTGAGGTGTTCAAGGGAAGGTGAGGATCTCCATCTTCATTCAGCTAATCTCAAGTTGCTTCTTTCAGTATTGAGGATACCACTGACCCATGGTATAGAGTCTTTAGTAGATAATCCTTTTAGTTCTAGGAGTTCTATTGAGTCTAGAATAGTCTTCATAGAGCTAGTGTAGTGGTTTGTAAGATCTTGAACTGGGATGTCAATTCATTAATGTTGATATTTCTTGTGCCTCTTTTCCATATCTTTGGTTTTCTTATCTGAGCGGTGTAGATTCTCAGGGGTTCGGAGATGACGAATGCGATGCGATAGTGGTCAGACCAGTCACAAGGGAGGATAGATTTCATGCAGATAGTGTTAGACTTTGCAATGATAAGATCAAGGGTCGCTCCCTTGTTGTGAGTTTTCACATATTTGTGTCAGGTTGAGGTCTGCAAGAAAGGATTTAAGGCTGTTAACTACAGGGTCATTCAAGTCATTCCAGTGGAGATTGATCTCCCGAAGGAAGATTTGGTTACTGTGTAGATCATTGTTTGCTGTGATGATATCCATAATTTGTTCTAAAAGTGAGAGGTTATCACCAAGCGGATGGTACATCGCTTGTAGTTTACATATATCTCTGTGGTTGCAGGAGATATCGATGCAAAGATATTTGCATGATGATAGAACAGGGGAATGAGACTGTTTTGACTGAAAAGCAGTTACAGATTAGGAGGTCCAGATCCTGTGCAAGTATAAGGTACAAGGTCCACTGCATGTCTTGTAGCTGATCTGCAGTTGAGAAGCATACATTTCAGATGGGATTTGGTGATGGTGGCCCAGAGAGATGATTGGTGGGTAGGCCAAGCTTGTGATAAATTGAATTCAGGTTCCTAGAAGGCTAGCTTTTATTAGTAGATTTGATGGTGATGTGTATAAGGGTTTGTAAATCTGCCTTTAGCTGTTGTAGATTTTGTGTAATCTCATCAAGTCTTGAAACTAGTGAGTTTTGGTAGTAGGATTTCAGGTCATCTGATAGAGGGGAAGGAGGTGAAGGGGTATTTTTATCTATGATAGTGTAATACTGTTGGCCAGAGGGTTCTGGCTTAGATGTAATTGGGTTTGAGGTGAAGGGTAGCTTAGAGATGGGAGGAGGGGAGCAAGAGAGCAGGGTAGGGGCTTGCTGCTGAGTGTGATAGTTGGTTCAGGCATCTGGAGTGTTGATGGTAGAGATATGAAGGGGGTTAGAGGTGTGGTCTGGGTGAGATAATGAATTTCTTGGCTATGTGACTCCGGAGTTACTGCTCTGTTTGTAGGATGTGGTTAATATTTAGTGATGTGATTGATATATGGGGGCTCTGACCCACTTGGAGTTATAGGTGAGTTCATGTTGCACACCAGGTTGGTGGATATATCGCTAACTGTCGCTTTTTGATGCGGGACGATTTCCTCAAATAATTCAAGATTATGATCCGATGATTGAATGAGGATCAACCCATTGTTGTAAATATAGATGGTTGCTTCTTCTCTGAAAACTGCTGAGGTTGCTACAGAAAGTCGTAAATCATGAGGAGTTTTCCTTTCCTAGATGAGGAGATCAGAGAGAGAAACACTTTCCTCTGTTGTGCTTGTCTTTTTGTATAGAGGAAGGGGTCAGTTATAATAGGAGCTTTATTCATACAGAAATATGGGTCAAAAATGAGAGTCTCTGGATGGGCTTTAAGGAGTCTTTGTTTAACGTTCTTATAAGCCTTTTTTGTTAGATTAGGGGGGTATATAATTTTATCGGCACATTTTCCTGATTGTTCCAGTTTGGTCTCATTTATTATCAGTGTATCCATGTCCAACAATGAGGTGAGCCAGCTAGGTATGAAATAGGCGGGAGAGGGAGAAAAAGTCAGGTGAGAAAGAAGGAAAAAGTGCAGACTAGATCAGTCAGCGGGACTGTGAGTGAAGAAAGAGTAGGGAGATGTTGTAATGAGTGTTGTGACCTGGAGTGAAACCAGATTATAAAACAAGAGGATTTGTACTCTTACGGGATTCAAATATTGATTGTTGTACGCAGGTAGGGTCTGATGAGGTGTACAGTGCTTATGTTCCAGATAAAATGGCTCAGCTGAAGAATGTAGCTGAATTAGAGATCTGGGATGCCAGTATCTACCTTTCATTATGTTGTGTGGGCGAGATAATAATAATCTATCCTATCTACGCCAATGAGTGAGGGGATGATTAGCTGAGTTGAGAGAGCCATGAATAAGATGGATACGAGTAGGTATATCCCATAGGGTGAACAGGTATTAAGGGGGATCATATGAGTGAATCACTGATTTACAGTATTTGTGCGGTTTAGAAAAGCAGAAAGGCAGTGGGTTTGGAGGGAGCTGAAAAACACCGCCGTGCTGACTTGTAAATGTCCAACAACACGGCTATCCCTGGTTCCAGCGTGTTTGATTTTGCAAACACAGGATCTGCACCTCGCAGCAGGGCGTCTTCGCGACCGAGCCAGCCGCTCAAAACTCCAACAAAACAGGTTGCCCCATATGAAGACGCCACTAGCCAGGGAGTATTGACACCTTTAATTGCAGACTTCAGCTTCACAGAGTCACAGTCTCCCACCAATTTCATCACCAGCCCAACGCGTTTCAAGCACTCCTGTGCTCTTGTTCACGGGCGAAATGGAGAAGAGTGATGGCAGTCTCTCAATAGGGAACACCTGATAACTCCAGCAAGTCACACCCCAGTGGGCGTATGCATGCAAAGCATGCTGGTACTTGGAGTTCCTCGTGAGTACCGCCACTTCTCTCCCAGTAGTCCAAATAAAAACCCCAGTGGGTTTGGAGGGAGCTGAAAAACACCGCCGTGCTGACTTGTAAATGTCCAACAACACGGCTATCCCTGGTTCCAGCGTGTTTGATTTTGCAAACACAGGATCTGCACCTCGCAGCAGGGCATCTTCGCGACCGAGCCAGCCGCTCAAAATTCCAACAAAACAGGTTGCCCCATATGAAGACGCCACTAGCCAGGGAGTATTGACACCTTTAATTGCAGACTTCAGCTTCACAGAGTCACAGTCTCCCACCAATTTCATCACCAGCCCAACGCATTTCAAGCACTCCTGTGCTCTTGTTCACGGGCGAAATGGAGAAGAGTGATGGCAGTCTCTCAATAGGGAACACCTGATAACTCCAGCAAGTCACACCCCAGTGGGCGTATGCATGCAAAGCATGCTGGTACTTGGAGTTCCTCGTGAGTACCGCCACATCTCTCCCAGTAGTCCAAATAAAAACCCCAGTGGGTTTGGAGGGAGCTGAAAAACACCGCTGTGCTGACTTGTAAATGTCCAACAACACGGCTATCCCTGGTTCCAGCGTGTTTGATTTTGCAAACACAGGATCTGCACCCCGCAGCAGGGCGTCTTCGCGACCGAGCCAGCCGCTCAAAATTCCAACAAAACAGGTTGCCCCATATGAAGACGCCACTAGCCAGGGAGTATTGACACATTTAATTGCAGACTTCAGCTTCACAGAGTCACAGTCTCCCACCAATTTCATCACCAGCCCAACGCGTTTCAAGCACTCCTGTGCTCTTGTTCACGGGCGAAATGGACAAGAGTGATGGCAGTCTCTCAATAGGGAACACCTGATAACTCCAGCAAGTCACACCCCATTGGGCGTATGCATGCAAAGCATGCTGGTACTTGGAGTTCCTCGTGAGTACCGCCACATCTCTCCCAGTAGTCCAAATAAAAACCCCAGTGGGTTTGGAGGGAGCTGAAAAACACCGCCGTGCTGACTTGTAAATGTCCAACAACACGGCTATCCCTGGTTCCAGCGTGTTTGATTTTGCAAACACAGGATCTGCACCTCACAGCAGGGCGTCTTCGCGACCGAGCCAGCCGCTCAAAATTCCAACAAAACAGGTTGCCCCATATGAAGACGCCACTAGCCAGGGAGTATTGACACCTTTAATTGCAGACTTCAGCTTCACAGAGTCACAGTCTCCCACCAATTTCATCACCAGCCCAACGCGTTTCAAGCACTCCTGTGCTCTTGTTCACGGGCGAAATGGAGAAGAGTGATGGCAGTCTCTCAATAGGGAACACCTGATAACTCCAGCAAGTCACACCCCAGTGGGCGTATGCATGCAAAGCATGCTGGTACTTGGAGTTCCTCGTGAGTACCGCCACATCTCTCCCAGTAGTCCAAATAAAAACCCCAGTGGGTTTGGAGGGAGCTGAAAAACACCGCCGTGCTGACTTGTAAATGTCCAACAACACGGCTATCCCTGGTTCCAGCGTGTTTGATTTTGCAAACACAGGATCTGCACCTCGCAGCAGGGCGTCTTCGCGACCGAGCCAGCCTCTCAAAATTCCAACAAAACAGGTTGCCCCATATGAAGACGCCACTAGCCAGGGAGTATTGACACCTTTAATTGCAGACTTCAGCTTCACAGAGTCACAGTCTCCCACCAATTTCATCACCAGCCCAACGCGTTTCAAGCACTCCTGTGCTCTTGTTCACGGGCGAAATGGAGAAGAGTGATGGCAGTCTCTCAATAGGGAACACCTGATAACTCCAGCAAGTCACACCCCAGTGGGCGTATGCATGCAAAGCATGCTGGTACTTGGAGTTCCTCGTGAGTACCGCCACATCTCTCCCAGTAGTCCAAATAAAAACCCCAGTGGGTTTGGAGGGAGCTGAAAAACACCGCCGTGCTGACTTGTAAATGTCCAACAACACGGCTATCCCTGGTTCCAGCGTGTTTGATTTTGCAAACACAGGATCTGCACCTCTCAGCAGGGCGTCTTCGCGACCGAGCCAGCCGCTCAAAATTCCAACAAAACAGGTTGCCCCATATGAAGACGCCATTAGCCAGGGAGTATTGACACCTTTAATTGCAGACTTCAGCTTCACAGAGTCACAGTCTCCCACCAATTTCATCACCAGCCCAACGCGTTTCAAGCACTCCTGTGCTCTTGTTCACGGGCGAAATGGAGAAGAGTGATGGCAGTCTCTCAATAGGGAACACCTGATAACTCCAGCAAGTCACACCCCAGTGGGCGTATGCATGCAAAGCATGCTGGTACTTGGAGTTCCTCGTGAGAACCGCCACATCTCTCCCAGTAGTCCAAATAAAAACCCCAGTGGGTTTGGAGGGAGCTGAAAAACACCGCCGTGCTGACTTGTAAATGTCCAACAACACGGCTATCCCTGGTTCCAGCGTGTTTGATTTTGCAAACACAGGATCTGCACCTCGCAGCAGGGCATCTTCACGACCGAGCCAGCCGCTCAAAATTCCAACAAAACAGGTTGCCCCATATGAAGACGCCACTAGCCAGGGAGTATTGACACCTTTAATTGCAGACTTCAGCTTCACAGAGTCACAGTCTCCCACCAATTTCATCACCAGCCCAACGCGTTTCAAGCACTCCTGTGCTCTTGTTCACGGGCGAAATGGAGAAGAGTGATGGCAGTCTCTCAATAGGGAACACCTGATAACTCCAGCAAGTCACACCCCAGTGGGCGTATGCATGCAAAGCATGCTGGTACTTGGAGTTCCTCGTGAGTACCGCCACATCTCTCCCAGTAGTCCAAATAAAAACCCCAGTGGGTTTGGAGGGAGCTGAAAAACACCGCCGTGCTGACTTGTAAATGTCCAACAACACGGCTATCCCTGGTTCCAGCGTGTTTGATTTTGCAAACACAGGATCTGCACCTCGCAGCAGGGCGTCTTCGCGACCGAGCCAGTCGCTTAAAATTCCAACAAAACAGGTTGCCCCATATGAAGACGCCACTATTTGGACTACTGGGAGAGATGTGGCGGTACTCACGAGGAACTCCAAGTACCAGCATGCTTTGCATGCATACGCCCACTGGGGTGTGACTTGCTGGAGTTATCAGGTGTTCCCTATTGAGAGACTGCCATCACTCTTCTCCATTTCGCCCATGAACAAGAGCACAGGAGTGCTTGAAACGCGTTGGGCTGGTGATGAAATTGGTGGGAGACTGTGACTCTGTGAAGCTGAAGTCTGCAATTAAAGGTGTCAACACTCCCTGGATATATATATATATATATATATATATATTCACTGAAAAAACCATAGGTTTCACACATGTTATAGTTAGCGGAAATTTTACTGATAAAAAACCAATGAAATTCCCCCGTTATAGTTAGTGCAGGAAACTATAACTCACGCGACCGCAATCTTCTGCTGATGCTAATACTGTATTTAGACACTTATTTGCCCATGTCTTCTTCCATAAATTTTTAGCTATACATATATTACAAATATTTTTTTATCATAAAGACACATATGTCATCAGCAGAAGATTGCGGTCGCGTGAGTTATAGTTTCCTGCACTAACTATAACGGGGGAATTTCATTGGTTTTTTATCAGTAAAATTTCCGCTAACTATAACATGTGTGAAACCTATGGTTTTTTCAGTGAATTTGCAAGGTTTTTTAAATGCTAATTCCTAACTATAACGTGTGTGAAACCTATGGTTTTTTCAGTGAATTTGTACGTTTTTTTAAATGCTAAGTTACTTTACGCCATTCGTGGCGTGCGCGACCACTTAACGCAGTTCGTTCCGTGCGCGCACGGTGCGCTTCGTGCACCGTGCGCGCACAGTGAGCACGCGGTGCGCTTCGCGCACCGCGCGCCCACTTTACGCAGTTAGTGCCGTGCACGCACGGTGGGCACGCGGTGCGCTACGCGCACCGCGTGCCCACGTTACGCTAGATGGGCCATGTACGCACGATGCGCTTCGCGCACCGTGCGCACATGGAGGACATATTATGCGCTTCCTTGTGATAGGTAATCTGTTGAAATTTTTTGGGGAAATGCTGTAATCTTATAAGCCATGCATAAATGGTGACCTTCGGCCACCATTTGCACATGGGGTGGAGAGAGTGTGGATTTTTTTTAAAAAAATTTTTTTTACCGTACGCGTACGGTAAGCGTAATCGGCGAAATTTTCGAAAAATAAAAAATTACCGTTTTTTGCCTTGGGGGATCTTTGAAGACTCAACTAATATGGTTATGTGCATGGGCGCTGTCTAAACAGCCCCTTTATATGTTTTTGGCATTTGTTTATCAGCTCCCCCCTCAGAGTGCGAGAGAGAAAATGGCGGCCGCCGCTTCCTGGTTTCGACCGATTCGAATGTTTACTAAGATCTAAGGGCCAATCAGAATCGCGCTCACGCACGCCACCGTACGCGTACGGTAAGCGCACCGTAAGCGCACCGTAAGCTGGCTCAGATATATATATTGATTTAAAGGCTATTTTCTCAGAATCTACTGAACAGATTTACACCAAACCTACAAAAGGCACTTCCTTGACCTGAGGACTACCTCTCTGCCAAATTTCAAGTAATTCTGTTCAGCCGTTCGGGCTGTAGCTGTGTCTAAAGGTCCTATGGAAAAATGCATGGGAAAAACGCGTTTTGGGACCCCCCTTTTATCTCAGCCCCCGCTTGACGAATCCCCCCGAGACTTTCAGGGTAGGAGCGGAGCGTAGCGCCCCACCTATTTTGAAAAATTTGCAAGGATTCGTCGACCGGCGCAAAAGTTATTCAAAATAGAATGTTGCAGATTTCCTATGGAAACGTGGTCCTAACTATAACTACCTACTGGCGACCGCCAGTAGGTAATATATATATATATATATATATATATATATATATATATATATATATATATATATATATATATATATATTCACTGAAAAAAACATAGGTTTCACACATGTTATAGTTAGCGGAAATTTTACTGATAAAAAACCAGTGAAATTGCCCCGTTATAGTTAGTGCTGGCAACTATAACTCACGCGACCGCAATCCTCTGCTGATGCTAATACTGTATTTAGACACTTATTTGCCCATGTCTTCTTCCATACATTTTTAGCTATACATATATTACAAATATTTTTTTTTCATAAAGACACATATGTCATCAGCAGAAGATTGCGGTCGCGTGAGTTATAGTTGCCAGCACTAACTATAACGGGGCAATTTCACTGGTTTTTTATCAGTAAAATTTCCGCTAACTATAACATGTGTGAAACCTATGGTTTTTTCAGTGAATTTGCAAGGTTTTTTAAATGCTAATTCCTAACTATAACGTGTGTGAAACCTATGGTTTTTTCAGTGAATTTGTACGGTTTTTTAAATGCTAAGTTACTTTACGCCATTCGTGGGGTGCGCGCCCACTTAACGCAGTTTGTTCCGTGCACGGTAATATTTTAATTTTTCGTAATTTTTATAAGCCATGCACAAATGGTGCCCTTCGGGCACCATTTGCACACGGGGTGGAGAGAGTGTGGATAATTTTTTCTTTTATTATTTTTGTTTATAATATTTAGTTTTTGTCACCTCTAATAAGCCCTGTACATTTGATGGCCTTCGGCAACCAAAAGCACAGGGGGTGGGGTGAGTGTGGATAGTGTTTTTTTTATTTCCATTTTTTTACCGTACGCGTACGGTAAGCGTAATCGGCGAAATTAGCGAAAAAATAAAAATTGAATTTTTGCCCTTGGGGGGTCAATGGGGACTCCCTCAACATGGCTATGTGTGTGGGAGTTGTCTTAACAGCCCCTTTATATGATTCTTGACTTTATTTTACAATCTAACTCTCAGTGCGAGAGAGAAAATGGCGGCCGCCGCTTCTGGGTTTCGGCCGATTCGAATGTTTACTAAGATCGAAGAGCCAATCAGAATCGCGCTCGCGCACGCCACCGTACGCGTACGGTAAGCGTACCGTAAGCGCACCGTAAGCTGGCTCAGATATATATATTGATTTAAAGGCTATTTTCTCAGAATCTACCGAACAGATTTACACCAAACCTACAAAAGGCACTTCCTTGACCTGAGGACTACCTCTCTGCCAAATTTCAAGTAAATCTGTTCAGCCGTTCGGGCTGTAGCCCTGTCTAAAGGTCCTAAGGAAAAATGCATGGGAAAAACGCGTTTTGGGACCCCCCTTTTATCTCAGCCCCCGCTTGACGAATCCCCCCGAGACTTTCAGGGTAGGAGCGGAGCATAGTGCCCCACCTATTTTGAAAAATTCGCGAGGATTCGTCGACCGGCGCCAAAGTTATTCAAAATAGAATGTTGCGGATTTCCTATGGAAAAGGGGTCCTAACTATAACTACCTACTGGCGACCGCCAGTAGGTAATATATATGTTTGTTCATACATAAGTCTCACTTTACACTTAGTCCCAATTTTGTAGGTCCCTTTAAAATTTTCTAGCGGTTCACTTTCTCTTTTTTGTCTCACTGCAGAGTATATTCAGTGAGACATGTATCTAGAATAAAAGCAGCTCTGTCTGGGTCCAGTGACACTCTTCCCCTTCCAGTGATCATGGATGAATCAAAGGACTGTGGGGTAGAATCCATCTTTCACTCCCTATTTACAACATGGTCAGCTCTAATATTTGGTGGCCTGGTAAAGGTCTGACATCCCGAGATTTTGCATATACTCCTCAATCAGTGGGCAATTTTCATCACATACATCCTTGTAAACTTGGGCGCATGGTCTTCCCCATTAGGATGGATGTCTTTTGGGTAGGGGGTATTGTCAGGACCAATATTCAGTGAGTCAAGTATACAACTTGCCATCCTAGAGATAGACCTGACACCTATGGAGAGATAGAAATTGCACTGGAGGAATAAAAACTACAATCATGGTTGCCCACAGAAGGATATGCAGTGTTACTTCCTATTCTCCACAAGACCAAGGAGGCAGAAGCAGTATAAGAACAGTTCAAGTTAGAAACATGGGGCCGATTCAAAAAAGTAAACTGAGACGAAAGTCTAACTTTACGACTTTTGGTATTAATAAAGGGCATTTACTACTCGTAAATACCCTTTGTGAGTACCAAAAGTTGAACTTTACAACTTTCGGTATTCACAGCGGGCATTTACAAGTAGTAAATGCCCATTGTGAATACCGAAAGTTGTAAAGTTAGGCTTTCGTCTCATTTTACTTTTGCGAATTGGGCCCTTTGTACCTGGCAATGTGTCCTGATTGTCTCTGGTGCTTCTCAGTCCACCAAGTTTGCAATTTTCCACCAACCTACATCTTTGCTGTTTTCTTCTGCTTTCCTCCTTTGTCCCCTGTCTGCTTCAGCTTCAGTTGCTTCAGTTTCTGGAGATGCTTGTGGTTGGGCACTCTCCAGTCTTCAGCATCTCCTGTCTGTGCTGGTTCTTGTCTTTCCTTCAATCAACGATTTCCCCAGCTGCAGGGTAAGTGTCCAGGGGGCATATGTATGAAATGATTTTTTAATCGCAAACGCTGCAATTTGCAAAATAACAGCGTTTGCGATTAAAAAATCGGTAATCGGGATGTATGAGGCAAATCCCATCGCAAAATTAAGGAATTGCTAATTTAGCGATTTCTTAATTTAGCGTAAGCATTTAAGAAATCGCAAATTGCGATTCTTTAAATGATATGTAAAAAGCACCCATGTTGTGCGAATTATCCTTAAGAAATCGCAAATTACCACCAACTTCCAGTTGGTGGTAATTTGCGATTTCCTTTCAAAAAGCACTTTTTTGAATTTTACAAAGTGCGACGTGGCGCTCATACATGCCCTTAGGGCATGTATGTGCGCCATATGCACACACATGCTAATTTCAGGGGTGCATCAGGGTGTCATCATGACACCCTTGCACCTTTGAAAATATTCTCAAATTGCGATTAGCAAATTGCGATTCGCTATTTGAGAATTACTTCCCATTCATTCCTATGGGTCTCCTGGCCCATAGGAATGAATGGGCAGGTATTCCTTAATTGCGATTTCGCAATTTGCTAATCGCAATTAAGGAATTTTAAGAAATCGCAAAAAGTTTGCAATTTTTTAAATACATCCCGTTTTGCAATTCTCAAATAGCGATTCTTTAAAAATCGCTATTTGAGAATCGCAAATGGTGATGTTGATACATATGCCCCTAAGTCATCCCTGCTGGCTTGCTATCTTTATTGTTACAGTGGGAACCAGTAAGTTATTTTGTCTGTGTGCTGTAGACTATAACATGTCTGAAATCAGTGTTGTCTTATGAACATTGTTTTTTTTACCTTGTAGAGCTTCTGGTTGGGTGTGAGTATACCTAACTGTGATTATCTGAGTATATAAAGGAGCCATTATCCAATGCTTGACCGGGCTTAAGGAGGGGTTTGGCTGTTTTCCTCTGTTTCCTTCTCTCTTTCTTAACCCTCCCCTATTTTTCCCTATATTCTGGACAGGAGATTAGAGAAGGTATGGCCTACAGTTGGCATCCAGAATGGTGAACCTAGCGGTTGATCATAGCTAAGCTTTCCTGTTTTCAGTTTCTATTTTTGGTAAATTCTGGTGGTGTTTTTCAGTGTTATCCAGTGATTTCAATACCTTAAAAAAACAGTGGTTATCAGTTGTTACACATTTTCACGCTATTAAAAACAACAGAAACTGTCTTTTTCTGGTGTTTATGGAATGTTTTGCTTTTATTATTGCTTGCTTTCTGCACTGATAGTGCATGGTATATAGACAGTGTACGTCTAGTGTATATGAGGTCCAAATACATTTTTATAAATCATACTTATTGTAGTACAACATGCAATACTTCTTCAGTGAGTCTTTGATCATGCACGCTCGCTCTTTCCTTCCCATGTAAACCTTTTTCTGTGAAAAGGCCCTCTCAACATTGACACTTGAAACAGGCAATGCCAAAAGAGCCAGTGCACAATTTGCTAACTCAGGCCACTAACATAGCTTTTCATACAAATACTGGTGCACCTGAAGATTGCAGTTCTCTGGGACAGGTTCTGCAACATATGCATTAAACTGGGTGCATATGCCCTCAGAGTTATTGAAGAGGAAAAAAAATTAAGCAGTACTTTTTAAAGTCTGGAGAACATTCCCCTTTACGGAAGGAATCTAGAACTTGTGCAGAGTACCACGGCGAGGCATTATTGACTTCAAATGCCATGGTTGGTGAATGTAAAAAAAATGTGCCTGAATTGCTCCTCAACATTTCTTTGCTTACCAAGTGGCAAGCATTCTAACATGGAACATGTTGCAGTGCCAAAGTCACTAAAAGTGTCACCCAGTCTACTCTCAAGGAGATGTTTCACATCTACACCAACTACATTGGTAGACAAGGGTGTTTTCAGACTCTAGCTTTCTGATTATGTCCACTACCTTTAAAAAATCTAAGAATGCAGTAGAGAGTACTCTTTTTTTACATCACTATCAATATACAACCGAAGATCCTCACATTTCTTGCCTTTGGCATCATCACTAAGCAAGAATTCTGTAAACGGTTGCCGCATGGATAGTATAGCATTCATGGCCTCTAGGACTGAAAACAACCAGCTGAAAAACACAGTTGGAATGACTCTTTAATTTGATGTCACAGTAGCTGAAATGTCGGCAGTGGCAGCGGTCTTGTGGCGGTGTCACAGTACATATCATAATCGGGTGGTTGGATCGCAGAGGAAGCGGTGGTCAGACCGTCAAAAACGGGACAGCAGTCCCAAGAACAGCGTCATTGTGATCAGGCCCATAATGTCATACGCTAATTTGCTGAAATATTTTATTTGATTAGTTCTTGACCAAGAATACAGTGTTAAAGTTAATTTAAATTTTTGATTGCAGTTCATTATATAAAAGCTAGAAAAAAAGGCAGAATTGTCTCCATTTGTCATCCATGTATTACTCTTTGCTTCATGATGATACATTGAGAGGAGGTTCATGGTATGCTTAGTACAGGCATGGTAGAAAAACAGGGTACAAGATGGCAAACTACCTATGGAGTTAAAACTTTTAAATTGTAGTACTGAGAGGTTCTGTGGATTAAATCTTAACCACTGGTTAAATTCTTCTATCTGTCTGTAAAAATATATAGTCTCACAACATATTTGTCAAATACAGGACACTATTTCTTTCAAGAAAGCCAAGTTAAAGAAACAAATGAATTACTTCCCTAGCTCTCCATTCTTATCAGTGTCACAACTTAATTTTGACGTTTCTCAACCTCCCAGATCCTCTATGTATGAACATTTAAGTTAACACTCTTCCAGATGTTGAAATAGACTATGCCGCCACTGCTTGCGCCTTTTCACAGTTCATCTGTAAACCTTCAGCTGAAATAGTGTATCCCAGAATAGAGACTGTGTTGTCCCAAACTTTCCCCAGCCTACAATACAGATGCTATTGGCATAGACGATATAGGACTTCTTGGGCATGTTAATGATGACCAAGTACCGTGGTTCAGTAGGTAAGGATGCCATCTAAGTGCATAATTACTTAATAGATCTTAAAAGATATTGTTGATCAAATGATGATGTGTTGTACAGCCCAAATGGTATTACCATACACCTAAGGAGAGCATATTCATATTGAAAGCAGTTTTCCATTTTCTCCTTCTTTAATTCGTATTAAATTGTAGCCCCTCACAGGTCTATGTAAGTAAACCATCCCAATATACATAACTGATTCATAAAGTCTGAAATTATAGGTATCACATATCTGTGTCTGGATTTCATCAAGGTAAAGACAGGAAAAGAGGCACAAGTGCAAGACTGTTCAACTCTGTCTGAGAGATGCATGAGAAACAGCGGAAGATTGGAGGCTAAGAAGAGCCGGCTCTTGGCTGCTGACTCACAAGAAGACATAGTGTCATGAGCAGACAGTTCAAGGCCAGGACCTGCAGAGGGAGCGTTTCTTGTTTTGTTCCCTTCCCAGTTCGTGTTTCACCTGGTCCCTTGTTGCCTTACCTGTTTTCCCTGGTTAGAGTCCTTCACTTGATGATCTTTGGTCCAATTGGCTTCATCACTGCAGCCGCTTTGTCTGATGGTCCTCCGGGTGCTTCTGGCCCTCCTAGTGTTTCCCCGGGCCTTTTGGGATCTTTATATCTGAAATATCCAGTTTATCCAAATTGCAGTCTCTTCCTGTGTATGCCTTCATGTCTGTTACCTATCTATGTTGATTGTCATTGTACCGCTTGTTATTACAGGGTCATCAGCCCTGACTCTGAGGTCGCTCATTACAAAAGCCATCCAGTCCAAGCATGCAGAAGCATTCTCTTGTGATGTGTACTTTCTGATGTGGTGTGTTTCTCACTCACATTCCTTTACCCCTCTTTCCTTGTTCTGGACTGATCCTGGAGGGAGTTATAACATCACACCTCACTGGAATTCCTTACGGGGAAATTAGTTGATTATCACCTGAACCCAGAGCCTGGCTTTCCCTCACAGGAATGGGTGCATTCCTGACAATCTGTTCTTGATGATAATTGTGTTTAATTCATGGCATTCATTAAATGGCTGTATCTCTGTTGATCCATGAGACTTAGGACCATAAACAATTGGACCATCTACTGGGCTTGTAGAATGCCGGATAGACTTTCATAAGGGATCATATAATATATTTTTTCAGCTCTGTTTTCTCTCTCCTTGTTAATGTCTAGATCCTGATGTGAGGTATGTTGGTTCCTGTTATCAGGTCGATCCCACAACCATACGGTCTTTTGGGTGGAAGCTGATCAGCTCCATTTTTCACAGAGGATATTGGAAAAGACGAGAAACATATAGTCAGGATCAAGTCCTTGATGTCCTTGATGTATAATAGATTCCATAGTACTGTCCATAGTACTGTTGGCTGTGCTTTGGGCCGAGAAGCAATGTTCTTGGCATCTCTTGGAAGAAAAGTCAAAAGTATTTTGAATCCAGTCTATCAAAGTATATTGTTTTCTGAAGCTTGGTTCCTAGTAGCAAGGGAAAGGCAGGAGCATCTATGACACTGAACTGCGATGTTTCTACATGCTAGGTGACAGTAGCTCACAACAAGAACTGTGTAGATTGTGTAACATTCCCTGAAGTCTATAAGGTTCCACCCAGCTCTAATATCTGCTCTAGTTTTCTCATTTGTAATCAATGTCATTCTATTGATTTCTACAAAGTGTGAACCTCCAGATATACCAGATGCTACAGAATCCCATAAAATATCTTAAAAAAAGATAAAGCCTTAGGGATGTAGAAGTAAGGACAATTGACAGTTTGTTATAATGGAGAAGAAGTTTTCTCTTTCATACTGCTCGAGGGCAGTAATTCTGGACATTTCCTTACATAGTAGCCGGTGGTTCCACAGTATAAGCACAGATTGCTCCTGCGCTTTCTTTCCTTTTCTGATGTAGAACTTTAGATTGGACATTCCCAATTTGCAAGGGCTCCTCTGAACATGTGGAGGATGAAGGCAAATCTGCTGGAGTATGAGTATAAGTATAAGTGACTCTACAGATATCCAACCGCTGTTCCTTTATTCTTCTAGTTTTTTGTTAAACCTTTAGAACTAATTCTTGCAATGTAGCCATAGTAGTGGAACATGGAAAAGCTAAAGATATGGTATCCTTTACATCCTCTCATTTTCCCTGATAGAGACTCCAGCAGCAACCTCATCATCCCATGTTGCTTCTACTACTAATCTTTGAAACTGCAGTATGCATGAAACCATGAGCCTCATGTTATAAGAAACCATTCAATAAAAGTGGTTGCAAATTGCACATCGACTTTTGCCGAAGGGATTTTGATTTTCTGAACCGACCTATGTATTAAAGGTTAGTTCACAAAGGGCAGATTTTTTTTAATTTGCAAATGGCCCGATTTGCAGAAGTGGACCATTTGCGGATGAAAAAATGCCTTTTTCAATATACAAAGGCCCATTTTGCAATTCGGTAACCTATTACCAAAGTGCAAATTGGGTTTGCGATTCAGTCGTAGGAAGGGACTTGTTCAGGGCTTCCCTTCCTAATACAGAATTGCAGTAGTATGTGTGAATGTTTTATGACTGAAATGCAGTCACAAAACATTTGCATTTTACCACCTACTTCAAGTAGGTAGCAACCCATTCACAAATGGGAAGGAGTCCACAAGGGACCCCTTACCCTTTGTGAATGTTGGTAAAAACATGTTTTAAGAGCAGGCAGTTTCTTTTTGAAACGCATCCTTTTTTCCTTTAAGGGATGCATTAAAAAAAATATATATATGTATTGCTTCATTGAAGAGCAATCACAGCTATATGGTGGTCTGCTGACCCAAGCAGTCCACTGTTCCTGTGATTTTTGAGATCCCCAATGGGTAGCAAAGCAAAAACGACCTCATGAATATTAATGAGGTAGGCCTATTTGCGACCCACTAGGAATAGCAAATTGTGTTAAACAGACCAAACCTAATCGCAAACCATTCCTTATGTACATCGGGCCCAAAATACAGAATTGTAATGGGTTGCAAGTTGACCTACCTCAAACATTAGTCAGGTAGGTCGTAAAACCACTATGATTGGCTATAATCGCAGGCATTGTGGCCTGCTGGGGTCTGCAATCACCATGTATAATATTGCTTTTAAATAAAATATTATTTTTTTAATACAGCCTGTCTTCCTAAAAGGAAAACAGGATGTGTTTAAAAAAAGAAAATGTGAATGTTTACAAAATGTTTTTCAGATTAGGCAGTGTTGAACCATTTTCACCATTCATAAAAGGAAAGGGGTCTCCAGGGACCCCTTTCTATTTGTGAATGGGTTACCACCTCCTTTGAGTTTGTGGTAAAATATTAATATTTGGTGGAAAAGCATTAATGCCTACCAAAAGTAAATGAAAATGAAACACGTCCCTTTCAAATAGCTATTTCTTAGTGTTTCCTAAACCAAATGTTTCCAAATTGTTAAATGAGTTTTTGGTATTAGCATGCTACATGTGGAGTTTTATGACTCTGCACTCCCTATACGTCTGTGTGCGAAGTTCTCAGCACTTGGAGACTCCACATACATAAGTATAGAGTGTGGAGGCATAAAACTCCACACATAGTTTGTGAATATCAAAAAAGTAGTTTACTTACAAAAAAGTGTACGTTTACCTTTGTGAATCAGGCCCATTGAATATGAGGTCCCATGTGAGAGCCTTACTAGCCTCTTGCCTATTATACGTTTATAAAAAACAGAAACAAATGTGCAAAAAAGTTATTGTAATTAAAAAGATATTTGTCCACTGCCAAAATTAATGTTGTAACCACATAAAGGGCCACAAAAGTAATTAAAATAACATGAATTAGATGTTCGAATTATCAGTTGATAAAGCTTGGGCTTGTGCTATGACACGTAATTGACATTGAGTCTAGAAAGAAGAAAAACCCATCTGCTCACCTGGGAATTTGTTGCTAAAGATTTCACTACTGGCCGTCCTATTAAAGGGGCTGGAGAAGCTGAAGCTCCTGCCACACTACCTGTGGCAACAAGGACAGAAAATATTGGGATGCGATAAGGAAGGCAATCGGTCGAAAAACCCAACAAACCATGACACTTTCAAGTAATGTCTGCTGTAGAGTTCACTGGCTACTATTTCTGGTGATGATAACCTGAAAGCACTACTTCTTGGATTCCTGTAGGCATTGGGGATTGTGCTTAGATGTAATTGCAGCGCCCCAAAAAATGTTTCCCCCATTCCTGTTCCCGTAGAAACTTTACACACAGCTAGAGCCTAAACCGCTGAACAGATTTACACCAAATTTGGCAGAAAGCTTGATCTAGGTCCATAAAGAGTGCTTTCTGTGTTTTGGTGTAAATTTGCTCAGTTGTTTTTGAGCAATTAATTCTCAAAATCTTTAGCCTCATTTATGAGATTTTGCCGTAGGGCGGGCGCCGCTGTCCTTCCTGCAGCGCTGCCCTACAGCAAAACAAAAGGGCAGGAATGCACTGTATCTTTCAGATACGGCGCATTCCTGTCCTTTTCCCCTGCATTGGTGTACAATGGGTTGCCGTGTGTGAACGCAGGCACCTTTACACCATGGCACACCCCCAGCACCACCCATTGCTTGCCCCTTTAACGCCGAAAACTGCATTCAAGGGAACGATATTTATGACGCAGCATTAAGCCAAAGAAAGTGGCTTAGTGCTGTCTTGAAAATATGGAGCAGGCTCCTGCCCTACGGAACATCACAAAAAGTGACATGATGGTGGCGCAAGGGGCCTCATAAATGAGGCCCTTTGTGTATTTATTGATGTGGAGGCTCCGTGGATCCCAACAGATCTCAAAATGAGATCTGATTAGCTGCCACCACCTCACGCATGAAGTGGTGGCAGGCATCTAAGGACTAAGGATATCCTGATCCCTTTGGCCTGAAGGTGGGGTCCCACAGGGACCTTGCCTGGCGCTATAAATAGTTTTTTTAAATGCTGTAAATTTGCAGAGAATCCTTAAAACCACGGCAACATTATATTTAAAAAAAACAAGCACAGTCTCTCGCTCTTGTTTTTCTAAAGCTCCCCAGGGTGGGCTAGGACCTGAGGGAAGAGATGTTAATGTTCTGGGGGAGGCCGTGCTTTGTCCTCCTCCCAAGGCTGATTCTGGCCCCTGGGACAACAATTCCCAGGGCCCAGCATATTTGTAAAGAGGAATGGGGGCATGTGACACCCCTCCCCGGCCTGATTTCAGCCCTGGCATCTATCCCCCAGAGCCCACCACAATTTTAACGAGGAGGGGGCACACAGCCCCCCTCCCTGGGCCGATTTTGGCTCCGGGGACCCCATCCCTCTGGCCGTGCACATTTTTAAAAGTGGGAGGGGTGCGTCGTATTTACAATACTGTGCTACATGGTGTTAGGAAGATGTAGCGGCTGAAAAAACAGATGCCAAAGTGAGTGTTAAGTCGATAAAAAAATATAATGCTATGGTACAAAAAGTGATGTTTGCCCAATTAGCGGCTACAAAATAGACGCTAGCAGGCCTAAGGTCACTTTTCTGTGCCTAGAAGGAAAAGAAAAAAATGCTGCTAAGAGAAAAAAAAGTATCACTTACCTGAAAGCAGCTATGGAGCAACCAGGAGTGAGCACAGGACAACAACCCCACCAACCCCACTAGCAATCAGGATGATCAGCTTTTCATCAGCTACAAAGTGTCCTTCGGGAAGAATAAGACCATATGGCAGTCCATAGCGGACAAGGTAAAGTCAAGAGGACAGTGACAGAGTGTAAGAAGTGCTGGCATGATGCCAAGCGCACCCCTACGAAGAAAATGCAATCAATTTACAGGCAGCATTGCAGACCGGAGGTGGTAGTCCAGTGCCTCAATAGGAGCTGGATTCCTTGGAGGAGTGGTGCCCACTGTCATCTCTGAGGAGTCAGTGGTTGGAGTTGTGGGACAGAACAGTGCTGATATATGAGGAACTACAACAGTAACAGGATAAATCCCAACAAGGGCCAATGTGGGTAGCTATTTAATGTCAAGCAGTCCAGGCATCTATGTACCAGTGCTCTGATGCACTGTGTGCAGGACAAACGGTAGGCACCTGGCTCATCTATGCTTAGACATGACAGCAATGTAAGGCTCATTGGCATTTTGATGATATGTCAGCATAGGGCAGCATTACAAGCCTTCTAGCTGTGCTATCCTCCCTCAAAATGAAAGGGCAGCAATGTACCGTTTCTACAAGATGCAGAGCATCCCTGTCTTGAAATGAAATAAAATATTAATTTATAGCATGCACTAATACCCGAAGGTGTCTAGGCCCGAATGCTCTGAAAAATAGAAAGAGAAGGGGAACTAGAACTACAGAAAATGGTATGCCCAAGGCAAAAGGTAGATGGATGGGAAAACCATGATTGACCGTATCGAATGCGCAGAGAGGTCCAACAGGATCAAGGCCGTCTTCCCGCCTTTGTCCAGAACTTCCCTAATCTCCTCCGAGACATTAATCAGTGACCGCTCGGTACTATGTTCTTAACCCATATTGTGTCCCGTCCAGGAAATTGTTATCCTTACTGAACTGTGACAGTTCAATATTCATTGCCTTCTCTATGATCTTAGCTGAAAAGGACAACAGAGAGATCTGCCTATATTGTTAGGGTCCTTGCTGTCTAGATTACATTTTTTCAACAAAGAGAGAATGGACGCTCTCTTGCACTCTCTTGGAAAATAGCCATCTAAAACTATCTTGTTGAAGATGCCTTTAAGGTATTTAGCCGTAACCTCAGGAGCTAAATAGAGAAACTGTGGGTGAGCCTGACCTTGTCTGACCAAAAAGAATCTGATCAAATAAGTCAGAAGTAAGATTAAAAGTTTCAAAAATAGGGGTATTATCTGCTAAGGCATCCGTGGACTTCGTTCCCTCTGAAATAAAGGAGATGGGCCCCTCTGTGAGTGTTCCCTCTGCCAAATGATAGGAGGCAAATGTGTCATAGACAGCTTTTACTTTGGCCTGGAAGAAACCTGCTAAAAGATCGCAAAATTCTTAGTTCAGTCCAGTGTTTTTCAGTTCTGGAAGTTTGCTCAGCTTTTTTACTGTTGCGAAAAGTTCTTTAGGGGTATTAAGAGAAGCCTTAATTTCAGGTCATGTGGTCATATTGAGTACTTAAGCTTATGGCAGATTTGTTTCTGCAGTCTGAGCTTTCATCAAACCAAGGGTCGGAATTAGAAGTCCTTTTATTAATAGTAGCTTTCAAAGGCGCCAAAAGGTTTAGATTAACAGTAATCCAGTTATGATATGTATTGGTAGCCTCATCCAAATCAGCCGGAGTTTCAGGTTTAGAGCAAGTTAGATGTGTCCTGAAGGTCTCGGCAGTAATTTAATGCCATGTGCGATTTAGCGTTTTAGCGGGAGGGTGGCTCACAGTATTGGCTACAGCTTCCAGAGAAATGTAAAACATCAAATCTAAATGGTCTGACCAAACCAGAGGGAGAATAGATTAAATTCTACTGTAGGGATTATCCGAGAAAATACCATCCAAAGAATGGCCAGTGGCATGCGTAGGGCCTTTAACTAACTGTGCGAGGTCCGCACTTTCCAGGAGGTCAATAAAAATAGCATTTTCTCTATCTAAGGTATATTCGAGGTGGAGATTAAAGTCCCCTAAATGGTAAAATCGGGGAAGTGAACTTTAATGTCCAACAATTGGCTAATATTGTCCAAAATAGCCCCCCTAGGGCCCGGGGGCCTATAAATTAAAATCCTATTAAAGGAGAAATGGTTAGTTAGAACGATTTTGAAGGCAACAGTCTCACAGTTCGATATGGCCTGTAGGGGCTCAAAGGAGACTCTCAGACGATCCCGATAGATAATTCCTAGTCCCCCACCCCTTTTTATTAGACGATATAGTCTGGAGATGGCAAACCCAGGAGGAGAAGCCGTAATAGGGTCAGGGTCGGAGCCAGCATCTGCCTAGCTCTATGTAATACACACCATGTCCAGTGCGCGATAATGTACGAAGTCAGCAAAATCCAAGGCGTTTTTTATCAGTGATATAGAGTTTACGAGCGTTGCTTTAACACATTTTGGCCGTGTATTGGAAGAGATAGTATTGGTAATTTTTGGCTGAAAATTAGAGGAAATAATGTCGGACATTGTGGGGATTACACCTGTAATTTTACTGTTGGTCAAAGTAAGCTGACATTGTAGGCAGTTTCTAAAATTTGATAGGTCTTGTAGTCCCTGTAAGAAACCAATTTGTCTCGCATATAACAGCAAATAGTCTTAACCGCCTGCGCTGGTGCATAAACAGCAGATGTACACCAAAGCAGACACCACTGCCCCATGGTGCAAGGGTACCTACGTTGGTGCTAACCAGCTGAATGTGCACCAGTAGAAAGGAAAGCACAGTATTGCATTGTATTGTCGTAAACACAGCGCAACCCTGTGCTTTTTTATTCACTCAACTTGGTGCAGCAAGATGGTTTCTTGAGCTGCACTGCTCCACATGTCTATGAAACATGCCCCTCTGTCTCACATGGGCCCATGCACATGAACCTAGCCCCAAATTCCTAGCATAAAGTTGGTTTCTCAGAGGCGAAACATCACACCTGAGGGGTGGGGGATATGTGGGCCATGGGTAGGACCTACATATAGGGACATTTCAAGAGGCAAGTCCATATTCTCCTAGATTAAACTCTAGCTCAGCTGTCCTGGCATGCAGGCTCACACAGGTAACAGCTGCCATGGTAGGGACCACTTGAACTCCTCTCATCTACATATGTATAAGTGGGTGTGGGGTGAATTAACAAGCAGCACCTTCCACCTTACCCAGAACCCTGGACTCCGAGACCCACAGATCACCTTCAAACATGCTGCGGTAAGAGTCCAGCTTGAGTTGACAGATCAGGTGAGGGCTGGGATGGAGACTGTGAGGACAACACTTCCACCTTCAGAGGAACCTACTCTCAGCTCCGTTGCCTCCATCAGTCCTTGGCTAACATCGCTGGTGTCATTAGGAAGAGGCATCAAAAACTGCCCTGCCAAAGTAGCACCAGCAACATGGCCAAAGAGCTGGGGGCAATCAGAACCATCTTGGAGTACAGGAGTGGAAGCAAGACTGACACATGGCTACCATGGCAACCTGCCACCACGATGTCGCTGCTGTTTTGCAAAACCAGCAGATCCTACTTGCTGCTGTGTTGCCTCATGTGTTGGCACAGATGAATGCTGCTGCTGGCATAGGATCCACATCTTCTTCCTCCCCTGATGTGTGTGTGCCTCCCTCGGCTGCCGCATCTACAACACCAGCCTCATGGGAGGCACTGCACACATAAGAGGAGGAAGATGTGGACGGTAACTCTTTCCAATGAAGAAGTGTGCTGTAACATTCATCTGTGCCATATACCCAGTCTCTCCTTAGCCCTGTGCTGATTAACATGGCAGGGAACATCTGCTGTCACTGACCTCATTTTGATTTTGCCCTGTTTACCTTGACCATTTTTGGACTGTCAATGTGGAATATCCTCCCCAATGACATTGTGGTGATCCTCCTGACTGAAGAACTCCTCTCCTCAACGTGTCCCATGACATGTTCCCCACATGGACTATGTCTGGACATACACTGACTCTAAACATCCTCTGGGGTAGTTGTCCAGTGAACTTTACCTGTGAGCCACTTCAACATTTGCACTTGTAAATAAATGCACTAATAATTACTACCTGTGTGTTGGGTGTCTTTAGAAGTCAGGACCAAGTTGACCATTGGCCATTCCGGGAGGAAAGTACACCAACTACTTGCTAAAGGGACATGTATTTCAACCATTAAGTTCAACTGGTATCATGCAGTCACCCCACAAATGCGGGTCTACCCATGGTTACGGTAAGCACACAACATTGGTGTCACAAGTAAATGCTGCAAGTATAAGTGGGTGCATGCATCAGTGTGTCTGTTAATTGGACAAATGATTTTGACCACAACATCCCTCCAATTCATGTTGCATTAGCAACCCATACATAGATATTGTATGCGAGCACATGATTAGCACTGTGTCGAAACTCAATTGTGATTGCCAGGTCCACTTCTCAATAATGTCTGATTGTAAGATGATGTAAAATCATGGCCAGCCTGACAGATCCCTGTCCATAGGTACGACACCTACTCACACATATTGCCAAACACTGCTAGAAAAAACATATGCATGTAAAATACTTTCCCTGAGCACACATGCTAACTCTCACAAAGTAAATGATAACATAGACCTGTATGTAGCAAATAATGACATTTAATGCCAATAGAAAAGTTAAATAAGAAAGAACTACCTGCCCTATACTAACTAACTATCCTAACCTATCCTACACAATCTTAGTCTACCTACTATCTAAAAACTCCTTAACTTAACTTAGCTCACTCTACACATTTAGCATGACATGATAAACCCCACCACCACTCTGGTGAAACTGCACCTAAGCATCAACTATCTACACATAGAAAACGAAACAATCATTTATTTGTTTGGTAATGCTTTAATTTTTTATACATATAAAACACATGAACCACAATTAATCCAAACTACTCCTACCCAATTACAAACTAACCCAACCCTAAAAATAAAAATAAAATCACTATCCCTACACTATCACTATAATTACACTAACCTAAACTAAACTCAAACACATTATATACAATACAAAAATATATGAGCAGGGGGAATGGCAGAAAGGGTCCTGGTGTCTATGGGTGCTTTGATCTGGCCACTGCCTGCTTAATCTCCTGCAGCAGGGATAAAGCCTGGTCCATTTTATTCTCCACATGCAGTTTGATATCCGAAATGTGCTTACGAATGTCCTTCTAAAAGTTAGTGGGCCCTCCTGAGGGCTGAGGTGTGGGTCCAGAGGAGATCAATGAGCCACTAGTGGAGGTGCTGGCAATGGCTAGCTGGTAGGTACCTGCATTGGACTGTCCATGCCTGGAAGAGCTCCCCTTGGAGCTGGTTGGTGGTCCCATTGGAAAGCTTCTCCAGTTGCCCTGGGCCTTCTCCTCCTCATACCTTCTTTTCATGGCCCTGTGTGCTTTGGCGACCTGTCAGAAGTGATGGTAGCGCCCCTTGTGCTTATTGTCTTGTTTCAGCTCCTCTGGGGTCATGTTGTCTGTTGAGGCAATGAGGATACATGTCAGTCAAAGGGTGACTAGGAACGGGTATCAACATCATGCAATATCATTATTAACACATCATCTGAGGTAGCAGCCCCTACTGCCTAAATCTTACTTGCAGCTTAGAGTGATCGATCACATACCTTTTATCTATCCTATCAGATGTTCTTAGCCCTAAATACAAAGGCAGGCCATTTGTTACCCAATGCAACTGCAACTCCATTGGCACATCTAGGTATGACCATGTCAGTACTGAGTATGCTTGGGAACAACGTTCTTTGGTACAAATGTACGTTCTTATCCCGCAGTCTTTTTCCCCGCAGGGAATCACAACGCGGTCGTTACAGCGACCACGTTGTGATTCCGCATACCATTACTCCGCAAGTTGGAACAACGACTTGCCGAGGGGGGGCGCTGGATGTTGGAATAGTATAATTTACTTTTCCAACCCCAGTCTGTGCGGACAATAGGGAAGTTGTTGAATTTTAAATCCAACATCTCCCCCCCCCCCGCAAGTCGTTGTTCCGACTTGCGGAGTAATGGTATGCGGAATCACAAAGCGGTCATTATAACGACCGCGTTGTGATTCCCTGCGGGGAAAAAGATTTGTGGTAAACGTTGTTTACCCTTCAGTACCCATGGAATTGTACACATTTCACCTCTGCTGTATATTAGTGTGCCCTCTGCATCCTGCAATGGCCTTTAGGCCATAGGCATTTGCCACAGTCAGATGTGCAATGTCTTGACAGCAGATATATTGTCTCACAACGTAGTGTGACTGATATGGCAAGGACCCAGATCAGGACAAAATGCTACCTATACTGAAAACTTGGCAGGTATGACATGTAATAATAGACGTAGGATAAGCACCTCATATTATACAGAGGCATATGAAACCTCTCATATTTGAGCTGTAGCAAGTGCATGGTGGACCATGGCACCGCTTTTTACACATGCTTCCAATTTCATTGCATGTGCAAGTGACATGCATTCTGTATTCTTCATAACCACATCCATTTTCAGATGTGCATCCACTACCACATGTCTTTGCATGCTCAGCCACTGGGATCATGGCTCCACTGTCAAGCCACTATCATGTGGTCCATCCAAGATTGACAGAGGGTTCTCCTTGACATTAGTCAGAGACATGCAAAACGTTCACTCAAAATTTCATTACGTAATTATCTCCTCCCAAAAGTTCTATTGTGATAGGGGTGCACATTGATTCTGGCAGTTCCCACAGCATCTGACATCACACGCAATCCTTGCACTATTCAATTAGCATTGAGGAAGGCACTCACCAAGGAATTTGGGGTCCTTGAAGTTCGCCACCTCAGGTTTTGTGCTTGATGGGTGTCCAGCTACAAGACATAACATGTAAATCACATCAGTAAACTCATTACACTTATTTGATATACAACAGAAGCACAGTACATATGCATGACTATTGGATATGTAACCCTTCAGGTTGTAAGTGATCAACTGACACAGTTTTACATGCATGAATGATACACATCGGTGAAGTTGCCTGATGTGAACATACATATGAAGAGCAAAAACATGCACCTGTGGGCCAATTTGCAGAACCAGGTCATGAACCTCATAAATACCAAATACCACTATCGTAGCTGACTTTGATGATGCTCTTCAGCTACATAATTAACATTTCATTCTCAGAAAAGTGCTGCTATATGGAGGCCCTCTTAAATGCTTACACCAGGAAATGAGTACGCTATGTATATCTCACTTCATGAGTACTGGTTCTCTAAGTTAGGAGAGTAATGGACCTGTCAGAGCTGCTGAGTGCATGGTATAGTGCACATATGTCCCATGCATCCCTAAGTTAAAATTTGCAAAAATGAACTTTCAAATGTATGGGATAGTTTGAGATGTCTTGTTCAGGCTAGCAGACCGTTGGATACAGTACCATGTGAGTGGGTTTCCATCTGACATAGATTGGGCCTCTTTTGTAAGAAGCATGTACTATGTGAGTCTCATATGTAAGGGCAGCTCCAGTGGCTCTGGCCTCAAAAATACCTCCATGAGGCCATGCAAAGGCAGCAGGTGGGATTTGCTATGCAGTCAGAGGTATGTAGTCAGGCAAGTCAATGCAAAGCACAGCGTAGTGATAGTGGACATCAATAGACTATACCTATAACATAAGAAATGCTGTTCAGGACCATTGTTATGTGTATTTCCTCATCCAGATGTTAGCTAAGCAGTGCAACACTAGGCAGGCCTCATTAATGGTTGACAACTCTGGGGAGGTATGCCAATGAGGAACATCCCTATGAGGTTTCTTTACAAGGCTCTTGCGCTGGGGTGCACCAGTTTAGATATTGTAAGAAGGGAAATGCCAGCAGTGTAAGGGCCTTGTAAATAAGCCCCTTTATGTGTAATATGTGTTCTGTAATAGGCCATCACAACTCTACCTGACAAATGCCTGTTGTGAAATGATCAGCTCTGGAGCAGAGCTGCCCTATCTGGTGTGACATCCTAGGATTAGTCAGGATGGGCTTTGTACATGTACATCAGCTCAATGCTTCCCTGGAACTCATTTTTATCACCTACAGGGACACACATACATGTGTGGGCTGAACTGTGTCACAATTAGTACTGGTGCACAGATTGTGGCAGCACAATTGCTACAGCATTTGCCACTTTTGCTTGGGAGAATGTGTAATTGGAGGTAGAAATTCATGTGAGACATAATGTGGCCACAAAGAGCTTAAATGGACACATAAGATAGCAGACAAATCATGTGCACTTACACGTTGCTCCACCAACTTCTATGCCCACATATTTCAGGAGGTCCAACTCCCTGCCGATAACATCGGCCCAGCGTTGCCTGAGCTGCTGGGTGTCCCAGTCCACTCTATAGATCCTCTGCATCTGGAGGTGTATACATTACCACCAATGCTTTTGGACCTTCACAGGGTAGCTCTGGATGACACGGCTCCCACTGGCTAACATGTTGAGCAGGTAATGGCAGACCAGTCACAGGAACGCCCCACACCCCTGCTCATTCATGGGGCAACCACGACTAGGCCCCGACATGACCCCACCCACAATTATATAACCCAAACACAACAAACAACACCCAAAACACCCTACTACCCCATTACAAGAAATACCCTAAAAGGACTTGAGGAACACGATAGGGACAGCAGACACAACGCACCAGCTCCAAAAACAGCAACACCACTCTCCAGCACAAGCAAAACACCACCACTTCCAAGCACAGACAGTAAAACTGTGACTTAAAGTAAAAATTAAAGTCACTTCACAGTTCCTGGCTTGCAGCATGAGGTATCCATTACATCACTTCCCTTTATCCATTATCTTTCTTCCTGGGCAGATGCGGCACGTTTTCTTCGCATGCGATTTTTTAAAAACGTTACCAGCCAAAGCGTCCATCTCACAAAAGGCCTGACAAGGGAGAGTGCTGTTTTAAGCAAGCGACTGCTAGAAAGCGCCATTTTGGCTCGAAGAGGCGGGAGAAAAATATCATGCTTAATGGTCTAGCGTCATTTGTTTTTACGCTACAAGCCAAAAGTTGTATTTTATGATGTTTTGGGATGTAAAGTGCATGTAATAATGTACAGGAAATGCAGTGTTGGGTGTGAATAGTGGAGTTGACCTGTTTACAGTGTTTGCATTTGTTTCATATGTGTGTGTTAATCTAGTTCAGGGATCATACTATGCATGGTGCCCAAACACTCTGGTAGCACAATGGTGCACCTTACCAGAGATGCCCTGTGTGCTAAGTTATTAATAGCACCCATTGACATTGTATTACCTTCCCACACGGATGCTAGAAACTACTACTGCCATGAGGTCAGCTCACCCCATCTAGGACAGCTCAGCCTACTGCCAAACAGTACCATGTCCCACAGTGGAGGCAACAGGTTGTGTTGAAATTTGGGAGTGTGCAGCAATTGGCTGCACCCACATGAAAGGGGATGTTTGGCTGGTGCTATTTGATTGTTAGAGTATGTGCATTCCTTATCAAAGGGGCATACCCCCATAGGAAAGTGACAATCCCATATTTTGTGTCAAACATGGCCCTCAATCATGATGATTGTGCTATTGTAGAACTCCATGCATGCCTTGGTGTGATGTCCTACATATGGCTGATAGTAAGGCTACGTAAATCACACCATGACTACACTCTGCAGAAAGGCAGTGTTGCTTGTGCATAGGAGTGGGTGTTCACATGCAAAACCGTTGGACTGGCAAAGTATAGTATGTAGCATTTTCCTATGTGAGATGGGATCACCCAATGGATTTGATATGTGCATACAGTTGTTGTTGTAGCATATGTAGACTGTAGTTTTGGGACTGTGTTCCCACGCACATACTATGTAGAACACTTGAAAGTCTTCATTAACATACCTGAAAATTAAGGTCATTTGTGAAATTATTTGTTTTTGCTCTTATTAGATAGATACAAAGCAACCATTAATGGCAACCTTTTCAGCTTTGTACTCTCTGATACTGCGGAAGGCCGCAAATAAAAACATATCTTCCATATTTAAGTTTGGTAACTCCACTTCTGAATGGTTAGTATGTGTTAATCCTTTCATGCACTTTTATAAAAAAGCAACATATGGGCTATACTTGGGCTACATTTGGGCTCCTTTCTCTCTGGGGGGCCATCTTGAGAGACTCATTTGTTATAAAGCTCCATTATCTCCTCATTTACTGCAGTGTGCGGGGAAATAGCTTTCCTGGCGGGGTGCACAAAGTTGGGCTGTATTTGGCCTGCTGTGCGCAAAAATTTAGAATGGGGGGGTGCCGCCTTTCAAATGGTTGCAACACTCTCGAACTCAGCAGAGCAGGGCACTCAATCATTCAGAACACGTAAGTGCTACCTATGACGGCCCTGTAAATGGTGCTGTCCTGCCCCAAGAGTGTTTGGGCCAATGTTGGCACTATTAGCAACAACGAGCAAGGCATTTTGGTAATCGAATACACCTTCTAGTCCCGTCCTTTAGTGTCAATCACTATCAACTAGCTTGCTTCTCCTTAATCTAATTCTATGGCCTGAAGAAGCATGCCCTTCTTTTATGTTTATGGCAATCACTAGGCCCGCGTCCTCCTCAGCTCTCTGTAGTTCAAAGCTCTTACATTGAATTTGTTTTGTCCCTCTTCTATGTCTTCACTCGTTTCTGCCGAGCATGTGCAGTCCGCCTAGCTCCCTGTTATCCATTGAAAGTACTCACGGCCCGAGGGCTGTGGCGCGCGCTGGCTTGGCTGAGGGAGGAGTGGCTAGTGACATTTATCCTTGGAAGGTGGTGAGAGAGACCAGTTATGCAGGAGTGAGAGATCTGCTGTCAGGTGGCAGGAGGTAAGGCCTGTGTGATGGAGGATTTTCTTGCTTGCTTTGCCCCAGGGCGCACAATTTTTGCCTGTGGCATGCCAGCAGCCATCGACCTGTCCTAAGGGTCAGTAAGAGGTGGCCCCAGAGTTCAAGATGCCCCGTGTTGGATGTGAGGTCACCTGCCCTATCATTTATTGGATTTAGTTCCTGCAATAGTGTAATGGTGGACATGTTGAGCATTGCGCGGTTAGCGCACGATGCTCGTGAATATAATGTTATACTAGTCATCGCGCGGTTAGCACGATGACATTCTAGGAATGTTAAGTTGTGTTTGGTAGCCTCTGCTCATTTGAATGTGGGCCTGACGCATGGAGCGTTAACTGGTGGGGATTCGATGTCGGTATCCTAGTTGCCATTCGTTGACTGCCCTGGGAGGACGCTCCGTGTGTTGGGTGGAGTTTTACCAATAAGAGAGTCATTACATGAAGATTGTGTGCCTTCTCATCTTTTCATTTGGCGATGAGCGACTCCACCCACATACCCACGCAAAGGAGGAACCTTGAAATCTTATGATTCAATCAACCATCGTACCTGTATTCCTTCACCGTCTACTGAGCGGGATCCGCAAAATCACACAGTGGATCGAGGTCTGCTGGCCGTTCCTGATCGTCGGTCGGGTGAGGTTACGAGGAGGTACGTGGTTGCGAATGTATTTGTGCGGAGTACCCAGCTGGCACGCGCTCACCCCTACTACCTCATTGTGCACAGTCCCGAGCGCTCCCATCATCCTAGGTGGATCGACGTCATCACGCGACGCGACGCCATCTTGAGTTGGGATAAATTTCATTGGAAATAACGGCAACACACACAGCGCACCTGAGAGAAAGCCGATTTGTTCAGCGACGCGCACGCTTTATTTTATTGTTAAAGTGACATCTTTTCGTGCGCCTGCATATTTCACAGCGATGCACACGCTTGATTTGGCATATCATTAGTGGAGTTCCACAGCGCACCTGTATTACTTCCAGCGATGCGCACACTATAATTTGGGATTATTTATTACCAAAGCGGCATCCTCCTGCTCGCCTGCACATTTGACAGGACCTGCACGTTTGGCTTTGGCATTCTATTAGTGGTGTTTCACTGCGCACCTGACTTCCTTCCAGCGATGCGCACGCTATAATTTGGAATTACTCAAGTTCGTAATTGACTATTCTAGCCCATCACAGCACGTAATGTGAACCCTACTTCTATTTACACCGCTGCAATTTGAATAGTGTTACTTGTAGTCTCTGACAACAACCTGCCAGTTATTTAAAACGCTCTATATTGTAATTTAATTATTTTTCCCAACATAATTTGTATTTTACAATTTAAATACTACTATTTAGAGTGTTAAGAGATATTGTTCCACAAAAAATTTTTTTTTTGCTGTTATATGCTTGTGTTCTATTATGGCCAACGTACAATTGATATAGTTGATATCCATCACAGTGTTTTTGCTATTGAATTGGTTAACGGTTTAGACTTTGTTAGACTTTATTAATTTAAAAATCACTTGAAATTGTTCTTTTTCGAGGTCAGTCTGACTTGTGCTCTCTTCCATGTTTTACAGTTACCCCTTCCGAAGGGCGAGAAGCCCGAAATGCATTGGGTTAAATTACTTCATGATTAATGGATTCTTTCGACATGCTGTAACTAAGGCTATTCAGCATATTACATGCATTTGAAAATCGAAATGACCAATTTCATATGCAAAAGATTTCAATAAAATGTGGATAAATCGAATGAACTTCATTTGAACGATGATTTTTTTCATCTACTACGCGGTGTCGCAACCTGGAACTGATACGCATTTGTGCATCAGCATCATGCTATATTCTTTCGTGCCATGGGACAGGGCACTCTCCAGGTTTGCACCCCAAAAGGATTAAATGAATAGAGCATTGAACAAAAAGGTGTGCGGGTTGCTAATCAACTATGTCACATTTTCCTCGCTGCCCAACTAGCACCCAGCACCCACCATGAAACTCACCTTAAACAACAATCCTCGCTGAAAACTGGATTTGACAAAGACAATGGATTACTCTGAAAGACTTTTCAAGGGAGTTCATATGAACGCGTCGCATATCACACATTTATAGAGTTCTGTGTCATCTGTTTAAGTTGCTTTGTATGGTTTTAACTTTATTGATTTGTTTAAATCTTTTTTTCATTTTCACATTCGGAGGTAAACACGTGGCCGCAATAGGGGTGGAGTTAGTTGATATTTAAACGGGGTTGGTGAAACTGACTTTTCAAACAGGCAGTATCCATGTCAGCCGCTCTATACGATAAATTAAGATTTCTTAAGGTAGACAACGCCGGGTGCGGCATTGTGGAGGTGTTGTATGCTTTACATTTTGACCCTTAATCGTGTCGCAACATGATTTCATTATTATTTCTCTGCATTGTTATTTTATTTGTATTATGGGGGGTAGTATTCAGTATACAATCAAATGGGACGATTGTGTTTCGATATTATATCCATCACAGTGTTTTTGCTATTGAATTGGTTAACGGTTTAGACTTTGTTAGACTTTATTAATTTAAAAATCACTTGAAATTGTGCTTTTTCGAGGTCATTCTGACTTGTGGTCTCTTCCATGTTTTACAGTTACCCCTGCCGAAGGGCGAGAAGCCCGAAATGCATTGGGTTAAATTACTTCATGATTAATGAATTCTTTCGACATGCTGTAACTAAGGCTATTCAGCATATTACATGCATTTGAAAATCGAAATGACCAATTTCATATGCAAAAGATTTCAATAAAATTTGGATAAATCGAATGAACTTCAGTTGAACGATGATTTTTTTCATCTACTACGCGGTGTCGCAACCTGGGACTGATACGCAATTGTGCATCAGCATCATGCTATATTCTTTCGTGCCATGGGACAGGGCACTCTCCAGGTTTGCACCCCAAAAGGATTAAATGAATAGAACATAGAACAAAAAGGTGTGCGGGTTGCTAATCAACTATGTCACATTTTCCTCGCTGCCCAACTAGCACCCAGCACCCACCATGAAACTCACCTTAAACAACAATCCTCGCTGAAAACTGGATTTGACAAAGACAATGGATTACTCTGAAAGACTTTTCAAGGGAGTTCATATGAACGCGTCGCATATCACACATTTATAGAGTTCTGTGTCATCTGTTTAAGTTGCTTTGTATGGTTTTAACTTTATTGATTTGTTTAAATCTTTTTTTCATTTTCACATTCGGAGGTAAACACGTGGCCGCAACAGGGGTGGAGTTAGTTGATATTTAAACGGGGTTGGTGAAACTGACTTTTCAAACAGGCAGTATCCATGTCAGCCGCTCTATACGATAAATTAAGATTTCTTAAGGTAGGCAACGCCGGGTGCGGCATTGTGGAGGTGTTGATTGCTTTACATTTTGACCCTTAATCGTGTCGCAACATGATTTCATTATTATTTCTCTGCATTGTTATTTTATTTTTTATTATGGGGGGTAGTATTCAGTATACAATCAAACGGGACGATTGTGTTTCGATATTATATCCATCACAGTGTTTTTGCTATTGAATTGGTTAACGGTTTAGACTTTGTTAGACTTTATTAATTTAAAAATCACTTGAAATTGTGCTTTTTCGAGGTCATTCTGACTTGTGGTCTCTTCCATGTTTTACAGTTACCCCTGACGAAGGGCGAGAAGCCCGAAATGCATTGGGTTAAATTACTTCATGATTAATGGATTCTTTCGACATGCTGTAACTAAGGATATTCAGCATATTACATGCATTTGAAAATCGAAATGACCAATTTCATATGCAAAAGATTTCAATAAAATGTGGATAAATCAAATGAACTTCAGTTGAACAATGATTTTTTTCATCTACTACGCGGTGTCGCAAGCTGGGACTGATACGCAATTGTGCATCAGCATCATGCTACAACGTACAATTGATAACACAACCTCCTCCTTTTCTCAGTAAACCTGGTAGCCCACCAATTATTTGGTCAGAATGGTACAGACTATTTGAAAACCATTTGGTAGCCATTGACGCGGCGGATTACTCATCTGCACGCAAATTTGCTTTGCTTTTAAGATGTCTGGGTCAGGCGGCACAAAGGATAATGACCCTGTCCCTCCCCCTGCGTCCAGTTCTGATGAGAATGAATGGAACGTCTACTTGGAAGCCGTTGCTCGTCTCAAAAAGCAGTTCTCTGATGAACCAAATATTATGTTGGAACGCCATAAATTCTACAAAAGAAAACAGGGAGAAGAAGAAAAGGTTGAGGAATACATATCGGCACTAAGGGTTTTGGCTACTACTTGCGGTTTTAGATCACACACTGACAATTACATTAGGGACCAATTTGTTTTTAATTGTGTTTCACGAAAGATTAGAGAAAGGATTCTTGGTTGTAAAAATCCTTCTCTATTTGAGGTTACTGAGTTAGCCCTTAGTATCGAACGTTCCGTAATCTCAAGCAAGGTCATGCAAGAAACAGCTAAAACTGGCATTAATGTAGTGTCATCCCCAGAGGTAGAACAAGACAATCCCATTTGTACCGTAAATGTCAAAGGTAGAAATGTAAAATTTGGTCAAAAGAAACAGCTATTCTGTTTCAGATGTGGGTCCAAAAACCATATTGGTAATTTTCCAAGTTGCCCTGCTATTGGTAAACGCTGTGTTATTTGCAAAAAGATTGGCCATTTCCAGGGGGTATGCAGGAATGCCCGGAGGTCACTCAACGTGAACAGTAACGATAATGATATAGATACATGCAGCAATTCCCTGAGTAATGTGGTAGTTACACTTGACTGTGACAGTGAGCCTAATTGTATAAAAGGTCCTCTGTGTCCCGCTATAATTGACAGTGTTCCGCTTCAGGTAATGGCTGATTCAGGCTCACCCATTACGATTTTGAGGGACACAACTTTTTACGAATTGTGGAAAAAACAAGTTAGTTTGTTACAGTCTGATGTAAACCCTAAAGCATTTGGAGAAAAAGATATCAATATGATTGGGTATTTTACTGGTACCGTACAATGCCTCGGGAGAGAGACCGAGACTAAAATTTACGTTGCGGAGAAAGGGAAAAACATTATTGGGTGGAAAGACTTGGCACGGATGGGGCTATATTTAGTTCCAGGGGACGAGAACCCAATTAAAGTGGGTGACCTGCCCGTATGTAACATAGAGTGCCCAGTTACTATGACTGAAAATAAATCAGTAAAAAAACTAATTTCAGAATTCGAAACCGTTTTAAACAACAAAGTGGGTTTGGTTAAAGGATTCGAACATCGTATCAGATTAGCTCCTGGCGCCCAACCAGTCTCACATAAAGTACGCTCTGTTCCATTGAGTGTCAAGGATGAATTGAAACACACCTTGCAAAGCCTATGTGACCAAGGGGTTATCAAGACTACTGACTCTTCGCAGTGGGTGGCCCCCATCGTGGTCGCGCGTAAGAAATCCAGCGAGATCAGACTCTGTGCCGACTTACGCGGTCTAAATAAAAATATAATTGTAGATTGCCACCCACTGCCGAAGATCCACGAGTTATTAGCGAACCTCGGAGGGGCTAGATGGTTTTCGTTGATAGATTTAAGATCGGCTTACCATCAGGTATGGTTGACGAGAGACTCCCAAGAGTTAAAAACTTTCATCACCCCGTTCGGGGCATACACATTTTTACGCTTACCGTTCGGCCTTGCTTCCGTTGGCAGCGTATTCCAGAAACTTATGGATACTCTTTTTCATAACATTGGTGGGGTCCAGGCTTACTTGGACGATATTTTAATTTTTGCGAAATCTTTGAATGAACATATTGACATTTTGGGTAGAGTACTTACTATTTTGAAGTCTAGAAACATGACTGTTTGCGTGGACAAGTGTAAGTTCGCCGTGCAGGAATTGGATTACTTGGGTCACTCCATATCAAAATTTGGAATTAAACCCAAGTTCTCTGTGATTAGAGCCATTGAAGATGCTAAACCTCCTTCCGACAAGCATGCCTTACGGTCATTTCTCGGGCTAGCTGAGTATTACGCAAGGTTTGCACCTTGCTATGCTCTAGCGGTAGAGCCTTTACGCGCGCTACTTAGGAAGGGACAGAGTTTCAAGTGGTCTACTGAATTAGACAAAAGTTTAGAAAAAGTTAAAAAAATGGTTATTTCGGCCCAAGCTTTACATGCTTTCAGAGATGACTGCCCCTCTTGTATAACAGTCAACGCCAGTATCCATGGTCTCGGCGCAATTCTCAGCCAAAAAGTAGAGGGTCAGGATCAAACCGTGGCATTCGCCTCACGGTCTTAAAAATCATTTGAACAACAGTATAGCACCATTGAGAGGGAGGCCTTAGCATGCGTATGGGCTGTTCACAAGTTCAGAATGTACATTTGGGGGCGAAAATTCGAGCTAGTTACGGACCATAAACCTCTCGTTTATATTTTTAACATAGTGAATTCCCCAAGCATGTCGGCAAGGTTAATGAGATTGGTGTCCAAACTTCAAGAGTTTTGTTTTGAGGTTAAGTACATACAAGGCGGGAAAAACTTCCGCGCCGACTGTTTGTCTAGGTTATTGATGCACAAAGATGATGACGAAGATTCAGTCACTGAAGAATATAAGTCTGTTTTGTCTGAAACCGATTGGAATTCAGCATGTGAAAATGATTTGATTTTACAAAAAGTAATAGAGTACTCCACTCATTCTTGGCCTGATGCTAGGTGTTTGTCAAGGGAGTTACGTGTGTTCGCTCAGGTTTCTAATGAACTTTCGGTGGAGAATAAGATTGTTCGGCGCGGTGACAAATTTGTCCCGTCCACCCCTCTTCGACCCTCAATTATCAACGAGGCACACCTGGGACATCTAGGGGTGACTATAACCATAATGAAAATCAAACAGCACTACTGGTGGCTATTGTTAGATACTCAAGTCAAAAGGATGATTGATAGCTGTCCCGTCTGTCTTTTGTCAGACAAACATTGGCGTACTATCAAAACCCCTTTACATCCCACAGATTTTCCAGGTGCCCCATCGGAAAAAATTGGTCTTGACTTCTCAGGTCCTTATTCAGTCCTAAATCAGGATAAGAGGTACGTTATTTTAGCCGTAGACTATTTATCAAAGTGGATGTACCATAGTTTTGTGAAATCACCTGATACTGATTCTACTATCACGTTTTTGAGTACAAAACTTTTATTAGAGGGATTTCCTAAAGCAATTGTTACCGATAATGGCACACATTTTGTGTCGGAAAGAATGTGTACATTTATGAAAGACTCCGACATTAAACATTTGAAAGTCACATTATACTCCCCCACATCTAATGGTTTAGTTGAGCGTGGAAACAAGGGTTTGAAAGAAGGCCTTCAAACCGCGCTTGCTTCAGGTATGGAAGTAGCAACCTTTGTTAAACAGAAAATTTGGAACTATAATACTTCTCCCCATTGTACTACCGGCGTACCTCCTTTCACCTTGTTGAGGGGTAGAGAAGCACACACTGTCCTTTTCCCTTCTTGGCTGCAGAATATTTCTAGTGAAAATAAGGTCAACCTTAATGAAATTGCTGAGAGGGTGAAGGCAAAACAAGTCATGATGAAAACCGAATTCGATAAAAAATGTAACTTACATAGTAAGGATGTACTGGTTGGAGATTGGGTTTTGATCAAAAATCCAAACTTAGTACAAAAAGGGGAATCTATATTTTTTACTCCTGAACAGGTACTCAAAGTCAGTAAGGGGGCTGCTTTTGTGGGGAATAAAGGTTGGTGGAATAAAAGGCATCTAGTTAAAGTGTCTCCACATCAAGCGGAGATCATACACGATAATCACAAGAAGGTAGAGGATGATCCCGATTGGGAACAATGGTTGGATTCAGGGAAGGAATCTGCGGGAATGGTTCCATCTATTGTTACACAAATTGTTGACCCGGTGTCAGACATTAATACTCAGCCTGTTCCCATCACATCATCCTATAATTCTAGAATCTGTACCTCAAGAGGTCGGATTGTGAAATTACCAAAGAAACGTGATGGTTTTATTAGGTATTAAGTATAATTAGGATATTATTTAGTGTAAATTTACTCCTTTTGTATTTGTGTTATGTAAAGGGGGAAGGTGGTGTAATGGAGGACACGTTGAGCATTGCGCGGTTAGCGCGCAATGCTCGTGAATATAATGTTATACTAGTCATCGCGCGGTTAGCGCGATGACATTCTAGGAATGTTAAGTTGTGTTTGGTAGCCTGTGTTCATTTGAATGTGGGCCTGACGCATGGAGCGTTCACTGGTGGGTATTCGATGTCGGTATCCTAGTTGCCGTTCGTTGACTGCCCTGGGAGGACGCTCCGTGTGTTGGGTGGAGTTTTACCAATAAACTCGGAGAGTCATTACATGAAGATTGTGTGCCTGCTCATCTTTTCAAATAGGAATCCAGTATAACTTAGTAGTTAATGTAACTTAAGATTTGGCACAGTGATCCTCGAACCTGGACAGTTCTTTTAATGGAAGAAGGGGATAAAAAAAACTCAATCCCGATACTTTTACAGTGTGCATGCACACTCCTGAGTCCTGCTACCGCTGTGCACGATCAAACTCTTATTCTTATTTTGAATAGACCATTTCTTTGTACATTGTTATTATAGCAAATGCACACAAAATGCCTAACCACCAAAACCTATTTTGAGAACTGACTTAATGTTCAAGGAATGGTAGTACTTAGTTCACATGTTTTGTCAGGGGCTATTCACATATGCTTAAGGGAGGGGTGTTTATAGAGATTTTGCTACTGGTCAGAACACGTGTGAGTAGTTAAATAATTATACATGAAGATGTGTTAGTAAAGACCCCTAAAAAATAAAGAGTACACATGGAGTCTGTTGTGATTTTAAAGGGTATGTCCAGTGCTTTAAGTGAGTTGAAAAAACTAGGGGGGTGGGGGGTCTCTCAAAGAGGCCAAAGCAATGTAATAACGTGTGTGCTTAAACAGGTAAAAATCTGTTGCCTAACTGACATTTTGCTGCCTCTTTCTCTTACTGCACCCAAATAATTAATAGAACTGGCATGCATTTAAAACAACCCCAGACTATTGGATTCATCAATGGTTGTTAGCTGCAGTAGATGAATACGTAACACTGACTGGTAAATAATGGTGAAAATGCTTTTGTTCTATAATTTTGATACTGTGAAATTACTATACCATGCCATTCGAAACGTTAAATAAAACTATTAGACCTGCCAGCCTTTGGCTGTTCCCTCCTCATTTTATTTTTTTCCCTTTACCCCCTCATTTTTAGGTCTCGACCTTGCTATCCCGTAAGCGATCGCAAAGCGAGACTATTGTAAGGGGGTTTGAAAAGTGCTCCCAAAAAGCGGATTGCATGGCTAGAACGCGCACAATCACGCGCATCGTGCCGCCATGCAATCCGCCTTTTGGGAGCACTTCAAAGGGTGCGCTCCCCCGCCCCCAAGCGCGCGCGCGCCACGCTCCCCCGGGCTTCTCTTGTTTATGTTTGCAACACGCCAAGACTTCGGGTGGAGCTGCTTTGCTTTCCGCCAGTAGTTGCTTTCCTGCCACCATGTCACTGCTGCAATGTCCTTAATAGAATGCTCTCACTAACCGTTATCAGCTGCGATTGCTGATGCCCGTTTTTTAAACAATATAAACAGTTCTGCACTCTTCTTTAATAAAGTCTTACTGCGGCGCATGAAGTACTATGCACAGTACGGTGACCCCCTGGGCGAGTAGTGGCTGCGCCTGCCAGCCACCCCTGCAGTCCTGGCTCCATCGAAGCTCAGACCAATGTTTAAAACAGAGGAATATGATTCACAAGCTGCATTTTATGTACTGTTCTACACCTTTTCCAAAGATGCGTTTAGCCACGTAAGGCGTTAATATTGCCAAGATGTACTTCATATGCTAATACAGGCAGCTCATTCATCCTTTACGTCACATGGCCATCTTTTGCATGCGTGCCCCTTCGTAGATCTCAGGTAAGAATTATTGAGATGTTTATTTTTGCCACATATGTGTGCCGCTGTTTGTCAGCTAAGATGCAAGTTTATGTACGGAGAAAAAAACGACTGTGTAGTTGGACATGCGTTTTTTTTGCCAGCTGTTTTTTTAAAACTATTATTTCAAATGCCACAGCTCTTTGGGGAAATAATGCCAAGGTGTCTTCCCCATGACTATGCTGATGCACTAATAATGGCACCCGTCAGTTCTGTGGCTTCATAGCTAGAGCAGCCGACTTTGAAGCTGGGGAACCAGGCTCGAGTCTGGCAAGAGGCACACACATCCTGTGATTCCGGGCAATCAGTCAATCTGACCATCCCTAGAAAGGTATGTGTCCCTCTGTAACGTAACTAGTGCTCAGATACCTTTGGGTCGAGTTCTCACTGTATAAAAATATTTTTTAAAAACATCGACCAAGGCTAACAAATAAACTATGACGTCATCTCTGCCTCACTGCTCAGGCCATTGTTTTCGTTCTATGGTTTGCATTTTATAGTTTAGTCATTTAGCATCAACATACCTTGCTAAGCCCGGTCCCACAAATAAAAGTCACGTATAAAACCAAATGGGAAATGAAGCGGGCTCAGTGATTTAAGAATCGTTCGCTGGTGTATTACCAACACTCGCCAGCAAATATTTTCAAATAAAAAACTGTATTTTTAGGTGCATCATATTTAAAAAATCAGTATGACTAATTTATCTTAAAGGACACTAAAGCCAAAACAAAAAACCCACATCAGCTAGGTTGCGTATGTTTAAATTCTTAAAAAAGAAAAAGTTCCTTTTAAAATGACTTTCCTTACACTCCATTAATTATTTCTCCATGTCTCTCCCTCCCTTCCTGTATTCCTGTCTCAGTCTCCTCCTCCCTTCCTGTATTCCTGTCTCTGTCTTTCCCTCCCTTCCTGTCTCTGTCTCTCCCTCCCTTCCTGTATTCCTGCCTCTGGCTCCTCCTCCCTTCCTGTATTCCTGTCTGTCTCCCTCCCTTCCTGTATTCATGTCTCTGTCTCCTCCTCCCTTCCTGTATTCCTGTCTCTGTCTCCCTCCCTTCCTGTATTCCTGTCTCTGTCTCTGTCTCTCCATCCCTCCCTTCCTGTCTCTGTCTCTCCCTCCCTTCCTGTATTCCTGCCTCTCTGTCTCTCCCTCCCTTCCTGTATTCCTGTCACTGTCTCTCCCTCCCTTCCTGTATTCCTGTCTCTGTCGTCTCTCCCTCCCTGTCTCTGTCTCTCTCTCCCTTCCTGTATTCTGTATTCCTGTCTCTGTCTCTCCCTCCCTCCCTATATTCCTGTCTCCATGTCTATCTCTCTCTTTCTCCCATCTAGTCTCTGTCACTGGCCCCACTTCCCCCGTCATTATTTCCATTCCTCCCATTACGTCTCCTTCTTTACCTGGCCCTCGTGGCTCTATTAGCATCTCCCAAACAATGCTCCTAAAATGTATCTCACAGCAGGACAAGGACAACCTCTCCACTTGGCCATACATATCACACCTCTTAAACACTGGGTGGGAAGTATCATGTGAACAAAAATACTTTACATGTTCTTCATCGCCAGGCACTACAACTAAAGAACGTTTTAAGTTATTTTAAGTGCATTTGGATCTTGTTAGAATTGCCGGCGCTGAGCACCGGCAGGACCCAGCTCACTTAAGGCCCTGGATAGGAGATACAAACAAGCATTAAAAATGCAATAGGTCTCGCCTTTCATTAAGTTAAAGCCATTTGCTTTGCTATACAATACCATTAACAAAGCAAATGGCTTTGACTTAATCCAAGGCGAGACCTATTGCATTTTCAATGCTTGTTTCTCCTGTCCACTAACTTCTTTTTGGTGTTGGTGTAGAGGCTCTGGGCACCCCTTTCTCACTATCTGAGGGAGAGGCGCAAGGTGCTTCACTAAATGGGAGAGTGGTTTCACAAAATGGTGGTCCCAACTGTCGCCTCAGAACCTGGGCCATAGACTGCCATGAGGGGTTCCGGAACCTTCTGGACCACTCTGGTCAGTCAGGCCCCAGGTTATAAATAGAGGTGAGGGGGGTTCGGCCATTTTAGAAGGTAGATGAGCTGTTTATTTATTTATTTATTTTTGCGATTTTTACAGCGCGCAAATACCCAAGGGTGTCTCGGCGCTTTTATGATCAAACTGAACAAGTAAGGCAGTAAATTATGCAAACATCCACGTTTTGAGCTGTTTTCTAAAGCTGAGCAGTGTGGAGCTGTGAGGTAGTCAGGAGTAAGGCACCTGAGTGGGGAGGTGGCTGCGCTAGAGAGCGAATTGACAGGTCTTAGGGTCTGCGGGACTTCCCTCATCAGCTGATACCACCCTCGACCTCTTGACCTGTCCCTGACACCAGCCACTGACTTTGGGGGTCATCTTTACCTTAGAGACTCCTATTTAGTCAGAATTCCTGAAGGAAGACCAGGTGAGGAGCCACCGTCCTGGACTACACCTCCCTCACACCTATTGTTGCCTGGGATTTTGAATCAAACAGGGCTTAACGACTGACCACCGTCCCTGACTGTTTGGAAGGTGACCGTGCCCAAGAACCAAGCAATTGGTTGGCTTACTCGTCCGCTTCGGTGTGAACCCTGCACCCTTAATTTCACCCCCCCTGGCACGAGTCCCTGCCTGGAGCACTCACCGCCGCAACCCAGAGATAAGGAGGTTGCCTGCTATCACCAGGGGGTTGTCTGTGGTCACCGGGAGGTCTATGAGGAGAATCGGGACTCCTTGGTGAGAGCCGGCGAGCAGGCGACGCGCCTGAGAAGCTGAGGAGAATTGCATCCAGGAAGTGAGGGTCGTGACAGGCCTCGAAGCAGCCTTCCTGGTGTCACGTGACGGGGGCAGACGCAGTAGCGCCGCCCCACTGTTGCCGGTAGAAGGAGGAGGCCGCGCCCCCGCAAACCACGTTGCCTCAGGCGGCTGCGGGCGGGCCTCCCAGCAGCCGCAGAGTGGGAACGGGACAGCGCCTGGCCTACGGAGCCGAGTAGGGTCCGGGGACGACTCTGCGCCAGTGTTGTGGGGAACGGAAGAGCAAAGCTTCCTCCCGTGAGGAGACCCATCAGCAGGGAGGTCCTTGGGGGAGGTGGTCGGTGGGTGTGCCCCGTGTTCGCCCCCCTTAAGAGATCTCCCTTTGCCAGCGCAGTGAGCCCCGTCTGTCCCGTGAGAAGTGGGAACTCGACTCCAAGCTCCGCCGAACTTCCCGAGAGGAGGACTCCGAGGTTGAACAGTAAGCTGGGCTTAATAAGAAGGGGGGAAAAGCGCAGGTGATTATGAATTTAAGGCCAGGGGATGACCTGATAGACCCGGCTGCTAGTCCCATGGGAAGCCAGGTTCTGAGTTAATATTGTCAGTAACAGAGAAAGTTTCGTGTAATGCTCAAATGTAATAGCTTGATTGCCAGTAACAGAGAAAGTTCATGTGTAATGCTCAAATGTAATAGCTTGATTGCCAGTAACAGAGAAAGTTCATGTGTAATGCTCAAATGTAATAGCTTGATTGCCAGTAACAGAGAAAGTTTCATGTGTAATGCTCAATTGAAATAGCTTGATTACCAGTAACAGAGGAAGTTTCATGTGCAATGCTCAAATGTAACAGCTTGATTCCCAGCAACAGAATAGATTTCCAGTATAGCGCCTAATTGTAAAAGAGTGATCATATGTGACAGTACAAGATTCAGGAAGTAAAGCGTTTAGTGTAGACAGGGCAACGTGTGGGCTTGTTGACCCCCTGAAATTCCGTACTATGAAAATGTTACGGGGAGCGCTACAGGTGGGGAATTAGTTTGGCGCTCTAGAGTCTAGGCGCTGGATTGATACATCCGATGGTGTTTAGGTATGTGCTATACTGAAGTAAAGGAAGGAATTGTACTGTTGATTTGAATACAATGAAATGTTTGATCCTGAAATGTGATGGATAAAATTGATTGAGCGCATTTAAAAAGGAAAGATAAAACTTTTTCTCAACCGTTCTACTTATTCGGTGTAGCGTCATTTTTGAGTGGTGTAACGCTGAAGTGTGAATTGGGTGTGATGCAAGCACGACATGCAATTTTGGAGTAAAAGCCTTTCTGCCTGAGCCAAGCTACCCCAAGGATGTTAGGTCCAACAAAAACTATTTGTAAAATACTTACTTTTATTTGTTATTGGCTTGAGAAAATGTCTAGAAGCTGGTAATACTTGGCAGCAGCTACCCATGCAGCAGCATTAATCACTACAGACCTGTTAAATGTAAAGCCTGCACTCTGCCCTTCACACCTCCTGCCCTGCTGTGGATCCCCATGGCGTGCACTTTCAGATCACTATCAGGTGATCGTATCTTCTGGCACCTGCATAACAAAGGAGTCTTTCCAGGCAGCCCTGCCAAGTTCCACGCATCAGGGGTGAGGCTAACACATTTTAGTGTGGTGGCCTGCATTACCAGACTAAAATGCAAATTCACGCCCTTATAGCTCCTCTCACACCACCGGCGCTGACATGCAGACACAAACGGGATGGAGCGCTGCCCAAGCGCTTCATAAAGAGCAACTGTGCGCTACTCTGGCACAGTGTGCGACTGCAGCACTAGTCTCAGGGTTGGATTGGGATTAAAAATCGGCCCGGGCACGCTAAAAAAAGTGCTCCACATTTGCATATTGCTTATCCGCAAAACACTGCTTCTGCGAAGTTTTATAAAATGAAGGGGAGGGAGTGTCTGACAGAGGCATGTTTTCTTAACTTTACTTAGATAAAACAAAATGCACGGATTAGTTCACACTGATGAAACACACCTGAATACAAGTGAGGCCACTTCTGCTCAGGCCCCCTGCCCCCGATCAATATGCATACATTAATGGGCCGGCCCAGCGAGAGAAAAGGAGTGACACCTCTACCCCGTTGGTAAAAGGGAGGTAATGGTCGCCCATCTGCCTCCAGAAGGGCCACTCAGGCACCCACTGGGCTGCTGGCTGCATCCGAACAACACAGACACCACCCAGATCGGACACCATGCTGCCAAAAATGTAGCTCACAGCTGGAACTTGGATACTGACCCCTAGGCCGTTGCATGAGTGCCCGCCTTACCGATCCGACCCTGCTAGTACTGCACACTGTGCAGAAAAGTTAGTTTTCATGTGCTGGCCTGGGGCTCAGACTGCTGCCTGCCTGCAACATTATCACAGCTGCTGGAAGACTCAGCCCCGGCCAGCCGCTGCGGCATTCATGTGACATGACATCACATACTGCAACAAAATGTATGTCCATATGGCAGACTGATTCTCTCTCTTTTGAGTGCAGATCATGGCAGTTATGTTTCTTTTTAGTTTGACTCTTCCCGCTGTGTCCCAGTATTTGATGTCTCACTATGCGGAGTGCAACTCCAGCATTCACAATCATTGCCCGGTGAGAGGTGGTCAAACAGTCTCATCACAGAGGCAGGATCGTCATGTGAGATGAGTGTAGAACTGGGTCTGACTGCCTCTAGTGGTGCGTCCTCAGGAATCTCGTGGCAGCCAGACTCGCACAGGTCTGTGTGAATCATTGTGCTTTTCTTATTTTAATAACAATATGTTGATTATGAGGTGCTAAGCAGCCCACACGAGGTGCTTATCCGTGTATTGCTGCTCTACAGATTACAGAGAGACAATATTCAATTTCCATAATAATATTTGTACTTCTTTTTATTGTTTTTGTGCTGCAAAGCAATTGCTAGTACATAGGGACGGAGGCGACTCCAGATTTAGAGCCACTGGGGTGGGATGTATGATGTAACAACGCGTACCATTACAACGCGGTATGTTACATCGCGGTTTTAACAACGCAAGTCGTTACATCGACTTGCATTGGAGGGCGCTGGACATAGGAATAGTGTGAATTACTATTCCAACTCCAGTCTACGTACAGTAGTGAAGGTGTTGGAAAGTAATTCACACTATTCCTTATCCTACAGCGCCCTCCAGTGCAAGTCGGTGTAACGACTTGCATTGTTAAAACCACGATGTAACCATACCGCGTTGTAATGGTTGCGTGGTAAAGGATGTTTCCCCTGGGGTGCATTGCAACGGTGTGAACTCGCAGGTAGCGGGCACTGCGATGCGCCGTACCCCGAGGCGGTTGCTCGCTCAGCTATTAATGATTATTTTCATGGAATAGTGACTTTTTGAAATATTTGTGCTTTGTAGCACTTTTAAGATAGTTTCTCATTGCTCAAATGGGTGTAATTTCTGATATTTATAGGTTTCCCTCTTCATTGCTTGATATTGTGCACATGAAAATGTCACTCATAATTTCAGTGAAATGATGAAAATGTCACACATAGCAATCTAAAACTTTGGCAGCTATGTCCAGAGTTACATCAAAGGCTGGTGATGGCTGGTAGTGCCGCTGAGTGCAGATTTATTTTCACTTGAAGGGTGATGGCAAAAATTAAGAGCAGTTTTTTAGAACTGACGGTGCTTGGCACTGGCAGCACCCGGCCCACTTAAAGCCCTGGGTATGCCAACGAGGAGACTATCTTAATCTACAAGTACTTTAAGAGGGCCCAGCAAATCCTGGAAAACTTGAGTCCCACCCTCTGTCCAGCCTAGTTTTCTTTTCCGAGCCTCGAGCTTCTGGATTGTAGATAAAAGAAAACTGCACTCCACACCATGAACAGATTTAGACTGGAGGAGGATTGCAAAGGCAGTGATTACTTCGGGATATACCTTTTGATTTGAGAGGGCTCTTTTAAGCTCCTGCTTTTTTGCACTGTTTTCCCATCAGTTACATTACGTATGTGTGGTGACAGAGGGTCACAGTGGGAACTGGTCATCAAAATGAGTGTTATCAATAGAATTTAGGCATTATTGCAGAAGCCCATTGTTGCCCAGTGTACCTTCTCCTACTGTATGTATATTAAATAGACTTTAGAATTAATTAAAATGTTTCTGAAGGCCATTTTGTAAAATTTGAGAGTTTCATCTCTGGGCTGGTTTTTGGGCTGATACTGCTCTGCGTTGGGCTGAATTTGGGCTTGTACTTGGGTAGCTTTGGGCTTGGGACGGGTCTCAAAATCTGGCAACACTGACTGGCAGTGTGCTGCTGGTTTTGAAAGTGCATGTCTCAGTCTACAGGTCAGAATGTTTAAATGAAATAGAAGAGGAAGATATTTGAGAACTCACTTAAACTTGTCCTAAATTTTGTTTCTATAGCACTAACCATAATTTCTATGACAAAACTAACCCCCTCATTTTGTTCCTTTCTAGATTTAATGTTTAACTTTTTACCACTTTGTTTCAATCAGGATGGCTTCAGGTGTGCCAAACCTTTGTCATAAGTAAGACAGCTAGCACTATAGTTGTTCTTTAGAACACGCTGGGAGGTTGCAGTAGAACACAAGGGAATCAACTGACAGGCTGCTCCTGTTGGAAGTACATGTTTTACTAAGAATATCAGACTTCATTTTCATATGGCTGAGAATGATAGTGAGAATGTACAGATAATATGCTCTGATTTTAGCTTTAGTAGCACCTTCCATAACCTCTATGGGAAAATCATGAGAAAACAGTTTTATCTCAAACATGATTCATGAAATCTCAGCAGAAGGCTTTTTCACAAGGTAAAATCACCTTAGCAACAAATGATTTATATTGTAACTAAAATCTGTTATTAACCTTTATACATTCTACTTTTTGTGATCCACAAAACCTGCCATTCAATATAATGCATTTCATTGAGGTACTATCATGTATATTAGTCCCAAGATGGCTGCCATCACTTTCTGGTTGAAGTGCTGACAGCCAATCAGATCGCACCATGAGATAAATCTGTAGTTAGGCTCTGCCTAGATATCCAAATTTGGATTTCTTTTAATATGTCGCAAACTATTGAACAGATTTACACCAAATAACAAAAAGCAGAATCTGCTGACCAAAAGCTAGCTTTCTGGCAAATTTGGTGTAATTCCATCCAGTGGTTCGTACTGCGGGTGTGTCTAAAGACTCTATGGAAATTAACATGGGAAACTCACTTTTTTTTACCTCCACTTTTTCCCCGCCCCTGCTTGACAATCACCCCCAAAACTTTCCATACACAAGATTCACTGGGGCAATTTATTTTGGAAAGGTATGGGAAGATTTGTCAAACTGCTCCAAATATATAGGCAAGTAAAAAAATACTCTTTTCTTACGGAAACGTGGTACTAAGTATAACTACCCACTGGTGACCGCCAGTAGGTAACAAATATATATATATATGGACAGCCGCGTTATAGATTCAGCGCCATGGTTGTACACCTGTCGAGCAGCACTCAACAGCCTTTAATAGGTACGGACGGATTCAACCTGCAGCACTTGAAACAGCCATTCCGTACAGGACTGCCTAAAGCATTTCGAAGTTCCTCAACTTCTCCTCAAAGACTTTAACGGAATGGATTCATGCATATGCCAATCCTATTCACATTTGAATATTGCACACCCTCGCATGGGCTGCTCTAATTAGACTGTGCATGGTGGGAATTGTAGTTTTCGTCAATATCCATAAATGGATGCACACACATAATATTCTGTTGGATTAAGTCCTCAATGGACCCCGCAGACGGGTCCGTCCTAGATCCTCTGTTGTTGCCCCACATTTATGATTCGGTCAATACCAGATCGTGTGGCCCCCTTGCATCGCGGGGTGGTGCTAGCTCTGTGGTTGGACGGCTTTCAAGTGCTGCAGGTTGAATCCGTTCGTACCTATTAAAGGCTGTTGTCTTGCTGCTGCTGCCCGAGTGCTGCTCGACTGGTGGAAAACCTTTTAGCTGAATCTATAACGTGGCCGTCCAGCCGTGGAGCTAGCACCACCCCGCTATGCAAGGCCGGTTCTCCGGACGAAACGCGTTATGACTGCTGGTGAATAAAAGCATCTTACGCCTTAATAAGTGGAGTTTGCACCTTCTTCATCGGCGTCTGGAGGTTAAAGTGGGGAATCTCATTGGATATGTATATATATATATATATTATCTACTGGCGGTCGCCAGTAGATAGTTATAGTTAGGACCGAGTTCCCATAGGAAATCTGAAAATTCTATTTTGAATAACTTTGGCGCCAGTTGACTTATCTTCGTGAAATTTTCAAAACTAATGGGGCGCTCCGCTCAGCTCCTACCCTGAAAGTCTCGGGGTGATTCGTCAAGCGGGGGCTGAGAAAAAAGGGGGGTCCCAAAACGCGTTTTCCCCATGCATTTTCCCATAGGACCTTTAGTCGAAGGTACAGCCCGAACGGCTGAACAGAATTACTTGAAATTTGGCAAAGAGGTTGTCCTCAGGTCAGGCATGTGCCTTTTGCATATATGGTGTCAATCTGTTCAGTAGTTCCTGAGAAAATCAAAAGTAAAATCATATATATATCTGGGCGGAGCCTAACTACACATCTCATCGTGAGATCTGATTGGCTGTCAGCACTTCATCCAAGAAGTGTTGGCAGCCATCTTGGGACCAATATACATGATAGCACCTCTTTAAAAAGCATTGCAGTTAATAGAAGGTTTTAAGACTTTAGTTACATTATAAATCATTTGTTGATTGTACCATACTCATTTTAGGTATTGTGGTGTGTTCTAAGGTGATTTTACCATGTGAAAAAGCCTTCTGCTGTGATATCATGAATCATGTTTGAGAGAAAACTATTTTCTCATGCTTTTCCCACAGAGGTTTGGAAGGTGATCTATAAGCTAAACTGAGAGCATATTTTCTGTAAATTCACATTATCTTTCTCAGTTATGTGAGAATGAAGTCTGACATTCTCAATAAAACATGTACATCCAACAAGGGCAGAGACTGTCAGTTGATTCCTTTGTGTTCTACTGCAGCTTCCCAGAGTGTTCTAAAGAACAACTAGAGCGCTAACAGTCCTACTTATGACAAACGTATGGCACAACTGAAGCCATCTTGGTTGGAATAAAGTGGTAACTCTTAAAACATTTAATTTAAAAAGGAACAAAATGAGGGGGTTCATTTTGCCATAGAAAGTATGATTAGTGCTGCAGAAAGAAAAATTAGGGCACATTTTGAGAGACTTCTCAAATCCTCTTCTATTTCATTAAAAAATTCAGACATGCAGACTGAAACATGCACTTTGAATACCAGCAGCAGACTTCCCTGGTGAGCAGTAGCTTTACTACAGTGATCTAATGAGCAACTAGAGTGCTAACATTCAGAATTTATGGCAAATGTGTGACACATCTGAATGCCTTCTTGATGGAACCAAAGTAAAAAACTGAAAGTATTTCCTGCTGAGGAGACTGCAGTAAATGAGGAAATTAGGAAACTTCATAACAAATAAATCTCCCAAGATGGCCACCAGAGACAAAAGAGCCCAAATGTAGCCCAAATATCACCCAAATGTAGCCCAAGTATAGCCCAATGACAGAATGTCCCAGAGTGTTCTAACGAACAACTAGAGCGCTAACAGTCTTACTTATGACAAAAGTATGGCGCACCTGAAGCCATCTTGATTGTAATAAAGTGGTAACACTTAAAACATTTAATTTACAAAGGAACAAAATGAGGGGTTTCATTTTGCCATAGAAATTATGATTAGTTCTGCAGAAAAAGAAATTAGGGCACATTTTGACTTCTCAAATCCTCTTCTATTTCATAAACAAATTCTGACATGGAGACTGACACATGCACTTTGAATACCAGCAGCAGACTTCCCTGGGGAGCAGTAGTTTTACTACAGTGATCTAATGAGCAAGTAGAGTGCTTACTGTCTTACTTATGACAAAAGTATGGCGCACCTGAAGCCATCTTGATTGGAATAAACTGGTAACACTTAAAACTTCATAACAAATAAATCTCCCAAGATGGCCACCAGAGACAAAAGAGCCCAAATGCAGCACAAATATCACCCAGATGTAGCCCACATGTAGCCCAATGACAGAAGTGTGCAAAACACTTATTTTTTGTGTATTTGCAGTTTTATATAGTGCAGACTTGTCAGGTATTGGAGTGCTTTACATGAGCATTGGTTACATCACACAAGATCAAATTAATTTTGGTTGTAGACATGGAGAGATCAAGTGATTTGACCAGAATCACAGAATGTTGAGCTGAAGCAGAAACTCCAACCTGGTTCCCCAGTTGCAAAGTCTACAGCTCTGGAAGTAACACCACATCCTCTCCCCTAGGTGCAACATTTAATCAAGTGGTCAACTGGATAAAAAAACATAAAGATTACAAATAATTGAAAAGTTCTTTGTCACTATTTGAAAACTCAGAAAATATGTCCTCATTTTAGTTTTTTAGAGCACTGACCATTATTTTGATGCAAATAATACCCTCTCATATATGTAATTTCTAAAGGAAATACTCTAGGTATTACAGTTTTGATTACATCAAGATGACGTCAGGCGTTCCACACTTTTGTAATAAATATAGAATGTTAGCAATCTAGTTGTTCATTGGGATACTGTTGAGAGGCAGAGGCCAGGGGCACGGACTCTGAAAATTGAAGGCAGGTAGGAGAGTGCAGAGGCAACAATTTTACCACACTGGGCAGGCAGGAAGGGCAGTGGCAGCACAACAGACTATGGAGGGCAGTGGAAAGGGGGGCAGGGGCAACAAACCAACAATACAGGACTGGCAAGAGAGGCTGTGGCAATATAATAGACCATTGTGGGCAGAAGGAAGAGGCAGTGGTAGTACAACCATACATGCCAACAGACCTGTTTCAGCCAGGAAACGTCCAATGTTTTTAAGCTCAAATGGGCTTTATTTGATCTGTCTCCTGTCTACAATCTCCTCTTTTTCAATGTAACTCAAAGGGGAAAATCAATACCCCAGTTTTTTTTATCAAAATCTCCCTCTTACCAAGTTCAAAATGTTCGCAAGTATGGTACATTGGATCATGGTAGGCAGGAAGAGTTGGGGTAGGGACATGGACTCGGATAACAGAGGACAGGAGGGACATGGAGAGGTGCACCAAACTGACCCTACAGGGCAGGCATCAGGGTTTGCAGCAGCACATTACACCACACAGCGCATGCGGGACGGGAGTGCAGCACAACAATCCATAGAAAGCAATAGGGAGGGGACAGGACCATGCACATGGACAACAGAGAACAGAGGGGAAAGAGGCAATGGTAGCTAGCTGACCATAATGGACAGACAGGAGAGAAAGCTGCAGCATAACAGACCATAAATGGCAGGAGGGACGGATCAGGGGCATTACAATGGAACAGACAAGCCAGAAGGGAGGGAATAGGGGTCTGCACATGGAAACAGAGGGCTGAGGGCAAGGGGGCAGGGCAGGAGCAGCAAGATGACCATGGAGGTCAGGCAGGATGGGCATTAGAAACAAGACACACCATGGAGAGCAACAATTAGACTATGATGGCATACACACAGACCATGGAGGGAAGGTGGGAGGGGGTCAGGGGCAGCTAGCTGACCACACATGGAAGGTGGGAGGGGCCATGGCAGCACAGAAGACCATGCTTGGCAAGCGGGAGTGTTAGTGGCAGCACAATGGCTATGATGGGCAGGAAGGAGGGTGCAGGGGCATGCACAAAGGACCATGGAGGATAGAAGGGAGGGTCAGGACCTGGCACAGACAAGACAGTTCAGGGGAAGGGGCTTCTCAACAGACCGTGCGGGGCAGGCAGGAGGAGCAGTTGCAGCAGAACAGACCAGGGAGGGCAGAAGGGTGTGGCAGTAAAATGGACCTTGGAGGACAGGAGGAAGGGGATAGGGGCATGGCATGTGGACAGGCAGGGTGGAGGTGGCAGGAACAAGTTACAGTCATCTGACAATGCTAGGCAGGTGGGAGGGGAGTGGCAGCTCAACAGAACACTCAGAGTAGATAGGAGTGGCAGGTCCATGGTACATGGTGGGCAAAAAAGATGGAGCAGGGGCATGCACAAAGACATCTGAGGGCAGGGGGAAGGAGAATAGGGGCGGCAAGTTAAGCACAGAGGCTAAGCAGGAGGTCAATGATGGGCCATAGAATTGGGCAATGGAGGGCAGGTGGAGTGGACTGGTACATCATGCTAAATGGAGGGCAGTGGCAGCACATCAGACCATGCATGGCAGGAGGGAGGAGGCTAGTCCATGGGTTCAGACAACAGAGGATAGGGAGGAGGTGGATGGGGCAGCAAGCTAACTGTTCAGAGAAGGTGGGTATTAGGAACTTTACTGTTTTTAAAATGTGTGTCTGTGCGAACTACTTAAAATATGAACAAGTGTGCAGCATAATCTCACTTTTATTCAGGAAGAAGAGGACTTTTGTGACTGTGACTCCAGGCTCACTTGGCAGAAACACCCCCTGACCCTCCACCCCCCATCGCAAAATGTAATGCCCGTGAAAAGGGTAGGTGGACACAGTGTTATATAGAACATAGTCCTGAGAGCACGATTGAAAATGAAAACTAGATATGGTATATGGTATAAACTATGCACCAAAAAGTGTGATATAAGATGAACCGGGGCTTGAAATATAATATGCAATACATTGTGCGCAATGACAGATTCATTGGAGAGCGCGAGATAGCACAGGCACTAGCGTGTGCTATGCAATATGCGCCTTGGAGTGTAATATGCACAGGGCAGTGTTGTGTAACCTAACTAGTCTCTAAAGTTGTAATATAAAATATGTGCTGGGGAGTGTAACGTTACATATGCACTGTGACAAAGATATGGGGCCCGATTCACAGAACTAACTTAAGACAAAATCCTAAACTTACTACCATTTTGGTATTCACAGAAGGCACTTACTCATTTTGGTATTCACAGAAGGCACTTACTCATTTCGGTATTCACAGAAGTTAGGAGTCCTAACTTTAGGACTCCTAAATGCCTTCTGTGAATACCGAAAGTCTTAAAATTAGGATTTTTCTCAGTTTAGTAGTAGTATAGTTAGGACTCCTAACTTTAGGACTCCTAAATGCCTTCTGTGAATACCGAAAGTCTTAAAATTAGGATTTTTCTCAATTTAGTAGTCCTAAGTTTAGGAATCCTAACTTTAGGACTCCTAAATGCCTTCTGTGAATACCGAAAGTCTTCAAATTAGGATTTTTCTCAGTTTAGTAGTAGTATAGTGAGGACTCCTAACTTTAGGACTCCTAAATGCCTTCTGTGAATACCGAAAGTCTTAAAATTAGGATTTTTCTCAATTTAGTAGTCCTAAGTTTAGACTTAGGACTACTAAATTGAGAAAAATCCTAATTTTAAGACTTTCGGTATTTACAGAAGGCATTTAGGAGTCCTAAAGTGAGGAGTCCTAACTATACTACTACTAAACTGAAAAAAATCCTAATTTTAAGACTTTCGGTATTCACAGAAGGCATTTAGGAGTCCTAAAGTTAGGACTCCTAACTTCTGTGAATACCGAAATGAGTAAGTGCCTTCTGTGAATACCAAAATGAGTAAGTGCCTTCTGTGAATACCAAAATGGTAGTAAGTTTAGGATTTTGTCTTAAGTTAGTTCTGTGAATCGGGCCCATGGATCCCAGATTGTAATATGTATGGCATAGCGCTGTGCGTTTTAACATAGGCATCGAGGAAGGCACATTTAGATGGGGCAATATAACCCGTGCGAAGGCAAGTGTGGCATGACATATTCACGGGGTGGTGTTACAGTGCACATGGGCTGAGGCACTCGGCGGGCACTGGTGGGTGTAACACATCATTGGGCTCAGCCCGGAGCACGCTGTGACTCTCAAGTGAGATTCATCTCCTTTCTAGAGAGTAAAATAAAAAGTATTACACATCCGGTGGTGGATGTGTATTTTATTAACCGTGAGGGGGGTTTCTTGCATAGTTTGGTCGAATTTTTGTCGAATCCCCTTTGAATGGCTTGGTGTGCGTGTATATTAAATGTGCCCGTCAATAGCTATCCATGTTTGTATAAATAAACGACAAGGGTGTCTACTTGGAGAGTACCCACTGGTGGGGACGCCGGGATTAGGCACGGTGGGTCGTCAAACACGTCATAGCTTCATTAGCGGTGTAAATTCATTCCATGTGGATTCATTCTATGCATAGTCGCCTTTTAATGAATGTCACGCAAATCGTCATGGTGATAGGTACATACGGTTTGTCCAGCATGTCCTAGGTGTTTCTATAAATATATATTTTTTTAAATATTAAAAAACAAAGGCCGGCCCCGGGGCATGGGGTCCCCGGGCCACTAGTGGCCTGAGGAGGGGGGCCACGCAGCCCCCTCCTAAAGAATTAAAAAAGATAAAAGGCCATGACCCGGGGGTTGGAGTCCCCGGGGCCGATTAAGACCTTGGGAGGGCCAAATTAATTTTTTTCAACAAAAAAAATTAGGGTGCAGACCCTGGGGGATGGGGTCCCCAGGGCCAGTAAATTAGAAAAAGAAGGGGGCCACACAGCCCTCCTTCTTAAAAAATAAAATAAATAAAAGACCGGCATCGCGCCGGAGGCCACACCCCCTCCTTGCAGCACTCTGCAAACTCACCCCCTGGCCAGTTGTAAGTTGGGGAATTAATTCCCCTTCAATACTGAGGGTCCCTGAGGGCCAACTAGCCCAACAGGTATCTCTAGTATGCTCCAGGGAGCTGTGTTGCAGACAGGTGTTCTGAGGCTACGCCCCTTTTTACACCTCTATGCAACGCAGCTCTGTGGCGCTTACTGGAGGTACCTAGTGGGCTAGTTTGACTCTAGGGACCCTTAGGATTCAAGGGGACTTAATCTCTCAACTTAGAATGGCCACAGGGCGCGTTTACACAGAGGTGAAGGGAGGGGACGGGGCCTGAGGTGACGTGTGCAAACACGCCCTGTGGCGCGTTTTAAGTTGGGGAAATAATTCCCTTTCAATCCTGAGGGACCCTGGGGGCCAACTAGCCCACCAGGTGCTTCCAGTAAGCGCCACTGCGCTGCGTTGCAGAGAGGTGGTCTAGGCCGTGCCCCTTTTTACACCTCTCTGCAATGGCGCTTACTGGACGTACCTAGTGGGCTATTTTGCCCCTAGGGATCCTCAGGATTCAAGGGGACTTAATCTACCAACTTAAAAAACGGCCACAGGGCGTGTTTACACAGGGGGGAAGGGAGGGGACGGGGCCTGAGGTGACGTGTGCAAACACGCCCTATGGCACGTTTTAAATTGGGGAAATAATTCCCCTTCAATCCTGAGGGCCCCTGGGGGCTAACTAGTCCACCAGGAGCTTCCAGTAAGCGCCACTGAGCTGCGTTGCAGAGAGGTGGTCCAGGCCGTGCCACTTTTTACACCTCTCTGCAACGCAGCTCTGTGGCGCTTACTGGAGGTACCTAGTGGGCTAGTTGGACCCTAGGGTCCCTCAGGATTCAAATGAACTTAATCTCCCAACTAAAAATGGCCACAGGGCGTGTTTACACAGTGGTGAAGGGAGGGGACGGGGCCTGAGTTAACGTGTGCAAACAAGCCCCGTGGCGCGTTTTAAGTTGGGAAAATAATTCCCCTTCAATCCTGAGGGACCCTGGGGGCCAACTAGCCCACCAGGTGCTTCCAGTAAGCGCTGCTGCGTTGCAGAGAGGTGGTCTAGGTCGTGCCCCTTTTTACATCTCTCTGCAACGCAGCTCTGTGGCGCTTACTGGAGGTACCTAGTGGTCTAGTTGGACCCTAGGGACCCTCAGGATTCAAGGGGACTTAATCTCCCAACTTAAAATGGCCACAGGGCGTGTTTACACAGTGGGGAAGTGAGGGGACGGCGCCTGAGGTGACGCGTGCAAACACGCCCTGTGGCACGTTTTAAGAGGTAGTTTTAATCCCCTGCCCTATTATATACTAGGGGCTTACAGAGGAGGTCATGCTGATCACAGGGGGACCCCAACACATAGTGTTCCCTAGTGTATGTAGGTGTTTTCACTGAATTCTGAGTGTCTTTTAACATAGCACTGGCTCTAGGACTGGTTAGTCAGACTCAGTTACCAGTATCCGTCTGAAAAAGTTGAGGGTACAGGATGATTTTGCAACAAGGCTTCTTTCTGCTCTTCTGTTTGTTCTTTCTGCACGTTATCCTTCTTCCTGCACTCTTCTGTGTCTTTGAGGACTTCTGTTGCTTCTTTCTGCATTTCTTTTTTTTCTTTCTGTGCGTTTTTTCTTCTTTCTTCACATGTCCTATCTCTGTAGGCATAGTTAGAAATTAGCATTTAAAAAACCTTAGAAATTCACGGAAAAAACCATAGGTTTCAGGGGCGTTATAGTTAGCTGGACTTTTCACTCGTACAAAACCATTGAAATTCCCCCGTTATAGTTAGTTCAGCTAACTATAACTCGCGCGCCCGCAATGCACTGCTGATGACATCACATATTACCTCACTCATGACATGGTCAGTCGCGTAAAGTACTTTAGAATTGTATATACATGTTTCTGACTCTGGAAAATAAATGTACTCGGCATAGTGCCCGTACCATATTGTGCACCTTGAGCTTCTAGTAAGAACAAAGAGAGGAAAAGCCGTGTCTGCACCACAGTTATATAATGTTACAATATTAAATCAGTTGCCTACAGGATCAGACAAAGTTCTGAAAACACCAGCACCGTACAACCTCCATTGCAAAACAAAAGTGCTCAAAAATTATCTTGGAATCACATATAAAGGAAGGAAGAAGAAAGGATAAAGAAACAGAATTCTTTCCTTACTGTACCCACAGAACCGGGAAGAAAAGGGTAGGGTAACCGGTACGGATGAAAAATAATCCGATGAGATGGCGACCCTTCCTTTCTTCCTGTGCAACAAAAGAAGAGAGAAAAAAGGAATTATAACAAATATCATAAAAAAGCATAATTTAAAATTGCACATAGTTATACTATTACATCATAGTATCTATCAATGGCTAAAAAAAGCAATCATACTTGAACAACCAGCAGTTGGACATGCATGACCCCAATGGGGTTGTGCAAACGAAAAAACAGAAGGCACATATGAAACAGGGATCAGTCTTCATGAAGGTGTACATTAAGTTCCTCGTCCAAATTGTGACCCTTGGGGAACTTAGTTTCCAATACAATTATCCATTTGGATTCACGTTTGTGGAGTAATAAAGTTCTGTTACCACCTCTTGGACCAAGGTGGACTTGTTCGAGGACGAAGTAACTTAACAGGGAGCTGTTAGATAGATGGAAAAGGTCAAAATGTCTTGCAATAGGATAGTTAGTATCTTTCTTGTTGATGGCACGCATATGTTCTAATACTCTTTTCTTAGCCATACATGTAGTGCTCCCAACATACCAAAGTTTGCATGGGCATATCAATACATATACACAAAAAGAAGTACTGCAAGTTAGAAATTGGTTAATCATTTTAGGTGTAGTTTGCCCAGGAATATTCACAGTTTTGGTCATGTGGCTATTGCGACAAGCCTTACAATGTCCGCAGGGATAGAAACCAGTAAGGTTCTGTACATTACCAGACGTTCTAGAGGTAACATCGTTATGTACCAAAAGATCTCTTAAACTACGACCTTTCCTGTAAGTTATTCTGGGTCTGTTTTCAAATGTATGGCCAATAATAGGATCACTCTTCAGAATCTTCCAATTATTGGTAAGTATTCTGTGTATTTGTTCGGAGTTACCACTAAAAGTGAGTATAACTCTGTTAGTGCCCTCTAGGGAATTTTCTGTGGTATCAGTAGATAAAGTTTGAGCATGGTCGATGGAATTGACTTTGGTAATGGCCTTATTGAGGACCCATTGAGGATAGCCTCTTTCCCTGAATCTCTTGATCATGACTTCCTTCTCACGGTGAAATGCGTCATTAGTGCTACAGTTTCTTATCGCTCTTAGCAGTTCACTGTATGGGATGCTCCATTTGAGTGGCTCTGGGTGGCTGCTAAGAGCGTGAAGAAGTGTATTGCCCGCTGTAGTTTTGTGAAACAGACTAGTATGTAGTCTGTCTCCTTGGGGTTTAATCAGTAGGTCTAAAAACTCAACTGAATGCTTACTCATATTGCTGGTAAGGGAGATGTTGCGATCATTGATGTTGAGTTTCTCTATAAACTCGGTAGCCGTATGTTCGGTATCAGTCCAGATTACAAAAAGGTCATCAATGTATCGCAACCAAATTTTGACTTTACTGAAAAAATCGAGCAGTGTGTTGTCTTTCCTGATATCCTCCTCCCACTTCCCCATGAATAAATTGGCAAAACTTGGGGCAAAACAAGTCCCCATCGCCGTGCCAAGGGTCTGTTTGTAAATGATGCCATCAAACATAAAAATGTTGTTGGTAAGACACAGATGCATCATTTCTAGTACCATATTGGTGTGTTCAAGAAATTCAATTGGTCTTTTGCTGAGGTAATGTTTGCATGCTTGCATACCTTGTGTATGGTCAATAATGGTATACAGAGAATTGACATCAAGTGTTAACATGAGATCATTGGGTTCCCATTTGATGTTATTGAGTTTGAGTAAAAAATCTTTACTATCCTTGACATAGGAAGGGAGTTCGATAACATATTCACGTAAGAAATGATCAACATATTTTGATACATTTTCAAAAGTACTACCTATAGATGACACAATAGGTCTCCCAGGGGGTACTTCAGAGTTCTTGTGAACTTTGGGTAGAAGATATAAAACAGATAGTCTTGGGTAGTCGCGTTTTAGGTAACAATACTCTTCCCATGAAATGTATCCTTTTTCCTCCCAAAGTTTGAGTTTGGCCCAGATATAAAAAATGCTGGCATATAAAATCTGGTATCACTAAGTTGTTTCCGTGCTTCCTCCATGTACATTTGCTTTGCCCACAGGGCAATATTGCCCCCCTTATCTGCGGGGCGTATAACAATATTAGGATCATCAGCCAATGTTTTTAAGAATTTCTTTTGTTCAATAGATAAGTTGAACTGTATATTTCTGATTTTATTTGTCTGGTGTTTTAATTTCAATAAAGACTGAGTAACCATCTCATGGAATGTATCTATGTTGTCGTGGGGAAGATTGGGGTAAAAGATGGACCGGGGTTTGAATTTAGTGGACACAGCCAAGTCGGTGGGAATATCCAGCTCCACTGGTTCGCTGGGAATACTGTCCGGTGTCTCATTACCCATGGCTAGAACCTGCATATCACGCAAGATGTCTGCATCTGCAATGTTCAGATTGTACAAGGAACGACTAGCCTCTTCATTTGTAGAGAATTTATTAGTCTGATCACGTTTATAAAGGAAATGCCATTTTCTTAATTTGGCTTTTTCGAATAAATCTGTATAAGTCAATTCGTGTGTCAGCATAATTAAAAATTTCAGTCGGGCAAAAAGTCAAACCTAGGCATAAAGTGCTTTTTTCAAAATTTGTCAATTGTTTGTCACTCAAATTAATAATGGTTTTATTTACCACATCCGGATCCATTATTTCCTGTTTCTTGAGCCACGTGTCTTGTTTCCCATGGGCTCCTTTGTGTTGTTTTGATTCCCTTTGTTTTCTTCTTTTGCGTCTTTGTTTACTCCTCCCCTCCCTCTTCCTCTTCCACGGCCTCTGCCTCGTGGTGTTCTTCCCCTTCTCGGTGGTGACTGTGTGTTTGATCTCAGTACTTGTCGGCCTTTCCGTAGGACCCGGAACTCGTCTAAAAAAGTAGCCGTTCTTGTGGTAGTTGGTCTTTCTAATGATGAACTGGTAGTGGAGACTGAAATGTCTGTATCCGATCCACTGGCTTCTGGAATTGAGGAAATAACTTCTTTCTCCAATGGCTGTGTTGATTCAACATTAGGTGGTATGTCATTGTACAGGTGATCATACTTATGACTGTATGTTAATATCTGGCCGGATTCGTAATCCACGCAGTCTCTGTGGAGTTTTCTCTGTTTCCGATTCTTTATGTCCTCTTCGTGTTGTTGGAGTTTGGGTTTAAGGTCTGCCATAAATTTTTGAATCATGTCTTGTTCACTGCACTTGGATAGATCTATTTCAATAGCACTGATTTCAGACAGAATCAATTCACGGTCTTCCCATGCATATTTTATGAGTCTATTAAGCATATTTCTGGAACTGTTGGCTGAATTTTCTTGCCAATCCTGCAGCATGCGTGCATTCTGAGACTCATATGAAGACATGATATAAATTCTTAAACCCCTCGGGACCATTTGTTTATCCACATAGTCCTGTAGAGAAATGGCTTCCCACCACTTGGCAGTCTCCGATTTTTTTAGTTTTTCTAATGCCAATAGTGTATCATCGCAATGGACTGAAAACCCAGCTATTGTCAGACATTATAATTGGCATAGTGCCAAACAGTGAACAAACAATATCAAATTATCCACTGTAGTAATGTTGCTAGTAGCATACAGTAGCATGTGTTTGTAATGCGAAAAGAAATTAATGTCTGACAATAGCTGGGTTTTCAGTCCATTGCGATGATACACTATTGTAGATACAAATTTGGACAATATGTTTTACAATTAATTTGTTGACAAAGCATGTAACCAGTTATCATGACTTGAAATCATATAGTTTGGCATTATTTTTTGACTTTTAGCAATGGCCGCCAAAGTCACAGTCACCACTAGACAAACTTTTGTCTGTCGTTTATTTCTCCAGCCGTGTAAATACCTCCCATTTTGTGTACACTTCGTGTGATCAAGTCAGTTTCACTGACGAAACGCGTTACGAGTGACTAAATAAACAGTTGATTTTCCCTCCTGAGTGCGAGTCCTTCTATGAAGAAGACGCTGTAAGCCTATTGAACTACCGGGAGACCTGCTTGGTTTTTACTCGCCACCTGCCTATGGGACCCGGATTCCAGAAAACAAGGTCGTTTGTGGTGAGAAATATATATATGTAAATAATTGACTGGTGAAGCAATGACTACATCACCCATAAGTCATAGGGTGAATGGTGAAAGATGTCGGGAAATGATGTCAGCCAACTTCCTTCAATTCACTTTATTAAATGAACATTTTTTTCGAATGCATTGAGCAAACAACAACCGTGAACAAGTTATCTGGTATAACGAAACGCGTTGGTAATTTGTTGGTTCTGCGACTTTGAAGGAATAAAACGGAGTTTAAAAGCTGTTTGGAGTGCGACCTCTTCTTCCCTTGTGGGAGTGCTGTGGTGGATATTGGCGGTTTGGCTCAACCGCGAGGTGACGCACCCGTCGAGCAGCGCCTGAAGTCGGGTACATCTGAGCCATCTTGGATTCATTGTTTCAACCTGACACGGCGCTCGCTGAGATGTAAGAACGTTAAACATCAACAAAGGAGTGAACACGAGGGTGGAGAAACGCTGTTGAAGGTAAGAGCGTGGAACCTGAGTGATACTCCGGACTATCAAATTATTGTGTTACAAATTACAGAGACTTTCCCTGTTTCATCTCGGCTTGACAAACGGGGGATTCGGCTCTTTTTCGAACGAGCAGTCAGATTAAGTGCAACTGTTCTCAATCGAGATTGGCGCTTGAAACATAATTGCAATTCTAGTTCGAATTTTGGAGGGAACCCCCTACAGCGTAATTTAAAACAAGAAAGATCAGTAGAATCATTTATGAGCACAATTAACAATTAGTCTATCACAATGGAAAAACGTGAAGCGAAAAGGAGGGAGCAACTGACAACTATGTTTGACAAAGAACACCCTCAAACTGATGCTGATAAACAAAACCCAGATGGCAAAACGGACACCAAGAGCAAAATAAGGCAATGGGAAAAATTAAGCAGAAAAGAAATCAACAAATCATGGGAATTAATCACCCTTCAGAAATACTTAGAAGTTCAATGAGTTCCCCGTGGTCTAAGAATTATGTTAATGCCAAGTCAACAAGATGCATCTAACGACTTATTACAAGAATGGGGTGAACACACTTTGAATTCTTCACTGGGCTTAATCAAAATATTAGTTAAACATATTGAAATTGCATTGGATAAAATTAAAGAACAACTACAAGCAATTGAAAAGGATTTAGAATCAGTTAAATTGAATCCAGAATTGTCAAAATTCAAAGAGGATTTGGAAAAGCAAATAGACAAACATGAGGACATTGTAAGACAACGTAAACACAGCAAATTTATAAGAGATGCTGAGGACTATGCAGAAGGTAGAATCTTCACCTTCGCACGGAAATACGACCCATTTAAACAAATACCAACCAGCAAGTAGTCAACTACCTCTAGCAGCTTCTCATCTCTGGCCTCAACCGGTCAAAGTGAAAGGGAGAACGAAGCAACCCCTGAGGGAGCAAGGAATGTTTTTTTAGGCGACATGCGCCTGGTTTTACAACAACGCCAGTGGGAGCAAAATCAAACATCACAACGCCAAACACGAGGAAGAGGCAGAGGGAAACGCTGGCAGCAAAGAAAACGCGACGGACAAAACGAAGGGGACGAAGAAGCAAGTTCCTCAACAGAAAGGAGTGGGATAAAAACGAGGAGCATGAGGCAGAGGAAGGATCTATAGCAGATGAACTCCAAATCATAAATTTAACTGAAAAAGAATTGTCGTTGGAAGAAACATCATTATTGAATTGTGGTATCAACTATTGCCCCACACAAAGAATGGATTTGGCGCAAACACGTATTGACTTATACCTCTATGTTCGGAAAATTAAACTTGCTAAACATTTCCTGGAAAATCAAAACAAACCAAAGTTGGCAAGAATATCGGAGAAACCAACATTAACACTTCTGGCCAAAGAAGCGGATGACTTTTTAACTTTACTAAATCTAAACGCAGAAGAAGGAAAAGAAGTCACCCTTAACACGGCATGTCCACAATTAGGCGCAGGAATGAGTGAAAAAAGACCACGTTCAAAATTCTATCCAGAACTAACCCCAGGCAACAAAGTTGATCTTTTTCATGAGGCGGTCATCCATGACCTATACAGATTGAAACACAAAAAATTTCATGATAACCTCAGTAAAACAGAAAGAGAGGCCCTTTCTAGATTATCCAAAACAGATGATTTTGAAATTAAAATGGCGGACAAAGGGGGCAACATTGTGTTATGGGACAAAAACATGTACACAGAAGAAGCCCACTCACAATTAAACAACACTGAATATTATGAGAAATTGCAAAACAACCCCACATCAACAATAAAGAAAGACCTGGATAAAAAATTATTAACATGGGTGGCTAACAACATGATCGATGATGATGAACGTAAATACCTGACGGTGGATTTTCCGATACTGGCAACCATATATTTTCTCCCGAAAATACATAAAGATTCTAAAAAACCACTTGGCAGACCTATTCTGTCAGCTAAGGGCTCGCTCATGGAACCAGTGGCAAACTTTATTGACTATTTTTTAATGCCATATGTAGCCAAATTGAAATCCTACATAAAGGACACTTCAGATTGTCTCAGGATTCTGAAAGACTTATCTTGGCAAAACTCCTATTGTCTTATTACAATGGATGTGGTGTCGTTATACACCACAATTGATAACATGCAAGGATTAAAAGCTTGTGAATATTTTCTACAAGAAAGGAATATTCACTACAAAGAACATAATGAGATGTTGCTCGACATGATGAAACTCTGCTTAACAAATAACATTTTCTCCTTTGGGGAAAACATATACCGCCAAAAGAACGGAGCGGCGATGGGGTTTTCTTTCAGCCCCAGTTATGCATGTCTGGTAATGGGATGGTGGGAACAAGAGGTGGCATGGAATCGGAAAAATCATCAATACACGAACCATATTGTAAGCTGGATCCGCTTCATAGACGATCTCCTCATTATATGGAACGGACAGGAGGAAACATTTGAAGAGTACTTCACAATTTTGAATAACAGCACACCCAACCTCAGATTTACATACAACCTGAGCAAAGATCGAGTTGTCTTCCTGGATGCGGAAATTTACATACAAAACAATGGTTTAGAAACAACGTTACACCGAAAAAATACAGCAACCAATGCCACTTTGGAAGCAACTAGTTTTCACCAACCCTCATTAATATCCAGCATTCCATACGGAGAATTCCTGCACCTGCGAAGAATTTGCAGCGAAGAGCAAGAATGGCAAAAACATAGTGCAACCACGATGAAAAGATTCATACAGAGAAAATAACCGAGGAATACGGTTAATACATGCTGGAGCAGAGCTAATCTCAAAACCAGAGCGGAATGTCTAATGCCAAAGGACAAAAAAGACGCCACTACAGAGGAACCCATAAGACTCATTATGGATTACAGCCAAGAATCCAAAGACATTGTAAATATTTTGAAGAAAAATTGGAAAATTCTCCAATTAGATGGAACAATTGGTGACAAAATGGGGAGTTACCCGGTGACCACTTTCAGAAGAGCAAAGAATCTAAAAGATCGCTTAGTACACAGCTTTTACAAAACAAAGAAACTTAAAGAAACATGGCTACATACAACTGGCTTTGTAAAGTGTCATAATTGTAAAGTTTGTGAGATCGCTAAACCTACAATGGAAGTCACAATGGCTAACAAAAAAACGTGGCAAATTAAAAATCTTATAACGTGCAAAAGCCATTACACAGTGTATGTTATAGAATGTCCTTGCTCACTCAAATATGTGGGTTCCACCATCTGTGAGCTCAAGAAGCGAATTTTGGAACATGTACGGGCCACAAAAAATAAAGACAAAAACAATGCAGTAGCCAGGCACATGGAAATTTATCATAATGCCAACTGGAAATCCTTGAAATTTTATGGCATCGAATCAGTACCCTTAAATGTGCGTGGTGGAAATAGGGAGAAAATCCTACGCCAGAAAGAATCCAGACACATTTTGAACTTGAGATCCATGACGCCATTCGGGTTAAATCAGTCAGAAGAACTGTATATACACCTATGAACAAATGAATGTTCTTGAGCACATACAGAATCAAGTTCAGACTGCAATCATGAATCCAACGGATTATAATGCACTGTTTTTACAACTCAAGGAGTATGCCCACCAGAGGGCAGGCAAGAAAATCAATTCAAGATTGCAATCATAAATTGAATGAGTCAAAACAAACTGTATTTAAACACAAAGAATATGCCCACCAGAGGGCCTAAATTTACATAGTACAAATGGACAAACGCAAAGAAATTCAAACGCATCTCACCTGAGTTAAAAATTGCAAGACTCATAAAATGGTGATGGTAAATAAAATTGAAAAACGTGAAAACACGTAACCTGGAACATTAGTAACATGTAAATAATTGACTGGTGAAGCAATGACTACATCACCCATAAGTCATAGGGTGAATGGTGAAAGATGTCGGGAAATGATGTCAGCCAACTTCCTTCAATTCACTTTATTAAATGAACATTTTTTTCGAATGCATTGAGCAAACAACAACCGTGAACAAGTTATCTGGTATAACGAAACGCGTTGGTAATTTGTTGGTTCTGCGACTTTGAAGGAATAAAACGGAGTTTAAAAGCTGTTTGGAGTGCGACCTCTTCTTCCCTTGTGGGAGTGCTGTGGTGGATATTGGCGGTTTGGCTCAACCGCGAGGTGACGCACCCGTCGAGCAGCGCCTGAAGTCGGGTACATCTGAGCCATCTTGGATTCATTGTTTCAACCTGACACGGCGCTCGCTGAGATTTAAGAACGTTAAACATCAACAAAGGAGTGAACACGAGGGTGGAGAAACGCTGTTGAAGGTAAGAGCGTGGAACCTGAGTGATACTCCGGACTATCAAATTATTGTGTTACAAATTACAGAGACTTTCCCTGTTTCATCTCGGCTTGACAAACGGGGGATTCGGCTCTTTTTCGAACGAGCAGTCAGATTAAGTGCAACTGTTCTCAATCGAGATTGGCGCTTGAAACATAATTGCAATTCTAGTTCGAATTTTGGAGGGAACCCCCTACAGCGTAATTTAAAACAAGAAAGATCAGCAGAATCATTTATGAGCACAATTAACAATTAGTCTATCACAATGGAAAAACGTGAAGCGAAAAGAAGGGAGCAACTGACAACTATGTTTGACAAAGAACACCCTCAAACTGATGCTGATAAACAAAACCCAGATGGCAAAACGGACACCAAGAGCAAAATAAGGCAATGGGAAAAATTAAGCAGAAAAGAAATCAACAAATCATGGGAATTAATCACCCTTCAGAAATACTTAGAAGTTCAACGAGTTCCCCGTGGTCTAAGAATTATGTTAATGCCAAGTCAACAAGATGCATCTAACGACTTATTACAAGAATGGGGCGAACACACTTTGAATTCTTCACTGGGCTTAATCAAAATATTAGTTAAACATATTGAAATTGCATTGGATAAAATTAAAGAACAACTACAAGCAATTGAAAAGGATTTAGAATCAGTTAAATTGAATCCAGAATTGTCAAAATTCAAAGAGGATTTGGAAAAGCAAATAGACAAACATGAGGACATTGTAAGACAACGTAAACACAGCAAATTTATAAGAGATGCTGAGGACTATGCAGAAGGTAGAATCTTCACCTTCGCACGGAAATACGACCCATTAAAACAAATACCAACCAGCAAGTATTCAACTACCTCTAGCAGCTTCTCATCTCTGGCCTCAACCGGTCAAAGTGAAGGGGAGAACGAAGCAACCCCTGAGGGAGCAAGGAATGTTTTTTTAGGTGACATGCGCCTGGTTTTACAACAACGCCAGTGGGAGCAAAATCAAACATCAAAACGCCAAACACGAGGAAGAGGCAGAGGGAAACGCTGGCAGCAAAGAAAACGCGACAGACAAAACGAAGGGGACGAAGAAGCAAGTTCCTCAACAGAAAGGAGTGGGATAAAAACGAGGAGCATGAGGCAGAGGAAGGATCTATAGCAGATGAACTCCAAATCATAAATTTAACTGAAAAAGAATTGTCGTTGGAAGAAACATCATTATTGAAACGTGGTATCAACTATTGCCCCACACAAAGAATGGATTTGGCGCAAACACGTATTGACTTATACCTCTATGTTCGGAAAATTAAACTTGCTAAACATTTCCTGGAAAATCAAAACAAACCAAAGTTGGCAAGAATATCGGAGAAACCAACATTAACACTTCTGGCCAAAGAAGCGGATGACTTTTTAACTTTACTAAATCTAAACGCAGAAGAAGGAAAAGAAGTCACCCTTAACACGGCATGTCCACAATTAGGCGCAGGAATGAGTGAAAAAAGACCACGTTCAAAATTCTATCCACAACTAACCCCAGGCAACAAAGTTGATCTTTTTCATGAGGCGGTCATCCATGACCTATACAGATTGAAACATAAAAAATTTCATGATAACCACAGTAAAACAGAAAGAGAGGCCCTTTCTAGATTATCCAAAACAGATGATTTTGAAATCAAAATTGCGGACAAAGGGGGCAACATTGTGTTATGGGACAAAAACATGTACACAGAAGAAGCCCACTCACAATTAAACAACACTGAATATTATGAGAAATTGCAAAACAACCCCACATCAACAATAAAGAAAGACCTGGATAAAAAATTATTAACATGGGTGGCTAACAACATGATCGATGATGATGAACGTAAATACCTGACGGTGGATTTTCTGATACTGGCAACCATATATTTTCTCCCGAAAATACATAAAGATTCTAAAAAACCACCTGGCAGACCTATTCTGTCAGCTAAGGGCTCGCTCATGGAACCAGTGGCAAACTTTATTGACTATTTTTTAATTCCATATGTAGCCAAATTGAAATCCTACATAAAGGACACTTCAGATTGTCTCAGGATTCTGAAAGACTTATCTTGGCAAAACTCCTATTGTCTTATTACAATGGATGTGGTGTCGTTATACACCACAATTGATAACATGCAAGGATTAAAAGCTTGTGAATATTTTCTACAAGAAAGGAATATTCACTACAAAGAACATAATGAGATGTTGCTCGACATGATGAAACTCTGCTTAACAAATAACATTTTCTCCTTTGGGGAAAACATATACCGCCAAAAGAACGGAGCGGCGATGGGGTTTTCTTTCAGCCCCAGTTATGCATGTCTGGTAATGGGATGGTGGGAACAAGAGGTGGCATGGAATCGGAGAAATCATCAATACACGAACCATATTGTAAGCTGGATCCGCTTCATAGACGATCTCCTCATTATATGGAACGGACAGGAGGAAACATTTGAAGAGTACTTCACAATTTTGAATAACAGCACACCCAACCTCAGATTTACATACAACCTGAGCAAAGATCGAGTTGTCTTCCTGGATGCGGAAATTTACATACAAAACAATGGTTTAGAAACAACGTTACACCGAAAAAATACAGCAACCAATGCCACTTTGGAAGCAACTAGTTTTCACCAACCCTCATTAATATCCAGCATTCCATACGGAGAATTCCTGCACCTGCGAAGAATTTGCAGCGAAGAGCAAGAATGGCAAAAACATAGTGCAACCACGATGAAAAGATTCATACAGAGAAAATACCCGAGGAATACGGTTAATACATGCTGGAGCAGAGCTAATCTCAAAACCAGAGCGGAATGTCTAATGCCAAAGGACAAAAAAGACGCCACTACAGAGGAACCCATAAGACTCATTATGGATTACAGCCAAGAATCCAAAGACATTGTAAATATTTTGAAGAAAAATTGGAAAATTCTCCAATTAGATGGAACAATTGGTGACAAAATGGGGAGTTACCCGGTGACCACTTTCAGAAGAGCAAAGAATCTAAAAGATCGCTTAGTACACAGCTTTTAAAAAACAAAGAAACTTAAAGAAACATGGCTACATACAACTGGCTTTGTAAAGTGTCATAATTGTAAAGTTTGTGAGATCGCTAAACCTACAATGGAAGTCACAATGGCTAACAAAAAAACGTGGCAAATTAAAAATCTTATAACGTGCAAAAGCCATTACACAGTGTATGTTATAGAATGTCCTTGCTCACTCAAATATGTGGGTTCCACCATCTGTGAGCTCAAGAAGTGAATTTTGGAACATGTACGGGCCACAAAAAATAAAGACAAAAACAATGCAGTAGCCAGGCACATGGAAATTTATCATAATGCCAACTGGAAATCCTTGAAATTTTATGGCATCGAATCAGTACCCTTAAATGTGCGTGGTGGAAATAGGGAGAAAATCCTACGCCAGAAAGAATCCAGACACATTTTGAACTTGAGATCCATGACGCCATTCGGGTTAAATCAGTCAGAAGAACTGTATATACACCTATGAACAAATGAATGTTCTTGAGCACATACAGAATCAAGTTCAGACTGCAATCATGAATCCAACGGATTATAATGCACTGTTTTTACAACTCAAGGAGTATGCCCACCAGAGGGCAGGCAAGAAAATCAATTCAAGATTGCAATCATAAATTGAATGAGTCAAAACAAACTGTATTTAAACACAAAAAATATGCCCACCAGAGGGCCTAAATTTACATAGTACAAATGGACAAACGCAAAGAAATTCAAACGCATCTCACCTGAGTTAAAAATTGCAAGACTCATAAAATGGTGATGGTAAATAAAATTGAAAAACGTGAAAACACGTAACCTGGAACATTAGTAACATGTAAATAATTGACTGGTGAAGCAATGACTACATCACCCATAAGTCATAGGGTGAATGGTGAAAGATGTCGGGAAATGATGTCAGCCAACTTCCTTCAATTCACTTTATTAAATGAACATTTTTTCGAATGCATTGAGCAAACAACAACCGTGAACAAGTTATCTGGTATAACGAAACGCGTTGGTAATTTGTTGGTTCTGCGACTTTGAAGGAATAAAACGGAGTTTAAAAGCTGTTTGGAGTGCGACCTCTTCTTCCCTTGTGGGAGTGCTGTGGTGGATATTGGCGGTTTGGCTCAACCGCGAGGTGACACACCCGTCGAGCAGTGCCTGAAGTCGGGTACATCTGAGCCATCTTGGATTCATTGTTTTAACCTGATACGGCGCTCGCTGAGATTTAAGAACGTTAAACATCAACAAAGGAGTGAACACGAGGGTGGAGAAACGCTGTTGAAGGTAAGAGCGTGGAACCTGAGTGATACTCCGGACTATCAAATTATTGTGTTACAAATTACAGAGACTTTCCCTGTTTCATCTCGGCTTGACAAACGGGGGATTCGGCTCTTTTTCGAACGAGCAGTCAGATTAAGTGCAACTGTTCTCAATCGAGATTGGCGCTTGAAACATAATTGCAATTCTAGTTCGAATTTTGGAGGGAACCCCCTACAGCGTAATTTAAAACAAGAAAGATCAGCAGAATCATTTATGAGCACAATTAACAATTAGTCTATCACAATGGAAAAACGTGAAGCGAAAAGAAGGGAGCAACTGACAACTATGTTTGACAAAGAACACCCTCAAACTGATGCTGATAAACAAAACCCAGATGGCAAAACGGACACCAAGAGCAAAATAAGGCAATGGGAAAAATTAAGCAGAAAAGAAATCAACAAATCATGGGAAATTATCACCCTTCAGAAATACTTAGAAGTTCAACGAGTTCCCCGTGGTCTAAGAATTATGTTAATGCCAAGTCAACAAGATGCATCTAACGACTTATTACAAGAATGGGGTGAACACACTTTGAATTCTTCACTGGGCTTAATCAAAATATTAGTTAAACATATTGAAATTGCATTGGATAAAATAAAAGAACAACTACAAGCAATTGAAAAGGATTTAGAATCAGTTAAATTGAATCCAGAATTGTCAAAATTCAAAGAGGATTTGGAAAAGCAAATAGACAAACATGAGGACATTGTAAGACAACGTAAACACAGCAAATTTATAAGAGATGCTGAGGACTATGCAGAAGGTAGAATCTTCACCTTCGCACGGAAATACGACCCATTTAAACAAATACCAACCAGCAAGTATTCAACTACCTCTAGCAGCTTCTCATCTCTGGCCTCAACCGGTCAAAGTGAAGGGGAGAACGAAGCAACCCCTGAGGGAGCAAGGAATGTTTTTTTAGGCGACATGCGCCTGGTTTTACAACAACGCCAGTGGGAGCAAAATCAAACATCAAAACGCCAAACACGATGAAGAGGCAGAGGGAAACGCTGGCAGCAGAGAAAACGCGACAGACAAAACGAAGGGGACGAAGAAGCAAGTTCCTCAACAGAAAGGAGTGGGATAAAAACGAGGAGCATGAGGCAGAGGAAGGATCTATAGCAGATGAACTCCAAATCATAAATTTAACTGAAAAAGAATTGTCGTTGGAAGAAACATCATTATTGAAACGTGGTATCAACTATTGCCCCACACAAAGAATGGATTTGGCGCAAACACGTATTGACTTATACCTCTATGTTCGGAAAATTAAACTTGCTAAACATTTCCTGGAAAATCAAAACAAACCAAAGTTGGCAAGAATATCGGAGAAACCAACATTAACACTTCTGGCCAAAGAAGCGGATGACTTTTTAACTTTACTAAATCTAAACGCAGAAGAAGGAAAAGAAGTCACCCTTAACAAGGCATGTCCACAATTAGGCGCAGGAATGAGTGAAAAAAGACCACGTTCAAAATTCTATCCACAACTAACCCCAGGCAACAAAGTTGATCTTTTTCATGAGGCGGTCATCCATGACCTATACAGATTGAAACACAAAAAATTTCATGATAACCTCAGTAAAACAGAAAGAGAGGCCCTTTCTAGATTATCCAAAACAGATGATTTTGAAATCAAAATTGCGGACAAAGGGGGCAACATTGTGTTATGGGACAAAAACATGTACACAGAAGAAGCCCACTCACAATTAAACAACACTGAATATTATGAGAAATTGCAAAACAACCCCACATCAACAATAAAGAAAGACCTGGATAAAAAATTATTAACATGGGTGGCTAACAACATGATCGATGATGATGAACGTAAATACCTGACGGTGGATTTTCTGATACTGGCAACCATATATTTTCTCCCGAAAATACATAAAGATTCTAAAAAACCACCTGGCAGACCTATTCTGTCAGCTAAGGGCTCGCTCATGGAACCAGTGGCAAACTTTATTGACTATTTTTTAATTCCATATGTAGCCAAATTGAAATCCTACATAAAGGACACTTCAGATTGTCTCAGGATTCTGAAAGACTTATCTTGGCAAAACTCCTATTGTTTTATTACAATGGATGTGGTGTCGTTATACACCACAATTGATAACATGCAAGGATTAAAAGCTTGTGAATATTTTCTACAAGAAAGGAATATTCACTACAAAGAACATAATGAGATGTTGCTCGACATGATGAAACTCTGCTTAACAAATAACATTTTCTCCTTTGGGGAAAACATATACCGCCAAAAGAACGGAGCGGCGATGGGGTTTTCTTTCAGCCCCAGTTATGCATGTCTGGTAATGGGATGGTGGGAACAAGAGGTGGCATGGAATCGGAAAAATCATCAATACACGAACCATATTGTAAGCTGGATCCGCTTCATAGACGATCTCCTCATTATATGGAACGGACAGGAGGAAACATTTGAAGAGTACTTCACAATTTTGAATAACAGCACACCCAACCTCAGATTTACATACAACCTGAGCAAAGATCGAGTTGTCTTCCTGGATGCGGAAATTTACATACAAAACAATGGTTTAGAATCAACGTTACACCGAAAAAATACAGCAACCAATGCCACTTTGGAAGCAACTAGTTTTCACCAACCCTCATTAATATCCAGCATTCCATACGGAGAATTCCTGCACCTGCGAAGAATTTGCAGCGAAGAGCAAGAATGGCAAAAACATAGTGCAACCACGATGAAAAGATTCATACAGAGAAAATACCCGAGGAATACGGTTAATACATGCTGGAGCAGAGCTAATCTCAAAACCAGAGCGGAATGTCTAATGCCAAAGGACAAAAAAGACGCCACTACAGAGGAACCCATAAGATTCATTATGGATTACAGCCAAGAATCCAAAGACATTGTAAATATTTTGAAGAAAAATTGGAAAATTCTCCAATTAGATGGAACAATTGGTGACAAAATGGGGAGTTACCCGGTGACCACTTTCAGAAGAGCAAAGAATCTAAAAGATCGCTTAGTACACAGCTTTTACAAAACAAAGAAACTTAAAGAAACATGGCTACATACAACTGGCTTTGTAAAGTGTCATAATTGTAAAGTTTGTGAGATCGCTAAACCTACAATGGAAGTCACAATGGCTAACAAAAAAACTTGGCAAATTAAAAATCTTATAACGTGCAAAAGCCATTACACAGTGTATGTTATAGAATGTCCTTGCTCACTCAAATATGTGGGTTCCACCATCTGTGAGCTCAAGAAGCGAATTTTGGAACATGTACGGGCCACAAAAAATAAAGACAAAAACAATGCAGTAGCCAGGCACATGGAAATTTATCATAATGCCAACTGGAAATCCTTGAAATTTTATGGCATCGAATCAGTACCCTTAAATGTGCGTGGTGGAAATAGGGAGAAAATCCTACGCCAGAAAGAATCCAGACACATTTTGAACTTGAGATCCATGATGCCATTCGGGTTAAATCAGTCAGAAGAACTGTATATACACCTATGAACAAATTAATGTTCTTGAGCACATACAGAATCAAGTTCAGACTGCAATCATGAATCCAACGGATTATAATGCACTGTTTTTACAACTCAAGGAATATGCCCACCAGAGGGCAGGCAAGAAAATCAATTCAAGATTGCAATCATAAATTGAATGAGTCAAAACAAACTGTATTTAAACACAAAGAATATGCCCACCAGAGGGCCTAAATTTACATAGTACAAATGGACAAACGCAAAGAAATTCAAACGCATCTCACCTGAGTTAAAAATTGCAAGACTCATAAAATGGTGATGGTAAATAAAATTGAAAAACGTGAAAACACGTAACCTGGAACATTCGTAACATGTAAATAATTGACTGGTGAAGCAATGACTACATCACCCATAAGTCATAGGGTGAATGGTGAAAGATGTCGGGAAATGATGTCAGACAACTTCCTTCAATTCACTTTATTAAATGAACATTTTTTTCGAATGCATTGAGCAAACAACAACCGTGAACAAGTTATCTGGTATAACGAAACGCGTTGGTAATTTGTTGGTTCTGCGACTTTGAAGGAATAAAACGGAGTTTAAAAGCTGTTTGGAGTGCGACCTCTTCTTCCCTTGTGGGAGTGCTGTGGTGGATATATATATATATATATATTGCACACAAATGACCCAGATTCCTGAAATCCGTGTCCCGTAGGCAGGTGGCGAGTAAATACCGAGCAGGTCTCCCGGCAGTCAATATGCACACAGAAACTTCTAATAATTTTCAAAATACATAATTGCCTAAGGCACTATGCCGACTTCTAATTGATGCTACAGCTGTACACGCATATACTTTATGGAACTTGTATTATTAACAATGTTCTTGCCTTGTGTCTGCGGCAATTATGTATTTTGAAAATTATCGATCATGGCGACTCATATGTCTACACACTATTCGTGTTTTTACTAGTAACAATTCGACACATGCATTTGTCAGTTTTGTGTAACTCTTTATTTGATTGCATAATGCCAACATTTCACGGGCCTTTTGATACGAGCACTAGACTGTACTAATATGAAACAAAAACACATTACCAGCATCATGACCATCACATGTCTTGGTACCTACTCTGGTCTATAACAAATGACACACTATTTGTGTTACATATTTTGTTGGATTTAGATGTGTACGGAATAACTCTGGACAAAGTGTAACCATGAACTATGGCAGGTCCCATATCTTTACATTTTATTTAGACATTTAGTAATGGCCGCCGTAGTTACTGACATCACTTGCCAAACTAATTGTGTCTGTCGTCTGTTTCAACAGTCAGATAAATACTTCTGTTTCCTGTTGCACTTCGTGTGATCAAGTCAGTTTCACTGACGAAACGCGTTACGAGTGTTATTTAAACTTTGAGTTTATCCTTCCGAGTGCGAGTCCTTCTATTAGAAGTTTCTGTGTGCATATATATATATATATATATATATATATTCACTGAAAAAACCATAGGTTTCACACATGTTATAGTTAGCGGAAATTTTACTGATAAAAAACCAGTGAAATTGCCCCGTTATAGTTAGTGCTGGCAACTATAACTCATGCGACCGCAATCCTCTGCTGATGCTAATACTGTATTTAGACACTTATTTGCCCATGTCTTCTTCCATACATTTTTAGCTATACATATATTACAAATATTTTTTTTTCATAAAGACACATATCTCATCAGCAGAAGATTGCGGTCGCGTGAGTTATAGTTGCCAGCACTAACTATAACGGGGCAATTTCACTGGTTTTTTATCAGTAAAATTTCCGCTAACTATAACATGTGTGAAACCTATGGTTTTTTCAGTGAATTTGCAAGGTTTTTTAAATGCTAATTCCTAACTATAACGTGTGTGAAACCTATGGTTTTTTCAGTGAATTTGTACGGTTTTTTAAATGCTAAGTTACTTTACACCATTCGAGGCGTGCGCGCCCACTTAACGCAGTTCGTTCCGTGCACGGTTTTTATCAACTTTAATAAGCCCTGTACATTTGGTGGCCTTCGGCCACCAAAAGCACAGGGGGTGGGGTCAATGTGGATAGTGTTTTTTTTATTTCGATTTTATAATTTCATGTTGCCAAAATTTAGTTTTTTTTACCTATTAATAAGTCCTGTACATTTGGTGGCCTACGGCCACCAAAAACACAGGGGGTGGGGTAAGTGTGGATAGTGTTTTTTTTATTTTTTATTTTTTTACCGTACGCTTACGGTAAGCGTACGGTAAGCGTACTCGGCGAAATTGCCGAAAAAAAAATAAAACCGTTTTTGCTCTTGGGGGATGTTTGGGGACTCCCTCAACATGACTATGTGGGAGGGAGTTGTCAAAACAGCCCCGTAACATGTTTTTGGCCATCTTGTTTGATAAACAACACTCAGTGCGAGAGACAAAATGGCAGCCGCCGCTTCCTGGTTTCGGCCGATTCGAATGTTTACTAAGATCTAAGAGCCAATCAGAATCGCGCTCGCGCACGCCACCGTACGCTTACGGTAAGCGTACGGTAAGCGTACCGTAAGCGGGCTCAGATATATATATTGATTTAAAGGCTATTTTCTCAGAATCTACTGAACAGATTTACACCAAACCTACAAAAGGCACTTCCTTGACCTAGGGACTACCTCTCTGCCAAATTTCTAGTAATTCTGTTCAGCCGTTCGGGCTGTAGCTCGTTCTAAAGGTCCTATGGAAAAATGCATGGGAAAAACGCGTTTTGGGACCCCCCTTTTATCTCAGCCCCCGCTTGACGAATCCCCCCGAGACTTTTAGGGTAGGAGCGGAGCGTAGCGCCCCACCTATTTTGAGAAATTCGCGAGGATTCATCGACCGGCGCTAAAGTTATTCAAAATAGAATGTTGAGGTTTTCCTATGGAAAAGGGGTCCTAACTATAACTACCTACTGGCGACCGCCAGTAGGTAATATATATATATATATATATATATATCTATATATTTTAAAAACCATAGGTTTCACACATGTTATAGTTAGGTGGATATTCCACTCGTAAAAAAACAATGAAATTCCCCCGTTATAGTTAGTTCAGATAACTATAACTCGCGCGCCCGCAATCCACTGCTGATGACGTCACATATTACATCACTCATGACATGGTCAGTGGCATCACTCATGACATCACTGATGACATCATCCTTGTGATAGAGTGGCGGCCGCGCGAGTTATAGTTATCTGAACTAACTATAACGGGGGAATTTCATTGGTTTTTTACGAGTGAATTATCCACCTAACTATAACATGTGTGAAACCTATGGTTTTTTAAGTGAATTTACAAGGTTTTCTAAATGCTAATTCCTAACTATAACGTGTGTGAAACCTATGGTTTTTTCAGTGAATTTGTACGGTCTTTTAAATGCTAAGTTATGTATGTATTATTATTTTTTTTATATATTTATTTTACAATAAACTACGTATTTTTTTTTTTTTTGGGGGGTTTTCACCGTGCGTGCTGACAAAGGCTAGGGTGTCAGGAACTCTCTACCCTGCCCCCTTTTCACGTTCGCCACCTTCCTTTTTCACTCTCGCACTGAAAACAAACAAAATGGCGGCCGACACTTCCTGATTTCGACCGATTTGAATGTTGACTAACATGTAACCACCAATCAGAATTACGCTCGCGCACGTTAGGGTGCCCGCACGGTGCGCCACGGTGCCCGCACGGTGCGCGCACGGTGCTCGAACGGTGCGCGCACGGTGCGCGGCTATCGATGTGTATGTGCTTTTAACTGCAATTTTCTCAGGAACTACTGAACAGATTGACTCCATATAAGCAAAAGGCACATCCCTGAGCTGAGGACTACCTCTCTGCCAAATGTCAAGTAATTCTGTTCAGCCGTTCGGGCTGTACCTTGGACTAAAGGTCCCTATGGAAAATTGCATGGGGAAAATGCGTTTTGGGACCCCCCTTTTTTCTCAGCCCCCGCTTGACGAATCCCCCCGAGACTTTCAGGGTAGGAGCGGAGCGGAGCGCCCCACCTATTTTGAAAATTTCGCGAGGATTCATCAACTGGCGCCAAAGTTATTCCAAATAGAATGTTGCGGATTTCCTATGGAAACACGGTCCTAACTATAACTATCTACTGGCGATATAGATATCACGCTCTCTCTCTGTCTTGTTTCCCTGCACTCGCAATCGGGTGCTCTCATGCACGGTGGCAGAAACCGTGCGGATTACGAATCCCCAGCTCACGGCTTTTTAACACCAGCACTCACAAGAACGTACCTTTCAAATTTTATTCGAAAGGAATACACACAATAGACGCGTTTCGGCTTGCCACCTTTGTCAATAGAGGCCGGCGCCAGTTTGTCACAGATTTAAATACCATCACATTATGAGACATCGACATAGGACACCTAAACTTGCTTCAGTAAAGGTGTCATCCATCTTTAAACGGGTTACTCAATGTGCATTATATCTTGTAAAGGCATGGCTATTTTGCCCTGAATGGGCTTAAATCAAAGTTTGCCTAATGCAAAGAGCACATTATTGTCCTTAAGTACCTATAAAACAGAAAAGTGTTAACCACAATCATGCCCTGTATGGGCTTACATCCTGTTTTATATCTTCATTGTAACTCGCCCGATAATCTCCCATATTCCAAACAGAAAACAAAGATTCACAAAAATGTAGACTATTACAAATGTACAGCCATTTCTTCCCCACTATTGAGGCCACCTGGTCTTTTGGTCTGGTTGTCAATAATGTGTCGTGATTCCAGTCTGCGTAATTGTAGCTGTCTGTTACCACCTCTCACATTTATGGGCACTTGGTCCATGCAAAAGAAACTCAAAAGGTCTCTATTGCTCTGATGGAACATCTCAAAGTGCCGTGCCACCGGGTAGGTGGGATCTTTATTTTGTATGGCCCTGAGATGTTCCAAGATTCTGATCTTGGTCGGATGAATTGTACTGCCAATGTACCGCAACCCACACGGACATACCAAACAGTATACCGTGTAGGTGGTATTGCAGTTCATCAGACTTTTGATTTTCGTAGGTTCATTCATTCCTGGTACTTTGTACTCCAGTGTTTTCTTGCTATTCTTACATGCCCTACATCTAAGACATGGGTAAAACCCCGCAAGTTTACCAAAAGGCGGGACTTTACTATCATTATCACAATGGCTTTGAACCAATGTGTTGCGTAGGGATCTAGCTCGTCTGAAAGTAAGTAGGGGAGCTTTAGGCATTTCCTTCCCTATTACTGGGTCTGATCTCAGGATATGCCAGGGTTTAGCAGAAAACTTTTTTTATACATATATATACACACACACACACACACACACATATATATAAATATCTATATATATTTTATAAATATCGATATATATATATATATCTCTGCTACAAAGTACAAAGTACAGCACTCACGGAAGATGTTTTAACCCGATTTATTAGGTTAAACTACACACAAAAGACACGTGGTGGCGACTGCATTCATCAGATATATATACATATGGATTTAAAAAAGTAGGGGTTTCACTTCCCTTAAATATTAATACCTTGTGCTGTAAAGGCATATGCATCGTAAAGGCTTGCGTGGTAAAGGCAGTGTGTAGTGAAAAATGAGTGGTGGTAAAGGCATGCATTGTAAATGCATGTGTTATTATGTCGTACAACCATGTGAGAAATGCAAAGATGTTTTACCGTGCCATAATGGCTGCTCCTGTCAAGGTTTGAAAAGTTTGCTGGTCGCCCACCAAACTCTTACAAACTTTTTGTTTTTCTAAAAAAACTTTCAAAGTTTGCTATTTAAAAAGAAAAAATAATGACCCCTGCACCTAGGGACTTTTTTTTTTAGAGTTTGGGTGGCTAAGGGAATAGGATGGTAAGGTTTCAAAATGGGGAGGTTTGGACGATCACCAATTAAAAAAAAAAGTAATCTGTTTATATCTGTACAAATGTTCATATATTTATATATAATATTTCAAACACACCACGTTGATCCTTTGGCCTTCAACGAGAGAACACGGCACCACTCCAGAGTAGATAAATACCAGGGTTATTTTATTTTAGCAAACACCACAGTGCATCACAGATGAAAATAGGACAGCCAATATATATAAATGTATAAATGCACTCCACATATATATATGTGTGTGTATAGAACAATGCTAATACTTATCAGACATTTGTAAATCAGCGATTAAAAATTGACGGATGTGCAGTTGCCAGGCAACATTCGTCTTAATTTCATGATTGCACGTATAGAGTGTCAAAAAGTTAGTTAAAAGTAATGAAAAAAACCAATATGTCATTAGTTGTTGAATATCAGGTTCATAATTTAGCGAATGAATTATAGCTTTGATATCTGTGATTATTATGAATATATATAACTTTATTGATACGCGCAATCATGAAATTAAGACAAATGTTGCACTGGCAACGGCACATCCATCAATTTTTTTAATCGCTGATTCTTACACATTGGTGATTCTGTGGAGGATCCCATACTCATCTTTAATACGGCTGCTGTCGCCGTCAAGCTGGCACCAACGTCGCAGGCTGGGAGTCGCTAAGCACAGCGATCTTGGAAATTGAATCTTGCAATGGTTCCCGCCATTCCCGAAACGCGCAATATTGTGAGGACTACAAAATATCAGGTAAGCAAGCGCATTGCGGGGCTGGGTCTCATGTGGAGGTTTGGGTCAACGTCAGAGGACTGGGATTCTTGCCGCACTTGTTTCCCATGCGCACGATAAATGCTACTCGCCTCTACCTAACTCGCTAACAACAGGAACAACTGGGAACAGATGTAACGGCCGCAGTCCTGAGTTGAACCGCGCTTGTCAGGAGATCGTCTCTTTTAGCACTGTCAGAATGGGAAACTGATAGGAAAGCAGTTGCATTATCGCTTTTCAATGAAGATCAAGATACAAACATAAGCATATCAACCGCAAGCATAGGAGCTACAGGGGTTGACTCAGTCAAACAGAAATTACTCCTACCGGAGAAACTCTCCAAATGTGAAATCAACAAATGGTGGGAAGTTACTTCACTGCTTCACTGACGAATTACGTGGAAGTGGGTCAAGTGCCTAGAGGCCTCAGAATATCAATTTTTCCAACATATGAAAATCCAAACCCTGATTTACTTACGGAATGGGAAGCATACATGGCCAAAACATGCAAGGGAATGCTTGAGATGTTGGTGAAATATGCCCAAATTGACTTGCAATCCACCAGAAAAGAATTGGCTGCATTTCAGGACGGAACTTGAAAAAATTAAAACCAAAAAATCTGTGGTAGAATTCCTCAAATTGCTGCCCAACAAATGGAAGGAGTACGAAGATACAATTAAGATAAAAGAACAGCCCAAGTTTCTGAGAGATAAAAGAGACTATGCCGAAGGCGAATTCTAACTTATGCCAAACGTTTTGATTGGACACAAAGAAAATTTAGGTCTTCGTACAATAATCAACAAGGAGAAATACTCTCAACTGGATAAAGCTCAGATATAATCACGGACATAGAAGAATGCAATCCAGGTGTCCCTTTAGGTGCATGCACTTTAACATTCCTCCATGACTTCCAAATCCTCAAACAGAAAAAGGAACAGAATACAGCAGACAAACCCCAAACAAGGGCAGGAGAAGAGACAAGCGTTCAAAAAGAGGAAGAGGACGAGGAACAAAAAAAAAAACACAAAAAAAAAGACTCAGGCTAAAAAGAAGACGAGGAGGAAGAACACGACGTTCCACACTAGCAATGGAAGAACATACAGAAAAAAAATCTATTACTAATTTAAAACCAAGATCATTATCAGCAGAAGAAATATCGGTGTTATAGTTGGGACTGTCATTTTGCCCTACAAATAACTTCAATAACACTGATACTTGAATAGATTTATTTTTGTTTATCCATAAACTTAAGTTGATGAAATTGTTTAAAATGACAATTGGTTAACCCCTTCCCTGCTCATGACGGAACCACTCCATCATGAGCCACGGTCGCGCTGTGCTCATGACGGAGTGGTTCCGTCATGCCGCGGCCGTTGGCTGTCGCTCCGCCCACGCGGCGCCTTTTCCCCGCCTGTGCGGGCGTCTAACGTAAGTGGGCGGCGCCGTGACGGAACCACTCTGTCATGAGCACAGCTCACCCGTGACTCATGATGGCGTGGTTCCGTCATGAGCATGGCGGCGCCACGCACACTTAAAACACCCCCAGCGCTGCGGCGGAATTCGCGCTGCAGCGAAGGGGTTAAAAAAAAACAGCAATATGGCAAGAAGTAATTACAACTAATGCTGATCTCCAAACAGGAGACGTTGATCTGCTGTGTGACCTATATGTTTTGGAAATGGACAATGAACATGGTCAAGAAAGAGATATCAATGCTGTCCTGGAACATCTGGGTGTAAATACCAATCAGCTCAGTCATAGTGAACTTAAAAATGAAATCAAAATACAGTCCTAATGTTCCATGTGTCAATATCGAGGCTTATAGTTCGGCAGTCACGATGGAACTAATGAAAATGAGAAAGGCAAGTTCAAATTTCAAATGTGACAATTTATCCAGCATCCAAAGAGGAGCGATTAACAGTTTGGAAAAAGACCCCAACATTATAATCAAGCCCTTCGACAAGGGGGGCAATGTGATCATCATGGACATAATGATGTACAGAGCAGAGGCAATGAGGCAAATAACAGATACCACATGCTATGAGCTCATTAATTGGGATCGGTATAAGCAAACTATTAAAGATTATCATGATCATCTTGATATTTGGCATCAGAGAGGATTACTAGACATTGAGGAATACAGATTTTTGAGAACTGGAAATCCGTGCATTCCCTGACTGTACTTTCTCCCAAAGATTCACATAAATGCCACGAATCCACCAGGGCATCCAATAGTATCCTCTAATGGTGATCTATTGGAAAACACCTACATTTTCCTTGATTTGTTTCTTTCGAAATATGTTTTGAACCAACGATCCTAATGTAAAGACAGTTCGTACTTTCTACATAGGATACATGACGTACAATGGGAAAAGAGTTATCTAATGATAGCTTTAGATGTCTGCTCATTCTATACATGTATTGAGCAAAAAATGGGTGTAGCAGCATGTATTTATTTCTCAAAAGCAGACATGTTAGTTTATGGGAACACAACAAAATGTTGGAGGAAATGATGCTTTATTGTTTGCAAGAAAATATCTTTTTATTTGAAAAATCTGTTTATCGACAACAATCCGGCAGAGCAATGGGCACCTGTTTCGCCCCCAGCCTAGCGAACCTTTTCCTGGGCTGGTGGGAGGAACAAATTGTGTGGACTGATAACTTTGAACGGTATACTGATCATTTACCCATCTGGATCAGATATATCGCCGACTTGTTTCTGATTTGGGATGGGCCAGAATCTTTGGCTCTCTAATTCATTCAAAAGTTGGGGGATAACAATTTAAATCTGAAATTCACCCACAAAATCAATGCGAATTATTGTGAGTTCCTGGATGTGTGTATAGAAATTGTTGAAAATAACATCACGACCCGCTTATTTCGTAAGGAAACAGCTGGAAACACTGTTTTACATGCAGCCAGTCCCCATTCTGTTCCCCTAATACAGAGCATCCCATATGGGAAAATGCTGCACGCTCGCCACAATTGCAGCACTAATGAAGGTTTTTTCAAAGAGCAGCAAAATATGATAACACGCTTTAAGAGCAGAGGCTATAATGATCAAATCTTGGAAAAAGACAAAAGTAAGATCAAAAACAAGACACAGAGGGAGCTACTGTTTAGCCTGCCTGTCAGAAAAGACCCTATCCAGATTGAGAAGGTTACTGAAGTCCCAAGAATGATAACCACCTTCAGTAGAGGAGCTAGGGCACTGAGGATAGCTATGAAAGCCCATTTGAATCTCCTAGTGCTGATCCAATAATTGTCAAACATATAGGTGGCACACCACAAATAACATACAAAAGATCTAAATCATTAAGAGATCGCCTGGTGCACAGTTACCCCCAAGATACAATCACTACTCTGTGGCTTAGAGCACCAAAGGGTTTCACAACATGCGGCTCATGTAAAGCCTGTAGAAATGGTAAAAACACTAAAACATATCAGACAGGAGCCGGCATCGCCAGAAATGTCAATCAATCTATCAACTGCAACAGTGATTTTTCTGTCTACGTGCTGGAGTGCCCATGTGGCCTTCAATACGTAGGCAGCACAAAACTTCCCTTAAAAGTAAGAATTTTGCAACATCTCAGCGCAATATCCAACCAGGATTTCAATTACCCGGTTGCCAGGCATTTTGCCGACACTCATAAAAGTAACAACATCCTCTTGAAATTTTTTGGAATTGATAGAATTCCAACACATATTCATCTGGGATAGAGAGAAGGATCTCCGAATCTGTGAGTCAAGGCATATAATTGACTGTTGGACTTGGCCCTTTTTGCAGGACCTGAACTTTTTGCCTTCCTCCTGTATTTTTGTCTGACCTGTTTTTGTTGGTTTTATGACTCTGGGCACTTTACCACTGCTGATCAGTGCTAAAGTGCATATGCTCTCCCTATTGTAAATTGATATATGGATTAGTGACTCCATGATTGGCTGATTTGGCTTACTTGTCAGACCCTAGTACAGCGCACTGCATGTGCCAAGGGCATGTAAATCAAATGCTGCTGGTGGGCTTGCAGCACTGGTTGTGCCACCCACAGAAGCAGCCTGTAAAGTGCGTCTCAGGTCTGACATTGCAGAGCCTGTGTGCAGTCTGGTACTGCTATGCTGACTGGGCAAGTGTACCCACTTGCCAGTCCCTAAACCTTCCCTTTTCTGCATATTAGTCACCCCTATGGAAGGCCCAAGGGCAGGGTGCATTGTATGTAAAAGGTAGGACATGCCCTGCTGTGTGTGGCATGTCCTAATAGTGAATTACAGCCATTTTCGTTTTTCACTATTGCAAGGCTACCTGTTCGCCATAGGCCAGAATGGGCAGTTTGATTATTACATCTTATAATCCTAACTGAGTGAGGGAACTAGGTAGAAATTTGAGTTTAGTATGCCTGATCTCAGAATGATAAAATGCATCTTTTAGTGAAGTTGGTTTTAACATTCTATGTTTGAAATTTCCACTTTTAGAAAGTAGGTATTTTCTTGTCTAACCATCCAAGCCGGCCTCTGCTAGGTTGTGTATTCCTCGTCTGGAGTTTGAGTGACAGGGGCTGGGGGATTCCAGGAGACAGGGTGAGTTAGCACAGGGCTGAATAGAGAGATCTGCATGTAGATGGGTGGGAGGAGTTGCACCTGGGACCTGAATAGGGCTGTGCCTTCCCTCTACAATGCTGGCTCCACCTCCTGTGGTGTGTCTGATGTCCCTGGCATGCACTGTGAAAGGAAAGAAGGAGTTATGTAAACAGAGTGCTCCAGGACTGACCAGAACTGGTTTGGACTAGGCAAAGGCCTCTCTGCCTTCAGAGAACAAAGAGAAACTGTGTATAAAAAGGGGGACCCAGACCCCAGAACTTTAGATCACTTTTGGGAAACAAGAAGAAACCTTTGCTGAGGAGAGGAACCAGAGAGACTGAGGAGAGACTATCCCTAAGCAGGAGGGATTGGCCTGCAGTGGTTGCCTGACTGCCAAAGAGAGGAGAAAGGAACTTTGTGTGTACTTTATTCAACTTGTGAAGGATCTCCAAGGGCTTGAGAAAGAGCTTGCCTCTTGCTGAAGTCTCAGGGACAACAGACTTCAACCACCAGCTCCCCAAGAGTTCTTTGGAAGTGCTTGCAGTTGTGTTGGGCTTTCTGAGGGACTGCGTGTTGCAAGGAGCTGGAAGCGCGACTCGCGAAGAAGAAGCGTGTCGCTGCCGCAGCTGCTGTCGTCACATCACTGAAGAAGGGTGTTGCCACTGCAGCTGTCGCATCGCATAGCAGAAGCGTTTCGCATCACCGAAGAGCGTGTCGCCGCCGCAGCCGCTGTCTTCGCATCATTGAAGAAGGGTGTCGCTGCTGCAGCTGTCGCATCGCATCGCAGAAGCATCTCGCATCACCGGAGAAGCGTGTCGCCGCCGCTGTCTTCACATCAATGAAGAAGGGTGTCGCCGCTGTAGCTGTCACATCGCAGAAGTGTCTCGCATCACCGGAGAAGCGTGTCGCAGAGCCTGTCGCAGCTCAGAATCGTTGAGTCACCGCACGGCCGTTGGGCGTACACGCATCATGTCGCATCAAGAAGAAGACGCCATCTTTGTTTCATCGTACCGGATCTTCATCGCATCATGGCGTTGCGGGTCGCGCCGCTACAGAAGCGCAGTAAGAAACCGACACATCACCGTTCCTGCGTATAAAGAACCGACGCATCACCTTCCCTGCAACACTTTCGTTGTATAGCGGACTCAAAGTGTCGCATTTTTAACATCTAAAGAGAACTAAGATAATTCTACCATTTTAAGTACAGTATTGTGGATTTTTTTTGTTTATGGTCTTGTGATAAGTCTATGTAAAGAATACTTATTTTTATACTACAACTTGTGTGGTGTCCATCTGTAGTTTTGTCACTGGGTTACTGTATGTGTTCACAAATGCTTTACACACTGCCTCTGAGATAAGCCTGTCTGCTCGTGCCAAGCTATCAAGGGGGTGAGCAGGGGTTATTTTAGGAGTGTATCCCCTTACCCTGACTAGAAGCAAGGGTCCCTATTTGGTCAAAGGTACCTATCTCTGCCAACTAGAGACCCCCAGTTTTTTTTAATTACTTTTAACACATTTTTTGTCACTCTATCACTATTTAATGCAAGGACCATTAACGTAGATTGCCTCTGGTCAGATTTGTGATCCATATCTTGGAGTCATTGTAAGAAAGTGCCATCTTTCTTGCATGGTATGCCCCCACTTTTTGCTGACTGTGCTTTGACTGAGTGTGCCCTGGGCTCCTGCCAATAAGGTGCCCAGGGCCTATGTTCTTTCCCTAAACCAAAACCTCCAACCCAAATTGGCAAACCCTGGCCACATGACTTTGTAGACTTCTCAGTAAAGACACTGGATGGTTGGTTAGCTGGACATGGTGTGCAGGATTTTACTGGATTGTACAATTTAATCATGAAGGAACATATATTAAGTAACTGCACAAATGAAAAGTTGCATCAGCATTTGGTAGACCTAGGTCTAATTTCTCCCCAAGAATTGGGAAAGAAGGCAGACCACTGGGTCAAGACAAGGGTGACAAGGACAGCCACTGGGGGTGACCAGAAGAAAGTGGTCACAAAGCCTCCCCAGGGGAAAGGTGGTGAGAAACACCAAGATAAAAAGTCTGAGTCTTCCAAAGGGCCCCAAAAACCTGGGACCCAAACTACTCCCTATGTGCCTCAAACCTATAGGGGGAAGAACTTTGATCCCTTAAAGGCCTGGTGTAATAACTGTAAGAGGTCAGGACAACTAACTGTAGATAAGTCTTGCCCCCACAACAAAGCCCCTAAGGCACCCAGTAAAGCTACTCCTGGGGCAGCAGGCATACAGATGGGATCAGAAGTGTACCCTGAGCAAATGTGGGAACACACTGAAGCAAGTCTAGTCTCACTGGGGGAAGTGGAGTTTGCCACTGTAGCTGTGTGGCCACCCAACTTAAACACATATTTGCAGTACCCCTGGGTGAATGGAACTAGGGTAGACGCTCTGAGGGATACAGGTGCCAGTGTCACTATGGTGAGAGACACACTGGTTTCCCCTGAGCAATATTTGATTGGGAAGTCTTACCCAGTCACCAATGCTGACAGTGTCACCACTAGTCATCCCATGGCCATGGTGACATTAGGCTGGGGGGGAGGGTTACTGGCCTGAAACAGGTAGTGGTCTCTCCAAAGTTGCCAGCTGCCTGTCTGCTTGGAAATGATCTGGAAACCTCAGCCTGGGCTGAGGTTGAGCTAAAAGCCCATGCAGCCATGCTGGGCATCCCTAAATTGGTGTGTGTGCAAACCAGAGCACAGAGCAAGAGGAATGGTGAAAAAGTAGGTCGGGAGCCTGAAATAATGGCCCAACCAACCAAGACAAAAGGTAAGAAGACTGGGGAACCAGCTTCTGTACAGCAAAACATTCAGGAACCCTCTCCACAGGGAGAGGATTTGGATACCCCTGAGGGAACTGAGCCCATGGAGCTTGACCCTTATCAGGTTGAACTCTTGGGCCCAGGGGGACCCTCTAGGGAAGAGCTGTGCCAGGGTCAGTGAGACTGTCCCACTCTTGAAAGCCTGAGGCAGCAAGCTGTTTCAGAAGCAAAGGGAGATGTTAGTGGTACCCACAGAGCTTATTGGGAAGAGGGATTACTGTATGCTGAGGCAAGAAACCCCACTCCTGGAGCCACCAGGAGGGTGGTAGTGCCACAGAAGTACAGGGAGTTCCTCCTACCTTTGGCTTATGACATCCCCCTAGCTGGACATCTGGGGAAATCCAAAACTTGGGAAAGGCTAGTGAGTCACTTTTACTGGCAACAGATGCACCAAAAGGTGAAGGAGTTTGTCAGCTCCTGTGTTACCTGTCAAGCCAGTGGCAAGACAGGTGGCCACCAAAGGCCCCCCTAATCCCACTACCAGTGGTGGGGGTACCCTTTGAAAGGGTAGGAGTTGACATTGTGGGTCCACTTGAACCTCCCACAGCCTCAGGGAACACATTTATTCTAGTAGTAGTGGATCATGCTACTAGGTACCCTGAAGCAATTCCCCTTAGGACTAATACAGCTCCTGCAGTAGCCAAGGCCCTCCTGGGTGTCTTCACCAGCGTAGGGTTTCCTAAGGAGGTGGTTTCAGACAGAGGTTCCAACTTCATGTCTGCTTACCTGACACACATGTGGAAGGAGTGTGGAGTGCAGTACAAGTTTACTACACCCTACCATCCACAAACCAATAGCCTTGTTGCGAGATTCAACAAGACTTTGAAAGGAATGATCATGGGTCTCCCTGAAAAACTCAAAAGGAGATGGGATGTCCTGTTGCCATGCCTGCTTTTCGCTTACAGGGAAGTGCCACAGAAGGGAGTAGGTTTCTCACCCTTTGAACTTCTGTTTGGTCATCCTGTGAGGGGACCACTTTGTCTTGTAAAAGAGGGCAGGGAGAGGCCTCTTCAAGAGCCCAAACAAGACACAGTGGACTATGTGCTTGGCCTAAAGTCCAGAATGGCTGAGTACATGGAAAAAGCATCCAAGAACCTTGAGGCCAGCCAGGAGCTCCAGAAGCACTGGTATGACCAAAAAGCTGCACTGGTTGAGTTTCAACCTGGGCAACAGGTGTGGGTTTTGGAGCCAGTGGCACCAAGGGCCCTCCAAGATAAATGGAGTGGTCCTTACCCTATTCTAGAAAGAAAGAGTGAGGTCACCTATTTAGTGGACCTGGGCACTAGCAGGACACCCAAAAGGGTTATCCATGTGAACTGCCTTAAGCTCTACAATGACAGGGCTGACATCACCATGCTGATGGTGACTGATGAGGAACAGGAAGCAGAGAGTGAACCTCACCCTGACCTCCTCTCCTACAGCCCACAAGATGGGTCAGTAGATGGTGTGGTCTTGTCAAACGCCCTCTCTGCCCAACAGCAGACTGACTGCAAGCAAGTCTTGCAACAGTATGCTAGCGTCTTTTTCCTGACCCCTGGTCTGACAAACTGGTGTACCCATGATAAGGACACTGGTGACAGTGCACCTGTCAAGAACAAAATCTATCGCCAGTCAGACCAAGTCAAGGAAAGCATCAAGGCTGAGGTCAGCAAGATGCTGGAGTTAGGGGTCATTTAACCCTCTGAGAGCCCCTGGTCTAGCCCAGTGGTTCTGGTCCCCAAACCTCATCAACAAGGTGAAAAGAGAGAGATGAGGTTCTGTGTGGACTATAGAGGGCTCAACTCTGTCACCAAGACAGATGCTCACCCTATTCCAAGAGCAGATGAGCTGATAGATAAATTAGGGGCAGCCCAATTCCTCAGTACCTTTGACTTAACTGCAGGGTACTGGCAGATTGGCATGGCCCCAGGAGCAAAAGAAAAGACAGCATTCTCCACCCCTGATGGGCACTATCAGTTTACTGTGATGCCCTTTGGGTTAAAGAATGCCCCTGTGACCTTCCAGAGGTTGATGAACAATGTCCTGGCTGGGCTGGAGTCCTTTAGTGCAGTTTATCTTGATGATATTGCTGTCTTTAGCTCCACCTGGCAGGATCACCTGATCCCAATGGAAAGTATAGTTCCCAGGCAAACATATACGACTAATAGTTCGAATTGATAAAGCACAGAAGTAGTAAAACAAACAAATAATGCAGTTCACAATTTTAATTAAAAAAAAGACATATAAAATCACATGTAGTGAAATAACAATATACAATAAAATTGGACTTTTCAATAATACAATTCAATGATATAGATTACACATAGTGGCAGAACATAAAATATCTTCACGACGCGCGTTTCGGCACAGAGTGCCTTCGTCAGGAGTAGCCACAACAAATCTAAAGAATTAATGAGAACAATAATTATTATACATACAATTCTGTGCTACAACTTTGATTTAACAATGCTGAGTTTGTCTGAAAAATGGTACTTTTCTTTGAGGACTTACATGCAACTGATATTTTCGTTAAAGTGATATTTAAAGTAGGAAAAGGTGGAAAAAAGAAGAGGAAAGAGAAGAAGGAAAGAGAGGGAAGGATATAGAAAAGAAAGTGAAGAAAAAATAAGGAGGGAAAAGTGAGTGTGAATGGAAAAAGCGGAAAAAAGGAGGAAAAAATAGGGGGAAAAGAGAAAAAAGAAGAAAAGAGAGAAAGAAATGATGGTGAGTGTGATGAAATGATGCCCAAGAAGTATGTAGTCTATAAACATTCTTCATGATTATAAATATATAAAACACCCGTGGTAAAAAAGGAGGGGGTGAAGGAGAAGCTGTTATAATTGATATGTTTCTTACTTATGTAGTTAACAGAAGGTGGATCAATGACATATGTATGTAGGGGAAATATCGACCAGAAATATTATTTCTTCCTTTCCTTTATATGGTTCCTTTCTTCTCTGACAAAAGAAACGAGTGACTGAATTAAAGAAAAAGTTATTGTCAAGGTGTTAATATAGGGTAAATGATGAAAGAATGGGGTATTTACTTGCCTATTCGGTGATTCCTGGTAAGGAAGGGGGTATTTTTATTCGTTTTCAACCCAGTAGGTTGGAAAATTGATGTTCATATGTCAGACCGGAATATGTCTTGCAGAAATATATTTAGTGGGAGAGATAAAATCTGTGACTCTAGGGATAATGAAAAAGATGAGGTAAGGGAATAGAAACATCTGAAATCTGTTTTTCAAAAACGGCAATACTGTCTTGATATAAACGGGTAATAATATAAATTTCGGTAATAATGAGTGTTGATTATATATAAGGTAACACCTAGGTTCTATTGGTAAGCGCTTGAAGGAAAATGAGTGTCTACTATAAAGAAAAAGATACCTGAAGGATATAATTAATCGGATATCTACTAGCTAATTCTGTAGTAAACTGCAAGCTACACGGAGGTCTTGAAAGTGTGAAAACTTTAAAAATAATTCCATATTCATTGAGGTAAATGGAGCTAATTGTCGAGGTCTACTGACTAGGACTGTCGCATAAATATATGACTGTATGTAAAATGATTATTTTTACCTTAATCTGCTGATAGTGTCGGATGGTATTCTGACAACTACTCGAATGCGGCAGGACGTGTAGATAGTGGGTTTACAAATGAGATGATGGCGGAACTGGGAGACACGCATATAATTATGCTTAAAAGAAAAAAAGGGGAGAATAATGGGTTAGGTAAAAGTAAGTGTAATAATGAATGTTCAGGAGTGTAAATAAATATATGCACGCTTACCAGGATTGGTCTCACTAATCTGTTGTAACCCGAGACAAAAAAACATAAAAGATAGTCAGTCTACATGTGAGGTGGTGATACGGGTTTTAAAGGAGAGCACATGGGGCGATTAGTTCACTTACCGGATAAACAAGTATCTCGATTGGAAAGTTGCTTCCACTCGCCAAATGTTGTGTGATGTGATCAAAAGAAAAACGCGCTGTAAGGCGTTAAATAGGGGAAGCTTGATAGAACGCGGGATCACGTAACGGCTCTGACGTAACGTGTGTATCCAGAACTGTATGGAAGGATCTAATTGGGTAAGGTGACTAAGAACGAAAAGTGGTGGTGTGTGAGAGGTCCATGTGGTCTTTTTAAAGATATGCTTTGTGATTAAAGGGAAACAAAATGAAAGAAAGTGTCTCATTGGCTAAAGGAGGGCAGAAAGATAAACAATAGTGTGGACAGGTGTAATGGGTCCACGGGCCATAATATTAATAGAAAATTAATGGAACTGTATGGAAGACCATTGGATGTTCCAAGTGGCCGGTTAGGAAAACCTGGCTATAACTATTTATATGGCAGGATGTATGGCAATATGATGAAAAGGTAGGCAAACGGGGCGAGAGACAGTGTAATAGAGTAGATAAGAAGTTCACAATTAAAGTATTCGTCTAATTCAGAAGAACAGACTAGTTATATATGGGAGGTACGAAAAAACATGGTACAAGGACAGTGTATATAAAGCATAATGGGGAATAATAATGGAAGGCAGTGTACTGATTCAAGTAATTCAAGTAGTGTATTGACTGTAGGGAAAGCAAAGAGGTTGATGAGTATCATTAAGGGGTATTAGATGATGGCGTTTTCCCAGGGTAAATCATTATTTAAACCATTTTTAAATGTGTCCAGATTGAAAATCCAATAAACTTCTCTTTTCTTTCGGATTTTTTGGCCACCTTCTGTGTCTGAGACCTTGATTTTTTCTAGTATTCGCCATCGAATGTCATCTGGTTTGTGTTTGAAGTCTGTGTAATGTTTAACTAGAGGTGCTGTAAATTCCATGGTTTTAATCGCTGAACGGTGTTCTGTCAGTCTAGTTTGAATAGTTCTGGATGTCTCTCCTACGTAGCCCAGATTGCAAGGGCAGAGGAGCAGATAAATGACATTTTGAGTCTTCAGTTCCATAATCCTTGTGCTTTAATGGTGACATTGTTGAATATCATGTGTTCACCTTCTAGTATATTGTTGCATGATTTACACATAGTGCAACGTATGGTTCCTTTGATGGGATTGCTACCATCAATGGTTTTTTACACAAAAGAGGATTTTGTTTCTTTAGGGGTAAATCTAGAATGTACTATCAGATCTTTAATGTTTTTATTTCGACGGTGAGCGAATACTGGTTTGTTGATCTTTTTGTGATCTGGGTTACAGTTCAAGAGGTGCCAGTTGGAGTTAATAATCTGTTTAACTTGTTGGTTCAGGGTGGAATGTTTGGTGATGCATACTAGTTTTTGATTTGCATTAGTTTTATTTTTGTTGAAAAGGTGATCCCTGTCGAAAAAACGGGCTCTTTTGTATGATTCTCTTATAAGACGATGTGGGTAACCTCTTGCTAGAAATTTCTTTTTCATAACAGTTGCTTGAATATCAAAATCTGAAAGATTTGTGCAGTTACGCCTCACTCTCAGAAATTGAGAAAACGGAATGCTTTGTTTCTGGCTTCGTGGGTGATTGCTCTCAAAATGCAGCAGGGTGTTTCTTGCTGTTGGTTTCACAAAAAGGTCGACTTCTAATTTTCCTGTATTATGTCTAATCCAGATGTCTAGGAATTCTACTTTATCTGAGCTTATGTTGGCAGTGAATTTGAGGTTAACATCTGTTACGTTCAACCAGGACAGAAATTCTCTAAGAGTCTGTTCTCCATTGGTCCAGACAAAAAAGATGTCATCAATGTATCTGGACCAATGGGAAACAGACTCAAAGAATGGTGCTACTTCGTTATAGATATGTTTCTCTTCATAGTGGGCCATATAGATGTTTGCTATTGATGGCGCTACCGAAGCACCCATGCTTACTCCCTTAGTTTGACGATAGCATTGTTGCCCAAATTCAAAGATGTTTTCAGTAAGGATTAGATGTAGTCCTGTTAGAATGAACGATTTGGAGCAAGGGATGTTAAATTTATCTATGAACCAATCTACTGCTTCTAGAGCTTCTTTCTCAGGTATGTTGCTATAAAGAGACTCTATATCTAGAGTTACCAATAGATCTGTGTCTGGGTTGAATCTGATATTTTCTACTTGTTGTATCATTTCTCCTGTATCTTTAATATAGGATTCAGTAAGTGGAATAAATGGTCTTAGTATTTTGTCTATATATTTAGATACAGGTTCTGTGGGGGTACCTATGGTGGAAACTATAGGGCGGTAGGGGGGGTCTTCTGTGTTTTTGTGTATTTTAGGAACTCCATATATGCAAGAGGTTTTGAGTTTTGATGTGTTCAGGTAATCATATTCTTTTCTAGTGATACTGCCTGCATCTAATGCCTGATTAGTTATATACCGAATTTTGTGTATGATGTTTTGTGTGGGATTGGATTTTAGTTTGGAATAAAAGGTCTCATCATTAAGCATACTGAGCATCTTGAGTTCGTAATCAGATGAGTTGATGATAACAATGCCTCCACCTTTATCACAACTTTTGATTGTGAGGGTTTGGTTTTCACTTAAAGTTTTTAAAGATATGAATTCATCTTTATTGAGGTTATATGGAGGTTTGGGGATGAACTGTAGGGTTTGATTCAAACGATTTAGAACTGTTTTTTCAAATATGGCTATTTCTGGTCCTACTTGTTCGAGACTAGGAGTGAAAGTGGAGGGAAGTGATACTATGTGGTCTGTGATGTCTTGATTGTCTGTAGTGCCTTGGTTTTCAAAAAATCTTTGTAATCTAATTTTACGAAAAAAGGAGTGTATATCTTGAAATAACTCAAATTTGTTAGCGGAGGCATGGGGAACGAAGGAGAGACCTTTTGATAGTAAGGACATACTGGCTTCGTTTAGGATATGGGATGATAAATTAAAAATGGGGATTAGTTCCCGTGTTTCCAGTACTGTCTGCTTCTGGTTTCTAGAAAATGTTGGGGATCTGATTGATAGTGGTGATTCTGATAGCTGCCTCTTGTTTGGGGTTGGAATCTTACTCTTTGGCGGCCTCTGCGTGATGCTCGCTGTCCTAAAAAAGGTTGGCGTAAATTTCTATTGCCATTGGGTGTATTGTAGGGTCCTTCGGGATCATAGTAGTGGGAGCTTCCTTCTCCATCGGAGTCGGATGTATCAGAAAATGTGGTGACTTTCTGTTGTTTAGAGTTGCTTTCATTAGAGTAATGATTTTGTTGGTAAAAGTTTTCACTTAAATAGGGATATGTTTTTTCTAAAGTATAGAATCTTTTATCTTTACTTAACTTGTCTGATTTCCTTTTGTTTAAATATTCTGTGTAGGAGATCATTTCCTTATTTGTTTCCTCTAATTTTTTGATTGCTTCCTCTAAACTGTTTGATTTTCTGATTTTGTCTTCTAATTCTTCAAGCTCAGATTTCATTGAGTTTGCTAGTTCTTTGGCTGTTTCTATTATTAATATCATGAGGTCCCTAGAACATCTATTGGCAATCATGCTCCACTTTTCTAAAAACAGCTTATAATGAACAAAGAGTCCGGGAATGTTACGGACACGTAATCCTTGTGGGATGATTCCTGCCTTGAGGTATTCTAGCATGAATTCACCATGAGCTTCTATTCTTCTTATCTTTTTCTTAAGATTAAGTAATTTATTCATATCATCATTGGCTAGAACGTTTGATTTTGAGCTGTTGTTAAAGGAATTGCTGGTTCCTACTAGTGTGGCAAAATCTTCGTCTGAAAAGCCAAATGTTTTAAATTGGGCCATGCTATGAATTATGTATTGTGATTATGTAGAAAAGATTTAAGAAAGAACAGAATGAAAAAGGGGGAATGAAACAGATAAAAATCATAAAAGAGGGATTTTTAGATGTGGAAGAGAATAAAGACACCAATACAGATGTACAAACTGTATATCTCTAACGAGTCTGTAAATCTTAGGTATGTTGAACAGAACAATCAGACAAATTATAACTTCAGCAAAGGAATATGGAGCACAATTAATGTTGCAATAACGGACAGGCCCCGCACGGACAAGCCGTGGGTAAAATTACATGTGAGTATCAAGGACCCCCTGTGGAATAGTCTGATTCCTGGGACAGGGTATAAACACAATGGAAAGTATAGTTCCCAGGCAAACATATACGACTAATAGTTCAAATTGATAAAGCACAGAAGTAGTAAAACAAACAAATAATGCAGTTCACAATTTTTATTTAAAAAAAGACATATAAAATCACATGTAGTGAAATAACAATATACAATAAAATTGGACTTTTCAATAATACAATTCAATGATATAGATTACACATAGTGGCAGAACATAAAATATCTTCACGACGCGCGTTTCGGCACAGAGTGCCTTCGTCAGGAGTAGCCACAACAAATCTAAAGAATTAATGAGAACAATAATTATTATACATACAATTCTGTGCTACAACTTTGATTTAACAATGCTGAGTTTGTCTGAAAAATGGTACTTTTCTTTGAGGACTTACATGCAACTGATAATTTCGTTAAAGTGATATTTAAAGTAGGAAAAGGTGGAAAAAAGAAGAGGAAAGAGAAGAAGGAAAGAGAGGGAAGGATATAGAAAAGAAAGTGAAGAAAAAATAAGGAGGGAAAAGTGAGTGTGAATGGAAAAAGCGGAAAAAAGGAGGAAAAAATAGGGGGAAAAGAGAAAAAAGAAGAAAAGAGAGAAAGAAATGATGGTGAGTGTGATGAAATGATGCCCAAGAAGTATGTAGTCTATAAACATTCTTCATGATTATAAATATATAAAACACCCGTGGTAAAAAAGGAGGGGGTGAAGGAGAAGCTGTTATAATTGATATGTTTCTTACTTATGTAGTTAACAGAAGGTGGATCAATGACATATGTATGTAGGGGAAATATCGACCAGAAATATTATTTCTTCCTTTCCTTTATATGGTTCCTTTCTTCTCTGACAAAAGAAACGAGTGACTGAATTAAAGAAAAAGTTATTGTCAAGGTGTTAATATAGGGTAAATGATGAAAGAATGGGGTATTTACTTGCCTATTCGGTGATTCCTGGTAAGGAAGGGGGTATTTTTATTCGTTTTCAACCCAGTAGGTTGGAAAATTGATGTTCATATGTCAGACCGTAATATGTTTTGCAGAAATATATTTAGTGGGAGAGATAAAATCTGTGACTCTAGGGATAATGAAAAAGATGAGGTAAGGGAATAGAAACATCTGAAATCTGTTTTTCAAAAACGGCAATACTGTCTTGATATAAACGGGTAATAATATAAATTTCGGTAATAATGAGTGTTGATTATATATAAGGTAACACCTAGGTTCTATTGGTAAGCGCTTGAAGGAAAATGAGTGTCTACTATAAAGAAAAAGATACCTGAAGGATATAATTAATCGGATATCTACTAGCTAATTCTGTAGTAAACTGCAAGCTACACGGAGGTCTTGAAAGTGTGAAAACTTTAAAAATAATTCCATATTCGTTGAGGTAAATGGAGCTAATTGTCGAGGTCTACTGACTAGGACTGTCGCATAAATATATGACTGTATGTAAAATGATTATTTTTACCTTAATCTGCTGATAGTGTCGGATGGTATTCTGACAACTACTCGAATGCGGCAGGACGTGTAGATAGTGGGTTTACAAATGAGATGATGGCGGAACTGGGAGACACGCATATAATTATGCTTAAAAGAAAAAAAGGGGAGAATAATGGGTTAGGTAAAAGTAAGTGTAATAATGAATGTTCAGGAGTGTAAATAAATATATGCACGCTTACCAGGATTGGTCTCACTAATCTGTTGTAACCCGAGACAAAAAAACATAAAAGATAGTCAGTCTACATGTGAGGTGGTGATACGGGTTTTAAAGGAGAGCGCATGGGGCGATTAGTTCACTCACCTGATCCACCTTAGGAAGGTTTTAGAGGCTCTGCAATATGCAGGTCTCACTATCAAGGCATCCAAATGCCAGATTGGCCAACTTCTAGGTGGAGGCCAGGTACAACCCTTACAACCCAAGATCCAGGCCATCCTGGACTGGGTAGCTCCAACAACCCAGACCCTAGTCAGGGCATTCCTTGGCTTGACTGGGTACTACAAGAGGTTTGTGAAGGGATATTGGTCCATTGTGACCCCCCTCACAGAACTCACCTCCAAGAAGATGCCCGAGAAGGTTAACTGGACAGTTAGTTGCCAAAAGGCTTTTGACACCCTGAAAGAAGCAATGTGCTCAGCACCAATTCTAAAAGCTCCAGATTATGCCAAGCAGTTCAGAGTGCAGACTGATGCCTCTGAGCAAGGGATAGGAGAGACCAATGATGAAGGCCAAGACCAATGTGTTGCTTTTATAAGCAGGAGGCTACTCCCCAGATGCAGATGGACTTTCCAGGTTCTTCCACTTAGACAATAAAGACTCCATAGGGCAAGGTTAGTCTCATCACCTTTCGTTTGGGGGGGGGGGGGAGTGAGAAAGTGCCATCTTTCTTGAATGGTATGCCCCCACTTTTTGCTGTATTGATAAATGCACTTTGACTGAGTGTGCCCTGGGCTCCTGCCAATCAGGTTCACAGGGCCTATGTTCCTTCCCTAAACCAAAACCTCCAACCCAAATTGACAAACCATGGCCACATGTCAGCCCCTGGTAAATGGTACCCTAGGTACCCAGGGCCTTGTGACCAGGGAAGGCCTCTAAGGGCTGCAGCACTCAATGTGCCACCCTTAGAGGCCCTGTACCCTAACACACACACACTGCCCTTGCAGGCTGAGTGTCTGGATACAAGACAAAACAGAGAATCGACATGGCACACATCCCTGTGTGCCATGCACACAACCTACACTGCCCTGACATACATCAGCCACCCCTCTAGCTGAGTGCCCTATGCCAGTGGTGTGGGCACAGGAGCATGAACCCTGTGCCCCTACAGTACCCAGGTCCATTCCTGGGCCCTGTAAGTGCAGTGCTGCCATTTAAGAGTACATGGTGCTGGGAGCTTGTCAAACACGAACTCCACAGCACCATAATGGCAACATTGAAGACTGAGAAGTTTGGTTTCAAACTGCTCAGCACATTAAACCCACACTGATGCCAGTGTGGGATTTAATGTACCAAGCACCCCAGAGGGCAGCTTAGAGAGGCCCCCTGAAACCTAACCTACAATCCACGTCTGGTCTGAGAGGTTGCCTAGGCTGCCACACAGCAGACATGTTGCTGGACCCCTGGGTAGGAGAGCCCCTGCAACAATGCACATCCTGGGCGAGGTGCTAGATCTCCTCCCCCAGGATGGGCAGGGGGAAACTTCAAAGGCATGCCGCCTCTGTGAGCTTCCCCAGGCCACTTGCAACCCCCCTCTGGCAGGAAGCTTGGCCGGAAACCCCAAATAAGGACAGGGGATGTGCCAGCCTGCCAACCCCACCCTCAGGTGGGGGAGGCGAGGTGAAGCACATCTCCGGGCGCTCACCATCTTGAAGATGGGAGGCCCTACCCAATCAGGACTAGGCTATTGCTCCCCTCCCACAGGAGAGTGGCAGAATAGGGGGTGTACCCACCCCAGGACAGGGACCCATTGGTCCCTGCCCTTTACCTACCTGTAACACCCCTAAATCTAGTATTTAGGGGCACCCTGAACCTTCCTTCCCCAGATTCCAGATTCCAAAATACAGAGAAGAGCAAGAAGAAAGAAGACCTGCCCTGCAGCTGCTAAGAAGAGGAAGACACCAACTGCTTTGGCCCCAGCCCTACTGGCCCGTCGACCCTCAAACCTGCTCCTGCTACAACCCGGCATCTTTTGTGGCCAGCAACCTCACAAACCCTGGAGGACCTGGCTACCTTTTGGCTCTAAGCACCTGGGATTCCCATGAGTAGAGGCTCTACTCAAAATCTGCTTCTAATCCCTGGCATCAGCCCGGAACCGCGAACCCTTCACACTCTGCACCTGCCAAGCCTGGCCTGTGCCGGAGTGAACAAAGACCACAAGGACAACCCCACGGCGACTGTGACCCCGAGTCCGGCACCCAAGGACATCCTTCGACGCTCCTGACGACGCCTGCAGCCTCAGAACCAGGTACCCCCCCCAACCGTGATCAACAGAGGGTAAGATTTCCTGACACCAAAAGGCACCCCTGCACCCAGCACCCTGCGGCCCCCTGTGCCCAACTCCTGGGTACCTACCTATCCTCCAACTACCCAACTTACCTCTCGAAGTGGAGGTGGCACCTGAAGAATCTTCGTCCCCGGGCTCAAAAGCACCCTGCACCCAGCCGCCCTGGCAGTGTAACCTTTGCACCTATCTACTTCCCCATTTGCCCTGACCAAGTGACCAGGAGCCCAGCTCCCACATCCGCGTGGCCTGCTAGTCAGCAGCCACCAACCAAGGATAATATTGGGCCTAACTCACTCTGAACCCGGCTGCCCCTGTGCCGCTGAGGGTGTAACAATAGTACCTACCTGACCCTGGGAGACCCCTGAGTCTGTGCCCAGAACCTTAACTTTGCCAGTCGGGTACTTACCTGAAAGCCGATAACTCAATTTTCTCCATAGGGTAACATTGACTGTTTTTTCCTGAAATTTCTTCCAAGTGTGGAGTTTTCAAAACTTAAAATATCCACCAAATATCAGACGAGTAACGAAAACGAAAACGAAAATACTCACCTGCTATTAGGTGAGCTCCCAGTGCTGGATCTTGGTGTCCAGCACTGACCCTGAAAAAAATTCACAACCGTACTTACCAGTAACCCAATTTTCTTCCACAGGAAATCATTGACTGTTTTTCTGTGAAATTTCTTCTAAGTGTCGATTTTTGCAAACTTCAAATATTCTTTAAAAATCGTACAAACTGTGAAAACGTAATTACTTACCTGTTTTAGATAGAGGTCCCAGTACTGAGTCTATGTACCCAGTACTGGATTACAAAAGTAATGAGAACATACTATACCTGCAACTTGAAATTTCTTCCATAGGGAATCATTGACTGTTTTCTATTAAATATTTTCTGTCAACTTTTAAAATAGCAAAATATTGCCTAAAAATCATAACAGTAACTACGTCGACTTTTATTACTTGTTCCTAAGAACTGACCCAGGACTGAATCTAGGATCCAGTCCTGGAATTACAAAAGTAATCTTGAAAGTAATCTATTGCAAATAACTTGAAACTTCCATTGAACTCAATGCATTATTGTGTTTACAATTGTGTTGCCTATTGCAACAACCTGTAACATTCTACAAAAGCCAATTGCGTATTGCAAAAGTATTTATCTAAAGCATCTCATTCTGAGAAAGTATATTTTGATACCTATTGTTGCTTCTAAAATAAAACAAGCATCTATTTTTTATATATAAACCATTGGCCTAGAGTTCAGTTATTGAGTGTGTGAGACCATTTGCTGACTGAGTGTGCGCAACAAAGGCTTTACACTGTCCTCAGATACTGCCTTACTGCTCGACCAAGCTACCACTTTAGAGAGTAAGGTTATATCTAACTTTAACCTCTGCCAAACCTCTGGGGACTGTGGACTCTGTACACCCTGTACCTATTAAGGAACAGTATATACAGAGCCACTTTCTCACAGTCATAATATAGCGAAATGATAGACATTCTGTAACCTTTCACTAGGATCTCAGCAAACACACTGATACCCATACGACACATTAAGGCTCTCTCTTTGGTTTCCAGCTATTTTTCACTTGTGTTAGGGGACACTCACTCACATCAGTCCCATTCACTATATGCTCCATAAATAGGCCGTTTCCTGATCCCAGAAAGTAGGAAGTATCATCTGTTGATAACGGCAACAATATGCAATGATCGTTCGCTGATCGCCTTAAAGAAAGAGGTACATTACCACTTCCTTTAATCTATGTTGCCGTTAATATCACAAAGGTTGCATTTGCAATCCGTGGGTCATTTAGGGGCTTACCACATTGATTCAGGAGTATTGGAATTAATTTAGCCATTTGGCATTTGTGTAAGGAGGAAACCACAGTTATCGAGCACGGACAACGTTTTAAGTTGTTAAACTGTAAAATCGGCACAATGTGAAAACGGGACAATTACTGAAAGCGATATGTCAGTTGTTGAATATCAGGTTCATAATTTAGCATCTCAAGTATAGCTTCGATATCTGTGATTGTGTTGTATATATACAACTTTATTGATACGCGCAATCATTAAATTAAGACGAATGTTGCACTGGCAACTGCACATTCGTCAATTTGTAATCGCTGATTTACAAATGTCTGATTAGTATTGGCATTGTTCTAATAAATGTAGTTTGAACATTTATTGATGAACTTTAAATTTATGCTCGTAACTGTTGCTGATAACGTGGAATATGTCTTCTGTGTTCATTAACCAAGTTTTTTCCTTGGCCCTTGGTGTTGGAATCATTTTTTGCTTTTTTCTGTCCCTCAATGCCAGGTTTTACCTTGCGCGGACGGACAGAAAAAAAGGACATCACAGGCTATCATGCCTGTTAGTCATGGAGCATGGTGATTGGATGGTCTAGGAGCCTGGACTTTGTGGGTGGTATGCTGGCATATCTTAAAGATCAAACATATTTTAACCAAAATACAGGGGCTATGGTCTTTTAAATGTGCCATTTGAACCCCTTAAATTGTCTAGTATGCTCACTGATCAACGATTTAGACGCAGAACGGACTACACATGTTAAAGTTCCCTCCCTGCCACATTACCATGTCACACCACCAGCCAACCAATTTACTACACCAAAATGACACACTTAATAACATGCTGTTCTGATTAATGGTGTGATATGACATGCAGAGAAGTCTAACAAATGCAAAGATGAATATTCACAACCCATTTCCGCAAGGGATAATAGTAGTAAACCTATAATGGCTTTGTGTTTATCGTTAATGCTTACGCCTTTGCATTTAGTTGAACTTGTTTTCCATTCCATTAGCTTTTTAAGGTAAAAAACACAAACTTTAATAAAAAGTAGTCCAGAATGAGTAAAGAAATAGATATATTAAACAAAACATTCATTATTTTTGAGTTGCTTAAATAGTGCCGCCATATTGGGAAAGGAAAGAGTGCACACAATCTAGACTATGCCACGTTAGAGAGAGTTGGGTACCTAACTTCGGACTGCCCTTAATTTCCTTGGGGAACTCTCTCATCACCCACATGCAGCAGCAGAGCCTGCTGTGGCATCAGAGCGGCCTGCCTGCGGGGAGTGCATTATTACTGCCTGGGCTCCATTAGGACTTGACTGCAAGAGGCGGATATGGCACTTTTCATGCAAATCAAATGAACCGAGGCTTTATTCCAGCCTTGTAAAGCGACTGGAGCCAGGCAGCAATCAGTGCACATGAACATAACATGCAGATAACACACACTCGTAATAGTTAACGACCATGTAGCTCGTTAGCGTGGAAGAGCCCTGAGAGAACTATCATCATTTGCATGATGCGGGCAGTTCATTGCATGAAATTACTTCATATGCTAATATGAATCTCTAATTAAATATGGGTTCGATTCTTGCCTGTAACACGCTACAAAATGAGAAATATTTGTAATAGTACATAGTTGCAGAAACTTACATACAGAATTTAATGTCAAATTGTATTAATGACTGTAGTCTTGTAGGTCTTTTATTTATAACGTTTATTAAATTTGTCTAAAGTTTTTTCGCTTTTTATATAGCACCAAACATGTCGCCTTGCGGATACTTCGAAGTGCTTTGTTCTACCTGACCAGTCCATTGATGATTTATTTTGTGTAAAGCAGTAATGGGTTTGTGTGTAGCAGTAAAGGGACTTCCTTAAAGAAATGGGATTTTCAGCTTTGCTGTGTGCCACCTTAGCAAGTGAGGCTAAGGCTAGCGGTTCTTCCACTCGGAGGTGATGATGCTAAAAAAATATGGCGTTGGACCAGCTGCCCAATTATGGGGATATTATCAAGAAACTGCGTTAAAATTATCCCCTTGAGAATTCCCATAGAAGCCCATGTTCTGGTGTCAACCTGGGCTTCTATTGGAATTCTCTGCGGCATATTATCAAGCCCATTATCGCCGCTTTAGAGACAGTTTTCTGCCGCTAAAGCGGCGATAATTTTAACGCCGTGCTTGATAATATGCCCCTTACTGCCGTTGGCCTTTCATAATTTCACAATTTTTAGCGTTGCCACCTTTGTGGAAGACCTCAATGTAAATCATGTAATGAAAAGCTCTGCCATCATAAATAGCAAATTTACTTATTTATTTATATAAGGGTTTTGTAGAGTGCGGCATGTATCCTTTAAGTTACTTTTGAGGACTAAAAAGCCTTGAAACGTATTTATTTGCAATCTTATATAATACGAACAAGATCCTATGGGGTCAGAGTGCTTTACGTGAGGAGTTGTATACTGCATACACGAAACTTACATTAGAATAGTTTGAAGGAGTATCACAATAGTAAAATATAACTCATAACGAATCAGATCCATTTAACACAGATGTAATCAAGCTTCTTAAAAAAAAAAGATTCATAGTAATAGACATTTTCTCTGCCTTGGAGCTCAAGTACGGTTCCTTATTAAGTGAGGCAGCTTTCCTTACTAAAGATGGCTGCCACTGCTCTTGCAAGGTATTTTCTTTGTAGCCATCTCCGAGTGCTGGCTAGACTTCTAATAAGAGGGACAAGCCATCATGGTGACTGGATCCAGCACTTTCTGATTCATCGTCACCAGCACTCACCTCAGCGCATAAACTGAGCTGCACTCTTTTCCTGAAAATTGCAGATCTCTTGCTCCCAGCCTGTGTCAGGTTTGTTTATTGGAGATGGTGGTGGCAGTGGGCTCCAGATTTTGTAGGCTTCATTCAATCTTTATTAAAACATCTCCCTAGCCAGTAATAGAGCTCATTTTTATCCTGATGACACTCTCTATTTGTCCTGCACCCAGAGGCCTGTATGGTGCCAGAGGTAAATGATGATGTCCTCCAACTGGGGGCCCCCGCTGCTGCGGAAGTGCTGCAGTTCCAGCACTAGGTCTCACTCCAGCTACCCAGGCCCACGGAATGTTACCAGGCCACCGCTGTCCATGCTGTGGAAGGCAGAGCACAGGCACGCAGCCACACAGTGGCGTAACGAGTAGTAGTAGTAGATTAGCTTTATTCGATTTTTATTACATACAATCATAAAAGCAACAATTCATATATATACATATCGATACAAATCATTACAATAAATAACATTTAATTAAAACAGTATTAAATCAATTTCAAACGAGTTCGCTAATCTCCAAGTTCCGTTTTCTAAGAACACTTTTTAAAAAACCGGACATAACCATAGTACAGGTTGCACTTCCCAATTGCTGCAGACTAAGGAACGCAGGACGGCATTGACGACAAGCACCTTGCTTCAAGTACTGTTTGATCCACCTATTACGCTCACTCCCATATAATTTACAGAACAATACTACATGGAAGGTGGATTGTGCAGAAATACTATCACAAGGGCAAGGAGCCAGGGCTCTAGACCAGTCATTTTTGGTTGGATATGTAACTAACCGATGAAATAGGTTAAACCTAAATCTTGTCAAAATGAATCGGTCGAAGCCCGGAATGTTAACAGGCCACCGCGGTCCATGCTGTGGAAGGCAGAGCAGAGGCACGCAGCCACACAGTGGCGTAACGAAACTTGAGGGGGCCCCCCTGCAAAGTACATGGAATGGTTCCCCCATGCTCTGAACCCAGTCAATAGGTCTCAGGCAGGGGCCCACCACCCAAGCACACTGCCGGAGTGGGCCCCTTCGAGGTAGGGGCTCCCTTCACAGCAGGGGCTGCGGGGGCTATTGTTATGCAACTGCAGCCACACCTTGCCTGAATGGGAATATGCAACCTGCCAGAGTCCCATTGTGTAGAAAAGCCTCATGGGCGTGTAAAGATATCATTTGAATTCAGGAAATAATTTTCAAATTGTCCAGATTATATGGTTGTGGGCCCAGTGGATGGAAATGATCAGAGCTTCCGCTGCAACATCATCAAAGTTTTCTTTGCAAAGCAGTTGAGCTTTTAGTGCTGCAACGAAAACAGCGCGGCATCAGCTACTGCAGATTTTTTAAAACAAAATTGCTCAAAATCACACTCGTTTTGCAAGCTTTGACATCTGATAGTGCTTAATTTGTGCTGGTTTTTGGTACTGGTACTTTGTTACCACCAGTACTTATTTATAAAGTCTGTCACATTTTGGTTCTGTCTGTATATTTTTGACCACAGCTCATCAACAACGTTTTCAATATACTTTAAAAATAGAAAAGATGTGGGTCCTGGCAATATTTACAGATTTAGCTGAATGGGAACAGCATTTTGCAGTGCTGGCAGGCAGAGCAAGTAGCAGCAACCACAGTGGCTTCCTCAGTAATACCTTGGTCCCTGGCACTTATATTTTTACAAATTACGCACTGGATTCTGTCAATTATTTTCTTTGAGAATCATTGATAGATATCATTATAATAGTCAAAGCATGCCATGATCCGCACCCTCACGAGCACTGCACAGTGATCGACTTGGAAAAGAGATCACTTCTCCAAGTCCCTTGCAATGTGAATATTGAAAATGTGGGAAAATACCTAAATTACCAACATTCTTTAGTGGTGTCAGAGTTTTCACCCTTGGACTCTCCTGACTTAAAGCAACATACCCCTTCTCCATGGTATGCATGAATGATAGGTGGGACCATCCTTTGCCAGCCGATGGAAAATTCACTTTTTAACTTAAAATAAGACAAGGAGTGTGCTATCTGGTATATTTACGATTTGACATTTCAAATTCAACTGGAATTGAAAATGCCGATTAGTTTAACTTTTGAGTAGTGCATGCATAAAGAGACATTCACCATTCAAATATACTTTTACAGATACACACATGCACAGAGACATTTTGACTAAGTCCAACATAAACTGACACTAACCACAAAGGCCAATGACCACACAGACCAACAGTGATGTATAACTGTAGGAAAGTGCTTCTTTTTGCATGGCTAACCTACACTTTTTGCCTGATGTGATTTTGAACCATAAGATCCCAGTGCCAGATCTCTATCCCCAAAACTGTACCACAATTGTCACAGCTTCAGTAATCCCTCTAAGTCCCTAGTAAATGGTATCTCTGGTACCTAGGGCATGGGTACTGCAGCGGGTATTCTGGGGCTGCTGCCCTAATTGCACTACTACTGGTACCCTTCACCTAGACGGTGCACCCTGCCACTGCAGGATGAATGTCTTGGTACAGGAACATCCGAAGAATCAACATGGCACACAGCCCTGTGTGCCATGCCTTCCATGCACTGCATAAGGTATAGGTAAGCCACCTCTACAGTAGGCCTTCAGCCTTAAGGCAGGGTGCACTATATCCTAAGCATGGACCTATCGGCATTAGCAGATAGGCCCCTACAATGTCCATTCCATTCTGTGGTGTTGTAAGTGAACAGGGAAACCATAAAGAGTACACGGGCTGGATACCCGTCAACACGAGTTTCCGAGCTCCATGAAGGCTTCACTTATTTCTAAGGTGTTTAGTACCAAACACCTTGTCTTAATAAATCCTCAATGATGCAAGTGTTGGATTAATTAATAAAATCACCCAAGACGCCCTTTTAGAGGGTCTCTGAACTAACTAACTAAACACTAGTGGGGTCTCTGGCCGGTTTTCACCAGCCTGCCACCGTCATACATGTTCCTGACCTCATGGGTGTTTCACACCTCTTCTAGGACAGGATGGTCTTCTCAGTTGGGGAACTTCAAAGTCAATGCTGTGTTTGAAATCCAACCCAGGAACTTGCAGATAGTGGGTAGGCCAAGCCCCATTTCCTGCTCCTCCTTGTGCGGAAGGAAAGGCATGAACATTAGTTAGATGAGGAGGAGGGTCCCCTATGCCTATACCCCCCCTAGGGCGGGGCACGCAAGGTGAACCCTTCTTCTGAAATTCCACCATCTTGAGATGGTGAGAAAACTTCCAATCAGGGCTAGAGTAGTGCCTCTTCCAAAACGAAATAGTCACTACAGGGTGTAGATACCGTAGAGGTAAGTAGCCAATTAGCAGCTACCTGTTTCCCCATAACACCCCTAAATTCAATTATTTAGACGGCTCCCCGAGACATTAATTTCAGATTCCATGGACCAAAAAAGACAAAGGAAGAAGACATGCTGTTGAACCAGGAACTGAGCCGTGCTGCAAAAGAAATCAGCGCCAAATCCTGTCAATGCGAAAGGATTCGACAACTGTGGTCTGCCGCCCCTATCTGATAACTGTGTAGCCTCCAAGAACCCCGGAGCCCTGCCAGCCTTCACCAATTTCCTGGGATCTCCCTTTGGACTAGTCCCCAGCACATCGCCGGTAAAAGACTGCCACGAGGTGAAAACCGACGTGTACTGTGTCGATGCGGTTCACTGCATCACCCAAAAGTTGCAGCAGCCAAGGCCTGTTGGTCACCAGTCTGGTAAACGACCCCTTCAATGCATTTACAAGCCAGAGGGATCCTCACAGTACCTGTGACTAATGCTGGAAACAGTCCCGCTGCTGTGAGCCTGTACCCACGGACTACCCTCACCGCACCTGTAGCTAAATGCTGCAGTGAAATAGCAATTCTGCATCCCAGGACCCAACGGCACCTCTGATCCAGGTAACCTAGAACTGCCTGCTGTGCTTGAGCCCTGGGACTTCCAAAACTCTGACTCCCCTGGAGTAGAACTCCCCCTGAACTCTAGGTGACCGTTGCTGACCAAAACTCCTTGGCAGAGTGTTGCTCCCATCGACTGCAATGGTAAATGCGGTGGCGGCATCCTTGAGTCGGTGTCTCATTTATTGCCTCTGTGTGTGACAGCAAATGCTTAGCTTTACCCTCTGATGAGCATAACTGCTCTCCCACAATACCAGAAAAAGAGCATTCAAATGATGTACTTTTTCCTCTGCACACCTATTGGGGATCCACTATACTCTCTGCACACTGTACTTCATTTTAGTGCACTGTATAGAGAGCCAGCGTCTTAGAATAACCCAGTGCAGCAGAAGGTATAGGGCGATGCTTATGAACAGTGTGATGGTCAGCAATGGAATTATGAATATGCGCAGATGGAAGCACAGGGGATGTACAGCAGAGGAGCACAGGGAGTATAGGCACAAGGAGAACATAAGAGGTGCACCTCATGGGAGACCTGGGTGATGTACAGTTCATGTGCTTTCGGGGTATGAGTACACAGGGAGATGTACAACGGGAGCCCTCAATGATGTACAATAAGGGGGTAGACCTCGATGTGAAGTGGGGCTGCACTAGGAGATAGCAGAGAGGTCTCATGTTGCCTCTCAGAAGGGGTGAGCAGTTCATCTAATCCTTATTCTTTTCTTTCTTTTTTCTGGGTCTTGTGGTATTTTTTGCATTATTATGTAGCTCTACAAGTACCAGAAAGATAAGACAAATATTGGAGCAGGAAAAGCTGTGCATGTCTGACATTTTGGAAGAAAAAGATCATCAGCCTTTCTTTCTAGTGCATTTGAATGATTTGTTTAAAGGTCTGGAAGCTATTTCCAGGCAGATTGCCTGTTTAAAATGACTGATTTTGTGCACGCACTGGTGAACACAGATAATACCAAAGAAGCCTACATATAGGCGCAATTGAACACCTGCAAAGCTGCAAAGGCCTCATATGACATGTGACACCTTCAACTCGTTTAGGTTTTTGGACAGCAACATTTACCATGCTGTGATTTTAAGTATAAATGTATAACAGTGGAACAAAAATTACACCTACCAGGATGCAATTTAATATGGGTGAAATGCCAAAATGTGCAGAGTGTCGTCACCAATGACATCGTTTCCTTGGTAGCTTGTGGACGAATAGGTGGAAAGTTACCGGAAGCATCGAATTTCTCTCTCTGAAACATGAAAATAGGGCTTGTTTTTGTTTTGCTGCTTCAGATTGTTCTCTGCTTTTTCAGTGTTGGCATTCTGAACAAAAGAAGTCTCTTTAGAAGTAAATCTAATTAGTTTCATTTTCCCTGCTCTCAAACAGGCTCACTGAACAGTGGTCAGGAAATGCACTGCCTGATTTAGGCGATTTGTTTTAACACATTCCTTAGGGGGATCGCCCTAAATAATTAATCCTCTATTCCTCTATGATGGCTTTATCTAAGTTTGAACTGCCTTGCGTTTGCACTCAAAGGTAAAGCAAACGACATCAATGAACTAAGTCAGTCACAGGGTGCAAATCATCTAAAAACAGACACATGAATATACAACTCAGTGGACAATGCGCATTTAAGGGGCATCTCTTGTGAATTTGATGATTGGCGGAGATAGCGTTAATTCCACGGGGGAAGTCCCTCCGCCTATTATGAGTGAGGCTCCTTTCATTCTTGAGGGATGATGCTGGCAGACAAGCCAATAGCAGAGACAATTCTGCTTCTCGCCTTCACACACAAACACAATGTTACCTCCATATAAAAATGCCTACAAAGAGGAGGATGGGCCATTTTTTTAAAGGTAGGGAATTAGTCTGTCTACTGTGAGTACTAGATGACTGACACTTGAGATTTCATCATGATGTATTAATGCATTTTATTAATATCGCCCCATCATGTCTTCAGTTTTAGTTAACTTAGGCGTGTGTGCTCCAGCGCTGAATACCAAATCCCTTTCTACGTCACAGACCACAGATCTCTACGACCACATTCATTCACTCATTCACTGGTGGGGCCCATAACACCATTCATTCATTCTTCTTTAGATCTATGGTACTCGAGAGGGAATCCTTTTATTCCATACGCTGGAATGGGAGGACATCCACAAATCTCTGATGAGTAATAAGTTCACCTATTCTTCCCTACCTCACCAGGATCTAAACTTTTAACCTAGTAGTTCCTCCCATGGATAGGCCATGGATCAGCTGAGTTGCTGGGTAGAGCGTCACTTAATTCTTCTAAACAGTATACATCAATACATTTCTAAAATAATAACCGACACAGTTCTTATAATGAATTGAAATATTTATCTAAATAACGCATAAGAAAATCATAAAGCATTCAATATTTTGATTCACATATTTACCTAATCTGGCTAAATGACGTCCTCTATGTCAATTTCAGATCTTTTGTCTCTATGCCCATAAATCGATCAATCAGTTCGTAAATTAATTGTGCATCTGATCAGTCTGCCAAAGTCTCTGGTAAGCAGCTGTCCAGCAGTGTCACCATCCTCTCCGTCAGCATAATGTCAGGAAATCGGGTAAAAAGCGCATTGACCCTCTCTATTCTACTTCTTTTATAATAAAATCAACAACAAAATGTTACAATACATGTTTTTAAACAAATTTGATTGGTGGAACCAGGATCATTCTTCCTGATTCCCATACACTAGATGTTTCTTTAGATGTAATTCTCAATTTACTAATAATTTGCAACAGTTACTTGTCCATTCAGGGCATTTTGGTTCTCATACGGGTTTGTGTCCATGGTGTCATCAATTATAACAGTTTTTAGTTTAAGGAAGCCCATTGTCTGAAGATTGGCACCCATCCCGGTGCGACCTTCACGGGTACAGTCTGCCTGGGGTCAGGACGAGGTTATTGTTACTCATCTTTTAGCGCAGGCGCACTTCACCCAGTGACTTCTGTATATCGTCTGTCCGTCAAATAGGGATGGCAGCCATTTTGTGGCCACTCCAGAAAAGTCAACGTAAGCAAAGAAACACAAAACGTAATTAATACATGGAAGTGACTATTAAAATGTTATTCCCTCACTAAACCCTTTATGTGTGTGTATTTATCTAGCAAAAGCAACACGCATTGCGGTTTATACTCACATTAAAAGCACAATTCACAAATCACATCACAAAAGCAACATATAACATGCAAATTCTAAATATCTAACATTAGTATGCGTACGAAATTAGTTTACGTATCAATCAAGCCATGCCAATGCAATTCCCACGTGTATTTTCTAATTAGTAATGTTGATTATTCAAACACAGCAAACCATTAATACTATCAATATTAATTAGTTATTCGTTTTAATTTTAACACAATAAAATGGAGGAGGTATACGAATTTTAAGGAAAACCTCACTCCAGCAATCCCCCCTTTGGTGATATTATCACCACACAACACCCAAATTTAGTACCCTTTTACGGAAATTTGAAATGACTTCTTACTCATAGCTCATAATTCAGTTTCTCCATATTCATCTCTTTTTGCTTTTTTATACATACTTTCTTTCCACTCATCTAAGGCTATCTCTTCTAAATCCTTTTCTGGATCTTTTCCTTTTCTCTTAAGTTTATCTCTTTTTATTTTATTATTTGTTTTCCTATTTCTACAACACATACACCCTAATCTTAACACTAATAATGCAACTATCACACATGTTAATGGAAACAAAATTTTACCTATAAAAGTACTACCTATTTTAGCTAAGACATTTTTAATAGCAGCTATTTTCTTTCCCATTTTTGTCCATACATCTTCAACCTCCAGTGGTACAAGTTCATCATGCAATTCAGTAATATTTTTAATGTAAACCTTTAGATCTTTACTCTCGTCCGGAATGTAAGTGCAACAATGTTGAACTTTCAGCATTCCACAGACTCCACCCTCTTTTGCCAATAGAATGTCAAGGGCAAGTCGATTTTGCATTACCATAGCACGCATGGCAACCATTTCAGTATTAACCAATAAGAATCCATTAGCAGTGCTTGTTGACAAGCGATCCACTACTGTAGATAATCTTCTAATTTTATTTGCATTCAGAGTTATTCCCATTGCTGGTATCAATGCACAAAATATGTCACCTACAATTTCTGCCCAAGATTCTCTCTTTCTACGCACTAAATGACTATTTAAACTATTTACACCCTCTTCTCTGTCCATGTGAAAGATTTTTGGAAATACCAGGCCTACATAACATGTGCCATACCAATGGTCTGGCAAACGATAATATGCCCTGTTCCCACAGATAAAATATATTCCAGGAAATACTGGATCTCTTCCACCTTTAAATCCCCATCCACCTATGATTCGGTAGGTATCATGGCACTCACTATTACCTACAAAAAGATTATCATATGCTGTTTGATTCCTTCTTATACAAAATTTTCCTTTCTGAGGCCTATCTAAAGCTATTGTTGGTGTTGACTCTCCTTTTGTCAGATGTTTCTCCATTTCTATGTCCCAAGCCGTTTTCTCAACCTTTCCTTCTGATGCCTTTTTGTGCATCTTATGCCTTCTTTCCTCAACCATATTAAAAAATGTCTTTTCTTCTTTCTGTAAACTGCATGTCAAATTATATTTAAACGTGTACACAATAAGGAGCTATAGAGGGAAAGAAACCCAGGTCGCCCTCCACTCAAACAGTCTAATACTACAAAGACCTGGGTGTCAGAAGGTTTTTTATGCCATACATACTGGTTCTAACCTTATAGGTCTTTTGTACTACCCCTAATCAAAAAGTCTTTGGGGGTAGTTGCCAGCTAGTTAGCTACCTTCACTTACTTAAAAAACAAAAACGTTTAGCAATTTTACTCCGAGCAGTCTCGCAAATGATCGTGAAGGTGTCTAAACTCATGTGTAGTACACCTGGGGTTTCTCAATGTGATTAACTACTGAGGAAACCGTGAATAAACAAATAACTTTCAAAAAATGTGGAAGAGACGTGATGGCACCTCACGTGCGCAACCCCAATGGAGCCTGCTGGCTGGTACTCGTCAGCATTGCCCACTCTTCTCATCATCGGCAGCCATCACGCTCCAAAACAATAATAAAGAGGTGTCCAAAAGATAAAGCCAAAACAAAACAAGTAGTGCGACTTAATAGTGAAGATTAAAAAGTGAAACAGGTACACCCACTATAGGTTCCAACTTTATTCCGCCTTAGGAGTGCACCTACTTCAATGATTAAAAAGGTTGCTGAATATGCATACCCTCCTTATATGGCAACATGTTTCATCGCCTGGATTCTTTTTGGCGATTTCGTCAGGGCAACAAACGTCGCATGGCACACGATAAGGACACTTCTTAAAATCACACTCGGAGACCTCGTGGAGCCTTGGCCTCGCGTACCAGCTCGATGAATGAGGTCACCAGTAGGCTCCTTATGTGAGTCCTCGGGGTTTTGTGAGGCATTCCACCGTAATGCCAATCACCTAAAGCCTCACGGAGCTCCTTCTCTCCGCCGGTCCATTATATTTAAACACAGCTTCTAATGTTAGTTCACTAGTCTCTAAGAAAAATTCACCTAAAACTTTAGCAGGTTTTACCTTATTTAGCTTATTATTAGCAGGAACTAATGCAAAAATGTTATCTACATCTGAAAAATAATACTCTAATTTCCCTATCTGATAAAATAAACTAGCTATTACACTACATGTTATTCCATAAGTAGCTGGAAGGTGATGATAAGTCACTCCCTCTGCCACAGAAGCAGGTAACTGCATACAGACGTAGCAGTCCCTTACATCCATAGTCTTTACATATTCATACAATAATTTTGAAAATACATTATTAGAGAAATTGTTAATAGACCTATCTTTATGCAAATGAATGTTTGTTTCTACAGTCGGTACTACCTTTGAAATTTTACCTATGTTATTTTTATTTTGACCATGTCCTTCTATTGTATCTATTGTGACTTTAAATGATATTGCAAGAGCTAGGATGCTCCATAAAAGCATTAATAATCCTGTACAACAGCAACATGTTTTACACCATCTTTTCATGAATGTACATCTACTTTTACTACCATCTATGTTAGCCATCTTTACTAAAATAGACCGTGTCTTTTGACTTAGCCTCTTCTACTTTATGACCAGTTTCTAACCCAAAGCGTCTAAGCTGCTACTTGGTTCCACTAGTTTCTACTTCTTCTCTTTTATTATCATTTTCCACATCAACAGCTTCTCTGTTTATTCAGTTTGGCATCTCATCGTCCTTTGCCTCCTTCTCCCAATCAGGATACAGAATTTCCTGAATCTCCGCTTCTTCCTCTCCAATGTCGGACAAGAGAACTCTCAGGATTTCTGATTCTTCTTCTTCTTTAACCACTTTCAGTAAAGCCTCCTCTGGATCTCCTTGACTGTCTGCCTCGTGGGGTTCTTCAGGCAGGGCCACATACGTCCATTCCGGCGACTTATACTTCTGGTTAGGCTTTCTTGTCCTTCCGGACTCTTTGGTTACAACTGTTTCTTCCTTCTTTGATTATCCCTGACTCGTGACTTCATTCACCTGTTCAGCTCTTGGTGATTTCACTCGAGACAATTGATATCTTAGTCTCTTTATTTTGTTCGGCCAAACTTCTGGTTTTACAGTTCTTTTCAATTTACTTTCTTTGACATTCTTTTCAATCTTTTCTTCTCTCCAAGCTCTCTTCCTCAGAACTCGACCTTCAGGTATTTCGTTCTCACTCTCTTCTGACTCTGTCCCAACTTGCTTTTCCTTTTCACCAGTCTCTTTATCCACCACTTGTTCTGGTTTCCCTACCTCTTTCCCTCCTCGGGTCTCCGACACGCAATCTTCCTGCTGACTACTTGTCCCTTCACCTAGCTGGATGTTGCAGTTCCCTACACCTCCTCGGGGGTCTTCCGCAATCTGTCCCTCTCTCTCTGTATCTGTCCCTTCTTCACTCAATTCTATTTTTTCAGGTGGAATTTCTCTCAGTTTTTTATCTGGGACTTGCTTTCTTTGAATTTCTTTTACTGCTTCCTCTTTGTCTTTTCCTTCCTTCTTTTTAGGTTCTTTTCTAGGACCTTTCTTTCTTTGCTCGTCTTCAGAATCTGAGCTGTCCGAAATCTGCAGTCTTCTTCTCAGAGAGACACTTCTGGGATCTAGAATCTGTTTGGGTTTATTTTCCCCCCTTTTCTCGTGTTTTTGGTTCTTCGTTGTCTGATTCAGTACTTGACTCTGATTCGTCATAATACTCTTTGTCCTTGCAATCCACTGGATTTGGTATTCTCAGAGTATGGCTGGCATGGATCCAGTTTTTCAGTCCAGCACACTTTACAGCTGTTGTCGTGGTCAGAATGACTTGTCTTGGTTTTCCCTACCTGGGAACCAAACAGTTTCTTCTTCTGTGGACCTTTATCCTCACCCAATCTTCTGGGCTTAGATCATGGGCTGGCTTCTTTTCAAGGGTGGTGGCATCCGCTCCAACCTGATGAAACACAGAATGAACTGCGTCAGCCAGGCCTTTACAGTACTCCAACACCATTTCATCAGAAATCGTCATCAGTTTGTTGACTGGTATGTAAGCATGCCTCATTGCACGTCCCATGATTATTTCATGAGGACTTAACCCTGTAGTTCTATCTGGGGTTGCATGTATGGTCATCAAAACTAGAGGCAAGACATCAGGCCATTTCATTCCTGTGGCTAAACACATTTTTCCAATTCTGTTTTTGATTGTACCATTCATTTGCTCAACCACACCAGAAGCCTCTGGTCGGTAGGCACAGTGCAGTTTCTGTTGTACATTCAATGCTTCACTGACCAATTTTACAATCTCATTATAGAAATGCCCTCCTCTGTCTGATTCAAGGGTCACTGGGAACCCGAACCTGGGGATAAATTCTCTCAAAAGCAGCTTTGCTACTGTCAATCCATCATTTCTCCTTGTCGGGTATGCTTCTACCCACCTGGAGAAAAGGCAGACTATGACCAGAACATACCTCAATCTGTTACATGTTGGCATCTCAATGAAATCTATCTGCATTCTGGTAAAAGGCCCTCCTTCTCGGCCTATAGTTCCTAGGCTCACCACTGTCTTTCTTCCAGGATTGTATTGCTGACAAATTAGACATCTCTGACATAGACTTTCTGATATAATTCTGAATTTTGGGTTGTACCAGGTCTGTTTGAACGACCTGATCATAGCATCTCTCCCTATGTGTCCCTGGCCATGATACATCCGTGCCATGGTAGACAACATGCTATCTGGCAGAACTGGTCTTCCATCTCGATAGACCCACACCTGATCCTTTTCCCTTGGTGCACATCCTGCTTTTACCCACTGCCTTGTTTCCTCATCTCCTGCTTTCTCCTGCAATTGTCTCACTTCTTCCCATGTCCCTACAACGTTAGTAAACATTAAGGAATAGGAAGTAATTTCTCTCTCCTTTGCCCGATTGACTGAATACTGATTTCTGGCACAGTACTGTGCCATGTCATTGGCATATCTGTTGCCGACAGTAACGTAATCCTAACCTTGGTTGTGGGCAGCACATTTCACCACAGTCAATTGTTTAGGCAGCTGTATCGCCTTAATCAACTTTCCAACCACTTCAGCATTCTTTATAGGAGTTCCACTTGAGGTTAGGAAACCTCTTTGTAGCCACAATTGGCCAAAATCGTGGACAACTCCGAAGCCATACTGGCTGTCAGTTATCACAGTCACTCTCACACCTTTCCCAATTTTGCATGCTCGCGTCAGAGCCACTAATTCTGCTACTTGAGCAGATTTTACTCCTTTTAAATAAGATGCTTCCAACACTGCTGCAACCGTGCACACTGCATATGCTGCACTCAGCACTCCTTCTTCTGTTTTCAAACATGACCCATCAACAAACATTACATAATCATTTTCTGCCAAAGGTATATCTTTTATGTCTGGTCGCGGTTTCGTACAATACTCAAGCACATCCAAACAATCATGATCTGCTTCATCTCTCACTTCCACATTCTCAGCATCAGGTAATAACGTTGCTGGATTCACATTCACACATCTCGCAAGGCTCACATTCGTTGCATCTAATATGACTTTCTCATACTTAGTCAGCCGACTATGTGTCATATACTGAGTACGACTCCTTGTTAAAAGAATCGCCACATCATGAGGTACAAACACTTTCAAAGGATATCCCACGATTCCTTCACTCTGCTCCAAGCCTCGACATGTTGCAGCTACTGCTTTCAGACAACCAGGTAAGCCTACGGCTACTGGATCAAGCAGCGATGAATAATATGCAATCGGTCTCCTCAATCTTCCATGCTTCTGGATTAACACAGAAAGTGCACATCCATTTCTTTCACTGCAATATAACTCAAATTCTTTTTCATAATCAGGCATACCCAATGCTGGGGCTTCACACAATCCATCTTTCAATTGTTTGAATGCTGCTAATTCTTCCTTATTCAATTCAAGGGGATCTTTTACATCACTCCTTGTTAGCCGTACCAGAGGTTTTGCAATCAGCGAAAAGTTGCTGATCCACTACAGTACCCTACCATTCCCAGAAACATTCTCACTTCTCTTTGAGTCATGGGGGCTCTCATTCCTTTTATGATTCTGATTCTGTCAATTGTTATTTTCCTCAATCCTTTTTCAATGTTATGTCCCAAATACTGTACTTCTTTCTTACAATACTGCAGTTTGGCTGGGGACACTTTTAGTCCTCCATCTGCCCGGTGAATTAGTAAGGCTATAGTGTCTGCTTCACAAGTTTTCGACGCCACAAGGAGGTCGTCGATGTACTGTACTAGTACTGAACTCTCGGGCATTTGCAGACTTTCCAATGACTTTTTCAATAATTGATTAAATATTGAGGGGCTTTCTGTATACCCCTGTGGGATTCGGCACCATGCCAAAATACGGTCTCCAAACCGAAATTCAAAAATCTGCTTACTGTCATGATGCAATGGGATGGAAAAGAACGCATGGCATAAATCAATCACTGTATACCATTCTGCATCATGGGGAATCTGATACAAAATCACTGATGGATTTGGTACAATGGGACAACATGGCACAACGATTTTGTTCACCTTTCTCAGGTCTTGCACTATTCTGAACTTCCCATTTGGCTTTTTCAGGCCCATTATGGGTGAGTTACATGGACTGCTCATTATCTCTCTCAGAATTCCTTGCTTGATCATTTTCTCAATTATTGGAGTTACTCCTTCAATTATTTCAGGTGTCAATCTATACTGAGGAATGTTCGGATAACTTACTCCATCTTTCACAGTAATTTTTACTGGGTCTACGTTTCTCATTAGCCCTACATCTTCTCCAGTGAAATCCCAAACCTCTGCTTTTACAGATAGTTTCAATTCTTTAGGCAGTTCATCTGGATTAAATACTGCATATGTTCCAATATTCTCACATTCCCCGTTAGCTATGGTCATTTTATACAATACATCCTCATCTGGTGTTTCAAAAGCTATTCCATCTGGAGTACAAAATATAGTGCAATTCGTCTTGCACAACAGGTCCCTACCTAGCAAGTTCACAGGACTGGTGTCACACACCACAAATCGGTGCATTTCAGACAATTTCCCTATACGAATCTTTACGGGTTCTGTAAGGTATGTTTTTAACTGTTGGTTAGATACACCAACTACTTGGATCGTTTCATCCGAAAGAGGAAGATTCTTAACATCAGCTGATCTAACAGTAGATCGAGTAGCGCCAGTGTCCACTAGGAAAGTAATGTTATCACCATTAATCTGCCCATCTACAAATGGTCCTGTCTGGTCTACTTCTAGAGTTGCGCCAAGTACGCACTCTTCTTCCTCCCTTCGGCACCGTCAATAACTAGGGGTGGGCGGAATTTGCGGAATTAACTTTCGCAAATTATCGCGAGAATGCAGAAAATCTCCGCAAACACGCCGGAAATATCGCGAAGACGTGGAAGTTTTTTTGCCGCCTGTTCGCGGTATTTTTTGCGTGATCGCGGGTCGCCAACTTACCCATGCGGTTGCTCGTGGGCGCGGCCATCTTGTTTTCACTTGTCCCGCCCTGTGGCGATGTTTACTTCCTGTTCCGGGTCGCGCAATGCATGTTCGCAGTCGATATTTCCTGTTCGCGACCGCTTTTACTTGATCGCGTTGCTTTTTGCTTGCTCAGGGAGAAAATATCGCGCGAACTTGCGCACGTGGTCGCAAGGGGCGCGGCCATCTTGTTTTCCACTCTATTGCATGGTTCTGGGGCCTGATTTTCAATCCTCCCTAAATCTTTTCAATCCTTTGTTTATAGCCACTTTTTTTGGATCTTTATTACTTATTATTTCTCTAACTATTTTCCTGCCTCTATATTTTTGGTTTTTGTCTACTTTTTTTTTGTTTTTTAGCTACTTTTTCTCTTTGTATTGCCCGCTATTTATTTCCTTTACTCCTTTATTTATTTTACCTTTTCTTTCCCGCCCCGTCCCCAGAACCATGTCCAAGGGCAGGGCTGTTTGCCGGCGCAGCCAGAGCCGCGACCGCCTTCCTTGCGGAATGCGGCGCCCACAAGGGGTGCATGCACGGGCCTTATTTGGGGAGGCGGAGTTGGCTGCACTAATTTTCTTTGTGCAGCGCTACCTCCCCTCAACCCTGGCAGCAGGTGGCAGGCCTGGGTCCGGGTACGGCCTCCGGGAGCGTCGGCAGCGGTGGGGGAAGGTGCGCCGGGCAGTGTCGCGCATCTCTGGGGTCCGGCGCACCCAGGCACAGCTGACGCACCGGTGGTCCGACATCCTGGACCGTGAGCAGGACCTGCTGGACCTGCTAGGAGTGGAGGTCCCGGGGCTTGGTGAGTACCTATTTAATTATTACAACTTTGTGTCTGTTCTTCTGCTCTATGTTATATATTGCGAATATCTTTTTTTCCTTCCAACCAGCTAGAATGTTGCTGCTTACAATACATTCCAGGTTAATAACGTTTAAAAGTCTTCTGTGATTATGACACAGGTGCTCTTCTGCGCTACTACTAATCTTACTTGTTTGCAGCTTTGCGTTTGCGCTTGCTTAGCGTGATTCTTTACGAGTTTATTTTAGAGAAATTAAGTTACGTAATGCTACAGTGACTCACGTCCACTCCTTACTTTGTCCTGTCACTAATAGATAGGGGCGGATTGATACTGAGGTTTAGGTACTTTGTATGAGCTTCTAATTGGTTAGTGGTATGCGTGATGCCCCCCCTCACTCAGTTACGTGACGTGCTGCTAGTACGGCAGTCTTTAGAACTTTTTCTAGTTTGTTCATTGAGTGGAGGTAGGCTTTGCAGTTACCTAGCAGTAGCAGATCAGCATCAATCAAACCAAAATTTGGTGTATACAAAAAATGTAGTCATGTTCATGTGTCCTCCATGATTGGATCATACACATTGTTGAGGAATACAGTGGAAATGCATACTTAATGTACAATTGGCATGCCTGGAATAGGTGGGCTAGGTTGGGTGGTACGTTGTACTAATACTTAGGCTTACTTGTAACTTAGTTTTTTGGAATCAGAATGGAAGAATGGATTACTGTTGATAAATAGTAACTTAAGTAGTCGAACTGCGAATCCCACGATATTACATGTTGACCAGATGAGATCGGTCAATGTAGTTATTGCAATTGTTGTTTACATAAGTGTTTTTTGACCGTTGTTGAAAAATATTGTATTTGTTTGACACCATCCATCAATGTTTGTCTCTTTCTTAATTCTTATATCTCTCCTGTCCATCAGCACCCAGGGGCAGACCGACAGGGACTGGACAGTCGGCGGGACAGGAACACCACCAGGAGGACACCGCTGAGGGCTCCTCTGCTGGCCCCAGTAAGTCTTCTTGTTTTTAATAATATTTCTTATTCCATAACTTTTACTGCCCCATTTCTCCCAAACTATAGTGTGTTTCCAAATGCTATTTTTTTACCACCAATTATCCTTCGATCTGTACGGTTTCAAAAAGCTTATCCCTGCCTCCGCTATGATGACTGAGTACTACTACATACTATCAGTCTGTCTGTCTGTACTGTAGTAGCTAGTCTTGCCCAGTTGGCCAGTGCCACTCTTTGTGAAAGGTTGTAATATAAAACTCATATTCACCAGTAGCTCGTACAATCCGTTGGGTCGTTGTCTTGTACTACCTTTTACTCTTATTGATGTTGAGGCTTTGAAAATTCACAGCAACAACAGCCCTACCAGATTTCTTAATATTTTGATATGATACCCTATAGGACATACCACTGTTGTAGGGATCTTGCACATACATTTGCACCAGAAAATAGGATGTTGGTGATGGTAGGTTGGACCTTCCTTGCACACCTCAATCAGAAATTCCGCACCCACCACAATTCCACTGCTTGACTATAGTACTGTCTTGTCATACCTATTAGGTCTCAGAACCCTCCCCCCAAGATAACCAACAAGTAGACAACCCAGAACATAACACACCCAACCTCTGTCGTGGAAGCAATTCACATGCACACCCTTACTTTAATTTGCTCACTCGTGTAAGTTAGTCCACTCCACACCAAATACCACGAAGTCTATGTAAGTTTAAAATGTTTATTTCAATTTGAGAAGGTCTGTACACTGTTTTCTTAGCAGCACCAACCGGCAAATCAATAACATTAAAACAATATACATTGTTACACTTATACAGTTGGGAATTAAATCATAACTGAACAGTGGTGGAAGGCAGCACCACCATCCCATAGCAATTTAGTTTATATACATTTATAAATGAAGATGTGAGTGAAGGGACCCCTCACCTCAGAAGAACCTAGTACTGGTAGTTGGTGCATCGTTCAGAAGCTCTGGTTCGTAGAAGGGAATCTTGCGTCTGTAATGCGAAAAAAGAAATGGTGTGCGTTAGTATATTGCAACTTGCAAGCATTTCTCAGCCGTGCCAAAAAGTGTAGCATCTATGGATAAGCAATATGGACTAACAGTAACAGTAGTACACCAGTTCTTCCTAAAAAAGTGGCTTGTTAATGTTTGTTGACCGCTTGTACGCAGCGCGTAGACTAGACAGTAGCAGTGTGAGGCAGGTCATGTGGGCTCAAAGGTGTCTTAAGAAGCTGCAAGGTAAAGGTAACGTCACATGTGCATGGCTAGGGCTAATCAAGCAAATGCTACAATGATCATATAACTTAGTGTCTACTCTACTACTACCTGATTTGTACTAGTGATGTATGTTAGTATTAACTCATTTTTCAACCTTGCTACTGATCAATAGGGGGGAGGTGTATATGTCGCCTAATAAATGTGTAATGTTTTCTAGGCGCACTACCGACCACCATTGCTGGGGCCAGCGAAGGCGACGCCGAGGGCGAGGATGCGGCAGTTGCAGATAGCAACGGAGGGGGAGTGGCAGCACCAGTGGCAGGCGGTGGTAAGTTAGATTCATAATCTTTAACTATTGTTGAACTTGACAGCACACTCACTGCAAAGGTGTACTGTATGTATATGTATACTGTACAGTTGTGAATTAGGGCCCCATTAGGATGGTGGGCGTATTGCCCCCGCCGGGCCGGCTGGAATTCACTGCCGTCACCGCAGGGGCAAACCTCCCGCCATCCCTGTAGAAAATATTCAGACATGTCCAGGCGGAAAAGGGTTCAATATGGCGGTGGTGTCTCTCTCACCACACCGGCAGCCATATAATCTGCATTTTGGAATGCCTTTGCGTGGCGGCATTGCCGTCCGCCACGGAAAGGCATGCACACATTGCAGAGTATGCTTGGGGGCCCCCATGGAGGGTACCTACCGATGCTATGGTACCCCCCCGACTTTCAAAGCAAAACGTGACAGGCTCCGTGCGAGGCCCGTCATGTTGTGCTTGGAAAAGCAGCACAACATTTTAGCATTGCTTTCAGCAAAGCCAACCAGAATTTAAATTTTAAAAAACAGGGTGCGCCCGCCACTGTGCCGGGCGCATCATCCTAATTAATTGTCCCCACGGGACCCCCACCCTTTTTAGCAGTCGGATGGCGGGCGGACAAAGTCCGCCCGCTATCCGATGTCGTAAGTAAGTATGAGTTCTTGGGGACGTTTGAAGAGTGAACTAGAAGACTAGAATTCCCTTTAATTGGTATAGGACTAGGAGCCGGAGTATTGAGTAACCAATGTCCTCATCTATCTGATTTCAACTCCGCTTTGAAAGTTTTATGGAGAAGAGCACCTGGTGCACTGTTCAACTAAAAAGTGTAAGACAGGTGGAAGGAAGAATGACGGGCGACATTTAAAATGTTATGTACTACTGTGCTTTATTTTATAGTGCTACTCTACCATGCCACTATGTGTATAAATAATTACCTTGTCCTACTGTTTTATTAAGACTATATTTTACAATTGTCTTGTTTTTTTCTTTTTGATACACAGCAACTCCGAAACTCAACCGTAAGGAGTTGCCCGCCAAGGCACGGCGCCGGAAGCTGGAGGCAATCCAGCAGGAATACCGGCGGCTGGTGGTCCTAGCCGAGGAGGAGGAGGAGGCTGCTGCAGCTATTGAAGCCTCCTCCAGTGCCCCGGGCCTCAGCCACCGCCCTCCAGCGGTACGGCGCCACCGCCGGACGGCTGCCCGCCACCACCGTGTCATCTCCGGTGCCCCCCCACTGTGGCTGCAACTGCCGCGGCCTTAGACGCAGCGTCACCCATTTAGAGGACCAGATGTGTGTCCTCCTCCAGTCCCGCCCCACCAGTTAGTCCCTGTCACTGCCCCTTTTTTAATTCCTGTTCGTTCTTCACTCGTTTGGGCGTTCTCTACTTCTATGGACAGTCGTTGGGGTTAGGGAGGTGGGTGGGTCAGCTTTTGTGGGTTTAGTTTATTTGTTAGGGTCAATTAAATATATTTTTCTATGTTACATGCAATGTTGTTAATGTTTTGTAGGTGGGGTAACTGTTTTACATCACACTGTTTCCTTGCTGGTGCATGGCCGCCCATAGCGTGTGTTTGATTTCAATAATTTGCTGACTGTATAAGACACAAACAGATAGATGCGACACACCTCACTCATTGACTGGTCCTACTATGCATTCTTTGGAGTGGTGTTTGAAACTGAAATCATTGACAACATGTCCATTATTAATTCTGCCTCCCCAAGCTTCTCTCTTACCGGTGCTTGATGTTTATGTCCAACTGTGGCACAGCACTGGCTGCATGGTGAAGATGGTTTCCTTTTTCATACATGCCATGATTGGGGGGGTGGTGGTGGTGGTAGTATAGTAGTAGTAGTATACACTGGCAGGGTGACAGCATTTCCCAAAAAAGAAAAGGAGATAGTCAATCGCCTTTGAGAGACTGTTAGAGGAGTAGTTGAATGAAGTACATCACAGAATTTACCGAGCAACAATTATATGCTCAAATATTTGACAAAAAAACTGAATGCTGGTTATTATGAGGATAGCCTACTAGACAGAGTTACAAAATATAGTTTTGTCGACTCGAGTCACTTGACTATGCCTACAGTCTAACAGTTAGTGCTGTATATGAGGAATGACAACAAACAAATCCAATCAATGCCGGCAATTCATGATGAGGTATATGTTCCTTTGTTATATAAAATAACCTCTGAAATATCCTACTCATGGGTGGGCAAGCAGAAGAAGATCATCGCTCTGCATTGAAATTGAAGTAGTGTTGCTTTCACCACATCCGCCCCAGCAAGTGTGTGATTAAGTATTGGTGTACATTTAATTTAGTTACACCTCGACAATAAGTCACACAGCCCGGGGGAAGAGGGTTAGGGTCCGTTGATTGGATGGGAAGGGGGATTTTGGGAAAGGTTTGACATAGAAAAACAGTATGCATACATAGACAAACAAACGGCAATCATTGAAGACTACCATACCATATCCATTCCATATGTTAAGGGAGAAAAAGGCAATGCATGCATGATGATGAGACCCGGATTACATACACTTCTATTTCTTGTTCTGTTCCGGCCTTAATACTTTAACAGATAGCAAATAGAAATTTTAAATATTGGTAGTGAAGAATCGTAAACACAGAGCAAACGTAATGATGATTGATAATAACAACTCCAAGAACACACTGTTGTAAAGAATGTATACAAGATATTAATCAAATTATTTAAAAGAAGTGAAAAGCGGATACTGTTACTGTCTTATCCTGGTCAAAAATGTGGACTGGTTTTTTGCATCTCGGCATTCCTCTTGCTCCTCTCGTCCATCAATCTTGGGTGTGTCGCCTCGCCACTCGCCACTGCCCGGCTGGAATAAAAAGGTGATTGATTGGTAAGGTAATTAATATGCATTGTAATGTTTTACAAAGTTTTGGACAATGCCCGGCCTGTAATTTTAGATTGAAAACCAAAGGGGATATTCAGAAAGAAAGTGAAAACAAATGCACAAGTGATGGTGTAGTGCAACAAGAACACTTTCCGAGGTGGCATGTATGCAAATGCATCATCTCTACTGTAGTCTGTTTCCAGCATAGACCTTCAACAGTAACAGGAGAGATCAGGCCCACAGTGCTTACCATTAGCACATCCTACGTTAACACTTTAGAGTCCTTTTTTTTCTCTCAAAGAGTTGGACAAACGCAAAGCACATTATTCATTCCCAACATAGCATTTTACAGTTAAAGTTAGTAAAATCAATGCACTGCAGTCATCCCACCGCTACACTCTATTCAACTTCTACACAGACATTTGGGTGTGCTGTGGTTGTTGTTGACGTGTTTACCTTTAGGCTTTTCCGTTTTATGCCACTCATGAAACATCCTCCTGACTTCATCATCAGCTCTGATACTTCTACTGACTGACTGGAGATCGGCCTGCAGTACAAGTGTAATTTTTATGACACAACAAGAGTAGAAATATAAATATTACTGACTTGAGTCATTCTTTATTGTGTACAGAAAGATAGATTACCACTAGTACACTTTGACATCACTTTGTGCACAACAAACAACGCAAACACAAAGACCAATAGCTCAGAGTCAGGTGTCCAATGCATGCCATTAATTGTCATCATTCATTACCTGTTCCTACTCATCTTAAGTTAACGGGCCGTCTCTTTCGCCATCATCATGATGGACGGTGCTGTTAAGTCACAGTCATTTGCATTGCGCAGATTGAGTGAGTCCCCTTCCTGTATTGAATTAAAAGCAATGTATCACCAAGATGCAGGAGAAGTACACATTTCTTGTTTGCAAGAAGGGGAAAATTAGTAATTACTAGTGTGTTCTGTAGAAAGTTGATTAGTGGCAGTGCACAATTACATCAATTCATGCGCAACACACACCACAAAATCTACATCATTCAGTCTGCCATTCTGCGGCCAATGCATGGCATCAATCATTACCTGTTGCATCTCATCTCGTTAACGCTGCAGGCCGTCTCTTTCGCCATCATCATGATGGACGGTGCTGTTAAGTCACAGTCATTTGCATTGCGCAGATTGAGTGAGTCCCTTTCCTGTATTGAATTAAAAGCAATGTATCACCAAGATGCAGGAGAAGTAACCATTTCTTGTTTGCAAGAAGGGGAAAATTAGTAATTACTAGTGTGTTCTGTAGAAAGTTGATTAGTGGCAGTGCACAATTACATCAATTCATGCGCAACACACACAACAAAATCTACATCATTCAGTCTGCTATTCTGCGGCCAATGCATGGCATCAATCATTACCTGTTGCATCTTATTTTCAGTTAATGGCCAGTCTCTCTCGGCACTGAAGGAGGATAGCTATAGTAGTCATCTGATTCATGGTCCACTTGTTTTGGAAGGACGAGGAAAGTTTGAATTTGTTGTTACCATCATCCAATCATCATTCATGAGGGAAATGGAATTGAGCAGGAGATGCAGTATGATCGAGCGGAGGAGCTGGATTCTGAGGACTGTAGTGTCAAATGGCAGACACCTGAAACTTGTATCTTAAATTAGAAGAGTAGAAGACGGTGATAATGCATTTGTTGCGATTCACAAGTTTATAACCGGAACGACAGACACATAAACAAAGGGGGAAAAAAGGGAGGAAGACAGTAAGTGCGAGCCTAATTGTCAGGGAAGTATAGCTCGTCCTCAAACTCTGGGGGATCTTCCAGTAGTAGGTAATCATCTGACACAATACTTCCGTCACCTGAGCCGCTGTCCTCATCTTCCTCTGTTGATTCATGCATTGTGTAATTCGGTGGTATGAAGTGCTGATTCATTTTGATCATTGTTAACCTCTCCACGTTTTTGGGAGATAGACTGGTCCTTCTCAAGGTTACAATGGAACCAGCAGCACTGAAAACACGTTCGGAAGAGACACTTGCGACAGGGCAAGCCAGATAGCTTATCGCCAGCCTGCTGAGCTGTGGCCATTCAGACCTTTTCCTATACCAATACTGCACTGGGTTTTGATCAACGTACATCTCTGTTGGGTCGTCCAGATAGGCCTGGACCATCCACTCAATGTTCAGGGTTGCTGCTGGTAAGCTTTTGTGCTGTTTTTTCTGTGCATCAGCACTGTGCTTAAGGCCCATCTTTACATACCAATCTGATAATGATTGTACTCGGCCGAATGATCCAGTTATTGTTTTTGTAGTCGATGGTGATGGTGAGTGTTGCGATTGTGAGCCACCCGCACTGCCCTCAGCCGACGAAGTTGCACTTGATTCTGCATGGCCTGCTTCAGTATCAGTACTTGTTGTGGGTTGATGTGGCGGGCTTTTAATTAGCAGCCCTTCGTTTTCAAACTTGATGGCTGCTTCAGCTATACAACTTTTGTAGCGGGCAACATCATTGTCGGAAAAAGAAAGGAATAGTCCTAATTTTGCACGTGGATCCAGAATTGTGGCACAAATGTAATGTTCTTGTGACAAAATTTTATTTTGTATCCTTACATTTTCTGATAAGCGCTTGGATAAGCTCTCCACCAAGTCATGGGCTTGCCTTCTGTCCTCTACACCTTTGTAGGATTCAGACACATTATTCAGCTCATGCTCTAGCATTTGCAACAATGGGATAGCTTGGCCCATTGTACAGTCCTCCTTGCTGACTTCACGTGTGAAGACCTCAAAAGGAGACAGCATCTCAGTCAGGCGTTGAATTAGGGTCCATTGCTCCCTCTGAAGGGTCATGCCTTTAACACTAGCATCACTGCTTCTGTACCAGACATATTCATTGAGTGACCTCTGCTGTTCGTACAGACGATCAAGCATGTAATACGTTGAGTTCCAACGTGTTGCCACCTCCTGGATGAGTGCCTTGACTGGCATCCTACGCTCACATTGGAGGATCCTCAGCTGCTTCCGAGCTTTAAAATAATGGCTGAAATGAGTGCATATTCTTCGGCAGATGGCCAGTAAATTGCTTACTATGGGTTCTTTTTTCAGAAAGTCTTGCACTATAATGTTTATGCAGTGTGCCAAACACGGAACCCGGAAATAGGAACCAAGTTCCATGGCCTTAAGTACATTACTGCCATTGTCTGTGGCAACAAAACCAATACCAAGCCCTCTGGGCCGCAGCTATTCCAAAACCTTGGTGCGAAACTCTTCTAAAATGTTTTCAGCCGTATGAGATTTCTCCATGGCGAACATGGCTACAGTTGCATGTTTCCGAGTACCTTCAAAAATCGCAGCTGTGTCAACAACACCTCGTGCAGATAGTTGATCTCTAACCCCCACAAAAGAGATCCAGTGTGCAGTGATGCACATGTAATCTGTGGCTTGGCAACTGGTCCACATGTCTGTTGTCAGGTGGATATTGTGCACAGCACTCTGCTGCAAACCGTGACCAACCAATTCCAGCACATCATGATGTAGTGCCGGAACAGCAATTCTTGCGAAATAGGACCGGCTGGGAACTTTCCATTTCGGGCAGATGGCAGACACAAATTCAAGGAAACCCACCCCTTCCACAAATGAAAAAGGAAGAAGGTCCAGCGCTAACATTTTAGCCAGCTTCGCATTGTACAATCGTGCCGTTGGGTGGTTGCGTTGGAACTGCCCCTCCAACCTAAACATGCTGTCAATGGTAGGCTGGCTTACTTTCCTTAGTGGTGCTGTTTTCATTAACCCACTAAGGCTCAACGACACAGATTGTCTCATTGAGGTACTCGGCGGTCGCCTTGGTGTCTCACCCACACTCTGAGTATGGCTCTTACTGCGGTGCCACTCTGATGTTACTGAGGAGGATGTGGGCGTTACCACTGCAGTGACTGCACTACTGGAGACAGGGCTAGAAATGCCTCCCTGTTCTTCACCTGCCACCACAATAATATCGCTCCCTGATTCCTGACCAACTTCAAAGGGTTTAGTTTTCCTACTTTCTTTTAACTTACGTAGGTGATCCTCCCACACGATATTGTGGTGTATTCTGAGATGACTTGCTTGTCCTCCGGTACCATAGTTTGTACCAAGCTTACCACGCCGAACACCTTGCCGACAAATTGCGCATATAGCAACGTTCTCCTCCTTGGCGCTAACAGAAAAGAAGTCCCAAACTGGGGAGGAGAACTTTCTGGCACTGCTGGATGTGCCACTTTCAACACCAGATGAACTTGAGGGGGTGCTTGAAAATATGTGACCCTGTCCACCTACACTGTGACTTTTACTACCACTTCCTACTGAGATGGTTGAGCTGGATGTAGGTCCCTGCCGGGCCTTGGAAAATATGGCAGCTGGAGGTAGTGGTGGTGTAACCTGTGTTGGTGAGATCCGTGCTACATCCCGCTCAGTAGCAGCCTTTCTGGATAGGGTGAGAATGTCGGTCTCCAATCCCTTTGGGGCGGGAGTAATGTGCGTGATGACTGGCTCGTCTTCATCAACATCATCACCCCCCTCTTCTACATCTACCTCCATAACTCTAAGTTTTTCTGGGACCTTCCTTTTCAGAAGCAATGTCTTGTGGCGTACTTCACTCTCAGACCGAGCTGGTGGGACCCAAGTGTCATCACGATCATCAGAAGCGGGGCTTGAAGAAGAAGATGATGGACTAAGCCTCCTTTTCCTTGCTGGTGGTCTGGAAGACAATTGATCTTCTGAAACAGTGGTTTGACTTCGCTCCACTTTGTCTGCAGGAAGCTCGATTTCCTGAAATGCCCCTACGTCAGGAGCAACAACTACTATGGTGGGCTGTTGCGGCAGCTGCTGCTGTTCTGGTTGCGGCGGCTGCTGCTGTTCTGGTTGCGGCGGCTGCTGCTGTTCTGGTTGCGGCGGCTGCTGCTGTTCTGGTTGCGGCGGCTTGACACTGATATGCTGAGTTTGCACCTGCGTTGAACTTGATTGTGTACTACTTTGCGGTAATGACATTTCTTCAACATCGCTGCCCGTTAGTAGACTGGCTACCTCTGCGACAGTAAAGCCCTTGGGCCTAGGTTGGTGGGGTTGCTGGACCGCTGTGCTGGTCCCAGCTTGGTTCCCGGACAACGCTTTGGTGCCAAAAAAAACCTTGGCCGGCACACCACCAGTCGTGGTTAATGGCACTTCCTTTTTCTGTTCCTTCTTCTCACCAGCAACTTTCTTGGTACTGGACATGGTACCTTTCTTTGGGGCCATCTTCTTCCGATGTCAGGCAGGAGGCAGATGCACAACAAGTTCTGGTCACACGTGGGCGTGATGCGCAGCAGGACTTCTGTCTGGCTGGCAGTACAACGGGTAGCCAGGTGATGCCGATGACACCTCCTACTCTGTCTTTTGTGCACCTAAAAGCAAAGAAGACAGGAGAAGAACATCAGTGAAATGTTGCATTTGTTTTTGTGGTTCAGTTACTTAGCACTGTACTAGTGCAAACAAAAGATAGTCTAGCCATTTATGACTTTTTTTTTAACTAGAGCTATGTTATACTACTAGTACTGTGTACAGCCACACACTACACTCTCAGGAAGGTGATGTCTAAAAATTCAACAGATCACATAGAAAACACTTGATCAATAAAGCTGTGGCTACCTGCTCTGATCCTAGTGGATGAAAAAGCAGGCCTGTTGGCAGACAAGGCCAGGCAAGCTTGTAGGCCTATGCCTCAAAATGGCCACCAGCCACATGGCCAGGCCCAACAACATCAGCAAGGCCACCCCAAAAAACACACTTCCCCAACTCAATCCAATGCCATCCATGCCCTAAATGATGTCTAAATTCAACAGAGCAAACAGAAAACAGTAGATTACTAAAGCTGTGGCTACCTGCTCTGGTAGCAGTGGATGAAAGCAGGCCTGTTGGCAGACAAGGCCAGGCAAGCTTGCAGGCCTAGGCCTCAAAATGGCCACCAGCCACATGGCCAGGCCCAACAACATCAGCAAGGCCACCCCAAAAAACACACTTCCCCAACTCAATCCAATGCCATCCATGCCCTAAATGATGTCTAAATTCAACAGAGCACACAGAAAACAGTAGATTACTAAAGCTGTGGCTACCTGCTCTGGTAGCAGTGGATGAAAGAAGGCCTGTTGGCAGACAAGGCCAGGCAAGCTTGCAGGCCTAGGCCTCAAAATGGCCACCAGCCACATGGCCAGGCCCAACAACATCAGCAAGGCCACCCCAAAAAACACACTTCCCCAACTCAATCCAATGCCATCCATGCCCTAAATGATGTCTAAATTCAACAGAGCAAACAGAAAACAGTAGATTACTAAAGCTGTGGCTACCTGCTCTGGTAGCAGTGGATGAAAGCAGGCCTGTTGGCAGACAAGGCCAGGCAAGCTTGCAGGCCTAGGCCTCAAAATGGCCACCAGCCACATGGCAAGGCCCAACAACATCAGCAAGGCCACCCCAAAAAACACACTTCCCCCAACTCAATCCAATGCCATCCATGCCCTAAATGATGTCTAAATTCAACAGAGCACACAGAAAACAGTAGATTACTAAAGCTGTGGCTACCTGCTCTGGTAGCAGTGGATGAAAGCAGGCCTGTTGGCAGACAAGGCCAGGCAAGCTTGCAGGCCTAGGCATCAAAATGGCCACCAGCCACATGGCCAGGCCCAACAACATCAGCAAGGCCACCCCAAAAAACACACTTCCCCAACTCAATCCAATGCCATCCATGCCCTAAATGATGTCTAAATTCAACAGAGCAAACGGAAAACAGTAGATTACTAAAGCTGTGGCTACCTGCTCTGGTAGCAGTGGATGAAAGCAGGCCTGTTGGCAGACAAGGCCAGGCAAGCTTGCAGGCCTAGGCCTCAAAATGGCCACCAGCCACATGGCCAGGCCCAACAACATCAGCAAGGCCACCCCAAAAAACACACTTCCCCAACTCAATCCAATGCCATCCATGCCCTAAATGATGTCTAAATTCACCAGAGCAAACAGAAAACAGTAGATTACTAAAGCTGTGGCTACCTGCTCTGGTAGCAGTGGATGAAAGCAGGCCTGTTGGCAGACAAGGCCAGGCAAGCTTGCAGGCCTAGGCCTCAAAATGGCCACCAGCCACATGGCCAGGCCCAACAACATCAGCAAGGCCACCCCAAAAAACACACTTCCCCAACTCAATCCAATGCCATCCATGCCCTAAATGATGTCTAAATTCAACAGAGCAAACAGAAAACAGTAGATTACTAAAGCTGTGGCTACCTGCTCTGGTAGCAGTGGATGAAAGCAGGCCTGTTGGCAGACAAGGCCAGGCAAGCTTGCAGGCCTAGGACTCAAAATGGCCACCAGCCACATGGCCAGGCCCAACAACATCAGCAAGGCCACCCCAAAAAACACACTTCCCCAACTCAATCCAATGCCATCCATGCCCTAAATGTGCTTGAAAATGAAATATATTCAAAAAACAAAAGGAACAGTTGCTTCATCATGCACACACACACCCATGAGGCCATGCCCATGGCTAGCTCGGGCCTACTACTACAACCCACAAAATTAAAAAAAAATTTTAAAAAAAGGAATGATGATAATTAATTAATTATCAAAAATAAATTGTAGTTACACAACAACTGCAATGCCCACAATCAAACACAACAACCACTTACTTGTAAAATATCCTATTCCAAAAATCCTGAAATCCAATTGCAATGATGCAGCAGACAAAAAGAGTGATCTTTCCAGCTCCAAATCCAAAGGCAGAATGAGCAGGAGATGGACAAAGCACTGGGAGGAGCCTGCTGGACAGGAACAGTAAGTTGGAGATTCTGTGTCACTTCCTCCCTCTCTCCACCTTGTAAAAAAATGACTCCTTGCACAAAAAAGGAAAGCCAAATGTGAATGTAAGGAGTTCTTTTCATCCAAAATCAGTATTTGCAGATGGTTTCATGCTGCTAGAGCCGATATTCCTCTCCAAATTGTAAATTTTACGTTGTTGAGTTCTCGAGCTTCACATTACTTCCGCCGGCGTGTCGAAAACGATATGATCGCGTTCTCTTCTTTGTCCCTGTCGCGCTGGATATGACGTGTTCGCGGTCTCTTTCTCCTGTTCGCGTTCGATTTCACGTGCCCGCGTCCTCATCCTCTGGCTCGCGATGTAGAATGACATGTTCGAGATCTCAATCTTCTCATACTCGCGCGGTGCATGATCGCGAGAAGAAAGACGTGATCGCGCGACAAATGACGTGATCGCGTGAAAAATGACTTTAATGCGGCCGCGAACTCTCGCGAGACAGCGCAAAATGGCTACCAAAATCCAACATCTCGTGGAGAACGCGACCGGGTCAAGAAAACTTGTCGGAGAACGCAGGGATTCAGGTAAGGCGATCGCGCGCGCGCGAGAATGTATTGTTTTACAGCGCGAGCAAGAAAAAAATTATCGCTAAGCTGCGGAATGCGGAAATTTTGACATTTTCGCGCTTTCCGCGGAACGCGAAAATGCCAAAATATCTCAATTTCCGCGAACGGAACGGAATTTTGGCCCAGGCCTATCAATAACCCATTTCTGAATCACTCTCATCGTGTTGCAGCCAATACTGCGAAACAGTGCGAGCGCGTGATGGTTTATTTACCTGTTCTTCATTGTAGAATCCCGATTCATTACTATACTTCTGTGAGTTTCCGTTCTGTGGAAAAGATGGTTTTGGCACCTGATTCTGAGAGGTAACCACCTGCTGCTGTTGCTGCAGTTGACCACCCACCTCTTTCCAATGCCCTAACTCACCGCAATTGTGACATGGGAATTTCTTTTTAGCTTCTTCTATATTACCTCTCCCTTTCCCAGGGCCAAATCTTGGTCTTACTCCTGGATTGTTCACGTGTTCTACCAACTGAGCTTTTTTGCTGTTTTGCCTCAATCTCATCGCTGAAATATTTTGCATGTCTCAAAACTTCATCTATTTTCTTATTTTGCCAATCAACTGTATGCTGCTTTCTCATATCACCAATTTCTGGGCGTAAACCATATACAAATCTGTATACGAAATGACTCAAATCTTTATCACTCAGGTTCTCATCTCCACTGAACTGTTTAAAAGCCTGAATTAGCCTCTCATAATATGCATGTACTGACTCCTTGCTTTCCTGATGGGTTCTGTCAATTTTTACCCAATCGGTCTCTTTAGGAGGTAACTTATTTTTCATAAATGCCATAACCTGCTCATATTTCTTCATTACTTCTGGGTCGGGAGCTCCTGTCTTAGGGTCCCTAGGATACTCCTGAGTGGGCCAATTTATCATCAGCTAGCATTCTGTCCACAAATCTGCTGGTACTATTATATCAAATAGACTATTCAAACCTATCCATAATACTTTTGACAATTTTACAAATCTGTCTACCTGCCGGTACCACTCGACGGGCTTTTCGCGTAGTCGAGGGAAATCATTTGTGAAAGACAAAATGTCCTGTCTTGTCCATGGAACATGTACATACCCTCCTCCTGGAATCTCTCTCATGGGGTATTCTGTCGTTACCTTTTCTTTCTCTCTAACGAGAAATGCTGAAGCTGTCTTTTCAGTAGTATTATCACGTCTTTTACACCACTTACTTCTCCATCTGTCCACATCTCCCCATTTTCTCAACAAACCGATTATGTCCTTAATCTGACTTATCCTTCCTGTAGTATTCATGTTCTCTATATTCTTTTCAGTGAAATCAACTCGATAAGATTTTTGAGGTGCTTTTACTTTGTCAAAATCTATTCCCATTTCGTTTGCAATTTCCTCTAATCTTTCATGCAAGTTTTTCGCTCTCCACGTTGCACTCTTGCAGAGAAACAACAATTCCTCATCCTGATAGTTTTTCAATTTTTCAGTAGGGATAGTTCCTACTATTAATTCTTCTAATACCATTCGTAATTTGGCCACATCTATTGACTGGGATTCTTGATCCTTTCTCTGTAGCCCTTTGAGCCATTCGCTTAATTCTTCTACAGAGGGCCCTACTGGGTTATCTACATTATTTTGTTCTGGAGCCTTTTGTGGTTCTAATAATGTTTCCCCTGTCATTCTACTCTTTTCAGCATAAATTTGATTTACAAATGGATTATTTGAAACACTCGGTTCAAACATATTTATTGTCGGTCCCCACGGATTCTCAATTTGACTCCGTTCAGTATTTTCAATTAGATTTTGGCTTCTGTATGGCACTGTCAAACAATGTTCAGTATCGTTTTGTTTCTCAAATATGGGCATTACTGGACCTATCGTTACTGGAACTGTTACAGCTTCTAGATTTTTGGTCAATTCTCTTATTTTCTCTGTTAATTCTAGGGTAGTTTTGGCCAGTTCTACTGAATTTTCACCATTTACCCTACTTTCTGTCTGTTTTTCTATCTCTCTTGCGGAGTTACTTTTCCCTAATTCTGGTGACATAGTCTCTGTTTTAATTGTTCATAATGTTTCTCTCATTGGGGCACTTGGTGACAATGCTTCTGGTCGATACGGTGGTGGGTTTTTGTAAAACACTTCATCAAGAACATCATCTTCCGATTCATTCGCTTCATACCCACTCAAATCCACATTACGCCTTTTCTCTGTGCATTTTCTCCCTTCATTCTCTCCTACCATTCTCACAGGAAACATACCCTCAGTCATACTTGCATTCCGCCACCTTTTCATCCGGTCGGCATGTGTCTCATGTCCGTATGGTCTACCAAACATGTATCGGTAACCCCTACCACTTCTCTGCCTTTCTCGTTCATGCATTTCGTCTTCCCATTCCGTCAATGCCTCAAACTGCGTCGGTCTAGGTCTTGGTTCTAAGTCCATCATTTTGTCTCAGAGATTTCTCAAAACAACCAAATTAAAGGAACCATGTTCTGGAAACGCCAGGACTCCATCGTACTTGGTGTATTTTATCCAATTATCTAGCCAAATACAAGTATGATACCCATATTTCGCTATCATTATAGATGCGGGTGTTTTCGGTGGAGGAAGTAACTGTCCTTCCCTAGTCTCAACTGGTTTATCTTTCTTGAACCACCTCTTAATTTTCCCAAACCGCGATTTCTTCTTTTCTGGTGGTTGGTAATACATTTTCTTGATTTCCGTGTACCGTTTCTTCTTCTTACAATGGTACCGCTATTCCGTCCACTCACAGCGCGACTCTTACTAACGCACCAATCAGGAGCGTCTACATCACTATCACAATCCTCCAATCTCAGCGCGACTCACACTAACTCACCAATCAGGGAGCATTTACGTCACTCTGTATTCCCCCACTCCTAGCGCGGCTTTACACTATCGCACCAATCCGGAGCGTTTTACGCCTCCAACCTACTGTCCAATCACAGCGCAGTCGTTCTGACGTCAGCAGCCGCTGCGACTGCTCCGCTCTGCTCTCGTCTACCCCTCCTTTACAAAATCCGCGGAGTAAGTTTTTGTATCAATTTCTACAATTCTGTTAGTAATAACACAAAAACATCTCCATTGTCTGATTCGCTTACCAAAGAACAGCAAAAGACCTTTCTCACGAGAATTCTGTCTTTCTCGAGAACTGCGCTTACCTCTGTCCTACTACGGAATTAGTACTTTCGTTGATAAAGTAGCACATCCCTCTACTTCACCCTTCTATCTAGCATCAACTAACCGCTTCTCCAGAATTAAATAACACTAGAGTTTTGCCATTAATTAGAATGCCTTTTAAATACACACACTGTCATACAGGGAAAATGTAGAACATTCACACAGACTTATGTCTTTCTCAAGAGCAGCGCTTACCTCTGCCCTACTACAGAATATACCATTTGTTTACAAAGCAGCGCTTCCCTCTACTTTGTCCTTCTTGCAAGCTCAGAATATACCTGCTACCTTTTCAGTAGTAAGCGTTATCGGTATGCCAATTGTTTTCCTGGTACCTAAGACCAAAATTTCACAGGTAACCCTTTGCTAACATTCATATTTCTCTCACACAGAAAATATCCCTAATGACAACACACGACGATGTTGCCGAATCGAATCCAGACAATGCACCGTGTAACTTCGATTGCTACACGTTTCCTTCCCGTGTACCTACGGGCAACCACAATCCCGTCTTTCCCGAGAGCAGCGCTTACCTCTGCTCTTCTACGGAACTTTTACAAACTTCCGACTTCCTACATCCCAGAAGCCGTGCAAACAACATATAACTCGACGCGCCTCAACATAGAGTGTTAGTACATAAACCAATACCAATCAATAATCAATAAGCTATTTACAAGCAATCGTCACTAAACCCAAAACAATAGCTAACCATCATTCTGCTACCAGAAAACTGCTCCAGCGCTGAATACCAAATCCCTTTCTACGTCACAGACCACAGATCTCTAGGACCACATTCATTCACTCATTCACTGGTGGGGCCCATAATACCATTCATTCATTCTTCTTTAGATCTATGGTACTCGAGAGGGAATCCTTTTATTCCATACGCTGAAATGTGCACAGTGTCGTCACCAATGACATCGTTTTCTTGGTAGCTTGTGGACGAATAGGTGGAAAGTTGCCGGAAGCATCGAATTTCTCTCTCTGAAACATGAAAATAGGGCTTGTTTTTGTTTTGCTGCTTCAGATTGTTCTCTGCTTTTTCAGTGTTGGCATTCTGAACAAAAGAAGCCTCTTCAGTAGTAAATCTAATTAGTTTCATTTTCCCTGCTCTCAAACAGGCTCACTGAACATTGGTCAGGAAATGCACTGCCTGATTTAGGCGATTTGTTTTAACACATTCCTTAGGGGGATCGCCCTAAATAATTAATCCTCTATTCCTCTATGATGGCTTTATCTAAGTTTGAACTGCCTTGCGTTTGCACTCAAAGGTAAAGCAAACCGACATCAATGAACTGAGTCAGTCACATAGTGTAAATCATCTAAAAACAGACAATGGAATATACAACTCAGTGGACAATGCGCATTTAAGGGGCATCTCTTGTGAATTTGATGATTGGCGGAGATAGCGTTAATTCCACGGGGGAAGTCCATCCGCCTATTATGAGTGAGGCTCCTTTCATTCTTGAGGGATGATGCTGGCAGACAAGCCAATAGCAGAGACAATTCTGCTTCTCGCCTTCACACACAAACACAATGTTACCTCCATATAAAAATGCCTACAAAGAGTAGGATGGGCCATTTTTTAAAGGTAGGGAATTAGTTTGTCTACTGTGAGTACTAGATGGCTGACACTTGAGATTTCATCATGATGTAGTAATGCATTTTATTAATATCGCCCCATCATGTCTTCAGTTTTACTTAACTTAGGCGCGTGTGCTCCAGCGCTGAATACCAAATCCCTTTCTACGTCACAGACCACAGATCTTTACGACCACATTCATTCACTCATTCACTGGTGGGGCCCATAACACCATTCATTCATTCTTCTTTAGATCTATGGTACTCGAGAGGGAATCCTTTTATTCCATACGCTGGAATGGGAGGAAATCCACAAATCCCTGATGAGTAATAAGTTCACCTATTCTTCCCTACCTCACCAGGATCTAAACTTTTACCCTAGTAGTTCCTCCCATGGATAGGCCATGGATCAGCTGAGTTGCTGGGTAGAGCGACACTTAATTCTTCTAAACAGTATACATCAATACACTTCTAAAATAATAACCCGACACAGTTCTTATAATGAATTGAAATATTTATCTAAATAACGCATAAGAAAATCATAAAGCAGTCAATATTTTGATTCGCATATTTACCTAATCTGGCTAAATGACGTCCTCTATGTCAATTTCAGATCTTTTGTCTCTATGCCCATAAATCGATCAATCAGTTCGTAAATTAATTGAGCATCTGATCAGTCCGCCAAAGTCTCTGGGAAGCAGCTGTCCAGCAGTGTCACCGTCCTCTCCGTCAGCATAATGTCAGGAAATTGGGTAAAAAGCGCACTGACCCTCTCTATTCTACTTCTTTTATAATAAAATCAACAACAAAATGTTACAATACATGTTTTTAAACAAATTTGATTGGTGGAACCAGGATCATTCTTCCTGATTCCCATACACTAGATGTTTCTTTAGATGTAATTCTCAATTTACTAATAATTTGCAACAGTTACTTGTCCATTCAGGGCATTTTGGTTCTCATACGGGTTTGTGTCCATGGTGTCATCAATTATAACAGTTTTTAGTTTAAGGAAGTCCATTATCTGAAGATTGGCACCCATCCCGGTGCGACCTTCACGGGTACAGTCTGCCTGGGGTCAGGACGAGGTTATTGTTGCTCATCTTTTAGCGCAGGCGCACTTCACCCAGTGACTTCTGTATATCGTCTGTCCGTCAAATAGGGATGGCAGCCATTTTGTGGCCACTCCAGAAAAGTCAAGTTAAGCAAAGAAACACAAAACGTAATTAATACATGAATGTGACTATTAAAATGTTATTCCCTCACTAAACCCTTTATGTGTGTGTATTTATCTAGCAAAAGCAACACGCATTGTGGTTTATACTCACATTAAAAGCACAATTCACAAATCACATCACAAAAGCAACATATAACATGCAAATTCTAAATATCTAACATTAGTATGCGTACAAAATTAGTTTACGTATCAATCAAGCCATGCCAATGCGATTCCCACGTGTATTTTCTAATTAGTAATGTTGATTATTCAAATACAGCAAACCATTAATACTATCAATATTAATTAGTTATTCGTTTTAATTTTAACACGATAAAATGGAGGAGGTATACGAATTTCAAGGAAAACCTCACTCCAGCAATCCCCCCTTTGGTGATATTATCACCTCACAACATCCAAATTTAGTACCCTTTTACGGAAATTTGAAATGACTTCTTTCTCATAGCTCGCATGTGTATTGTTCTGGGCATTCATTTGATGGTTGTGATTGTGCTTCACGCTGTAATAAATGCAGAGAAATGTGATTACCATTTTATGCTGTTGGGGTTTTAATAGTTGGATAGCCAGGGTGCCAGGGGCCCAATGCAAGCAAGGAAAACGTTTACTTCTATTCTTTATTTGGTAGTAAACGTCAGGAATATTTTAGGTGTGTTGGGGCCCCTCACATCTCTGGCCCAGGTGCCAATGTACCTGCTGTCCCATTGTTATGCCAAGCTCCAGGTTTGAGCTCTATGCTTGATGCATCTACGAGAAGTAACAAATTATGTTTCTCCTTTCTGCTTGAAATATGTCAGAGAAAAGCAAAAAAGGAGCAATATGGTCGCAGCCAAATGTTAAAGTTCAGCTGTTAAAATTGGGAACAAGTGACAGCTGATACATTTAATTTTGGGGTTTCATATTAGGGACCAGTCAATGCCCCAAACACATGCTGATTAGAATTACCCTTTGAATTCCCACAGAGGTTAACCAGGAGTTAGAATTTGAATGAAATTCGCATAAATGTTGTTCCGGGTAGCAGTGTACCTACTTTAGTATGCTCTGCTTTTATACTATACTTTTCCCAATCCCTTTTGATTTTTGGGTGAATTTCTGTAGTACTCAATAATTTCGAAGTCTTTTATATCTGACAAGCTCACTGCTTTATTATCTGACAATTATTGCGCTCAGCTTTTGAACATTTTAAATTGCCTATTTGCTCTTGTGGCCATTTGTTCACATTTATTCTTAATTTGGTGACCAATCAGTAGGGCACAAGCCCTACAAAAAATAGTAGGGGGGCTATTTAGCATATGCAATGATGTCACATTCCTATAATGTGCCTCATGTAGGCCTACATCCGCCTATTGTCTTTGAATGCAAAGCAATTGAAAACTCTGCTACTAGCGTGGAGAAGCCTGCAGTAGTAAATCCCATGTAAAAGGTGGGAACTGTACTTTTCAATGTGTGCTTAGTCTTGTAAGTTTGTGAACACTCAACACACGTTCGGGCATTCACAAAATCCGATTCAGCTCTTTCCACCCCAAAATAGATAGAGGCCTGGAGTAGATCCCTTAAAGGATGGGATAGGTAATATGTCACCCCAATATTTGTTGCAGGTGAAGGGGAAGGGTTTTGTACATGGTGAAAATGTTTCCCTGCAAAGAGAAAGTAAATAGAAAAATCAAAAAATATGCCCCGTCCAGTCCACCTATGCTTAAAACTATGCTATGTAGACTTTCACACAAGGGAAGTAGGATCCCATAGGACATACTAAAAGACATTCCCTGTAGTATAACTGGAAACAAATCTTTGTGACTTGAAAATAACCTGACAAAAAAGAGTCAGGCGGATATACAACTCTCTGCAGATACTTTTACATTTTTATTGTGTATCAGGGCAATTGAGTCTACCTTTAACCCCTTGTGTGCTCATGACGAGCCCAGCTCATCATGAGGCACAGTGGAGCTGTGCTCATAACGAGCTGGGCTCGTCATAACGGTCGCGCTCTGCCCACGCGCGATTGATTCCCCGCCTGTGCGGGAGAATCAATCAGTGGGTGGAGTAATGACAAGCTCAGCTCGTCATGAGCACAGCTCCACTGTGCCTCATGACGAGCTGGGCTCGAATTACCCCCGCGGCGAAGGGGTTAAAACATTGTGAGAAAACAGGTTTTTTTGCAGTATCCCCTGCTTTTTGCCCCCATGTTTGACTGTTTAAAAGGTATATGGTAATTTGGTGTAATTACAATTGGTACTGACAGCTTACCTGTAAGTCCCTAGATATGGTAGGGCATGTACACTTAGAGGCCCAGTATATTCAATGCACTAACTTGTGCACTGCTGTGCCGCCTGCTGTCATTTTAAAAGCCAGCCCTACCTTGGATTATCAACACTGCAATTGAACTGAGCATCATATTAGTTTTGAAAATTTCATGAAGATTCATCAATCGGCGCTCTCTCTCTCTCTCTCTCTCTCTCTCTCTCTCTCTCTCTCTCTCTCTCTCTATATATATATATATATATATATATATATATATATAAATATATATATATATATATATATATATATATATATATATATATATTGCCTACTGTTAGTTATAGTTAGGACCTATTATCCATAGGAAATTCGTAACATTCTTTTCCCAATACTTTTGGCACCGGATTACGAATCATCGCGAAAATTTCAAAACAGGTGGGGTGCTCCGGTTAGCTCCTATCCTGAAAGTTTGGGGGTGATTCGTCAAGCGGGGCCAAGAAAAAAGGGGGGTCCCACAACTTGTTTTCTCCATGTTATTTCCCATAGGAAATTTTGGAACAGGCTACAGCCCGAACTGCTGAATGGAATTACACCAAATTTTGCAAAAAGGTAGCCCTTGGCTCAGAAAGAGACATTTTTTTGAATGGTGTAAATCCGTTCAGTAGTTCCTGAGAAAATCAAAAAATAAAGGTAAAAAATCAATTTCCCAAAGGAAAGTTTAGACACAGTTATAGCAAAAAATGCAGAACGGAATTACACCAAATTTGGCAAAAAGGTACTGCTTGGCTCAGAAAGGATCCTTTTAAAAAATGTTGTTAATCTGTTCAGTAGTTTTTGAGAAATTAAGAAATAAAGATAGTGATAACTATGGCCACGGTAGATCCGCGCACCCTCTCGATCACGAGCTTTATTCTAATTGGCTGTCAACAATCCAAACCAGGAAGTGTTGGCAGCCATCTTGTGCCTCAGTAGAACCGAGGCACAAGAAAAGAGAAAACAAAGGCGAAAAACAAGAAAAGGGGGCAGGATAGAAACACCCTGACTGACGCCCTAGGCCTGCTCAGGGGGTCCCAAAAAAGCATTTTTTTAAAAAAAAAAAAAATCGGCGTGATTTGCGCACCCAGCTCGAATTTCGGCCGGAAAAAAAAAACGAAGCTCGGGCTCCCGCGCTTCGTTTAATTAAAGCCCCCGGCTGGGCCCGGTCCCGGGGGCATGCAAAAAAATGTGTTGCGGCCCAATCCCCCCACACTGCCCCGGGGACGCCACCCCCTGGGTCAAAGCATGAATATTTGCAGGGCGGCACACAGCCTCCCGCAGCCCCGGGGACCACCACCCCCCAGGGCTTGTTATGAAATCTGTGGGGGGGCCTTGGAGGCCCCCCAAGCCCCGGGGACTGCCACCCCAGGGCTTTTATTTATTAATTAGGGGGGCACGACCCCCCCTCTGCCCCGTGCACCTCCAACCCCAGGGCTTTTGTTTTTAAAATAAAAAGACCTGTGTGGGGAGGCTCGTTCCCCCCCCCACACACCTCAGGGACCGCCACCTCCCCGGGGCACTAATTTTTAAATGCGGGGTCCGTATTGGACCCCTGAGCCCCGGCGACCACCACCCCCGGTGCTTTCACAATGAAGGGAGGGGGACCGCACCCCCCTCCAGGAGCCAATGATGGTCCTGGGGACCGCCACCCCCAGGGCCTGCTCCTGGAGTGTCCCTGGGTGCCCCCACCCGGGACACTGCCGTTTTCTATGACAGGGCGGGAGCCTCGCGGCTCCCGCCCTGTCATAGCAAACTCTGGTTTGGTTTTTGGAAGAGCTTCCAAAAACCAAACCAGATTGCTTTTCCACACGGGGAGCTGCATCTTAGCAGCTCTCCGTGTGGAAAAGCAATGCCGGCTCCTGCAGAAGGCAGGGAGCTGGTGGGACCTTGGGGGAATTGGGGACCCCCCACGACCCTCAACGATGTGGCCAGGCCCCGAGGGATGGGGTCCCTGGGGCCAGAAGTGGCCAGGGAGGGGGGCCACTCAGCCCCCTCCCCATAATAAAATTAAAAAAAAACGCAAAGGCAGGCCCCGGGGGATGGGGTCCCCGGGGCCATAAATGGCCTCAGGAGGGGGGCCACGCAGCCCCCCTCCAAAATTATTTTTAAAAAAACAAAACCACCGGCCTTGCCCCGGGGGATGGGGTCCCTGGGGCCAAATATGGCCTCGGAAGGGGGGCCATGCGGCCCCCTTCCGTTTAAAAATAAAATACAAAAAGGGGTCAGGCCCTGGGGGATGGGGTCCCCAGGGCCTATAAAATAGAAAAGGAAGGGGGGGCCACACAGCCTCCCTTCTTAAAAAATGTAAAAATAAGAAAAACACACGATCGTGCCAGAGGCCCCGCCCCCTCTAGCAACACTCTGCAAACATGCCCTGTGGCACGTTTTAAGTTGGGGAATTAATTCCTCTTCAATACTAGGGGTCCCTGGGACCAACTAGCCCACCAGGAACCTCCAGTAAGCCCCACAGGGCTGCGTTGCAGAGAGGTGGTCCAGGCCACGCCCCTTTTTACACCTCTCTGCAACGCAGCTCTGTGGCGCTTACTGGAGGTATCTGGTGGGCTAGTTGGACCCCAGGGACCTTTAGGATTCAAGGGGACTTAATACCTTAACTTAAAACGCGCCACAGGGCGCATTTGCACAGTGGTAAAGGGAAGGGGCAGGGCCTGATGTGACATGTGTGCAAACAGGCCCTGTGGCACGTTTTAAGGTGGGGAATTAATTCCCCTTCAATCCTGAGGGTCCCTATGGGCCAACTAGCCCACCAGGTACCGCCAGTAAGCGCCACAGGGCTGCCTTGCAGAGTGGTGTAAAAAGGGGCGTGGCCTCAGACCACCTCTCTGCAACGCAGCCCTGTGTCGCTAACCGCAGGTGCCTGGTGGGCTAGTTGGCCTCTGGGACCCTCAGGATTGAAGGGGACTTAATCTCCCAATTTAAAACGCGCAACGGGACGCGTTTGCACAGTGGTGAAGGGAGGGGGCGGGTCTGAGGTGACATGTGTGCAAACACACCCTGTGGTGCGTTTTAAGTTGGGGAATTAATTCCTCTTCAATCCTGAGTGTCCCTGGGGGGGCAACTAGGCCACCAGGTATCTCCAGTAAGCGCCACAGGGCTGTGTTGCAGTGAGGTGGTCCAGGCCACGCCCCTTTTTATACCTCTCTACAATGTAGCTCTGTGTCACTTACTGGAGGTACCTGGTGGGCTAGCTGGACCCCAGGGGCCCTCAGGATTCAAAGGGACTTAATCCCTCAACTTAAAACACGCCACGGGGCACGTTTGCACAGTGGTGAAGGGAGGGGGGCGGGCCTGAGGTGATGTGTGCAAATACGCCCTGTGGCGCGTTTTAAGCTGGGGAATTAATTCCCCTTCAATCCTGAGGGCCCCTGGGGACCAACTAGCCCACAAGGTGCTTCCAGTAAGCGCCACTGCGCTGCGTTGCAGAGAGGTGGTCCAGGCCATGCCCCTTTTTACACTTCTTTGCAACGCAGCTCTGTGGCGCTTACTGGAGGTATCTGGGTGGCTAGTTGGATCCAGGTGACCGTCAAGATTGAAAGGGAGTTAATCTCCCAACTTAAAACGGCTACAGGGCGTGTTTGCACACATGTCACCCCAGGCCCCCCCTCCCTTCACCACTGTGCAAACGCGCACCGTAGCGCATTTTGAGAGGTAGTTTTAATCCCCTGCCCTATTATGTACTAGGGACTTACAGAGGAGGTTGTGCTTATCACAGGGGTACCCCAACGCATAGTGTTCCCTAGTGTATGTAGGTGTTTTCACTGTATTCTAAGTGTCTTTTAGCATAGCACTGGCTCTAGGCCTGGTTAGTCAGTCAGTTACCACCAGTACCCGTCTGAAAAAGTTGTGGGCACAGGATGATTTTGAACAAGCCCTCTTTCGGCTCCTCTGTTGGTTCTTTCTGCACATGTCTTGCTTCTTCCTGCACTTTTCTTCGTCTTTGCGCACTTCTGTTGCTTCTTTCTGCATTTCTTTTGATTCTTTCTGTGCGTTTTTTCTTCTTTCTTCACCTGTCCTACCTCTGTAGGCATAGTTAGAAACTAGCATTTGAAAAACCTTTGAAATTCACTGAAAAAACCATAGGTTTCAGGCATGTTATAGTTAGAAATTAGCATTTAAAAAACCTTTGAAATTCACTGAAAAACCATAGGTTTTAGGGAAAGTTATAGTTAGTTGGACATAGCACTCGTACAAAACCCGTGAAATTCCCCCGTTCAGCTAACTATAACTCGCGCCCCCGCAATGCACTGCTGATGATGTCACATATTACATCACTCATGACATGGTCAGTGACATCACTGATGACATCACTGATGACATCTCAAATGACATCACTGATGACATCACTGATGACATCATACAGTGACTGTGTGTTTCTGTAAAGTTTAAATATGTTTAATATATATTAGGAAAGGCATATTGAAGAATGAGTGGATGTTTATTGTCTGAATGGATGTTTTACTAGGTGCATGACTGACTCTATAAGTGAGTGGTTAAACATATCTTACTGAATGCATGGGTTATTCACTAAACTGTGTGAATCTCTATATCCGTCTGTCTGTTGGTGTTTAAGCGATTACACGGGTTTGTGAATAATTACATAAGTATCTATATGAGTTATTGATTGGCTGTCAAGGTATCTGTATGGGTGCCTGAGTGTTTGTGTGGGTGGGGTGTGTGCGACTCTGTGCATAGATGTGTGAGTGAATGATTCATTGGGTGCATAGTTTGAAGTGTGCATCTGTGATGGACTGCATGGGTGGGTGAGTGTGTGTATGGGTGTGTTAGTGAGTGAATGTATATGTCATTGGTACATGTGTAAGTAACTACATATATGAAAGGCAGTATATATGTGTGTTTATAAATGGCTATAAGTGAGAGTGTATGATTATGAGAGTGGCTGCATGGATGAGTGTTTGCTTGTATCAGTGATTGTATAAGAACGTAAGAATGTGCTAGTATTTGTATGAGTAAGTGAGACGGTGTGTGTATAACTGTATTGGTGAGTTAATGGGAGTGTGAATAATTATTTGCATGACTGACTAGGTGTGTGAGTACCTCTATGGATGAGTGGCGGTGTGTGTGTCTATATAGGTGTATGAGTGCATATGATAGTCCTATACTGAGTGACCGTAAGTATGAGTTATTGTACAGGTGAGTGAGTGGATGTGTGTGTAGACGTAAGAATCAGTGAGTGGTTATGAAGTTATTGGTGTTCGAGTGTCAATGGTTTTGAGAAAGGCAATCTGTAATTTAAAGTGGGTGTATCAAAAGTTATATTAGGGTGTGAGAAGATGCATGAAAGTTTCACATGGATGATGTCATCAAGTTATGTCATCAGTGATGTCATTTGAGATGTCATCAGTGATGTCACTGACCATGTCATGAGTGATGTAATATGTGACGTCATCAGCAGTGCATTGCGGGGGCGTGAGTTATAGTTAGCTGAACTACCTATAACGGGGGAATTTCACGGGTTTTGTACGAGTGCAATGTCCAACTAACTATAACTTTCCCTAAAACCTATGGTTTTTTCAGTGAATTTCTAAGGTTTTTTAAATGCTAATTTCTAACTATAACGTGCCTGAAACCTATGGTTTTTTCAGTGAATATATATATATATATATATATATCGACCAGAAGAACGCTCCTTGTGAGACCACGGACCCGTGGAGGGTGGTGTGTACTCCGGAAGAGCACCCGGTATTCCAAATTTGTTGTTCGTCAAGTTGCGATAAAACACACTCTCAGGCTCCAAAGTAAGTACCCAGTGGGACGTTTATTTCCACGCTACGCGTTTCGGCTAAACAGCCTTGTTCACACGATGGAAATTAATGTCAATGTCACCATTTTTATAAACAAATCGTACTTCTCGAGGTAGTAAACATAAAAGATGGTTTTTCTACAAGTAAACACTCGCTGATATGGTGCAAATGTCGCGGCCATGTTTGCATGGTTAAATAGCCTGGGATTTCCCAACTGTGAATACATTTTGTACTGTGTGGTGTGTTTGCCAATATAGTTAAATACATAAGTTGAACCGAATATCTACACATTGTAAATTGTAAATTTCACGACAAAGTTAGTATCATTCAATACTGCATAATATTTCGAGTGGGCATATATTGTGCGTGATACGTATCAATAAAGTTAAATACAAAAATGCGCAGGAAAGGTGTTCACATTGCAATGACAAGTAAGCATACATCGTATTTGTTATATAATGAAAATTCACAAATGTTAGACCTCTTGAAGCACGAAAAAAATATTGGTTGAAAACATATATTTTCAGTGAAGTTGTGTGAGAATCTAAATGCAAATGTGATTGAGAATAAAAATATAGTGATTCTCAGTGAAAATCTTGGGCTGAATCCCAACATGCATATATCTGCTGCAGATCTATTGGTGGAGACTAGTGACCTGGTTGAAGTTACAGCACCGTTTGGGAAGGGTGATTGAAATTACGGACAAGTGCCCATATTGTGTGATGAATGAAGAGTTGTGGAATTAAAAAACAACCTCCATTGGTGTATCACATGGCATCAACCTCCTGGAAAACTAAGTGTTGAGTTCAATGTCAATAGTCAATGATCATACTGGGAAAATCCGTAATCCTAAATCCGTTCCTAGTTTCCATCACACGACAAAGTCTATAGTACTCCACAAAGGCCGGAAGTGCTTCACGGAAAAAATACTGAAGTGACATTTATTGAATTAGAAAAGATACCGCATTACGTTGTGCCTTCGGAAAAAAGGGTGGGGACCCGTGAATGTGGTGCCACCCGTGTGGTATGGGTCCCTGCCTTTCCTCCTGTAGTGAAAAGAAGAGAAAAGAAAAAGAAAAAGAAAAAAGAGAACAAGAATTGTAAATGTGAATATTTGAACCTCTGAAGGTGTGCTTAAAATAAACAGATTAAAATAAGTTCCTAAGAACATTCATGTGCACAATGATAAGTATTGTTTCTTTTTCATTTTCTTATGCAAATAATATTGTATTCAGTAAATTCATGTTATATCATGCACAAAGAAAACATTTCTTTACGAATAATGGATGAGAAGCAAGATGACAAAGTAAATCGAAACTATTTTTCATGTAAGTGTATTCGTAACTCTTCATCAATGTTGAGCCCCCCCGGGGATTTGGTCTGGAGGTCAATAATCATTTTTGATTCTTTCTGTCTAAGTTTTAATACCCTGTTTCCACCCCTCGGGGATCTTGGGATGTGTTCCATGGCAAAATAGCTAAGACATGAGTTGTCAGAGAAATGGTATTCTTGGAAATGACGGGCTACCGGATACTGTTGGTCACAATTACTGATAGCCCTCATATGCTCCAATACACGTTTCTTTGCTGGGTGAACTGTGCTTCCTATATACCTGAGTTTACACGGGCATTCAAGACAGTGTATAACAAACGGGGTACCACAGGTAAGGAACTGTGAGATGACTTTGTTCCTGCCACCCCCATCCCTGTAATCCTTTTTCATGCTGCTGTTCCTGCAGGCTCTGCAGTGTCCGCAGGGAAAGAAACCTTGGAGTCCCTGGTTCATCATGGTGTTGTATATAGTGACATCACTGTGTACTAACTTGTCTCTAAAATTGTAGCCTTTTCTGTAAGTGATGTGTGGTTTCTCACTAATGATGGTACCAATGTTGGGATCACTTTTAAGAATGTCCCAATTCTTGGCCAGTATGTTCTTTATGTCTTTGGCATTTCTGTTGTATGTAAGTATTACCCTGGTTGTCTCTTCCTGTTGTGTGGGTTCCTGTTGTTGCTCTCTCATGGATCTAAGAGTGTCAGTTCTTTCTATCATTTCTACCTTCCGTAGTGCTTTGTTCAGGACCCATGTGGGATAACCCCTGGTTTTGAACCTTTCAAGCATGATTTTCGTTTCTTCTTTGAAATGTGTGTCCACTAGAGTGTCCTCCTCCCATTTGCCTAGGAACAGATTGGCAAAAGATGGAGCGAAACATGTTCCCATCGCTGTACCAGTTGTTTGTTGGTATAGTGTGCCATCAAATAAAAAGATGTTATGAGTGAGGCAAAACTGCATCATTTCCAAAACCATATCAGTATGGTCTTTGAATCTGATGTGTCGTTTTCTTAAATAGTGTCTACACGCCTCTATGCCATGTTCATGTTTGATTATGGTATAGAGAGAGCTGACATCCATTGTGACCAACAAATATTCTTCATCCCACTCTAAACCTTCGATTTGATCAAGGAAATCTTTGGTATCTCTAACATGAGAAGGCAGACCACTGACATACTCTCTGAGGAAGAAATCAACGTATTTTGAGATGTTCTCCAAAATACTACCTCTGGAAGAGACTATGGGCCTGCCTGGAGGATTTATGGGGTCTTTATGGGGAAATAAACGTCCCACTGGGTACTTACTTTGGAGCCTGAGAGTGTGTTTTATCGCAACTTGATGAACAACAATATATATATATATATATATATATATATATATATATATATATATATATATATATTTCAACAATGACTCCCACCTATTCCAGGTCAGTCCAGCCGCACTTTCCCTCATATATCCACAAACGACAGCGTTACCACCGGTTCAGTGCTCGATAACTTTAGTGTTTTTTCTCTTTCTTTTATCATAGCAACACCTTCAACTGGGCTATATATATATGTATATATTTATATATACATATATATATATTTTTTTTCTCAGCCCCCGCTTGACGAATCACCCCGAGACTTTCAGGGTAGGAGCTGAGCGGAGCGCCCCATTAGTTTTGAAAAGTTCACGAGAATAAGTCAACCGGCGCCAAAGTTATTCAAAATAGAATTTACAGATTTCCTATGGGAACTCGGTCCTAACTGTAACTATCTACTAGATAATATATGTATATATATGACCGAAATGCATCAGGTAATGCCACCCTTGAAATGAAATAAAATCCTTCATTATCGGATGGAGTGCGGCTCGTTCCTTTCTCAGGCAGAGAGGTTTGTTTGATATATATATATATATATATATATATATATATATATATATATATATATATATATATATTACCTACTGGCGGTCGCCAGTAGGTAGTTATAGTTAGGACCCTGTTTCCATAGGAAAACCGCAACATTCTATTTTGAATAACTTTGGCGCCGGTTGACGAATCCTCGCGAATTTTTCAAAATAGGTGGGGTGCTACGCTCCGCTCCTACCCTGAAAGTCTCGGGGGGATTCGTCAAGCGGGGGCTGAGATAAAAGGGGGGTCCCAAAACGCGTTTTTCCCATGCATTTTTCCATAGGACCTTTAGACACAGCTACAGCCCGAACGGCTGAACAAAGTTACATGAAATTTGGCAGAGAGGTAGTTCTCAGGTCAAGGCAGTGCCTTTTGTAGGTCTGGTGTAAATCTGTTCAGTAGTTCCTGAGAAAATAGCATTTAAATCAATATATATATCTTTGGCAGCTTACGGTGCGCTTACCGTGCGCTTACGGTAAGCTTACCGTACGCGTACGGTGACGTGCGCGAGCGCGATTCTGATTGGCTGTCAGATCTTAGTAAACATACGAATCGGTCGAAACCAGGAAGCGGCGGCCGCCATTTTGTGTGTTTCACACAGAAAAAAAAAGGGTGATAACTTGAAAAGGGGGTAGACCCCCTGACATTTGAAAGGGGGTCAAAGAAGGACAGAAAAGTACAAAAAAAACATTTATTAATTTAAAAATAAATCGCGGGGTACGCATACGGTAAGCTTACGGTGAGCTTACCGTACGCGTACGGTAGAAAAAAAAAATAAAAAAAGAAATAAAATTCAGATTTAAGTGTTTAGATATTAGGGGGCTCTAAAAAGAGCCGTTGTGTTTATGAAGTGATTTTTTAGTGGTACCTACAAGTAAGTACCGATGCAGAGTCTAAGTTTCAAGAGGAAGACTTTGTTCCCTTCATCAGTGAAGTGTACACCATCTCCTCTATAAATGTCTTGCATGTCGTTCCCTTCATCAGTGAAGTGTACACCATCTCCTCTATAAATGTCTTGCATGTCGTAACGCAAGTTGTTGTGGTAAATGGAACCCATACCATAGTCTCGGAGGAAAGCAGAAACAGATTTGTTGACGTGCTTTCTTGCTTTGTCAATCTGTGGACAGAAATGATTGGACCAGTTCCATTTTTGCCTTTGGCATATGTTAGAAAACACTAAGGAAGTTTTAGGGAAAAGTGAAAACAGTTGTGCAAAGGTCTCCTTCATAAGCATTTCCAGACCTACCCCAGTCAAAGTGCCTAGGTCATTGCCACCACAGTGCACTATTATGAGGTCAGGGTGTTGGATTTGCATGAAGGATTTCACCAATGGCATCAATTGGTGCCACTTTAACCCTCTCTGACCAATCCATTTAATGTCTACATTTGGTAAAGCAAGGTCTCTCACCATATCTGTTTTCTCTGCATACTTTTCACTCCAGAAGACATAGCTGTGCCCTACAATCCACACTGTGAACATCTTCAAAGGAGAACTGGATGCACTCAGGAGGTGTAATTCAGTAGAATGGTAAAAAGAAATGAAAGACAGTTTGGAAATGGAGGCATTCATATTATTTTTTTTTTAAACTGATTGGCTGTTTCATACCATTCTAGAATAAAAACTAGGCTGTATGTGTAAATTTATAGAAGCATGTTTTGTATTGGTACAGAAAAATGTGTTACCAAAGAACAGTACTATGGATTTGCTGTTAGGTTTGAAAAGTCAAGCACTCCTGCTCTTTGGAAATGAAACATTGTTTGGTGAACTTCTGACCTGACTCTACACAGCAGTGTTTCAAGAGCTGTTGCTATGGTAGCAGGCAGAAGTCAAGTTGGGGGAAGGGTACTAGGCAGAAGTCAAGTTGGGGGAAGGGTACTTTTGGAAAAGGGTTGGTTTTCAACCAATAGAAATGTGTGATTACATTTGAAAAAAAGGGGGAAGCACTGAGATTTGAAATTAACATGTATATGTGTGGAAAAAGAGAGGGAAAGTTTGCCATTATCTGGTTCTGCTTAGAGGAGAGAGGTGTACAGAAGATCCTGGCTCTGATAATCTGCTGTTTGAGTGCCACATTTCTTTCACAACTAACTAATTTTAAAGGTGAGTTTAGAGTTTGAGAGGGGATGTATATGGTAGATTAAGAAATGAATAATAGAATTGGAATTCCTTTTGTTGAAGTTGTGTTTATTATTTTCTGTTTTGGGAGAAATTTAAATGTGAGGAACATGTAAAATAATATGGACTAAGTTTTCACGGAAATTTAAGGTGTACTGGTAAAAATAAGGAATACTTTAAGGGTTTGAGGTTGCACTCAGTAATGCAAATACATTCAGCATCAGTGAGGCTGGTTGCCCTTGCTGGAGTGTAGTGAGTCACCCAGGTTACACATGTTGCTGGTCTCAGAAAGCTGTTTGGTATTACTCTGGTGATTTTACATTTGCATTAGATGGAAAGGGGGAGCCATTTTTTTGTATGCAGAAGCAGACTCTTAGCACACACCCAGCTGCTTATCTTGTGGAATCATGCACAGTATTCACAACCGAGTGGGGTTTGAGGTTTCAGTCAGTAATGCAAATACATTCAGCATCACTAAGGCTGGTTGCCCTTGCTGGAGTGTAGTCAGTCACCCAGGTTACACATGGTGCTGGGCTGAAAAAGCAGTTTGGACATGTGATTTTATCAGAATCTGAAAAGTGGATTCATAATGTGTCAGTCTGTAAAAGTGTTTATCACTTGCCAAAAAAAAGAGTAGTAAGTGTGCTTTCAAATTGGCAAAGAAATTTCGTTTTGTGACTAATGTGAAAACATGACTCTGTGTGCAAATAGGAATTACAGGCAGAGATTTATTGCGTATTGCTCTGGTGATTTTACATTTGCATTAGATGGAAAGGGGGAGCCATTTTTTTGTATGCAGAAGCAGACTCTTAGCACACAGCCAGCTGCTTATCCTGTGGAATCATGCACAGTATTCACAACCGAGTGGGGTTTGAGGTTTCAGTCAGTAATGCAAATACATTCAGCATCACTAAGGCTGGTTGCCCTTGCTGGAGTGTAGTCAGTCACCCAGGTTACACATGGTGCTGGTCTGAAAAAAGCAGTTTGGACATGTGCTTTTATCAGAATCTGAAAAGTGGATTCATAATGTGTCAGTCTGTAAAAGTGTTTATCACTTGCCAAAAAAAAGAGTAGTAAGTGTGCTTTCAAATTGGCAAAGAAATTTCGTTTTGTGACTAATGTGAAAACATGACTCTGTGTGCAAATAGGAATTACAGGCAGAGATTTATTGCGTATTGCTCTGGTGATTTTACATTTGCATTAGATGGAAAGGGGGAGCCATTTTTTTGTATGCAGAAGCAGACTCTTAGCACACACCCAGCTGCTTATCCTGTGGAATCATGCACAGTATTCACAACCGAGTGGGGTTTGAGGTTTCAGTCAGTAATGCAAATACATTCAGCATCACTAAGGCTGGTTGCCCTTGCTGGAGTGTAGTCAGTCACCCAGGTTACACATGGTGCTGGTCTGAAAAAAGCAGTTTGGACATGTGCTTTTATCAGAATCTGAAAAGTGGATTCATAATGTGTCAGTCTGTAAAAGTGTTTATCACTTGCCAAAAAAAAGAGTAGTAAGTGTGCTTTCAAATTGGCAAAGAAATTTCGTTTTGTGACTAATGTGAAAACATGACTCTGTGTGCAAATAGGAATTACAGGCAGAGATTTATTGCGTATTGCTCTGGTGATTTTACATTTGCATTAGATGGAAAGGGGGAGCCATTTTTTTGTATGCAGAAGCAGACTCTTAGCACACACCCAGCTGCTTATCCTGTGGAATCATGCACAGTATTCACAACCGAGTGGGGTTTGAGGTTGCAGTCAGTAATGCAAATACATTCAGCAACACTAAGGCTGGTTGCCCTTGCTGGAGTGTAGTCAGTCACCCAGGTTACACATGGTGCTGGTCTGAAAAAGCAGTTTGGACATGTGATGTTTTCAGAATCTGAAAAGTGGATTTAAAATGTGTCAGACTGTAAAAGTACTTATCACTTGCCAAAAAAGTAGTAGAAAGTATGCTTTGCAATTGGCAAAGAAATTTCGTTTTCTGCCTAATTTCAAACCATGACTCTGTGTGCACACAGGAATTGTTTTTAGATATTTAATTTGTGATGGTGTTATTGTGATTTTCACTTGTAGGAAAGGGGTACATAGTATTTTAAGATTTGAAAAGATCATAAAAAATGTAGTAATATATTTTATTAAAATAAAGGAATTTTTTTTTAGTTTTTTTCAGGTATTGCTGAAGAGCAGTGAACAAAATTTGAGATGCCTACAAAATCCAGACTAAAGAAAGACCACAAAAAAAACCTATATTTGAAGACAACTGGAGGACCTAAGTTAGTTGGAGATGCTCATGTTGGGAAAAAGAACAAGTCTTCTGGTAAGCAGACAAAAGATTTTTTAAAGAACATCTTCAAAAAAAGGAAAAATGTCCAAAATGTCTGTACTGGAAAGAATGTTTTCAATAGAAAAAAACAGGAAAAAATTGAGAATTTAGTTAATGCAAATATACCTTCTGCAACAACAAAGATTAACTTAAACAGAAAAACAGCGTTTAAAGAGATACGTAGAAAAATGTTTCAGAGAAGAGTTATGTCCAATTTGATAAAGGATGTGAAGAAATATAAGCAAAAGGTAAAATATTACAAGAGAAAAAAAGAAATTGAAGCCATTGCAGCAAAGGCATTAGAATTAAAAAGGAAACTATTCATTTTAATTTTGAATAGGATGCGTACATTAGATAAAATGGTTAATGTACTGAAATCACAAAGCAAAAGGAAAAGAGTAGTGAACAGAACAAACTTTTGTAAAGTGTTTTTAGGAAAATGGATGCATAGTTCAAGTAGTGAACCTTTTTTTAATGAAGAGAGTTATTTTCAAAGTAATAGTTTGCTGCATGCAGTTGACACCAGAGGTCGTGCTTATGAAGTGAAAAATGGTTGCATAATGGAGAAGGAGATAATGGTTCCAAGAGATGAGGTACAAGTGATGGCGGATGAGGCTATGGGGAGACGTCCTAAAGCCCCAGTGTACACTTGGAATTGTAGTAGTATTTGCACTGTGCATCAGGAATCTATTGATAAATTTCGTGAGTTTCTAAGAGAATATAGTAAAAAAAAGTGTAAAACAGAAGATTAAGGTGCTTCAAAGTCTAGATCCATGCAGAGTGAGAGAGAATACTGGTTTGCAGGGTCATTCTCTGGCTTGTCTATCTAGAAAAGTGTGTAATAGTGTTTTCCATCATTTTAGGATGCTGGCTGTTCATCATACTGAAATGAGAAAGTTTGTGAGACGGTTGTATTTTGCTAAAAGTCCAGCAATAAAGTTAGATGAATTGAATAGGGCTCTGTTCCGTGGATCGGTATCAGATGAAGAGAAGGTTGTTGATGAAATTCAGTTTTGTTACTTTGGTCCTGAACAAAACAGTGCAGAAAAGGACACAGTAAATGAGGAAGAAGTGGAAGAGAATGTAGAGCCCTCTGTAAGTAAGACATTTAATGATCACATAACAAAATTTGAAAAAATCTCTAATGAAAGACCAAATATTACTTGTATTTGTTGCCGCAGAACTCATTATAGAAAACAAACTAGGAATGTTGATCTCTACAGAAAGAGTTAAAATGAAGATAATTATAAGTGGAAAGATTTTGTCACATATATATTTCTAGAAAATTGTTTTGAATTGGGTGAAGATCAGCGTATTTGTAAATACTGTTACAACAAGTTAGAGGAAAATAGAATGCCGACCAGAGCTGTACATAATAATTTAGAATTGGATGTTATTCCTGCCGAACTTTCTGAATTAAATACATATGAGTCTATACATATTCAATGTGTTCATCCGTTCCAGACCATAGTACGTATGGAGCCCAAAACTGGTAAATTACCTCCTTCAGATTTACTGAGAGGTTTAAAAGGTAGAGTGGTGTATTTGCCCTTGGATTTGAAAAAAAATATGGAAACTATTGATGCAGATACTTTGGAAACTGAACCATTAGTTATTCTGGTTAATGGTGTACCTACAAAGAATAAGAAGATTTGGCAGGAGCTGGTAGATGTACGGAAAGTACAAAGAGCAAATTTGTATTTGAAAAGGAATAACAAATGGTATGAATCAATTTATATAGAAGAAGAAGAAGAAGATTTACAAGAAGACACAGAAACACCAACTGGACAAATTGAAAAAGTGGACAAGTCAAAGGAAGAAGAAATTTATGAACATTTTAGCATACATCCTCTACATTCAAAAGAAGCTATGGGAGACAATATTGATCTGTTTCAGATGAAGAAAGCAAAAGGAACTCCCGTGGGTGTATGGGAGGAGAGCTTGGAAGCTCAATGTTTTCCCCAGCTGTTTCCTAAAGGAAAAGGAGGACGATACGATGAACGTCCAGAACAGATTCCAGCTTCTGAGTATCGGACTACAAGACTATATGCAGAAGATCCCAGATTTCGACAAAGTATTCCTTATTTGTTCCATCTTTTATTTGAAAGCGACTTGTCTGCATTATCATATGCAGTAAATCACATTTTAAAAAGTGGAGTACATTTACAAAATGTGTCTGCTAAGGATTTTATGGAGAAAGTGCAGCACCGAGATGATCATTTGGAAACACAACTGATCAATCTGATGGCTTGTCAGCGTGGGACAAATGAATATTGGTACCGACGCCATGGTGAATTAAAATGCATGTTACGGAATTTAGGAACACCAACATGGTTCCTTACCCTAAGCTGTGCCGAGTACGCTTGGGATGATTTACTGGATTTTCTACGAGAGGCAAATTCAAACATTAAAAACATCGAATACAAGACAGCAGGAGAACTGTGCTCATTGGATCCGGTTAATGTTTGCAGATATTTCAATCATAGATTTGAGGCTATGATGTCCTTCATCTGCAATAAAAAAAATCCACCTCTTGGAGAAGTAGTGGATTTCTTTTGGAGAAAAGAGTACCAGGCAAGAGGTGCTCCTCATATTCATATGCTGTTGTGGATCAAGGATGCCCCAAAGTTTGGAACAGATACTGATGAAGCAGTGTTATCTTACATTGAAGAATATGCAACATGTGCTATACCAAAAAGCACAGAAGAGAAAAAGTTAAAGGAGCAAGTTTTACGTTTCCAAAGTCATCGGTGTGGAAAATACTGTCGACGGAAATACAAGAGCAAAGAAAAATACTACACTAAATGTCGATTTGGATTTCCTAGACCTGTTCTTTCAAATGGAAGAGTAAACAGTTTTATGTCATCTGTGAGACATACTATTACAAGAAAATCACCTAAGAATACCTACAACCTAAAAAGAAAAGAAGAATCAAAAAATATAAATGACTACAACCCAGTCATTTTAGCCATGTGGAATGCTAACATGGATATACAGTATGTAGCTGACAATTCCATTGCTGTTGCTCGATATGTAACGTCTTACATTACTAAATCTGAAAAAACTGAATTGAAAGAAATGTGGGAAGAGATTTCTCACGAGAAGACTGTCAGTAAGAAGCTGTACAGTTTCAGTTTAAAGATGTTATCGCATCGAGAAATTGGATCCTACGAATGTTCAGATAGGTTATCTTCTGCAAGTCTCTACTCGAAATCAAGAAGAATAATTTGGGCAAGTTTAGGCCTTGCAGCAATGAGAAATCGGGTACTGAAATCTGTTGGAGAAATTGAATATTTGGCCGAGAATGACCCAGAAAGTACAGATATTTTGAAATCAAACATGTTGGACACATATTATCCAAAAAGAAGTCATCATCTGGAGGACATGTGTCTCTATGAAGTGCTGCAGAACTACATTTATTCACGGAAAGCCGCAGAAGACATCAACAATGGAAAATATAAAGTCATTGGTGAGGAAGGATGTTTGGTGAAGCAAACAAAAGGAAGTTTGATAAATCACAGGAAGCTGAGTTGCGACACTACTGACAAAAAGGAATTTTACTACTTGGCTCTTTTACAGCTGTTTAAACCATGGAGTACAGAGGATGAACTACTGGGAGAATTTCAAAGCTATGAAGATTCATTTAATGCTTGCAAAGACAGCATACAATGCAGTACATTCACAACTTATCTGCAAATGTTAAATGAAGAAATTGAACAGGAAACTACAATTGCAGCAGAAGTAGCTAGAGACAGTTCTCAAGACAGCCAAAGTTCAGGAACACTCAGTCAAGATCCCCTAGGACAACCAATCGTTGAAAATGAAGCATCAATAGCCATGAATGAAGTTGAAACGGCTATGAATCAAGCTCAAGAAGAATTTATAGACTTACAAAATTTGGAAAGACAACTGAATGAAGAGCAGCAACAAATTTATGAAGAGATCAGAAACAAAATTGATCACGGATTTCTACATGAAAAAAAAGAGTGCTCATGCACATCATTTCATCCAATCAGGATGTATGTAAGCGGACAAGCTGGAACTGGAAAAAGTTTCCTAATAAAAGTCATCAGAAGCTACCTACATCAAAAAACGGATTCTACTTTGTCTTGTGTGGTTACTGCTCCAACTGGGTTAGCAGCCTATAACATAAAAGGAATTACCTTACATCGCTTGCTAATGTTACCAGTGGAGCATGAGAACAAAATACAATACAACAAGCTAACTGGAGAAGCATGCTTGGAAGTTTCAAGAGTATTGAAGAAGATGCAAGTTCTCATTATTGATGAGGTGAGCATGGTATCTAACTTAATGCTTGCCGTTGTGCATTTAAGAATGCAGCAAATTCTAAGGACAGACTATGACGTGTTATTTGGTGGAAAACATGTCATAGTTTTTGGGGATCTTCTACAACTTACTCCAGTTAAAGGACAACCAGTGTTTAATACTGTGACACATGAAGACACAATGAAGTCATTGGGAAGCATCGGTAATGCAAACATTTGGTCCTTCTTTGAGTACAAGGAACTAACTACTAATATGAGGCAAGCAAACGATGAAGAATATGGAAGTATTCTGAAAGATATCAGAATTGGACTACTCACAGAAGTTGGCAAAAAAGCATTACAGAGTCGGCTGCTACATAATTTATTTCCAAAGGAAGAAATAGTTGCAGAGAAGATATACAAGAACATTGCAGAAAAGAAAAGTGTCATCTGCTTAATGCCAACTGTACGTGAATGCTCAATATTCAATGAGGAGCTTTTAAAATTGGAAAAGGAAGATATCAGGAAATTGGAAGCAGTGGACAAAATTGAGGATGGAAGAATTACTATCACATTAACAGGCACACTGAAAAATAAATTGGATTCACTAGAGAAGAACATTTCCAAAACAGCTGGATTAGAAAAAAATCTATATGTTTGCATGAACTGTAGAGTATTTTTAAGGAGAAATTTGGATGCTGAAAAAGGTTTAGTTAATGGAGCTATGGGAAGAGTTGTGGGTTTTATTAATTATCAGAAAAAAGATGGAATTGAATGTTTAAAAATAAAATTTGATCAGATAGAAGAAGTTAAAGACATTTGTCGTTGTTCAGTTCGTTTCATGCTTGTGAAAGACTTATATGTACGTAGGAAGCAGTTTCCGTTTTCTCTAGCATATGCTGTAACTATTCACAAATCTCAAGGATTGACTGTAGATTGTGCTTTTGTGAACATTGGTTCAACTGTGTTCAAAGAAGGTATGGCTTATGTAGCTTTGTCACGAGTGAAAACATTATCTAGTTTATTCATGATAGACTTTGATGACTCAAAAGTTAGTGCTGATACAAATTGTGTAAAGGAGTATAATAGATTAAGAAGAACCTATGCTCCTCATTTAGGTCAGTATCCTGTGTTGGAGAAACGTGTAGTTTCTCGTAAAAGGAGAAATTAGAATATCTGTAATGAAGATGTAGAGAGGAGGAAAAAAAAGAGGAGTGATGTAATTGCAAGCAAAAAGGAAAAGGAAAATGAAGAACAGGGTGTAGGATGTCATTTTGAAAATAGCTCTGGTGTCAACTGCTACGCTAATGTAGTGCTGAATGTTGCATTTTATCTGGAAAGTGTGCAAGAGCAGATAATAGTAAATCAGGGAAAAAGATTCTGTTCTGAGTTGAGTCTCCTTTTTCAAAAGCTGAGTAATGATAAAACTCAAATAGAAAGTGCTACTGAAATTAGAAAACTTTTAGATGTATGTTCAGGACGAACACAGTTTTCTCAAAATGTACAGCAAGACGCACAGGAATTCTTGATGTTTTTTCTTCAGGTACTGGAAGAAGAAGGGGTTCCTATTGAAAATTTATTTGGTCTCTCTTATAAATGGGAACATAGTTGTGAAAACTGTTACAATATATGTGGCTCTAATGTTGATTCTGAAAGGTTTATTTATTTAACATTGCCAGAAAGTAAAACAGTCACTTTTGCTAAATTAGTTAAAGATGCTAATCATAGCATGGAATGCAGTGAGTGTAAATCTGAAATGTTTTCAACGTTAATTTTAAAGGAATACGGACAATATGTAATTTTAATGATGCAACGATGTAAAGCTGATGGTTCAAAATTAGATACTTTAATAAAGAAGTTTACAGGACAGCAATTATCAATTTCAGGAAAAACTTTTGTAACAGTTGCAATAATTTTCCATGAAGGACCTACTGTTACTTCTGGACATTACACAGTTTATCTTAAATGTGAAAAAGGCTGGACACTGTGTAATGATTCCCAATTGATTTTCAAGCAACGTTTGCCTTTTGATTTAGCAAATTCCTATCTAATCTTCCTGAAACCTAAATTTTAGAGAGACTTGGCAAGATGTGTACAAAACAATTGTACCATTTTATTGGATTACCATTGGAATTTTCAAAAAAAATGATTTTTCAAATTATCATTTGGCCTAATGGAAAGGTAACCAATTGTAATGTGGACTTTTTAAATTTTTAATGAAACTTTGGAAAACCAAAAATTTAGACAAAATCGGTAACATCTGCACAATTTAAATTTTGGAATGTTATTGGATTGCCATTGGAAATTTATTCAAAAAAGATTTTTAAAATTACTATTTGGCCATGAGGAAAAGTAAACAATTGTATTGTGAACTTATTTAATTATTATTTAATCTTTCGGAAACCAAAATTGTTACAGAGAATCGGTGAGATCTGTACAATTTAAACTTTTGCATTTTATTGGATTACCATTGGAAATTTAATCAAAAAAGAATTTTAAAATTACTATTTGGCCTAAAGGAAATGGAACCAGATGTATTGTGGAGTTATTTGAGATATATTTTTGTGATTATACTTCTGAAACAAAAATGTCAGACGGTATTTTAAAGAAATAAGTATTGATATTAGTTGATATTTTTTTAGAATATTATGCATTTCTATAATGTTATGTTTCAGTTAAAAGAGATTCTGGGCTTTTTTTATACAATCTTTGAGATTGTTATTTTTTTTTTGCCCGCTGTTAAATGATGAATGCAATTGCTTTCACAATTTATAGTGAAATGCAATATATTCTGAAAACAGCAAAAAAAAGGCAAAACATTTTTGGGGAAAAATATGTAAATACGTGTACTGTGTAATATATTGATTTATTAACTATTAATACTTTTTTCTTTTTTTTCAGATTGTGAAAGAAAATTTTCAAAAAAAACCAACCATTTTTTCAAGTAATTTCAATTAAATTGTTGGGTGGGACAGGTAACTGAGAAATTAGAAGGTCTCTTTCTTCCACTTTATCTCAAAAAGATTTTTAGTATTTAGTTATTAATTCCTCAAGGATCTTGAGATGTGGTAATTGATTTTTAGTGTTTTTAAAAAAAAAAAAAAAAATACGCTTACCGTACGCGTACGGTAAAAAAAAAAAAAAAAGTTTTAAAGAAAAATAAAAAAAAGTGAGAGGTAAGGTTGGCTCTTAAAAGAGCCGTTGTGTTCATGCAGGGACAGAGGAAAGGAAGTATGGGAACATTAGCTGGTTGGACATTTGTGCTGATCTATTCTGTTGTTAATGAGGGAAACACTGGTCTCCCTATGAACAATTAGATCATGGCAAAATGAACACCGCATAGTTACCCTACCAAACCGAGGGTTCATTTCCAGAGGTTCAGAAAAAGGTGAATGTGCCCCCACAGATGAAGGGCTCTGCTGAGCTTCCGAAGAAGGACTCGGCTGAGCTGCTGTGGATGTGCTTGCTCGACTTACTGAAGGGTTGCCCCTAGTATGTCGTGCATGTGTCCTAGGATGCACATCCTCAAGGTGTCTCAACATAGTGTGATTCCCAAAGGAATACTTCTTGTTGGGATTACCTCGCGAAAGTACACGCTGGCACAGCTTGCAAGTCACCAAGGCAGCATTGACTTTTTTCTCACCCTCTGGAAAACTGAAATACTCCCATATGAAAGAGCTCTTCTGTTTCCTCTTTCTCTGCCTGATGGTGGTGCTGCTAGCCTCACTCTCAGCAGAAGAGTGCTGTTCTGCCATCGTATCACAAAGACAAGTCAGCTCCTTCTCCTAAGGGATCACAAGCAGAAATGAGGGGAATGGGTGTGGTGTAGGAGAGTTCTAGAACTGAAAGTAGTTTCAACCAATCAAAAGTTGTGTTTCATGATCACATGACCCACCGTGCGCGTACGTTACGCTTACGTTACGCTTACGGAGCGCTTACGGTAAAAGTGCACATGCGCGTAAAAAAGCGACGCGCTCGCGCGCATGCGCAAAAGAGTCACTCTACAACACTTCCGCGTAACGTACGCGTGTAGCGTACACGCCTACGCGCCCCACGCACAGTACGTGCGGCTACGCAAATTGCGTAACTATACGCAACCAGAGTAGCTAAATTACGAACATTGCGTAAACCGTACGCTTACCGTACGCGCAATAAAAAAAAAAAAAAAAAAAATATTTTTTATGTTATACTAATATATCTTACCTGTTTGGTAAAAAAAAAAAGAGAAAACTTGATATATTGCATATTTTTTTTTTAAAAAACATAGTGTTTTAAGAGAATAAAAAGTTTAAAAAAAAATTGTTTTTTTAAAAAAAAAACCCATTTAAGATAAGAATTTATAATAAAAAAATCATACAAAATCCATAAAAAAAAATATGGGAATCACATATGTTATAGGTAAGAATTAGCATTTAAAAAACCATACAAATTCACTGAAAAAACCATGGGTTTCACACACGTTATAATTAGAAATTAGCATTTAAAAAACCTTGCAAATTCACTGAAAAAACCATAGGTTTCACACATGTTATAGTTAGGGATTAGCATTTAAAAAACCTTGCAAATTCACTGAAAAAACCATAGGTTTCACACATGTTATAGTTAGGAATTAGCATTTAAAAAACCTTGCAAATTCAGTGAAAAAACCATAGGTTTCACACACGTTATAGTTAGCTGGACATTTCACTCGTAAAAAACCAATGAAATTCCCCGTTATAGTTAGTTCAGCTAACTATAACTCGCGCGCCCGCAATGCACTACTGATGACGTCACATATTACATCACTCATGACATGGTCACTGACATCACTCACGACATCACTGATGACATCTCAAATGACATCACTGATGACATCACTGATGACATCATCCTTGTGACAGAGTGGCAGACCTCCTCTTCCCCTAATATAACCTTTGATACACACATTCAAAAATAGAGACTAAAATTTTCTAAACAATGGACATACCAATACCAGTTACAACAACCTCTTCAGTAATTCTAAGATCCACATACACATCCACTCATTCACCAACAGTCCTATACAGTCACTCATACATGTACTCACTCATCATATGTACTCATACACCTATACATCCTGTTACACAATGCCACTCATCCATAGAGTTACTCACACACATAGTCACTCATGCTAATAAAGAATCAAACATACATTTACTTTCATATACAGTTATACACACACCACCACACTTACTTCTACAGAAACTTACACATACTTAGTCTTTAAAACAATCACTCATAGAAACACATACTTATTCATACAGGAACTCTTTCAATCTCTCAGTCTCACATATACTCACTTATATACACCAATAGTCACATATACTAGTTTAATAGATATGTAGTTACTCATAAAGACACCATTGAGACAGTCATTCACTCACTAACACACCCATGCACACACTCATCCACCCATACAGTCCTGCACACATGCTGTCTTCAACACATAAAAACAGTGAGTCACTCATTCATGCACCTATGCACTACGTAATACCCCCCACCGAACCATACAGACACTCAGACTGATACTCAAAAAAACAACTAATAACCTATATAGACACCCATGAAGCTAATCACCAACCCATGCAGCCACTTATACACAAAGTGAGAGACTGATACAGATATTTTCATATTTAAACATTACTCAGTAAGCCATGTATTCACTATGATACACTTAATCAGTCAGTTACACAATAAATTTTTCAAAAACAAAGCATCCATTTAGACACTTATATACCCATTTATTCTTCCATTGACCTTGAGATATACATATATAAAACATATCTAATTTTCAGAAAAACACACATTCACTGGATGATGTCATCAGTGATGTCATCAGTGATGTCATTTGAGATGTCATGAGTGATGTCATGAGTGATGTCAGTGACCATGTCATGAGTGATGTAATATGTGACGTCATCAGTAGTGCATTGCGGGCGCGCGAGTTATAGTTAGCTGAACTAACTATAACGGGGAATTTCATTGGTTTTTTACGAGTGAAAAGTCCAGCTAACTATAACGTGCCTGAAACCTATGGTTTTTTCAGTGAATTTATATATATATAAGACAAACACTGAGGCCGAGACCACCGCGGAAGCAAGGAACAAACGCACCAGACGGAGAAGGGAAATGAGAAAGCTGATGACATCTCAAATGACATCACTGATGATATCATCCAGTGAATGTGTGTTTTTCTGAAAATTACATATATTCTATATATGTATATCTCAAGGTCGATGGAAGAATAAATGGGTATATAAGTGTCTAAATGGATGATTTGTTTTTTAATACATGGCTTAGCGAGTAATGTTTTAATATGTAAATATCTGTATCAGTCTCTCACTTTGTGTATAAGTGGCTGCATGGGTTGGTGAGTAGCTACATGAGTGTCTATATAGGTTATTAGTTGTTTTTTAAGTGTCAGTATGAGTGTCTGAGTGTCTGTATGGTTTGGTGGGGGGTATTACGTAGTGCATAGGTGCATGAATGAGTGACTCACTGTTTGTATGTGTTGAAGACAGCATGTGTGCAGGACTGTATGGGTGGATGAGTGTGTGCATGGGTGTGTTAGTGAGTGAATGACTGTTTCAATAGTGTCTTTATGAGTAACTACATATGTTTTAAACTAGTATATGTGACTATTGGTGTATATAAGTGAGCATATGTGAGAGTGAGAGATTGCAAGAGTTCCTGTATGAATAAGTATGTGTTTCTATATGTGATTGTTTAAAAGACTAAGTATGTGTAAGTTTCTGTAGAAGTAAGTGTGGTGGTGTGTGTATAACTTTATATGCAAGTAAATGGATGTTTGATTCTTTATTAGCATGAGTGACTATGTGTGTGAGTAACTCTATGGATGAGTGGCATTGTGTAACAGGATGTATAGGTGTATGAGTACATATGATGAGTGAGTACATGTATGAGTGACTGTATAGGACTGTTGGTGAATGAGTGGATGTGTATGTAGATCTTAGAATTACTGAATAGGTTGTTGTAACTGGTATTGGTATGTCCATTGTTTTGAAAATGTTAGTTTCTATTTTTGAATGTGTGTATCAAGGGTTATATTAGGGGGAGAGGAGGTCTGCCACTCTATCACAAGGATGATGTCATCAGTGATGTCATTTGAGATGTCATCAGTGATGTCATGAGTGATGTCACTGACCATGTCATGAGTGATGTAATATGTGACGTCATCAGCAGTACATTGCGGGCGCGCGAGTTATAGTTAGCTGAGCTAACTATAATGGGGGAATTTCAATGGTTTTGTACGAGTGAAAAGTCCAGCTAACTATAACCCCCCTGAAACCTATGGTTTTTTCAGTGAATTTCAAAGGTTTTTTAAATGCTAATTTCTAACTATGAGATAGGACATGTGAAGAAAGAAGAAAAAACGCACAGAAAGAAACAAAAGAAATGCAGAAAGAAGCAACAGAAGTCCTCAAAGACGAAGAAAAGTGCAGGAAGAAGGATAACGTGCAGAAAGAACAAACAGAAGAGCAGAAGGAAGCCTTGTTGCAAAATCATCCTGTACCCTCAACTTTTTCAGACGGATACTGGTGGTAACTGAGTCTGACTCACCAGTCCTAGAGCCAGTGCTATGTTAAAAGACACTCAGAATACAGTGAAAACACCTACATACACTAGGGAACACTATGCGTTGGGGTACCCCTGTGATTAGCATGACCTCCTCTGTAAGCCCCTAGTATATAATAGGGCAGGGGATTAAAACTACCTCTTAAAACGCGCCACAGGGCGTGTTTGCACACGTCACCTCAGGCCCCGTCCCCTACCTTCCCCACTGTGTAAACATGCCCTGTGGACGTTTTAAGTTGGGAGATTAAGTCCCCTTCAATCCTGAGGGTCCCTAGGGTCCAACTAGACCACTAGGTACCTCCAGTAAGCGCCACAGAGCTGCATTGCAGAGAGATGTAAAAAGGGGCACGGCCTGGACCACCTCTCTGCAACGCAGCGCAGTGTCGCTAACTGGAAGCACCTGGTTGGCTAGTTAGCCCCCAGGGTCCCTCAGGATTGAAGGGGAATTACTTCCCCAACTTAAAACGCGCCACATGGCGTGTTTGCATACGTTAACTCAGGCCCCGTCCCCTCCCTTCACCACTGTGTAAACACGCCCTGTGGCCGTTTTTAGTTGGGAGATTAAGTTCATTTGAATCCTGAGGGTCCCTAGGGTCCAACTAGCCCACTAGGTACCTCCAGTAAGCGCCACAGAGCTGCTTTGCAGAGAGGTGTAAAAAGTGGCACGGCCTGGACCACCTCTCTGCAACGCAGCTCAGTGGCGCTTACTGGAAGCACCTGGTGGGCTAGTTAGCCCTCAGGGGCCCTCAGGATTGAAGGGGAAATATTTCCCCAACTTAAAACGCGCCATAGGGCGTGTTTGCACACGTCACCTCAGGCCCCGTCTCCTGCCTTCCCCACTGTGTAAACACGCCCTGTGGCCATTTTTTAAGTTGGGAGATGAAGTCCCCTTGAATCCTGAGGGTCCGTAGAGGCAAAATAGCCCACTAGGTACGTCCAGTAAGCGCCATTGCAGAGAGGTGTAAAAAGGGGCACGGCCTGCACCACCTCTATGCAACGCAGAGCAGTGGCGCTTACTGGAAGCACCTGGTGGGCTAGTTGGCCCCCAGGCTCCCTCAGGATTGAAAGGGAATTATTTCCCCAACTTAAAACACGCCACAGGGCGTATTTGCACACGTCACCTCAGGCCCCGTCCCCTCCCTTTACCACTGTGTAAACGCGCCCTGTGGCCATTCCAAGTTGAGAGATTAAGTCCCCTTGAATCCTAAGGGTCCCTAGGGTCAAACTAGCCCACTAGGTACCTCCAGTAGGCGCCACAGAGCTACGTTGCATAGAGGTGTAAAAAGGGGCGTGGCCTCAGAACACCTGTCTGCAACGCAGCTCCCTGGCGCATACTGGAGATACCTGTTGGGCTAGTTGGCCCTCAGGGATCCTCAGTATTGAAGGGAAATTAATTCCCCAACTTACAACTGGCCAGGGGGCGCGTTTGCAGAGTGCTGCAAGGAGGGGGCGTGGCCTCCGGCGCGATGCCGGTCTTTTATTTATTTTATTTTTTTAAGAAGGAGGGCTGTGTGCCCCACCTTCTTTTTCTAATTTATTGGCCCTGGGGACCCCATCCCCGTGGGCCTGCACCCTAATTTTATTTCTTGAAAAAAATACATTTGGCCCTCCCAAAGGCCTTAATCGGCCCCGGGGACCCCAACCCCCGGGTCATGGCCTTTTTTTAATTTAAATTCTTTATGAGGGGGCTGCGTTGCCCCCCTCCTCAGGCCACTTATGGCTCCGGGGACCCCATCCCCCGGGGCCGGCCTTTGTTTTTTATTATTTTAAAAATATATATATTTATAGAAACACCTAGGACATGCTGGACAAACCGTATGTACCTATCACCATGACGATTTGCGTGATACTCATTAAAAGGTGACTATGCATACAATGAATCCACGTGGAATGTATTTACACTGCTAGTGAAGCGCTGACGTGTCTGAAGCCCTACCGTGCCTAATCCCGGCGCCCCCGCCGGTGGGTACTCTCCAAGTAGACACCCTTGTCATTTATTTATACAAACATGGGTAGCTATTGACGGGCACATTTAATACACACGCACGGCAAGCCATTCAAAGGGGATTCGACAAAAATTCGACCAAACTATGCAAGAAACCCCCCTCACGGTTAATAAAACACACATCCACCACCAGATGTGTAATACTTTTTATTTTACTGTCTGGATAGGAGACAAACCTCACTTGAGAGTCACAGCGTGCTCCTGGCTGAGCCCAATGCTGTGTTACACCCACCAGTGCCCGCCGAGTGCCACACACCTCTGTGTTGTATTCCACCAGCTAGTGCGTATGCTATGACACTCTCTAGCCCATGTGCACTGTAACACCCCCCCGTGAATATGTCATGCCACACTTGCCTTCGCACGGGTTATATTGCCCCATCTAACGTGCCTTCCTCGATGCCTATGTTATAACGCACAGCGCTATGCCATACATATTACAATCTGGGATCCATAGCTTTGTCACAGTGCATATTCAACGTTACACTCCCCAGCACATATTTTATATTCCAACTTTAGAGACTAGTTAGGTTACACAACACTGTGCTGTGCATATTACACTCCAAGGCGCATATCGCATAGCACGCGCTAGTGCCTGTGCTATCTCACGCTCTCCAATGAATCTGTCATTGCGCACAATCCATTGCATATTATATTTCACGCCCCGGTTCATCTTATATCACACAATTTGGTGCATAGTTTATACCATATACTATATCTAGTTTTCATTTTCAATCGTGCTCTCAGGACTATGTTCTATAAAACACTGCGTCCACCTACCCTTTTCACAGGCATTACATTTTGCGATGGGGGTGGAGGGTCAGGGGGTGTTTCTGCCAAGTGAGCCTGGAGTCACAGTCACAAACGTGAGATTATGCTGCATACTTGTTCATATTTTAAGTAGTTCGCACAGATACACATTTTAAAAACAATAAAGTTCCTAATACCCACCTTCTCTGAACAGTTAGCTTGCTGCCCCATCCACCTCCTCCCTATCCTCTGTTGCCTGAATCCATGGACTAGCCTCCTCCCTCCTGCCATGCATGGTCTGAGGTGCTTCCACTGCCCTCCATTTAGCATGATGTACCAGTCCACTCCTCCTGCCCTCCATTGCCCAATTCTCTGGCCCATGATTGACCTCCTGCTTAGCCTCTGTGCTTAGCTTGCTGCCCCTATTCTCCTTCCCCCTGCCCTCTGATGTCTTTGTGCATGCCCCTGCTCCATCCTTTTTGCCCACCATGTTCCATGGACCTGCCACTACTATCTACTCTGAGTGTTCTGTTGAGCTGCCACTCCCCTCCCACCTGCCTACCATTGTCAGATGAATGTACCCTGTCCTTGCCACCTCCACCCTGCCTGTCCACATGCCATGCCCCTATCCCCTTCCTCCTGTCCTCCATGGTCCTTTTTACTGCCACACCCTTCTGCCCTCCCTTTTTTTTTTTTTTTTTTTTTTTTTTTCATTTTTACAGTGGTGGAAAAAAAAGGGATTGGCGATTTATACTTCATAGAAACAAATGCAAAAAAATATATACAATAAATTAAGATAAACAACAGCAACAGAAAAGGAAATACATGACAGTTGATAATAGAAAACAGCTTATTAATTTGCTAACCAATCCTGAAATGGGGCCCAGTTTTTAGCAGCAATTGAACGTCTTCTACTTCCCTGAAACTTACGTACTGCGGTTTCTAGTTTAAACCAAGCCAACATCCTGGCCTGCCAATGAAAGAAAGTAGGAGGTTGAGGGTTTATCCAAATGGAAGTAATACAGAGTCTAAACATTGCCATTGCAATGAACAAAAAGGAATGAAGATATCTTGATCTGGTAGTATCCATTGCATATTGATAGCCTGTAATCACCATTTCAGCAGAGATTTTAATTGGAGATTGAGTTACCTGTGTGAGAAAGATTTCAATTTGATTAATGAAGAGTGATAATTCAGGGCAGTCAAAAAACATGTGAAGAGAATCCGCAGATGGAAATTTACATCTTGCACACGACAAACTTATGGCTCCGGGGGTATTCCCCCATCTGGCTAATTTGGCTGGGGTATAATAAAGATTAAACATAGCCATATAGCTTTGGGTACGAAGAGTACCAGAGACAAAAACCGTCTTGGCTAGCATAAGTGGTACCTTTAAATCTATAGTGGGTACCCCAAATTTAACCGCCCATTTATTATTAAAATCCGAAAGATCATCTGGTAATCGAGACAACAGAGTTTGATACAGTATACCAATTTTAGCTTTTTTTTTAACCGATTCAAATATCAAAATCTTTTCAAACAATGCTGGATTTTCTAAGAGTTTTTTTTCAAGAAAACTTCTGATTTGAAGATATTTAAAAAAGTGGTTAGATTGCAAATTAAATTTGTGTTGTAAAGAAGAGAAAGATGCTAACATGCCAGAGTCAGCCAAGTCACCTATATGAGTAAGGCCTTGCAAGGCCCAAATAACAGTTATTGGATCTTGAAATATCACTGGAGGAAGCCCAGACGCGTTCAATGGAGTATAAAAATTAATTTTAAACTTAGAGAATAGACGACGAATTTTTTGCCAGATCATAAACAAGGCCCATGCTACCTTAAACCTCGTTTTTTTAAAGTAACTTGGTTCTAAGATACGAGTTAATATCCCTTGTGTAGCATTGCCTAATGAAATTGAATAAATTGAAGGAGCCAGAAATGGCGGTAGTACCACCTTCTTACCAAATAATGGAAAAGCAAAATGTTGAATCATTGCAGCCCAATAATAGTAAGTAAGATTTGGAACCGACCAGCCCCCACGTTCTTGCGAAAGATAAGTCCATTTAGCAGCTCGTCGTGGCTTACGGTATGACCATAAAAACCTCAGGCAAATTCTTTGTGCTTTTGTTAGAGTAAGATTAGGAACTAATAGCGGGATAGACCTAAATAGATATAAAAATTTTGGAAGTACCAACATTTTAAGAACATTGCAGCGTCCGAATAAGGAAAGATGGAGATGGTTCAGCCGTTCTAGTTTATTATGAAGCTGATCGATAATAGGAAGATAGTTTAAATCTGAGATTTGGTCAACATCCGCCGAAATCTGAATACCTAAATATATCGCTTGTGAAGAAATGGGAGCGGTTGTTATTGGCATAGCCGACGATTGCAAAATTTGAGTTTTTGTAATATTTAATTTATAGCCAGAGATTGAGCCAAATTGAACTGCCAAGATCTCCAATGCAGGGAAAGAAACAGTAATATTATTTGTTAACACTACTATATCGTCCGCATATGCCAATGTTTTATACTCAATTCCATGAACAATAATTGGAGAGATGTTTTGTGCTCGTTCTATCAGGGATAAAAAAGGATCTATATACAAAGCGAAGAGGAGAGGAGAACAAGGGCACCCTTGTCTAGTGCCACGAGTGATAGGAAAATAGCTTGATTCCTCTCCTGAAATACGGATTTTAGCGATTGGGGAAATATATAATGTTTGCAAAGCTAAAATAAATTCAGGCGGTATTCCTTTCCAATGAAGAACAGCCCAAAGATAACCCCAGGAGACCCTGTCGAACGCCTTCTCGGCGTCCAACAGGATCAGACCCAGGGGAGATTTTGTAGTCTGAGCCCAATCTAGAAGTGCAATAACACGCTTGATATGATCAGTAGTATCTCTACCCTGAATAAAACCATGCTGACGAATAGAAACTAACGGAGAAATAATTTGAACAAGACGACATGCTAAAACCCTGGAATAAATTTTACTGTCGGTGTTAATCAATGCTATAGGCCGGTATGATGCTGGATTTAGTTCATCTTTTCCTTTCTTTTTGAATAGTACAATGGTCGATTGCCGCCAAGTCTCAGGAATGACCACCCTCTGAGCAAGCTGAAAAACTTCAAGCATCTGTTGTTTAAGTAAATGCGAAAAAGTTTTATAAAATTCAAGATGTATGAGATCAGGTCCTGCCGCCTTGCCAGAAGACAGAGATTTTATAGCAGCTTCAATTTCTTCCCAACTTATAGGTTCGGCCAAGGTTAAATTCTGATCAGCAGAGGTCGTCTGAGTTTCGAGGGATTTTAAAAAATGATCCATTTGGCTTTGTTGCTGCTGAAATATGTTTGGCTCCTCAGTATATAAGGCTGAATAGAAATCCACAAAGGTGTTTAACACACCATTAGGTGAATCTTGTAGAATACCAGATCGATCTTTAACCTTTGTTATATGGCTGGCTATTGCCCTTTGTTGTACTCTTTTTGCCAGGACCTTGCCTGACGCTTCACCAAACTCATACATTGATGTACGAAATTGAAAGTACTTAGTAGCTATATCAGCATATAGAGGATCAAGGAGATTAACCTTGGCAAGAGCAACCGCTTTCTGACAGGTGGTTAGATCTCCACCGATGCGAATACTGGTGCTTAAGTCTAGCTCGGCTTGTTGAAGTGCTAGAACTCTATTTTTAAAATTTTGCTGTTCTGTTTGCCATCGATAGGAAGCAATTCTCTTAGTTTCCCCGCGCAGGGCAGCTTTAAAGGTGTCCCAGACTAGGCCTACAGATGCTGAATAGCTATTGATTGAAAAGAAGTCTGGAATCCAAACTGACATCCGTTCCTGATATAGTTTATCCAAGAGTAGCTTCCTGTCAAAAGTCCAGGGTCTAATATGATGCGGAGGTCGATTCCAAGGAAAGCTAAAGATTATGGGATTATGATCGGATATAGTCCGTGGATCAAGCCATACCTTAATAGATTTCAAAACTTCGACAGAGGCAAAGACATAATCTATACGAACCAGTTTTTGATGGGGTATTGAATAAAAAGTGAACCCGTTAAGAGCTGGATTACTAGCATACCATATATCTACTAAACCATGTTCAAGTATTAATATACGAAGTGCTTTATAAACCTGGGGTTTCCTACCAATATAGTTGGTTGATTTAGTGATGTCTAGCCCGCTAGGAATATTAATATTAAAATCGCCACAAAAGATTAACGGGTGCGACCAATTAGCTAATTCTACGTTCAAATCCATCAAAATCTGTGGATCATCCAAATTAGAGGCATATATTGAACAGATCGAAAGTACAGAATTATTAATGAGCAATTCAGCGATTAACCATCTACCTGTATTGTCTTGTTTAGTTCTCTTGAGTTGGGCAACCCCTGCTTTTGAAATAATAGCAACGCCCCTTATAGTGGAGGTTTGTCTGGTAGTAGCCACTAAATCATAACCTAAGAACTTAAGGTAATGCCGATTGGCCCAAGAGATATGAGTTTCTTGCAGGCAGATCAAATCCACTTGCATAGACTGCATCAACTTATAAAAGATCCTACGCTTCCTAGGATCGTTTAACCCGCAGATATTCCAGGTTGCACAAGTCAATTTACGATTTGCCATTTAGATATAGTAAAGAAGAATGAAGAAGAAGAACATCATATATGTATACACATGTATACCTTGGAGAAAAATTATATGGAGTATACCACCAACATATAAAAAAAAAACACATAATTAACATCTTAGATGAGATTGGAATCACACTGCCATGCATCTTACTTATATCGCCAGTCACCTCAAGTATCCACCACAATACCACCCAGTGACCCTCCCAACCCCCCCAACCCACCTTCCAACCCCCCCTCCCCCCCCGTTGCCCCCCCCTACCCCTTAACCAAAAACAGGAGCTCAGGACCAGGGTCCTTGTGATGGTTGAGTAAGCGTCACACCACGCTCCGCTGGGCCAAAACAATATATTAATATTATAGGAGAGTCAGTCCTATCAAAATCATGTTCAGGTGATGGAGAGCAAAAAAGAAATCTGTTGGCGTCCTTATAACACATTGACTAAATGAAAATGAAAATGGAAAAAAGAAGAGATACAGCAACATTTTTTTTATGTTATATACGCAATATCCAAAAAATAAATGATAATCCCCATTCTGAATAATGATTTTTTTCCCTTTTTTTTTTTTTCCCCTTTATTTTTTCCTTCTTCGCTTTTCCCCTTTTCCCCTTTTGCCATTTTTTCCACTCCTTTTTCCTCTAAATTGTGTCCAGATAGTCCCTTGCGGTTATTTCAGAAAGAAAAAATTTTGTTTCTGACTTATATATTATTTTCAATTTTGCTGGGAAAAGCAAAAAGGCTTGGGCACCTTTCGCTTGAAAAAGAGGGATCTGCTGACGGAGATGCCAACGGCGTTCCACTGTCTCTGCTGCCAGGTCGGGTCGAGCAAAAAACTGGCAGCCCTTAGCAGTTCTTTTTTTGTTAGGTCGAGCTAAATCAAATACACATTCACGGGCAAGAAAAGTGTTAAAACAAACCAGGATAGCACGTGGATAAGAACTGTTAGTGTTGTTAGTGGATGTTTTCTTTCTTTTTGAGAACGGAAAGCGATGTGCTCTCTGGATTTCTTGGTTCCAATTCCATTGGGTAACCTCTGGAAATGCTTCGGTGAAAAGCTCGACTATGAATTGCCGGACATCACCTCCTTCAATATCCTCCTCAACTCCCAGAATGCGCAGGTTGTTCCTTCTTGAGCGGTTCTCAAGATCCGACAATTTCCATATAATATCTTTGCGCTGTTCCTTAACCTCAGTGACCAAGTCTTTTTGAGCAGCTGCAGCGTCTTCAAGTGCTGAGATCCTCTCTTCAGCTTCAGTAACTCTTGTGTTAATCTCAGCTGTTGATTTTATTACACGTCGAAGGGAATTTTGCAATTTACGACACACTGACTGAGTGCGTAAATTCTCTTGCTTAGTTGCTTCTCTATGTTGGATGATTGTGTGATATATTGTTGACAGAGAGACCTCCTCCGGCACGTCCGATGACGCCCCAACATTAGAGTTTAATGATATCTGAAGATCAATTTGGGATTGATCTCCTAGGGGTTTGATACCAGGAGCCTTACGAACTGTATCAGTAGCCAGGGCTTCTGTAGTCACACTGGGTCGCCAGTCACCAGCTTCGCTGTCATAATCTGACCACTCTAGATCGGGATCACCCTCTTCCTCGTCAGAGAGCGAGTGGTCTGATATAGAATAAAATTTTTCAGTTGAGTCACTGATCGCACCTGTGATATAACACTCTGCCGGGGCTCCCGCACTGATAACATCTTGATGAGCTGTTGAAACCACATCATCCAGAATGCACTGGGATGGAGCAGAACCAGGGACAAGCACCAGGGGAGCCGCGGGAAGTGGGTCCATCAGAGAAGAGGGGTGCACCGTAGGTTGAGATATGCTGAGTGTATCAGGGGTAGCCACTAAGGAGACCGAGTGGGGAGAGTCAGTCACAGGGTCAGTCACAACATGAGGAGGGAGAGCGTGGATATCCATCGAGGAGGGATTTTGCGCTGCGAAAGACAAGATAGCAGAGGTAGAAGCTACTGTTGTCGATACCGATGTAGTGGACGAAGCAGTAGAGAGAGATGCAGCAGTTTTTTCCCTTGCTCCCAGTTTGGCAAAAATATCAGATAGAGTTTGGACCTTACCCGGTATCGAGGATGAGGTTGAGGCTACAGTTGTAGCAGCTGATGACCCCTGAGCAGGAGTTTTATCTGACATTGGAGCTCTCCCCCTCCGAGTGGTCCGTGTGATGTTAGCTTCAGCGTCTGGCGGATAATTACGAATAGGATTACGAGACTTCGCCGGCTTGGGGGCTATCTTCGAGGCTTTTGGTGGCATTACCAATAAAGCAGAAAAGTCAGAGAAAAACCTGGAAGGAGACCGGGAATCCACAAAAAAGGTAGGCTTTCTGTTAGACGTTGTATAAAGTACGCTGAAATTCGGACACTGAACAACCCGCCAATGCCAGCACCGTCTTAATGAGAGGGCAGATCTTAGGATATCCAGGCAAAATGCTAATGCCATACGTAATACAATGACTTTAGGCTTTGAAAAAAACGATTCCGGTATTCAAAAACATGAAGCAGCATACGGTGGCAGTTTCTAATTAGTTTGGAAAAATAGTTTGGTAAATAAACAGATTAGAATCCCCGAGGATTAGAGAGGCAGCAAACTCTCCTCTCCTCTCATCTGAGTGAGATATCCGAGTTCAGACAGCACCCGGCACCAGGTTTTAACAATGTATCAAAATGTACGGCTTTACAATGATACAATGATACAATGTTGCAGTCCCCTTTTAAACCGGCAGCTCAATCGGCTCAATCTGTACCGATACAGATTTTCAAAAACACAATGCCGAAATCAAAAAGCTTCCACTGCCACCATCTCACCTCGAGTTCAAAGAAATATCTGAGAGAAATCTCCGTTGCACTCCGTTGCACTGTGTCAATTAAATCAGTTCTCAGCTTACTCACGTTTTGGGAATCCAATTGCCTGAGGGGGAAACAGCTCCAAGATTTCACCCTGAATAGCGGTGTCTCTGAAAACGGAATCCACTACGGGTGTAGAGGGTGTAGAATCGCACCTGAAATGCTGAAACGCTGGAGCATTGAATTCGAGCCGCAAGCCTTTCCTCCAAAATCTCCGGCAGAGCACCATGCACCATGCAAGGTACCAACGGCTTCTGTTTCTGCTTCTGTTTCTGCTTCTGCTCGGCTTACTGCGATAGAAATCTCTCTCAACTTCTGATGTTAGCCGATAAATAGCAGTTTAGAAAAAGAGAGCTCCGGTCAGTAGTCAGCAGTGTTCAAATTTACCGGGTGCGGTGCGAGACTCCTCGTCTTATTTTGGATTCCTTTTAATTTGCGTTTCTCGTATTCTAACCATGCTTTCTGGTGAAAACGAACCTCCTCCTCAGCGTTTCCCCCGACAACTCTCCAACACAGTCAGCTGCCAAAGGGAATAGGACCGTTAGAGTGTCAACGTGGTCCAGCGGAGTGAAAAACGCCACCTCACTCGGCCAGTATCACGGCCGCCATCTTGCTAAGGCGAGCTCCCAAGCTGCCCTCCCTGGTCTGTTGTGCTGCAACTGCTCCTCCTGCATGCCCCGCGCAGTCTGTTGTGAGGGCCCCTTCCCCTGAACTCTCTTGTCTGTGCCCAGGTCCTGACCCTCCCTTCTATCCTCCATCGTCCTTCGTGCATGCCCCTGCACCCTCCTTCTTGCCCATCATAGCCATTGTGCTGCCACTAACCCTCCCGCTTGCCATGCATGGTCTTCTGTGCTGCCATGGCCCCTCCCACCTTCCCTGTGTGGTCAGCTAGCTGCCCCTGACCCCCTCCCACCTTTCCTCCATGGTCTGTGTGTATGCCATCATAGTCTCACTGTTGCTCTCCATGGTGTGTATTGTTTCTAATGCCCATCCTGCCTGACCTCCATGGTCATCTTGCTGCTCCTGCCCTGCCCCCTTGCCCCCAGCCCTCTGTTTCCATGTGCAGACCCCTATTCCCTTCCTCCTGGCTTGTCTGTTCCATTGTAATGCCCCTGATCCGTCCCTCCTGCCCTTTATGGTCTGTTATGCTGCAGCTTTCTCTCCTGTCTGTCCATTATGGTCAGCTAGCTACCATTGCCTCTTTCCCCTCTGTTCTCTGTTGTCCATGTGCATGGTCCTGTCCCCTCCCTATTGCTTTCTATGGATTGTTGTGCTGCACTCCCTTCCTGCATGCCCTGTGTGGTGTATTGTGCTTTTGCAAACCCTGATACCTGCCCTGTAGGGTCAGTTTGGTGCACCTCTCCATGTCCCTCCTGTCCTCAGTTATCCGAGTCCATGTCCCTACCCCAATTCCTCCTGCCTACCATGATCCAATGTACCATACTTGCAAACATTTTGAACTTTGTAAGAGGGAGATTTTGAAAAAAAACTGGGGACTGTAGACAGGAGACAGGAGACAGCTCAAATAAAGCCCATTTGAGCTTAAAAACATTGGACGTTTCCTGGCTGAAACTGGTCTGTTGGCATGTATGGTTGTACTACCACTGCCTCTTCCTTCTGCCCATAATGGTCTATTATATTGCCACAGCCTCTCTTGCCAGTCCTGTATTGTTGGTTTCTTGCCAATGCCCCCCTTTCCACTGCCCTCCGTAGTCTGTTGTGCTGCCACTGCCCTTCCTGCCTGCCCAGTGTGGTCAAATTGTTGCCTCTGCACTGTCCTACCTGCCTTCAATTTTCAGAGTCCGTGCCCCTGGCTCTGCCTCTCAACAGTATCCCAATGAACAACTAGATTGCTAACATTCTATATTTATTACAAAAGTGTGGAACGCCTGAAGTCATCTTGATGTAATCAAAACTGTAATACCTAGAGCATTTCCTTTAGAAATTAAATATATGAGAGGGTCTTATTAGCATCAGAATTATGGTTAGTGCTCTAAAAAACTAAGATGAGTTTTCAAATAGCAACAAAGAACTTTTAAATTATTTGTAATCTTTATTTTTTTTATCCAGTTGACCACTTGATCAAATGTTACACCAAGGAGAGAGGATGTGGTGTTACTTCCAGAGCTGCAGACTTTGCAACTGGGGAACCAGGTTGGAGTTTCTGCTTCAGCTCAACATTTTGTGATTCTGGTCAAATCACTTAATCTCCCCATGTCTACAACCAAAATGAATTTGATCTTGTGTGATGTAACCAATGCTCATGTAAAGCACTCCAATACCTGACAAGTCTGCACAATATAAAACTGCAAATACACAAAAAATAAGTGTTTTGCACACTTCTGTCATTGGGCTACATGTGGGCTACATCTGGGTGATATTTGTGCTGCATTTGGGCTCTTTTGTCTCTGCTGGCCATCTTGGGAGATTTATTTGTTATGAAGTTTCCTAATTTCCTCATTTACTGCAGTTTCTTTAGTAGGAAATGCTTTCAGTTTTTTACTTTGATTCCATCAATAAGGTATTCAGATATGTCACACGTTTGCCATAAATTCTGAATGTTAGCACTCTAGTTGCTCATTAAAAGCTACTGCTCACCACGGAAGTCTGCTGCTGGTATTAAAAGTCCATGTTTCAGTCTTCATATCAGAATTTTTTAATGAAATAGAAGAAGCCACTCAAAATGTGCCCTAATTTTTCTTTCTTCAGCACGAATCATAATTTCTATTGCAAAATGAACCCCCTCATTGTGTTCCTTTTAAATTAAATGTTTTAAGTGTTACCAGTTTATTCCAATCAAGATGGCTTCAGGTGTGCCATACTTTTGTCATAAGTAAGACAGGAAGCGCTCTAGTTGTTCTTAAGAACACTCTGGGACATTCTGTCATTGGGCTATACTTGGGCTACATCTGGGTGATATTTGGGCTACATTTGGGCTCTTTTGTCTCTGGTGGCCATCTTGGGAGATTTATTTGTTATGAAGTTTCCTAATTTCCTCATTTACTGCAGTCTCCTCAGTAGGAATTACTTTCAGTTTTTTACTTTGGTTCCATCAAGAAGGCATTCAGATGTGTCACACATTTGCCATAAATTCTGAATGTTAGCACTCTAGTTGCTCATTAGATCACTGTAGTAAAGCTACTGCTCACCAGGGAAGTCTGCTGCTGGTATTCAAAATGCATGTTTCAGTCTGCATGTCAGAATTTTTTATGAAATAGAAGAGGATTTGAGAAGTCAAAATGTGCCCTAATTTTTCTTTCTGCAGCACTAATCATAATTTCTAAGGCAAAATGAACCCCCTCATTTTGTTCCTTTGTTAATTAAATGTTTTAAGTGTTACCACTTTATTCCAATCAAGATGGCTTCAGGTGTGCCATACTTTTGTCATAAGTAAGACTGTTAGCGCTCTAGTTGTTCATTAGAACACTCTGGGGCATTCTATCATTGGGCTATACTTGGGCTACATCTGGGTGATATTTGGGCTACATTTGGGCTCTTTTGTCTCTGGTGGCCATTTTGGGAGACTTATTTGTTATGAAGTTTCCTAATTTCCTTATTTACTACAGTCTCCTCAGTAGGAAATAATTTCAGTTTTTTACTTTGATTCCATCAAGAAGGCATTCAGATGTGTCACACATTTGCCGTAAATTCAGAATGTTAGCACTCTAGTTGCTTATTAGATCACTGTAGTAAAGCTACTGCTCACCAGGGAAGTCTGCTGCTGGTATTGAAAGTGCATGTTTCAGTCTGCATGTCAGAATTTTTTAATGAAATACAAGAGGATTTGAGAAGTCACTCAAAATGTGCCCTAATTTTTCTTTCTACAGCACTAATCATACTTTCTATGGCAAAACAAACCCCTTCATTTTGTTCCTTTGTTAATTAAATGTTTTAAGTGTTACCACTTTATTCCAATCAAGATGGCTTCAGGTGTGCCATACTTTTGTCATAAGTAAGACTGTTAGCGCTCTAGTTGTTCATTAGAACACTCTGGGGCATTCTATCATTGGGCTATACTTGGGCTACATCTGTGTGATATATGGGCTACATTTGGGCTCTTTTGTCTCTGGTGGCCATTTTGGGAGACTTATTTGTTATGAAGTTTCCTAATTTCCTCATTTACTACAGTCTCCTCAGTAGGAAATACTTTCAGTTTTTTACTTTGATTCCATCAAGAAGGCATTCAGATGTGTCACACATTTGCCGTAAATTCAGAATGTTAGCACTCTAGTTGCTTATTAGATCACTGTAGTAAAGCTACTGCTCACCAGGGAAGTCTGCTGCTGGTATTGAAAGTGCATGTTTCAGTCTGCATGTCAGAATTTTTTAATGAAATACAAGAGGATTTGAGAAGTCACTCAAAATGTGCCCTAATTTTTCTTTCTACAGCACTAATCATACTTTCTATGGCAAAACGAACCCCTTCATTTTGTTCCTTTTTAAATTAAATGTTTTAAGAGTTACCACTTTATTCCAACCAAGATGGCTTCAGGTGTGCAATACGTTTGTCAAAAGTAGGACTGTTAGCACTCTAGTTGTTCTTTAGAACACTCTGGGAAGCTGCAGCAGAACACAAAGGAATCAACTGACAGACTCTGCCCTTGTTGGATGTACATGTTTTACTGAGAATGTCAGACCTCATTCTCACATGACTGAGAACGATAATGTGAATTTACAGAAAATATGCTCTCAGTTTAGCTTATAGATCACCTTCCAAACCTCTGTGGGAAAAGCATGAGAAAATAGTTTTCTCTCAAAGTTGATTCATGATATCACAGCAGAAGGCTTTTTCACATGGTAAAATCACCTTAGAACACACCACAATTCCTAAAATTAGTATGGTACCATCAACAAATGATTTATAATGTAACTAAAGTCTTAAAAACTTCTATTAACTGCAATGCTTTTTAATGAGGTGCTATCATGTATATTGGTCCCAAGATGGCTGCCAACACTTCTTGGATGAAGTACTGACAGCCAATCAGATCTCACGATGAGATGTGTGGTTAGGCTCCGCCCAGATATATCTATCTTTTTAACTCTAATTTTCTCAGGAACTACTGAACGGATTTACACCATTTAAGCAAAAGGCACGAGTCTGAACCGAGGACGACCTCTTTGCCAAGTTTGGTGTAATTCCGCTCAGCAGTTTGGGCTGTAGCTGCGTCAACAGGTCCTATGGGAAAATGCATGGGGAAAACGCATTTTGGGACCCCCTTTTTTCTCGGCCCCCGCTTTACGAATCACAGTGAAATTTTCAGGATAGGAGCGGACCGGAGCTGGCCAAAAGTTTGGAAAATTTCGCGAAGATTCGTCAATCGGCGGCAACGTTATTCCAAATAGAATGTTGCGGATTTCCTCTGGAAAATAGGTCCTAACTATAACTACCTACTGGCGACTGCCAGTAGGTAATATGGCTATAGATATAGATATAGATATATGTTGCACAAAGTGGTCTAATGATCAGACGGCCCACTCCTCTGTTGATCCTAGCGGTGGGGGTAGACCTAATCCCCCTTTGTCATTGTACAGCAACTTTTTTGAAGAAAAAAAGGCCGCTGCACACCAATCTTTTTTTTTTAAACTTTTTTTTATTGAGTTTTGGAAAACATAACAATGCAAGCATATCGGCTGTGCAGATCTTTAGGAACAATTGCGGAGATACAGCAGTACACTCCCCCCTCATATACAAACAGCAGTACAACTTCATGGCAGCAGACCATAGAAAGACCCCCCTTCCAGAGCCAACTCGTCTCATCCGCCCGTGTTCACCAAAGGGAAATGACGCAGTCAGGACTCCCCAACCATGTGCAGCTGGTACCCCCATTGTCGGCTCAGCTGCCCCAGTGCAGCCCGCCCCGAGAGCGCCTATTCACCCAGTTCCCAACAGGGAGGACTACCAGATCTACCCCACTCCCGTGGGCACTATTCCGGAACTGGTTCGCGGTGGGGAAGAGCTCGGGAGGTTAGCGATATAGGTCTTGTAGGGGCTCCAGATATCCTTGGGACGCGCAACTGCAGGGAGGATACTGGCGTAAATCTCGCTGTTTGTGCTGCAATAAGCCATAGATGTGAGCCATGTCCCGGCCGTGGGGGCCGTTCTACCGCCCCAATGTTTTGCCACCTCACGCTTGGCGAGTAGTAGGCCCAGGGAGGCTAGCCTGCGGACGTTCTTGGGGAAGTTCACTGTATAGCCCAATAACGCAACCTCCGGAGTGGGAACCAGCGTGAGCTCCAACATCGCGCCAAGGATCTCGTGTATCTGCGTCCAGTATAATTGCAGTCTGGGGCACGTCCAGGACAGGTGTGCGAAGTCAGCGTGTGGTGCAGCGCATTTCCAACATGTGTGTGGGCGCGCAGGGTGAATGGCATGGAGCCTAGCTGGGGTCATGTAGCAGCGGCGAAGAAATTTATAATGGAGGAGCTTGTGTCGACTATTGAGCGAGATCGTGTTAGTGACTTTGCAACAAGCGGTCCATTGTTCGTCTGTGATCGGCCTCCCTAAATCTGCCTCCCAGGCCGCTCGCAGTCGGCCATCCTCACATGGAACCAGCGCCGCGCATGCCTTGTAAAGCTTAGATACCATATGGGCCCCCGAGTCATTGTCGATGAGGAGAGTTAGAGGCTCCAAGGATGCGGGCTCGAGAGGGAATCCCGCAATGTCTGAACGAGCCGCACAATAAAGCCGACGCAGGACAAATTTGTCCATGAACGTGGCCTCACCAAAGCGCTCTTCCTCCGAGACCGAAAAGATGTGGCCCCCAGGGTAGAGGTCCCCGATCTTAGTAAGGTGAAACTTTGTCAAAGTACGCTGAACCAGCGCCTCCCCCGTGCCAGACAGCAATCCGGGGTTAGGAAGTGGAAGAGAAGAGGAGTAGAGGAGAGGCTGGGCTAGATAGCGAGTAAGGCGGTGCCACGCCCAGCTTGTGGTGGACACCGTTTGAATATCAACTGGGTCCCGGGGAACCCCCTTTGGTAACACAGCCGCTAAACGGCCCGGGAGAACGAAATCCGCCTCAGGACGCAGGAACGGAATACGGGCGTCAGGGTGGTACCAGGCATAGGCATGCGCACATTGCGCAACAAGATAGTACAAGTACAGATCCGGTACCCCGAGGCCGCCCCTATCAGGAGGGAGCGTGAGGGTCCTCCAACCGATCCGGGGGTGCTTCCCGCCCCACACCAGCCTGATCAGCTGGGATCGCAGCGCGGTGAAGAAGGCCCGGGTGATGGGGACGGGGATATTATTGAAGAGGTATAAAAATCTAGGGAGAACTATCATTTTTACGATTGCAATTCTGGCCGACATAGACAGTGGGAGTCTCAACCATCCCTCCACCTGAGTCTCCAGCCTGTCCAAAGCGCGGCCATAGTTGAGGCGGATAAGTTCGTCCGTGTTAAGATGGATCTGTACGCCCAGGTACCGAACCGAGTCAGAGCACCACTCCAACGGGTACTCGCACTGCCATGGGGAGGTGCTGCTGGTCAATGGGAAGATTACGGACTTATGCCAGTTGATGCCCAGCCCGGAGTGTGCGCCGAAACGAAGGATCTCCCGTATCAGGGGGGCTAGGTTGACCTGCGGTTCTCTTACATACAGTATGGTGTCATCTGCGTAGAGGGACGCGAGCAAGGGACCCGTCCGGAACTGGAGACCTCTGTGGAGATGGCGCTCCTGGAAATGGCGGATCAAGGGGTCCATGGCCAAAATGAACAGCAGTGGTGAGAGTGGACAGCCCTGCCGCGTGCCACGCGTTAAAGAGAAGGGACAGGACAGTGTGCCATTGATACGCAGTCGGGCCGTGGGGCGGCTATACAAAAGCCTCGTAGTGGCAAGGAAGTTCTCCGGCATGCCCATACGTTGCATGACGGAGAGAAAGAAAGGCCATTCTAGAGTGTCGAAGGCTTTCTCGGTATCCAGGAGGACCGCCGCAGCAGGCGTGGCAGGGTTAATTCTATGTAGGACCGTGAAAAGTGTTCGCAGATTTAAAGACGTAGAGCGGCGCGGGACAAAGCCCGACTGGACGGGCGAAATGATAAATTCCATCAATTGAGAGAGCCTGTTGGCCACTATCTTTGCCAGGATCTTGTAGTCAAAGTTTAAAAGGGAGAGGGGCCGATAGGAACTACACAACGTCGGGTCCTTGTTTGGTTTCGGAAGGAGGACTATCACCGCCTCGCTGAGGGTAGCCGGAAGGGAGCTGCGCTCCAGAGCCTCTGCATACACCTCTATCAGTTGTGGCGCCAGCTGATCAGAGAAAGCCTTATAAAAATCCCCGGAGAAGCCATCGAGGCCGGGGGCTGTGGACCCGCGAAGCACCTTAATCGCCCCGCGCACCTCCGCAACAGTTATAGGCTCCGCCATGAACTCCTGCATGCCCTTATCGAGGAACACCAGTGCGATTTCCGACAAGTAGGCAGCACGGGAGGCCGGGGATTCCCCCAACTTGGTCTTGTACAGGTCGGAGAAGTAGGACAGGAATTCGTCTCTGATCGCTGTGGGAGTTGTGCGGAGCGAGCCATCTACGCCCCTCACCTCGACTATCAAGGACTTACCATACGGAGGCCTCAAAGCCTGAGCCAATGTGCGTCCCGGCCTATCTCCCTCACCATATCTACGCGCCGTCTGGTACTTCCCAAGATACAGAATCTCCCTGTCCGCAGCCTCCCGGAAGTCAGTCAGGAGGCGAAGCCGCGTAGCGGTCACGTCCCCATCCCGCCCACGCTGCGCCTCGGCGTCAATCAACTCTAGCTGTGCCTCCAGTTGCTTAATGGTTGCGCGCAGCGCCTTCAAAACCCCAGAGTGCTTGGCTATGCAAACCCCCTGGATGTAGGCCTTAAACCCCTCCCAGAGCGCAGCCTGTGAGTCTACAGATCCTGTATTAATCGTGAAGTAGTCCTCTATCGCCTCGGAAATCTCGTGGACAAATAAGTCATCCAGCAGTGCTCTCCCAGGGAATCGCCACTGCCGCTCAAAACCCTCGGGGCGCGGGACATCCAAGCGGAGCAAGACAGGGGAGTGGTCTGAGTACGTTCTAGGGAGAGTAAGGAGCTCACTAAACCATGGGGACAGGCCCGGGGACAGTAGCCAATAGTCAAGTCTGGTCCAAGTGTTGTGTTGCCCCGAGAAATGTGTGTAGGCAGTGGTGTTTGGGTTGCGCCTGCGCCAAATATCTACTAGGGAGAACTGCTGACAAAGGTCTAAAAGAGCGCGCCGCGCTCTGGGCTTGGAAGGAGCAGCCCCAGATGTGCTATCCAAGGCAGTATCTAGCAATAAGTTAAAGTCGCCGCCAAGAATGAGGCCTGCTGGTTCAAGCGTCGCAAGCTGGGCAGTCAGCGCATGAAAAAATTCCGGGGAATCAGTGTTAGGGGCATACACACACACCAGGACGATCGCATGACCCATCAACACCCCTCGTACTATGCAGAAGCGACCCTCAGGATCCCCCCGGAACAGCTGGCAGTGAAATGGGACTCTCTTGTGAATCAGCACCGCGGTGCCTCGGGCGTAGTTGCTAAAATTGGAGAAGTATCTATGGGCGCCCCAGGAAGCCGCAAAGCGAGCGGAAACCGATGTGTGTAAATGCGTTTCTTGTAGGAAGGCAATGTCGACCTTGTGTCGATTCAGATAGTGTAGTACCTGCTTACATTTCCGTTGATTGTTCAGGCCTCTGACGTTCCAAGACATGAGTGAAAGACCAAGGGGGGCTTCATGTAAGCCTATGTGTACCGTTGCTGCCATACCACTAACAATGAGAGCAGGAAAGCAGAAGCGTCTCCGTGTATCCGCCAAGTTACAATCTGACCAGCCATGTCAAGAATATCCAAACTACCCACCCCATCCCCCCACCCCCCACCCAGCCACATCACGCAAACGTGAGGCAAACCCCAACCTGTGGAAGAAAAGCGAAGTTTCAAATAGCAATACCAATGATTTACAATTAAACAAAAAATAGGCATTGTAAGCCAAAAATGCTCCCGGCGGTGTCAACCAAAGGGGAATGGCAACGACCCGCCGCCGACCCAGCACCCCAGAAAAAAACAGGGAATAGCAAAGTGTCTCAACGTTCCCATTGTAAACAGACAGAAAAAAAAGTCAAAGCTGCGTAGCGGGCACCGACTCAACCAGGCCCAGAGCCGGAGAACAGGTCTTGGCTAAGCGCAGAACCACTGCGCGGTGGGGTGTGTCCATCCTCATCGCTCCCCGAAGGGCCCCTGCGTGGTTTATATGTTCGGCAGAACTCCTGCACCGCAGTAGGATTGTCAAATATCCGCGGTCGGCCATCGATGTCAACCCTCAGCCGGGCCGGATACAGCATACCATATTTAAGGCCCAAGTTGCGGAGCGCAGCCTTCGCCCCAACATATTTGCGCCTAGCCTCCTGTACCATGGCGGTGAAATCAGGATAGAACGAGAGTCTCGAGCCCTGCCAGGTGATCTCGCCCTTCTCCCTGGCCAGCCTCAGGGCCGTATCCCGGTCTCGGAAGTTCATGATCCGGGCGATCAGAGGGCGAGGAGGGAGCCCCGGGTTAGGTCGCGGCCCAAGTGAGCGGTGCGCCCTCTCAACCACAAAGCCTGGTGTGAAGGAGTCTCTCCCAAAAATGTCCGACAATAGTTGCTCAACAAAGACGTCCAGCCTGCCGGCAGCCGTGGATTCAGGAACCCCAGTGATTCGGACGTTATTGCGCCGACTGCGCGATTCCAAGTCCTCGTTCTTGATTGCCACTTCCTTTAGTATGCGCTCCAGCCGGTCTAAGCGTTTAGTGTCCTGCGCTGCGCTATCTTCCACCGCAGATATTCGAGTCTCAGCTTCCCCCAAACGCTTATCGTGGGCCTGGACCTTCGCCCCCATCGTTTCTAACGTTTTGTTCAGTGCATCAAAGCGCCCATCGAGGGCCCTGAATCCAGCACGCATCTCCTGAAGCCATTCTGGGGGTGGAACAGCAGCCGCCGGGCCAGTGGACTGGCCTCCAGCAGGGTCCGACATGTCTGGGCGTTGGTCCGCCGGCTGATCGTGGAGCCTTTCAAAGGGCAAAGTCTTCTGTTTGGGGTCCTTTCGTCCCATGCCCCCACCAGGACAGACTGCCAGTCGCGGGAGGGGTGCCAACAGGCAGCTTCGAGGCACTGGGACGATGACTCAGAAGGAGATACGACTCCGCCACCTCTTCGGCCCGCAGCGCGGGCGATGCAGCGGACCCCGCAGGCTCCGATCACGTGGTCCACCAGGCCCGGGCACCAGCACAGGCCGCACCGCTACAAGGCGTCCTCCTCGTGCCAAAGACCAGGGGGCGCCTCTCCGGGGATCCGAGACACGGATCAATCCGGGCGACAGCAGGCGCAGCCAGGCGACCCAGGGCCGGGGAGAGGGGGCCCGGACGGCGCAGGCCGCGAGCCCCAGGGGCGGTCGAGCCAGGTCCCAGGGAAGGGGGGCAGAGGCGGCCCGGGCGCTAGGTCCGCGCAGATCCCCTCCAGCCCACCCCCACCGCCAGTCAGCCGCGTCGTCGCCCCCCCAGGCCCCCAGTCCGCAACAGCGCGGGGAACCCGAGAGGGGCCAGCGAGGGAGGAAGCGGCCGCGGCGCCGAGCAACGGTCCAACGCCCGAGCCGCTGCAGGCCAACGGCGGTGGAGGGGGCGAAGCGGGCCCACACCAGACCGCGCCCCAGCCCTCAAATCCCCCCCCCCAGCACCCCCCGGCCACCCGCATCGCCGTCGGCCGCCGCCGCCGCACCAACCTCCCCGGCCGCCGAGTCTTCGGTCGCTCGCTCCGGGCTCAATCGGGGCTCGTTCACCACTCCGGGTCGCTGCAGGAGAGCAGGGGAGTCAGCGCCGGGTCCGGGCAGCCTTTGCCCGCATCAGGAGGTCGGGAAAGACAGGTTTGGCGCTGAGTCGGCCACGGAGCTTCAACACCGCGCGGCCATCTCAGCCCGCGGCTTGGCCACGCCCCCCGCTGCACACCAATCTTCAGTAATGTTTCACTGATTTATTGCATCGAGCAACCACCAACCCATTTCAACTCTCTCGAGTTCTGCTCACGGTTAGTGAGTACTTTGTTTTTTCAACTTTATTTACATTTTCACCTGCCCTGCCAGTTATGAAGCATTCTGGGATTGGTAGTTTTACCATAAACAATTATTTTTTACCATTTAGAATACTTTTTTTGTATTTGCTGTACAAAACATATATGGATGGCAAAGAAGGTTATGCTGCATTTCTAAGTACACTTCCTTGATTAGCGCTTTTTCTTTTCAGTATGTATATATCATATAGAATTGCTTCTATATTATTCCAATATACATTTTAAAATATGCATTGAATACCTATACATTCAAATATATCTACACTTAATGATCCCGCCTTCTGGCTAAGTGACCCATTTATTCACAGTTTCCACTTGGCTGAGTGCCCATGGTCTTTGTTCGTACTTCCCTGTTGTTTAGTGCAAATTTCTATTGTCCGTTTCATAAAAATGGTGCTTTACTTATAAGTGTAGATACAGTTTTTTGTCCGCATTCAGGCTAAAAGTTATCTTCGTTCTCAATCTTATTATGTATTAGCTTTGCAATCTCTGGAGTTGTGATCTTTTGTCCCCTCCTCTTTCATTTTTGGGTATATGTGCAATACCATAGTACCTCATGGTTTTCCAGTTATTGTTGTGTGTTTGTGCATAATGTTTGGCAACTGCGTAACTCATGTCCTTATGTTGGACTGCCTGTATGGGTTCCAATATTCTTTTATTTAATGGACACACTCTGCCTCCTACATATTTTAGCCCATATATGCATTCAATATATATTTATGAATGTATGTGTATATATATATGTATCCAAAAAAGAACGGGTGTGTGAACAAGCCCCCAGCGGGTGAAACGCGCCACGTTGGCTTTATGAAAATAATAAACCCCTTTTGAATGACCCTTGGGAGTTGGTGAACTTTTTACCTGATCTGAGCGCACGAACGGAACTCCGTTCTTTTTTGGATATTAAATTACCGGTATACTCCACCGGCATCGTGCCACCCCTCAATGGGCTACGATCTCCAACGGGAGTGCTTTTCTGTGGATATATACCATGTGACCATGTGATCAAGGCCTCCACGAGGCTGAAACGCGTAATGGCGATGGTGTGTGGGCTTGTGAAATAAATCTGTAAAGAAGCACACAAACCTGGGTCTATCTTCGTCTTTTCTGCAAATGCTTGACGACGGAGTAATGGATATATATATATATATATATATATATATATATATTGATTTCCAAATCGCTCTCGCCGTCTTTATGCTTGACGGTTCCGGAAACAGAGCACAAACTCCTCTTGTCTTGGAATAATAGTTTATTTACCCTGCCCTTAATGCCATAACATTTCGGTCACCTTGTTATATATATCTTCCGAATTTGGCTCTGTTCGTCGGACTCAGCGGCGCTCATTCACAGTGCGGGATCACGCGGTCGAGCCAGACCGCTTCCTATTAATCACAAATCCTTCCCGACAGGTAAGAAAGAGGGTTGCACTCACGTAGGACTTTTACAATTTTTCTTTTATTTTCTTAGCTCATAGTCAGGGTGAAGGCATCTGACCAACGCGTTTCGGTCTTAACATAAGACCTTATTCACGATCCTAGTCATGCTTAACAAACAATTAGTAAAGTACTTTTTGAATTTCTGATGTAATTTTCTGTCTATTTTTTGTCAAGCGCTCTAAAGCATTGTGGGAGATGTAGTGCCATTGAGCAATTTTAGTTAAAGTGCTAGATGCTTGTGAAGAAAGCACAATTATTGAACAAAAATAATTGTTATTTACAATCAAAAGGTGAAAGTGAATTAATTTAAGTAAACATTCTATAATGGGTCAATAAATTTAAAATGTCATTGATGGTCATTTACAATATTTTATAAAGTTTTCTCTTTCAATTCCCTCCAGTGGGTTCATTTTGACCGGTTCTTGTCTTTGACCTTTTTCAATGTTATTCCATTAAATCGTTGGGGCCCATTAAACATTATTTTTAACAATTAATTGATCCATCATACGTTTGTTTTTCTTGTGCTTTTAGTTTCTTTTTTTCCCTTCCTTTCCTTATTCTCATCAAACATGAAGTCAGGAAAGCAATTCACGTTTTGTAGATGGATATACAATTCCTCACTTTGATTCAAGTCATTAGGTGTTAACGTTCTTAAATTTAGGATGTGGCGTGATTCCTTTTGCCGTAATCTTTTTTCTCCACGATCATTCTGTGGCACTGTTTCAATCCCGTAGAATTTGAGCAATTTCCAATCGCTCTTATGATGTTGCTCCGTATGTTTTGCCACTGCATTTGTTTTGTCTTTATTGATAGTGGCCCGAACGTGCTCCAGTATTCTCTTTCTAAGTTCACATATCGTGCTGCCTACATATTTGAGAAGGCACAGGCATTCAATCGCATAGACTGTAAATTGGCTCTTGCATGTGATTAGGATTAGCTCTTTGATTTTCCACACTTTGTTATTGGCTAATTTAAATTCTGTAGTAGGTTTTGCAATTTGGCAGACCTTGCAGTTATGGCACTTGACAAAGCCCTTTGTTTTTAGCCATTGATCATTCTTTTTACTTTTTACTTTGAAATGGCTTTGCACTAGCCAATCTTTTAAATTTCTGGCTCTACGATAAGTGATATTTGGGTGTTTACCCACTAGTCTTCCTACAGTGGTATCCATCTGCAAAAATCTTCTAAATTTTTCTCAGAAATTTGATTACCTCCTTTGATTCTTTAGAGAAATCAATGATTAGCCTTAGAGGTTCTGGTTCTTGCGTCACATTTTTGTGTTTTGGAGTTAAATGATTTTCATTTGATTTCTTTAAGCCTCTTTTTATTATGCTTTTGTTGTACTGTCTTTGTTCGAATCTTTCTGCAGTAGCTGCGCTGTGTTTTTGCCATTCTTCCTCTTAAGTGCAGATTCTGCGAATTCTCAGGAATTCGCCGTATGGTATGCTTGAGATTAATGATAATTGGTGGAAACTTGTAGCCTGTAATGTTGCATTGGTGGCTGTCGTTTTTCGATGGAGAGTTTTGTGTATTTGGTTGCTCCTGATGTAAATTTCGGTATTCAGGAATATCACCTTCTCCTTGCTAATCACATAGGTGAATTTCAGATTTGCTATACTGGTATTTAGGATTTCAAAATATTCCTGAAAGTCATACTCAGTACCATACCAGATGATTAGCAAATCCTCAATGAAGCGGATCCACATTATCGTTTTATCCACAAATTGATCATTTTGTGGGTGCCCTGCTACCTCTTTTTCCCACCAACCCATTGTTAGGCAAGCGTAGCTGGGGCTAAAGGAAAACCCCATCGTGGTCCCCATATTTTGGTGGTATAATTCCTCGCCAAATAAAAAGATGTTCTGTATCACACGAAATAATTTCAAGTAACATCCTGTTGTGATCACTGTAATGGATGTTTTATTTCCTGATGGAAGAAATTACAAGCCCTAATACCTATCTCATTCTCTATGTTTGTATAAAGAGATATGACGTCTATTGGGATGAGTTTGTAGGGCTCACGCCAAGGTGTATTGTGTAGGTTTCTTAGTAAGTCATTAGTATCCTTAATGTAGGAATTTAATTGGCTCTAACAATGAGCCTTTAGCTGACAGGATAGGGCGGCCTTGTGGTTTCTTAGTATCTTTGTGCAATTTGGGCAGGAAATAGATAGTAGATGTTATAGGGAAATCTACAGTAAGATACTATCTTTCTTCTTCGGCAATGAGGTCTTTTGATGACCATTCCAGGAGTTTTTTGTCCAGATCTCTTTTTATATCCATCGTTGGATTCGTTTTTAATCTTTCATAATACTCCATATCTCTCAATTGACGATGTGCCTCTGTCACACAGGCAGAGTTGTCCCATATTACCACATTCCCGCCTTGGTCAGCGATTTTTATTATTATTATTTTTTTTTAAAAACCTTTATTTACGTCAACATGGTACACAGCTATTCAGCCGACATCCCGGAGGTCCGGCAGCACGATGAGAATAATACGTAGGAAGGTCCATATACGTACATCAGGAGTAACCAAGGTTTAGTTTTAATGTAAACCAAAACATAAAAACACAAGCAAGGCAAAGCATATAATAAGCATGCGCTAGTTCTCAGCCGGGGCGAGGTCCCACTCCCATCAGCGGAGCAGTACACCACGCCAAAGTGGTGAGGGGAAAGCAGGGGTACGGACTCCAGGTTATGAACTATTTTACGTATATAGTTGGGAGTAGAGCTAGGGGGAAAGGTGCACATCGAGTATCTCAGTACCCGGGGGCACACAAATATCTCCCCTATAATGGTTCCATCGCCCCCATATCTTATGCAACTTCTTAGGGCGACCTCGGGCACTGTACACCGTTTTCTCCCGGAACATGCCCCAGTCCATATTTTCCATCCATGTTACCAAAGTGGGAGGTCTGTGGGATCCCCACAGCTGCGCAATATCTCGCTTCGCCACCATATTCCCCAGGGTCACCCATTGGGTCTGGGCGGCATCATAGTCGGTGGAACCCCAGACATTCAATAGGCATCGTCTTGCCTCCGGGAAGAGTGCGATACCCGTGACCTCTTTCATCACATCATGAATTTGTTTCCAGAACTCTACAATCTCCCCACACTCCCAAATAATGTGTAGAAAGGTGCCCAACATCCCACAGCCTCTCTTGCACAGGCCATCGTCAGAGAAACCCATATGAATCAGGCAGGGCCCCGTGACATAAACCCTATGAAGTATCTTAAGCTGCACCAGCCGCAGTCTAGCCGGGATCGCAACCTCCTTCGGAGAGGAGATGGCATATTGCCAGTCCTCATCGTCCAGTTCGAGACCATCCCTAGTCCATTGTTCTCACACATCAAGGAGGAGGTCGGTCCGAACATTTACAAGCTTCTTGTAAATCAAGGAGATTGTACTCTCCGGCATATGACCATCCAGAATCCGATCCTCCAAAGGAGAAGACTCAGGCACGACCTCCCCCTCGGCACAGACAGATAGCAGAGCGTGACGCACCTGGGCATATCGAAAGTATTCAGTACCCCCCAGTTCGTACTCCGTCTGCAGCATCTCAAACGATTTCACCTTACCCTTAGTCAGCAAATCCCCAACTCTAGAAATCCCAATTAGGTCCCACTTCTCAAACCCTTTCGTGTGCCATAATTTCCCTAGTATATCGGATTCAAAAAGCGGAGTAGCCTGGGTAAGTCTGTCCTTCCAGCCCAACGAGTTTGTAACCGCCTTCCACACATGCACCGCCGTCTTGGTTGGTCCTGTGAGGGACCCATCCAATGATTTGGAATACAGCGCCCTAAGATAATTACCCCCGCGCAACAACCACCGATCCATAGCAAACCCAGGGTTCAACGCCGGACCGTAAACACCGTGGTTAATCGCTCCCAATTGGGTAGCCCAATAATATCTTCTGATGTCAGGGAGTGCTATCCCCCCGTCATACCATGGAAGGGTCAACTTTGCTATAGCTATACGCGGTCGACCGTCCCATAACAGCGAGCGCTGGAGGCTCTCCACCTCACGAAAATAACAGGCAGGAACTAACTCTAGGGTGTTCTGTAAGGCGTAGAGAAATTGGGGAAGAGACATCATTTTAAACAATGCGGCGCAGCCTAGGAGGGAGAGCGGTAGCCGCCTCCAACCCGCAACGTCCCGTCTCAAGCGTGACAACGGAGGGAGTAGGTTCTTCTCGTATCGGACAGAGGGATCGGTGGAAATATATATCCCCAAGTACAGAAAGCCCCGCTGGGCGATCTGGATGGAGCAATTCCGCAGGACAGTAGGGGCGTCTCCACTGAGGACATATAAATGCGACTTTCCCCAATTAATGGCGAGACCCGAGTTTCTACCAAAAGAATTCAAAACATCACAGACCACTATGAGGGATTTCCTAGGTGAGGTCAAGTATAACAAAATGTCGTCTGCATACAGAGAAATGCGGTCCTCGTGGTCTGGCGACCATCGGATCCCTTTTATGTCTGGCTGCCATCTAATCCATGCCGCCAGCGGCTCAAGGGCGAGGGCGAACAATAGTGGCGACAGAGGACACCCCTGCCGGGTGCCCCTCCCAAGCTCGAACGGAGATGACGCCCTACCGTTCACCGTGATTTTAGCCAAAGGTTCCTTATAAAGTAGCCTAATCCAGCCTATAAAACCCGGTCCGAAGCCGAATTTTGTGAGCGCTGCCCACAGATACGGCCATTCCACAGTGTCGAAAGCCATCATGGCATCGAGTGACACCAAGATGGCCGACTCCCGCAGCGTCCCAACCCTCGCGAGCACGCCATGGAGTCGCCTGAGGTTCAGCGCAGTGTTGCGGTGTGGGATAAACCCGGATTGGTCCGGGTGGATCAAGTCCCCAATGACCCTGATCAAACGGTTAGCCAACAGTTTGGCGAGGATTTTTGGCTCAGCGTTGAGTAGGGAGATCGGCCTATACGATCCGCATCTGTTCCGGGGCTTGCCATCTTTATGTTTAACCACTATTGTCGCCAGACGTTGGTCAAATGGGAGACGCCCATGCTCCCGCGCCTCTACAAACATATCTCGCAAATACGGAGCAATCTTATCCGGCCTGAGTTTATACAACTCGATCGGCAAGCCATTCGGGCCCGAGGCCTTGCCCGGGTGTAGCGAGCAGATAGCAACTGCAACCAAATCCGCGGTGATGTCACCATCAAGGTCCTCCCTGTCGACGTCGGATAGACAAGGCAGGGCAATGTCTCGCAGCACTTCATGCGAGTCTTCCTCCGGCCTGTCCGACACAGACGTATAGACCATGCGGAAGTGGTCCGCGAAACACCGGACTATCCCATCGGGTTCTGTGACAATATCCCCGCCATCAGTCAGTATTTCTGGCACCACTCTATTCACTCGTTCTTTCCTGTCTAACCACGCTATTAATTTCCCAGCCTTGTCGCCCACATCATACAATCGCCCTTGTTGTTCCCTGCTAAGAACCTTAGCCGCGTTTGTCACCAGTGCTTTATATTCAGACTGTTTTAATCTCAACTTATGCAGTGTTTCCGCCGTAACCTCATCTTCCAGGACAGACTCTAATGCCACTATCTCAGCCTCGATCTGCGCCACCACCGCATCTCTCCGACGTTTGACATCCGCTATCAAGGAGAGGGCCTCCCCTCTCAGTACTGTTTTAAACGCTTCCCACAAAGACACCGCGGAGGTAACCGGGCCAAGGTTCTCCGAAAAGTAGAGATCAACCGCTTTCAGCAACGCGCTACGAGTCCTAGGGTCACGGAAATACCAGGGGTTAATCGGGGCAACCCTACCCGCCGCTCCACGGCCAAAATCCATACAAATCCACACCGGCGAATGATCGGAGATGCCCCTGGCCATGTGCCTAGCCTCGGACACCAAAGAAGCGTGGGCAGCCAAGGTGAGAACATAATCTATTCTAGAGAGACTGCTGTGTGCCCCAGAGTGAAAAGTGTACTGCCGCTGAGCGGGGTTCAGCAGCCTCCAGCAGTCAACCAAACCTAGTGTATCAATAAAATCTGGGAGCCATCTCTGCGCCCCCCCGGGGTCCCTTGGCGGATGTCTGTCTAGTAATCCGGAACCAACTGCATTAAAGTCACCACCCATTACCAACACGCCCTCGGGGAGATCCAACATAGCCCTCCCCAAGTCGGCAAATGTGGCGGTCTGCAGGCCAGGAGGGACATAAACAGAAACCAAAACCAGTGTCCTGCCCTCCCATCTCCCCGCGACCGCCACAAAGCGCCCCCTCTCATCGACAGTAGTAGAATCAATCTCAAACGGCAGCGAGGTCCTAACAAGTATTCCAGCCCCCCGAGATCCCGAGGAAAACCCAGAGTGCGCGATAAATTTATAACCCTTTCTATTGAGAGCATGACACGTGTTGCCTATCAGGTGCGTCTCCTGCAGCAAAACTATGTCAGGAGAGCACCTCTTCAGAAATTGCAAAACAATCCCCCGCTTAATACGATCCCCCAAGCCATTAACATTCCAACTAAGTATATTCAAACCCCTACCCCATCACAGAATGGCAAGAGACCCCCACCCACCCCCGAGAGCAGCACACGAGACTTGCATTGCGATACCTTGCAAAATGAAGAACAACAACAGACACTCCAACAAGCCCAAACCACCCCCCCACCCTGCACCCCTGCATAAGCCTAAAAGCCCCTCCAACTTGCAGTGTGCCTGTCGCCCTAGCAGAAGCTAATCTACAAGAAGAAACCCCGTAGGAGGAAAGAGATCCCATTGTACCCTCGCCACCCCCGGACAATAGCTAGCAGTAAAAACAAATAAGCGAACCACTGTCCCGTGCTTAGCCAGAATGTTCAATCACCAGAGTCCTCACTCTTTTGCGACATGGCCTCCTTCCGCTCCGCCAGCATGATCCCCGCTAGTCCGCCGCTGAGGCAATTTGTCGAGCCATTCCCCAACCTCGTCTGGCAAGTCAAAGAAAAAGGTTCGTTCTTCGTACTCGACGCGCAACTTGGTTGGGAAGAGCATGGCATACTTCAGTCCCCTCTCACGTAGCCTCCTCTTAACCCCCAGGAAACTCTGCCGTTGCTTCTGCACCGCCTGGGTGAAGTCAGGATAAAAACTCACTGCAGTGTTCTGGAAAGTGACCGGTCCGGACCCTCGTGACGCCTGCAAAATGGCATCGCGGTCCCTGAAGTTGAAGATCCTGGCGATGATCGGTCTCGGGGGGGCTCCCACCTTGGGCCTCCCGCCCGGGACTCGGTGGGCCCTCTCGACCGCAAAGAACTTGCTGAGACCCTTAGGCGCCAAATGGTTGACCACCAAGTCCTCGACAAACAAGTCCGCTGATTGCTCCTCCGATTTCTCCGGAACGCCAACAATGCGCACGTTATTGCGCCTCGCCCGGCCTTCAAAATTCTCCATCTTGCGGGCAATGAGGTCATTGGTAGTCCTCAGCGTGCAGACCTCTATTTGCAGATCAGAGACGTCCCCCGTGAGGCTAGTGGTTTTTTGGTCCAACGATTTAACTCTCTCGTTAGTTTTCCCCAGGTCAGCGCGAAGCAAATTAACGTCAACTGAGATGGTGTCCACTTTGTGTGCCAGGGTCTCAAACTGTTGCCCAATACAGGACTTCATCTCCTCAATGGCGTCCATGATGTCTTGCAGTGTCAATTCCGGTGCGGGGACCGAGTCGTCTCTCGGTGAGTCCTGTGGCTTCCCCGGTCCGCTTGGCGATCCCTTTTGCTGGGCATAGCGATCCATATTGTTGGTTTGGGTGTAGCCCCCCCGCCTGGTATTCTTGGGCTTCTGTTTGTCGGCTTCCGATTTGGTCGACATCCTCAACCCCGGAACAGTCAGCGTCAAAAAACAGGCCGCTCAGCCACGCAATTGGCACGAGGTCCGCTGGATCCGGGACCCCGATGCAAGCCCATGCATGTGCAGGCCGAGCTACAAGCAACTGTTGTCCAAGACACTCGCGGGCCGAGGCACGTAGTTGTGAAAGAAAACGAAAGTGAAAGTGTAAACAGGCCCCATCCGATGGTCCACACCACACACGGCCGCTGTTGTTCAATTAGTGTCCGGGCTCATGCCAACGCGAGACCCGGGCACCTCCCGGGGGATAGGCCGCAAATTTCCACTTGTCACAACTTCGGTCTCCGGTGTACAATTTCAGTCCGGACAACGACGCTCGCCTCAGCAGTGGTTCATCTCCAATATTCCGGAAATTTGACACAGGATTTTTTCAGGATAAGTGCCGGAGAGACCGAGGGTTGTGGGAGCTCTGTGCTCACGCGGCCATCTTGGTCCCGCGCTAGGCTCCTCCCTTGGTCAGCGATTTTGATTTCAATTTGATTGTCCTGAGTCAAACATTCCAGTGCTTCGCTTTCTTATTTTGTTAGGTTATCCGTATATTTGATTCTTTTTAATTAATATATATCTTGAATTACCGCCCCCTGAAACAAATCTAATCTGTTTCCCGGTGTAAATTGGGGATAAAATCTTGAGTTTGGTCTTTTGCCACTTAGACCCTCTCCCATTTGTGTGCATGCAGATTGTAGGGATATATTGTCCTGTTCAATTTCCACATTTAGATTTAACAAGGTTTGAAAGTTTTCTGACTCTTTAGCTGACAATGTTTACACTGGTTGTAAAATAATGTTAGTGTGTGTCCGCATGTCTTGATTTTCAGTGAACACCTTTGCAAATTTGATTTTCCTAATATATTTGTAGAGGTCAATCCTTATCTGGGCTAAATCCTTTGGTTGAGTGGGATAAAAATGTATGCCTCGTTTTAATAGAGATATTTCTGCTTCCGACATTGATCTTTTTGAAAGATTTACCACTTGAAGTTCATCTGTTGATTATAATGGTTTTTGTTTTGCTGCATACTCCTCGTTGTGGTTCCTATTTTCTCTGAGGTCACGCTTGCTCCTTTTTTCTCTTCTCGTTGGTTTCTTGGGGACCATTGTCGTCCCCTTCCTCTTTGGTGTTGCTGGGACAGTCGGTTCTGTTCCCATTGTCTTTGTTGCAGTACAAGATACATGTATCCTAAAAAAGTGAGGATGGAACTATCTAATGGCGTTTCCATTTCTCCATCTGTTGAAGTTAAAGAGGAGAAACTACTGGAGACACTAGTCGCACTGTTCATTTTGTCTTGCTGCTTAAAATAATCAAATTTTCGTGCAAACATGAAGAAACGTCCTTCCGCATAGTCAGTTTTATCTCGCTGGAACTTGGTTTGTTTACGTTGCCTGACTATGTCTTCATTTTTGTCGATTTGGCCTTCAAGTTCATCTTTAAATTTTGTCATTTCCGCACTCAATTTTAGTGTTGTT